>NC_088245.1:33880489-34505489 GCF_036013445.1 Caloenas nicobarica
GGGATACACGGCATACTGCCGTTATAGGTATTTTTGCAGCAGGATAATGCATAATTTCTATTATATGTATTTTCCTCGTTGGAAGTTACTGCAGTGACGCCACTGCTCTTTACAACTGATGGAAAAAGTCCCGTGGTCTCCACTGAATATCGGCTCGGAAGCACAGTCAGAGTTCCAGTTTTGGCTTGGCTCCACAGCGTCTGCTGGAAGAAAAGTACAAACTTCCTGGGGAAAAAAAACCAAGCAAAACAAAAACCAAACCCATAACAGAACTATGTTATACTAATCCCAGGTTACGTATATTTTTTTACTTGGAGAAATCTCCTGTATGTACAGTTAAAGTTCTCCTGAAGTGTTTCTCGGTATAGTAAGGATGCTGAAAGCTCCTCTTGCCAAAGTAGATGTTACTCCTCAGTCTGCGTTCTCTGCAGGTTTTTGAGTTACCAGCACAGTAGCAGACACTTTGGTGTGTGGTGTAACCTCCACTGAAAACTACAGCAACAGCCTTGCCCGGAAGGAGAAAAAGCATTACAGGTTTCCACCTTTAAATTGCCTCTTTTCCCAGGCTTTGCTTGGTGATACCGCGCTCGGTGTCTCTGGAGTGCGCAGCCATCGATGTTAATTACTGCCTGTCTACCTACAGTTTGGGCCAAAGTGCATCCTGGATTCAAATTTATTTATTACTACTAAAAATGTTTCATTTTCCTTGCCTGCTTTTTAATTTCACTTTCCAGCTCTAACAGGGGGCAGCCCAGAAGGAGCAGCACAGGAGCACGTAGCGAGGTTTGAGTTCAGCGCTCATCCCCGCCAAAGGCGTGTGCGGTTTGCAGGTGCAACGGCCTCATCTGCTGCAGCGTGGAGATCCCGGCACTGCCCTGACCTGTGGGGACGTAAATCAGCAGTTCGGCGTGATGCGATGATGCGCAACAGCCAGGGATACCCGTAACCTCTTTTTTGGCGTTGGTTGAGGGGGGGTTTCCCGTGGAGCGGTTTGAGTTTGTGAATCATTTTCAAGTGGTGGAGAATTCAAAGTTGGTTTTTATGAGTCGTGTTGTCACCTGTTAGTGGTGTTTCTGGCAAGATGGCAATGTGTTCTTAAATTACTCTGGCCTCAAAACCAATAGCCTGCTGTTTTTCACGTGGTTATTTCACAACTTGCCGTTTCTCGCATCATCGTTGCCATTTGTGCCTCGGCTTCTCCCTGTCTGCAAAATACAGAGTAATCTGAGCCAATACCCTTAAAAATGCTGATTGCTTTTTACCTTCGGTGAAAATAAATGCAATATTAGGGTAAGAAAAAGGTCATAAAGAAGAATCATAGTAGGGTTTCTGCTCTTATGTTGGGCGGCTTTTGGGCAGCTGCTTTAAGGCAGGTTTGAATACCTCTTAGGGGGATTTGCCACCAGCTGCGTCCTGAGAGGGTTTGCTGGTTTTGTTGCTCGGGGGTTTTAAATCCACGCGTCCACACATAACGTGCTGTCCTGGCTAAGAGTAATTTTTTCTGATCTCCAAATATCTGCTTGCTCCTTATCTTTGGGCCGGGCTCTCTGTGTTTATGTAGTTGAGGTTGGAGTTATGCGGTGAATCATAAAGGGCAAAACACGTCCTCCGGGATGGGAGGCTGTACCCTCATCCCAGTTGTGGTGCTGGCCTCGCTGGGCCCCTCGCTGCCCAGGCTGCCGGGAAGGTTGGAGTCTGCGCCATTACAGAAGTTAATATGATTATGTCATTCCGTTAGATGTCATCGGGCTAATGAAGAAATGGGGTGGGTGCTGTTCTGGGTGCCTGTCCCTGTGTTGCTCCGATGAGACACAATCTTCACCACCCAAGAGCTCTGTCACTGCTCCGGGACAGCTGCTCTGGACTGTCCTGCCTGTGTCACTGGGGGTCAGTAAGTTTTAGAAGGGTCCCAGCTTCAAACCTCTCTTCTGTCACAAGCCTCTGTGAATTCTTGGCCAACCAACCTATGGCTAACCCTGCAGTAAAACCCACAGTGCCTCAAAAAATTTAATCCATTTGCCACAACCCATGTAACACAAGGTGCCTATGCTACGTGGTCATCTGTGTTTTGTATTTCACCCCACACCCAAGTATTGCTGCATATTTATTAGAATTGTTGAAAATTAAATACTCGTTGAATTCCCCGCTAGGAAGTGCCCTGCGACACCAGGCTGGAGCTTCGGGCTTGACACGAGGCCATGAAGTCCATCTTTGGATGGGCAGAGCAAGCACTTGGCCGTGCTTTGGCCATTAGTGCTCCTGATAAACATCTGCCCTGCAAATACCTGCACACTGAATGTCCCTCTGTAACACGTGGAGAGGGAAAAAAGGTGGAAAAGTTCCTGTCTGCTGTTAGAGAGGCTCTACCTGCCACGTGTAACTGCCTTCCTGGTCCCAAAGAGCCGTGAATTTCTGTAAAAGGGTCTGGAATTTATAGGTAAATTCTGACTTACAAGAGTTAGTTGCTTTAATCCCACTTGCTATCGCATCAAGGAATCTAGGAATCCCTGGCTTTTTTTGATTGATGCCTGTCATAAAAAATTCAGTGGTTGGTGGTTTAATTTCTGCAACACTCTAGGACTAATTATATGACAACCTGCTGCCAAAATTCCTTGGGTTTGGCTCCTGCAGCAATTTTTCTCTGTGTTGGATTCCACTCTGGGTTTGATTGTTTACTGTGGGTAATGAACATCTACTGCACTGCTGTAATCCCCTGTATTTATTGCATGAACAGTCTATGAAAAAGAGGAGGAGGTTGAATGCTTACTGTTGGTGCAGAAGTCCCTGGGAGTTGTGAGTAATACTGGAAAAGTAAGTCCAGCTTAAGCCAAGTTCAATATCCCAGCCTGTGACTATCTCACAGATTCATCTCCTTTCATGTAAGTAGTTAATTGTGCTTTTTTTTTTTATAATCTCCAGGTTAGTGATTAAAAAAAAAAATCTTCATAGATGCTGCATTCATTATTTTGAAAGCTGCTGCATCTAAGCAGTACTTTTAAATTCCCAGTTTCAGTCATCTGCTTTAGTGTCCTTACTCTTGTCTGTACTTCTTCACAAACTATTATGTGAATATTGCAATACTTTATAGTGTGTATCCAGAGCAGTTGCATCGCTGTGATTCAAAAGGTGTAAGTTCATCTTCGGCATTGACATCCTTGTTTTAGACACCGATGTGTTACAAGGCCCGAGATGTGGCTTCTGAGGAAAAGCCAAACCCTTTTGCTGGCAGTAGCAGAGTGATCTCTACAGCTAAACTAAGGATTTCAAGACACTGCTTGCAGAGGTGGGATCCAGAAAGGCTTTAGCTGCATGAACCAGACTCCACCGGCACTTGCTCAGCAAAAAAATGACCAAACCCTGACAAGCGAGCCCCTTTGCATGTTCTGGGCCTGCTTGTGCTCATAACTGTTTCTGTCCTGGTGGTGGCAACACTGACCCCAAACGAGGGATCCTTCCTCCCACCAGTTTGTTTGGTGCAGCAATCGCCCTTTGAGACGACCAGGCAGACGTTTCTGCTGACACACAAGTCCTTTGATTTCAAATGCATGAAGCTCCTCGCCTGCAGGCATTCGCAGGACACAGCTCAAGATTTTTACAGGATGGCCAAGGAGGGAGTGGCAGACATAGTTTAAGTCACCCTGATATATTGAAAAGCCCTTTGCAAAAACGCGTGGCGATTTTTTGCTCTTGGGATGTTTGAAAAGGTCATTGTCCCCAAGCAGGCAGCTGGCACTAAACTGGTAGTCGGATTAAATTACTTTCCAAGACTATCTTTTACTGGAAATGATGTGGGTTTTTTTCAGCATGTCTTCCCTCAGCCTCTGGTGCAGTGATCTGAACCGTATCTCCATCTACTTGAGGTAACGTCATCCTCCTTGTGACTGACACAACGCTTCCGGCTTCACGAGATGATCCCGGTTGCAGGACAGGCTTCTGAGGGCATTGAAGACTTGGCCTCAAGGACCTGACACCTCTGAGCCTCCCTCTCCCCGGTGAACATTGTCCTTGCCAAGGCCCTTCAGTCTTCACTTTAATTTCCACTCTTGCTCCCCAAACTGGTGTCCTCTTTCCCAAGACCATGTGCCTGCCTGTTCAGACACCTTTAGGAAAGGCAGAACCAAGACAGCAGCTGAGCAGTGTCAGAACAAGACCATCCTTTCCCACCCTCGATGTTCTCATCCAGCCAAACCAACCCAGCTCTAACAGATCTGCTCTGAATGGCACAGAGCAGCCAGGCAGCACAACTCCCAGGGCAGCGATCACGCGCTGAATGCCCAACAGGCTCTTCCAGTGAAGGCCACTGTTTTGATCAGTGCTTCTCATATGTAGGATGGGGCCCTGCCCTGGTTTGGTCCACGCAGCAGATGACAACACCCACCCAGCCCCACATTTTGTACTTGCAGTCAAGGGACATTTTGCCACATGCATTGTGGTT
Organism: Caloenas nicobarica; assembly: GCF_036013445.1. Lineage (NCBI taxonomy): Eukaryota > Metazoa > Chordata > Aves > Columbiformes > Columbidae > Caloenas > Caloenas nicobarica. The sequence goes on from NC_088245.1 coordinate 33,884,925, forward strand.
TTTTCCTGCTTGGAGCATCTGCAGACAGCCAAGGGAGGGGGAGGACAGACTAACTGCAAACAAAGCAGATGTGAAAGAGGGGGAACGAGATTAAATATGCATATGTAGAGAAGCAATAGTAATTACATTGCTTTCTGAATTAAACCACTTGAGCCAGAATCATTTAACACCAAACACAGACCACTGCCAGCTTAGCAAAAAGAATTTATTAGAAACTGTTTAGCACTACACAAAACTAGTTCTTAGAGTATCTTTTCAGTAGACAGCACTCCAGCCTTATGCTACAAACACTGTATTGTGGACTTTGGACAGCCACTGTGCTCCTAAGATACATCTTTAGGATGAGACATTCAAGCAGCACGCACAGTGAGACAGGAGCGAGGGCAAGGAGAACCCTTGTGATTTGCATAAGTAAGTTCACAGAAGGCAAACAGTTTCATGCTCGTTTTCCTCAAGGCAAGGGGGCTGGAATGAATTACTGATGCCCTTGAGGCACCAAGGGGGCTTCAGCGTCCCCATTGCTTTGCTTTCGGGTGCTAGTGCATGTTGAGATTTTTCAGTACGAGGAGTTTCAATAAATAGAAATACAGCTTTCATACTATTTTAACGAAAACATGACTAGAAGGCTAAAGCACCTGCCTTCTTGGGCAGTCGCACCAAGAGAGACCTTGCTGCTTCCCAGGAAAAACAGGAGAGTCTACGTATTAAGGCAACGCTTTTTTTTAATTCAACATAGAAATTGTAACAAACTGCATATTTTATGGTAAGTTCTGAAGTATTTCATTGTAAAAAATAAAGTTACTGATCACACGCTGCTCTGACATTCTCCATTATGTTTCAAAATACAGTGGAGCATCATTCAGTCGCTGCCCAAACAACCCGGCAGCAAGTGGCAGCTCATCTTCCAGCCGCGAGCTGCAAAACAAGAAATCACGGACCCGTCCCCAACTCCCCATTTAAAACCTCCATTGCTCCTTCCCACCCATTTCCACCTCTCCTCTAAAAAGAGAAAAAAAACCCCACAAAACATTTACCTGGCTCCTGAAAGGAGCTTAATACAAGGCCCAGCAGTATAGAGTAAAAAGGTACAAAGAGTCATTGAAATCCAAAAATTCAGAGAAGGAAAATGTAATAAGTAAGTACGCATGGCGTGATAAACCAGGATAGACATAGCAATTTGCTACAACTTTTTTTCAAAAAGTGCTAACCAATTTTAGCTTAAAATAATTCAAGAGATCATACAAATTGCTACCACAGTGTAAAACTGAGTATTTTGAAAAATCTAAGACCTGGCTTGACTGTAGAAAATGTAATATATCTGTTTCTAATGTACATAGTATTTTTATTTAGGCACACAAAAATAAATATAGACAGTCAAATGCTTCATTAAGTCTGTAGAAAGTTATAACTAAAATCAAGTGATCAACTGTTGTAACAAGCCCTTTTTTTTTTTTTTTTTTTTTTTTTTTTACACATACATATCTCTTCATATAATCATGTATGTGTCTCAGAGTGTATATCCCTTGTTTCACCCTCAGGCTTCCGCAATTCTGCCACTAAAAGTTACTTTGGGAACTACTGGCTATGAAGAGATAGTTTCGCAGAAAACTGGATTGATACTTTCTCTCCAAACGGTCTGTTGGTGCTTTTGGTCCAGGAGCCCTTGGGCTGGAGCAGAAGCCAGGAGAGTGAACAGCAAAGGCTGTTACTGCAGCACAGGGCTGGAGGGGAGAGCTGAGATTTCCATCGCACTGTGAGTAAGGGAACAAGTATTTCTATCTCAGAGTAAGGCTCCTTCTCCACTCAAATCCAAAAGGAGCCCAAGCTGTTCTTCCCATAAGCAGTACGTAGTTCTGACAAGTGTTTCAGCAACTCTCCCTGCTCCTGCCTCAGTAAAACCATTTTACCTCAGCTGTGAGCATTCCCCCAGCACATCTGATGAGCCCACACCCGCTTTTAAAATGCTCCTGATGCCTCTACTCGCCTCCCTACATAAAAGTGCTCAGGGAAGTAGAAAAGCTGTTGCATGTGACTTCAGAAGCAGTTAACAAAGAAAAGAACTATGCAGCTAAGCTTGGCACAACTGGTGCTCTCTGACCAACTGGGAGCCCAGTAACAAATTCCAGCTTCTTCGTTCTTACTAGAAGAAGAAACTGGCTTCTGTTCCCGAACACCCAGGTCCAGCGCTAATTCCCTATGAGCTGGGGGCAGGAGGCTGTCAGTGTGTGGTCACTGAGGGCTTTCAGCACATCAAAATTATTCAAGTTCATCCCACTATCTTGGAACAAATTGAAAAACGTCACAAACAAAACCAAGCAGCATAATTTTTATTTGGTGTTACAACAGATGTGCAGCGTCCATGGCTTCGGGCACTGCCTTTTACTGTTTATGATTTTTCTTTTTAAAAATCTAAACAGTTCTTCTGTTCAGACAACTCCATGTGCTTTTTTATATACACATTGTGACCCCTGCATTCAGCCTGTCCAGTTAACACTAGAAATATTTGTCAAGGCAATACATTATTTTATCTTTGCTATAATTAGGGAGAAATCAAAAGAAAAAAATTAATCTGACCGATTACATGTACTGTACATACCTCTTCCAAACCCAATGTACTCAGACAGAAGTTTCTAATTTAACGCACTGTTATTAAAGTCAAAATGCTGTACATCTAAGTATCCACACAATCGTACATCCCTAATGATTCTTCTTTACACCTTCATTTTTCTTTTTAGACATCTCTTTGTAAAAAGGAATAAAGAAGTGGCCCTGTAGATCTATATTTCTTCAGAACAAAACATTATATACTACATTGAAAAATAATTTTATCAAAAGCAGATTCAAATCACTGCCATGTACAATTTTCAATTAACGGTTCATGTTGAAATTGCACTTCGCGGATAGAATAAAATTAAAAACTGAAAACATGTTCTATTTCCTTTCAGAGGAGACTGCCTCTTCAGGATTTTTCTTCCGTGAATGTTTATATTTGTCTACATACGCTTTCACTAGATTTGCCACTTTTGCAGAATTAACTTCTCCGCTCTTGCTATGACAAACCTACAACAGTTTTAAAGAAAAAAAAAAACACTTTTGAAAGATTCCTGTTAATTTACCACTGTTTCACATCATTTGTCTTCCTGACACCCCAAGTTTCTCCATCTCAGGGAGAATAACTTGGAAATCCCCCAGTACTTTCCCAATTGCTTCCCTAATACTTCCCAATTACCATTCAACTCTTGCAAACAAGAAGCGAGTTATGTTCTGAGGAGCTGAGAAAGCTCTTGTGGATGGAGAAAGACCAAAGGTATTTTTGCTTTTCCTGCTCCCCCTCCCAGGTTGTTCCCACAAGATTAAGAAATCCACCCCAAACCCCACCTCAACCGAAACGAACGCGTTTCAGATTAACAGGCCAACTTACTTTATCTACAGCTTTCCGCACAATTTCCTTATATTCTTCTTTAGTGATGTCTTTATTTTGGTAGAAAGGCTTAATAGCTAGTTTGACCTCTTGTGCTGCTTTTTCTTGAATAAGCAATTTCTAATTAAAAAAAAAGTAGTATTATTTTTCAGTGCCTGCATATGTATCTTTATCAATCACAAATTAAAACTCCAGAGACAGAAGTTACTATAGAAGACTAGAAAACTGTGCTCCCCTCACATTTCAGCTCTCATACGAGCTGCCCGTGCTTTACTAAGAACAGAATGTTGCTCCACAGCAATTACAGTAATATCCATAACAGTGCTGCTTTAAAGAAAATTACATCAAAGAGTTGACTTGCTAGTGTCTGTCCTACAGCTGCCATGAAAATATCACATACATGACGGTATTCAGTATATTACAGAGAAAGGGTATTGTCAGAGTTTGCTGGTTTTTAGTATATCAACATGTTTATTTTATATATTATATATATTTATATTTTTTACACACACACACACACCACACGCACTCTCAACTTTGAACTTGCCTGGTCCTTCTTGGAGCTATCTGCGCTGGCTTCCACTGTTACATTTGCTTTGTTTTCTCCCAATTTTACAGCTGCGTTAGAGCTTTTGATGTGACTTGAGGATGTTGCGTTACCCGCGCTTGGTCCCTGAACTGTTCCCACGTTTCCCAGGACTGCTGTTGGAGCCGGCAAGGCTGGAGCACCCATGTTATTACTTACATGAGCAGCATTTGGGATACCCTGTTTTAAAAATTACCAGTAGTCAATACATTATCCTTCAGTATGACAATGTGCCTTTCTAGAAGCCTCAGCAGCTACGGAAAGAGCAGCAATACTACGTGCTTTGGTTCAGTAGCTGTTTTCCACACTGCCTATTATTACGGAAGGTGTGCACAAGTTGTTCATGTTCCTTTCCCTGATATAAAAGCTCTTAATAGAAACAGGAGGAGCTCACATACACAAAAGAGGTTTTAAGGTATCCTGAAAGGCACAAAAAGATGGTCTCACCTGCTGCAAGTGCATCAGAGTCTTTTTGAAACTGGAGAAATTAAGTGGGAGTTAGGTCTCAAACAGGGCATGCAAAACCAAGAGATTCAAGCAAGAAGGAGGAAGTAAATCATACTAAATAAAGCTCGGAAATTATTAACAAAAAGGCTCAAAAGATTAAACAGAATAAAAAATGTGTGTGGAGGGGGAAGCCGCCGAGATAGTGACAGCTGGAGAATGGAAATGTGGAACAAATGGGTGCCATGAGGTACTTGGTAGTTTTCTTCTGCTGATACACCCCATAGGATGAGAATTGCAACGAAGAGGTTCAGGTCACTTCCTACACCCTGCTGGAGGGGGACACGAGCATTTCCTAAAGCTTAAAAATCAAGTTTTGAAGGGGAAAACTTAAGTTTTGGAAATGGGGCACTCCTAAGAAAAAGGTGATGGACAACACTGATGAAATTGTTCAGTGTTCCATTACCCACTAGGTCACCTCGTTACCACAAAAATCCAGTTATGGTGTTGTATATTATTACTTAAAAGCTATAGCCCCAAACCAACCCATGTCCTGATGGATATTTCCACTCTAAATTTGGTGTGGGGTGGAAGATGACAGGCAAGAGAGAAAGAAACTGCAAGTATAAATTTATCAAGACTATGCTATTAGATGTAAGAAACCCTTAATTGACATTATGTCACTCCTGCCCGTGCCACGGCTTCTGACAGAGCATACCTGCAATTGTTTTCCGTCTTGCTGTGAAGCAATGTAGTTGACTTGTTGAGATGGTGGGGGTGGAGGTGGAGGCGGAGGTAATCCCTGAGACAAATTGGTGGGAGCAGCTACCTGTATGAGAGGCACTCCAGTAGGGAGATGCATGGGCATGGGAGGGGGGATGCTGAAAGGATTGCGTTGCATGTTCATCATGGGAGGATGGACACCCACTGGATACGGGAAGATACTCATGGGCTGGTGCTGTACATTCACTTGTGGCATTACATTCATTTGTTGTTGCATCGAATTTACTGGTAGCTGAGAGCCATCGCTTTGCTGGTTGCCCTGGTCTTTGGAGTTTGCATCTATCAAAAGAAAAAAAGAGATAGCATATGAAGTAGAAAATCTGTACTTCAGGTGCCTGGCTTCACTTCTGCTTTAAAGACTCTTCATGAAGTATGGAGTATCAGAAAGCTTTCTATAATCTGAATATTTTAAAGATAGTGCATTACATTATTACACAGCACTCATCACCAGACACAGAGACAAATGCTTCTGAGTTTAAGTTCGAGTTACTATGGATGCCTGCATTCTGAATTTGTTTCCTCTTCTTGTTCCCATAGCACAGTTAATAAGTTCTTTCATCACAATGAAACAATAATTCTCCCTCAAAGAGCAGGAAGACAACAGAACTTATCCAGCTTCTGCAATTGCAAAAATTTACCCATATGTTATCACATACACGATGCTCTGCTCCCCTCTGCCCGATTCACACGCTCACTGTAACCACTTCTGGTAGCTACAGAAATACTCTGATGGTTTTTCTCATTGAATTATAAATCATCCTCAAACAATTTCAATTCAGATGTTCATATTCCAAAAGAATTGTTCAAAAGCCCTGTAATAGTACAAGAGGTAAGGCCTAGAAGTAAAAATAACCTCTTGGGGTGGTACTTCTTAAAAAAAATATTATCTCGCTCTATCCTCAACAGAACTAAAAAAATGAAAGTCTAGATACAAGCAACAAGCCTTCAAAAAAATTAAAAAATTATTAAAAAAAAAATCAAGAAATTATCTCTGAGAAACAGTTGATGTGTTCTAATCAGAAGTCCTTCCCTTAGAATCCCTTCCTTGAGAACCGTCACCTATTCACAGAGGTTGGGACCTTAAACCCTTATGTTTCACCCCAAATCACCTTTTTTAAAGATCAGGGGATCACAGAACCACCGAGTTTGGAAGGGACCGATGGAGAACATCCAATCCAACCTCCACTGCTCAAGCAGGGTCAGCAAAACCAGGTTGCCCAGGACCACGTCATGATAACAACCTAACCTGTTTTATCCAGCTTTGACAAATCACAGTACTATTCTAGCTGAATTCGCATTCCAAAAATTAGTGTAACAGTGTGACTGTTTCTGAACTATGTGAAATGAAGTCTGCAAATAACACAATGCTTTTATTAAAGGTTTGATAAATTTTGCCTGCAGTAGACTGAAGGTTGACAAAGTTGCCTCAGAACTAAGAAGCCACTGATGCAGTTGGCTCTGAAAAGAGGGAGAAAACTGCTGGCATGAAGGATGAAAACGGACAAAAATGAAAGACAAACGAAGGAGACGATAGGCAAGCGTGGTTGCCTTCAGAACTGGATTTTACAGTCTTTATATACAATTCACATCTATCCTTTACTTCAGAGCATTAATAATCTGTGGGTGACTTCTCAGCTATTCAGAATCAATCTCATCCACAGTTAACTCACTTTCTACCAAAAATTTTATTTCTGTCAGGGCAGTTACCTTTTAGATATAAAATACTGAAAAATATTAGACTTGTATTGAGGCTTTAGAGGAATTTTAATGCTGAAGTACAGTTAAAGTACCATTTTTGCATTTATAAATGTCCCTAGATTTTTTTTAAGCATATAAAGTGCAAAATGCTTATTCAGAAGCAGGATAAACGCCAACATAAGGATTTGTGTCTATAGAGCCTATTGTGTAGGTCTGCACAGACAAATGCAAATCTCCTTGGAAAAAAAAAAAATACCCTTTTAAAACTATGCTAAAAGTAACCATGAAGAGGACAGACTTTATCTTCAACCAAATCGATTTACTTAAGTAGCACTCTTAGATGCAGAGTCCTTAAATTGTGTCTAACTTTAAGCAAAACCAAAAAGCCATCTAAATGCCATCAAAACACAAGAAATCCTCAAACCCCACACCTACAAACCTCCATATTGCAAAAAACCTATAGATTCATCCTGGATTATTCTGAAGAACCAATCAATTCAAGATAGGTCAGTGTGACTGGGATTTTACTCAGCAGCTGCAGCTGGGACTAAGCTTTTATGTTTTGAAACTACGAATACCTTGTTCAGGTGTCTCCTCTTCTTGTCTCATTCCCCATCCGGACTGTGGGCTTGATGAATTGCGTCCTCTTCTTGAATAATAATTCTGCACATCGGCAGGTAAAGTCTTTCTCACAGCCCAGCTGGACGCAGATGTCCACCCAGATCTGTCAGCAGGTGTATCGAAAGAATAATCTTGCTCATTCTTACGCTTGTATGGCTGATGTTCTGGGAACCTTGCAGTTTCATTCCCAGAACCATCTGAGTTCCCTGAGAGCGGTTTTCTATTTTGCCACTGATTTTCACTCTGGTCTCCATACATGAAACCACCTCTTCCACGCCCACCTCGGCCACGCTGACCTCTCCCTCGATTCGGAATCCAACCTGAACCAAAGCTTTTATTCCAAGAGTGTCCTGAGTTATCATGCCTGCCGTCTTCCCAGTGTGGTTTCTCTCTCTCTCTGTTCCTGACATCAGGCACTGAGTTAATCCTTTCCATTACCCAGTCTGGACAGTCATTTCTCCCCTTGTCTGCAGAACACTGATCATCATTTTTTCCTGTATTGTCCTTCTCTTTTTTAAGACACTCGTTCTGTTTCTCTTGCTCACTTCTTCTGTATCGATCATTTCCTCTGGGACTCCTCCAGCTGTCATTTGCCCATCTCTCTTTCCATCGAGGTGAATGACCGTCCCTTTCATTTCTAGAGAATGAAGAACCTCTATTTCTTGTTCTAGATCGTGATCTTGACCTAGATCGTGACCGTGACCTAGACCACCTCCTATTTCTTCTTTCTCGGTCACGATCTCTTCTTTGACTATCTCTATCACTGCTTCGAGATCTAGATTTTTGCCCTGGAGACGAATCCTTAGTTCTTGACCGAGAAGACGATCTCCTGCTTTGCCTGACAGTTTCCCTTTTGGGAGATCGAGATGGTGCTTTTTTTTCATCTTTGGGTGTCTCTCTCTTTGGAGAACGAGATAAAGATCTCCTTCCCTCCCTCGCAGTTTCCTTCTTGGGTGATCGTGAGCTCCTGTCTCTGGTCACGTCTCTTTTAGGGGATGGTGACTGAGATTTCCTGTCCTCTCTCCTAGAAGGAGACCAAGTTGTTGATGGAGAGTGAAACCTAGACCTTCTAGTTCGAGCCTTTTTATCTTTGAGTTCTGATTTGCACTCTGCTTCTTGAGGAATAGTTTCATCTTTTTCATCAGAAAGCCCTGAAACTGATGTATCGTTTCCTGCATCACACTGTACAGAGTTCGCTTCTCCTTGCTCTGTACTTTCAACTGGTGGTAACTGCTCCATCTGTGCTTCATTCTGGTCACTGCAAAATGAGTCACAATCCATTGGTATCATTTCATTGTTATCTTCACCAAAATGCTTATGTTCAGCATTTACCTGGGGTGACTCTGAATTTCCACCCGCTTCACCTTCTGGCACGGTGTTCTCTTTTAAGGACTGTTCTGATGTACTGTCCACAGAAATATTGTGTATCAATGTATCTGGTTCTTTCTCTTGAACAGCACTAAAGTTTTGAATATTTGTACTTGCACAGTCTACTACTGTTTTTTCTTCAGCCTCAGAATCAACTATTTCTATGGCTTCTATATGCTCAGGCAATTTGCTTCTGGGGCTTTCTAATGGCTGATCTTTTCCCAAAGGTTCTTGATATTCCAACAATTCATTTTCTGGACTAGCCACAGGTTGATCTATTCCTGTCAAAGGTTCTACATTCTCCATTAATTCATTTTGAGGACTACACAATGTTTGATCTACTTTTGCAGAAGCTGCATGGTCACATACTTCATCTCTGGGACCAGCTACTGTTTCCATTTGTTCAAGAGTATTTTCACAGATGTCCTGATTCTCAAGATCATCTTTTTTTTCAGTAACATCTTTTACTTCAATTTCCTGACTTTCACCTGCTAAAGTTAGTATTGGAGGTTCTTGGACAGAAGAACTTGGATCCGCATTGCCTGAAGTATCGTCGTCTTTGTCACACTCTCCTGTAGTTCCCTCAATTTCTGCATGTTCACTACAGCCTTCCAATCCATTGGCAGATTCTGTTTCTGCATTATTTTTCTGCGGAAGGCTTGCATTATCGCTTTCACTATCTGACTGCTGGTCTTTATTTACTGTCAGAACTGCTTCAGACTCAACATCATCATCTTCCACTGAATCACTGAGTGATTTTTCAGAACGTGCAGAACTCCTCAGTTTCTTTTTAACCACAGGTGCTTGCTGTTTTACTATTCTTTTAGACTTTCGTTTTGGAGGAGCTTTCTCTGATTCCGAAGGAGATTTATTCAGAGACGGGTCATTCCCATCAGGGGTACCGCACGCAGAACTGCCTGACCGAGGTGAGCACCGAGACTGACCCAGAGTCTCATTTTTGCTGTTTCGTGCAGACCTTCTTCTAGGAGTAGTATTAACTGATTTCCTTCTAGTTCCTCTAGTGCCAGATGAACCAGAAGCTTGCTTTTTCTCTTCTCCTTCTTGGGTACATGCAACAGCATATCCTTTGCCTAAAGATTCTAATAAAAGCAGAATGCATTAAAGTTTGATAATGACCATTTATCCAAACACAGTTAAGAATACAAAATGACCTTGCCTGGCTTAACAGATATCCTCAAATAATACAGTGCAACATTCGCTATGAAATGGTGCCACGGCTTAAGTAGATTTTTTTTTTTTCAGTGCAGACTTTAAAAACTGGAATCAAGTTAACAAAGCGACATCTAAACACATATTTTAGAAGCGATGTTGGCATAGCTATATGGACAGTAATGGTATCCACAATGAAACCGTTATCGATATTGCTGTTTAAAGACAGTCAGCACTTAGAGACACTGTTAGAGAAGTAGCAAATTAACCACACAATACTTAGTGTGTTCCTGTCATTCTAAAATGCAGGCTTGTTGGCAATGAAGCCTCAATACTACAGAAAATAATTTTTAAATGCTGTCAGTGGATGATGACATGGAAGAGGCGATCAGAAGCAGCAAGGACAGCATACATCTCTACAACATTGAATTTCAGGCAGTGCAAACTCATTCACCACTTATAAGACAGACCCTGCACACTCCGCAGAGTCAAACTCTGCAGCAACGCTCCCGAGGTGCCTGCAGCACCTCACCACCTGCATAAGGAATGCAAGTTTCGGGGTGGTCTTGGGTGCATAAAAACCCCCTAAAGCTGTAGGAAGAACGACCGTAAGTCACACATAGCAGCACGAGAGTTCTTGTTTTGATACTATATTAACTTCATGCAATCCACAATTTGGCAGAAGTCTTGGTAGGGAAGCCAAGAGTCATATTCAATGCAAACGGAACAGAATGTACTCTTGATACCTATGAACAGCTCGGGAATTAAAGTTTAATGATAATTAAGTAAATATACTTGAATGTAATACTCACTTCAAAACTAAATTCATTTATTGGGATGTCCATTAATTTGTTTCATACTTTGTGTAGACTTCAGAAAGCATAAAAAATTTGGTGTTCAAATTGGTTCTTTTTACATCTTCATTTTCATACACAGACAGTAGAAACTTCCTTAGCAAGGTTAATTTCTATGGGTTTTGCAATGTATTTATCACATAACACAAAATCTTGATTCTAACTCTCAGTATAACATTTTCCATGCTTTTACTGCACTAAAATATTTGTTCAATATATTCTTTAACAAATTATATAGAAATAAGATAGGAATAAGACAAGTACATAACAGCGCAAAATCCTCAAACACTTTCTAGTTTGTTAGCAGAATCAAACCCGTATCATTGTCTATTAAATGTAAATTTTATCTGATAACCTTAGAGCAGTGACTCCACAATCACCTCACTAGCCTTCAAAAGGCTAAAGCAGAGCACACAACAATTAACGACTTCCTCCGAGCTCCCTTATAAACATGTCATCATTTGCCTGAACACACACACAAAAAATATCTAATTTTGGTTTTTGGATGTCCACTGATCAAGTTATCACTTAGGATAATGAAAACTAGTAGTATCAATTGTATAGAAGGTACCATACATTTAAAAGAAAACAGCATGTGTGGTGAAGAACTTCCAAAGGAGTTTTAGGTGACTGGCACTACTTGAAGTATCTACTGTAACAGTCCCCCCCATAATTTTCTTAGAAAGTGACTTTACAGTGGTTAACCAGCAGTGATTCAACCACATGGGGCTGTCTCAGGTTAACTATGTCTTCAAACCTGTTACAACAGCCAGGAAAACAAGTCAGATATTAACACTTTGTAATGACATATAACATCTATGACGACTTTCTTCAATGGGGAGGAAATCACTCTGCAATAATAAAAATTCAGAATACAAATGTGGGAATCCTGACAGAATTAAAAGGCAAGATATTTTTTCCAAGTCTACTTGTGAAACACAAGCCTCTTTTTAGCATTCCTTACTACTTGTGAAACTTTAACAGACAAGCTTCGCAAGCTTTGGACTTGGAGCAAATACAAGGCATTTCAGCTCACCGAATCTTTATTTAAAAACATTTTAATCACGCAAAAGAACTGCATAATGCCAGCCTAAATCACAATGGCATTTGTAGATTCACTAATGCATTTTCAGGTCAAATTAGTAAAAAGACTAAGAAGGGTAAGAGAACCTAAAAAAAACCTGCAGCAGCCAAGGGGAAGATCCGGGTAGTGCAGTTACATGATCATCACTGATATTTAAATCCCTCCCTGCACAACTCTCGAAGCAACTGCCAACTACTACTCTGATGAAAATCTGTACATTTTAGGTATGACCAAGAGATGGGGTGGGGTGTGTAAGAATACAGAAGAAAAGCGGTTTATGCAACCGTCTTTCAGGCACAATTTAGTAAGAATCACAAGATCCAGTTTGCCTTTTTTTTGGTATGCATCCATTTTCAGTATTTTTATTTTTTCTCCTGTCCTCCAGCTTTGCAGAAAGTCCCAGTGTTCTCTGTTTCCTCCATCTTCTACCTTTCCCTTCATCCCTCACACTTCTTGTAAGAGAAGACCTTGCTCCTGTCTCCTTTATACATATTTGCCATGTGTCTTTAACAGTATTCAGGTGAGGTTTCTCCTTGCTTTTGTCCTTGCCTTTTTTTGTGCATGTCTGTCTTTTTCTCAGTTGCTGTATGAAAACTGAATGGGGAAGGAACACTCGACTTAAGAGAACGTGACCAAAATCCTCAAGGGCCACCTTCACATCCAACATCCCCTGGTTTCACCAGGAAATTCAATACTTCCAATACAATTCTTACTTCCTGCATGCTGCTTCTTAGTAGGAAGTTTTTAAGTCAAACATGAAGATGACTGAAAACTTTAGTGTCAGCTACATTGTTTTATGATTTAATCTTGATGACTGTCTTCCACTTAGTCCACACTATACATAATATATTACATTAAAAATTTGAGCTTTTGTTCAGGTGTGACAAGAACATCTGGAAACATACAAAAATCGATAATTTCGCATGTCAAAATCACACCTTTAAGAGGAAGTGGAACGCTTATATAAAAAGTATCTAAGTTTCAATGAAGATAACAAATGAGAAAATTCTGTACTAAAGATAAATTTTAAAACAAAAATATCTGAAAAAATAATTTCCTTTTGCTGTCAAGACTCAAACTGAAAATCTCCTGCCTCTCCCAAAAGCTAGCATAGGGGATTTAGTTCCATGTTCTATGTTAGGAGATTACAACATTATCAGTATTTGTACATCTGTTGCTGATGTTATCAACAGCAATTATTCACATGTTCTGAATAGTCTAACGTTGAAAAATAATTTGGAGCTTATTTAAATATTCGTCTTTCTGATGAGAGAAAAACTGTGGGTTTTTTAACGCTTCTGGTGCATACCAACAAAGAAGCCTGACTGTGTAAGAAGAAAGGTGAAGGGAAGTCAAGAGATACGAGCTAGCATGTATACTCATTACTACTAGAAGCAGAAATTATTATGGATCAGGTAAAATGCACTGCCAAACGTCAGAGGCCTGGGGAAGCAACTCATCAATTTAATGTGGTAATGTGGAGGTGAAATAATTGCCTTTAACAAGAATGTAGAATATGAATGAATACAGCATCTTTTTCATGCTCCTCCTACTACCTCACTCTAACTCTTTCCAGAAATTCACTTCCTCACATTTTTCTCAGTCAAGAGACCGAAATCCCTCCTGTCTCTTTGCCTACTAGTCAAGTGAAAGCAGTATAACTCCCAGTTGAAAGAAGGTATTATCTCTAGCTTTAAAAAACAGCACTCCTTTGTTTTCACTTCTTTGAACTTGTGCAGTCTGTTGGAAAAAACCCCCTACATTCTTGCTGAGTATGGAGAGACAGGCTGCTAAAGCAACTGGAAGGAGATAATTCCTTCCATGTCTTTGTCTAAATCCCTGCCAGATCCCGGAGCTTGAACACTTTTGCCCTGTAGAGCCTGTAGGTTACTGAAAGAGATCCATACATTGCACTGGTGCCTGGCTACTCCTCTGTCAGGAAATAGTTTGTTCCTCACACTGCACAACACATCACTGAAATATGTCAAGCTGTTCATAACGTATCAAAATGAGGTTTACCCTTGAACAATACGAAAATAAGCTGTAACATGAAAGAAACTGTCAAATTTAGAAATGGAATTATTATTTTAATCTTCAAATGGAGAACAATTATGCCAGTTTTGGGGTGGCTGGTTCATCTTCTATATTCTAATTTCAGACATAAACCAGTTGGTTTTGAAATAGTGGCAAATTGCATGAAAACAGATTTTTTTTTCCCTGTTAACTGTAATTATACACTCTGCTTTGATTTTCAAGAATCCTATTTTAACAATACTCCACATAAGCTATAAATAAAACTTACAAAAAAAAAGTTTACCAAAGTTTTCCAAAGGCCTGATATTTGATGGAAGAATTGCCCCTGCTACTGCAGTAGAAGTGAGAAGAAAGGTCTCAGCTTCAGCTCCATAAGACATTGAAGGAATTCTGGAAAAGTAAAAGCAACGATGTTAGTTGTTTCAGCCACGTGTAGCAAGTTTTGGAAACTACGCAAAACCAAAACATTAGGCAACCATGAAAGTTCCAACCTCACCACAGTTGGAGAGAAAGCCTTTGTTTTATGCCAAAGGGAGTAAAGAGATATTATACATGGTAAAATTAAGATCACAGACAGAACCAATTTTTTACTGTGTTATTTTTAAATCCATTATTTTTATGCTTCTGCTTTATATTCTTGAAAACATCTTTACAGTATATTTTAACATGCATCTGCTCTCTAACAAAAAAAAAAATTTTACATTCTTTGTTTCATTTGATAGAGCTCCTCTTAACATTTGTTTATAACCAATTACAGAAAGAAGTGTTAGAACTGACCCATGGAAGTGGGAGATGAGAGAGGGAGGAGGGAAATCAGAGTGGGACTGATGTTAAAGCAATCATAATCTAAATTCTAATGACAGAAATAATTTAAAAAGCACATTGAACACTGGCTTCTAAATAGAAAATATATTTTAACTTCCATTCCTATGAAAAAATGACATATTAAGATGCATTAAGTCAGTAGAATTACTATCCTTTTCTTGAGTGTCAAAAAAAGCATCGGTATACAGAATCTATTGACGTAAAAATAGCATGCAGCAAATAAGCAAAAATCAAACAAGTTACATGCAAACACTATTTATTTTTATAATCAAATTATATTCTATCTAAAGAGCAATATGAATAAACAAAATTCCAAACTTGAAGTATTACATTAAGATCCTTTGCACTATGAATACAAAACACATACCTTTCAACTCGAGCAAGGAGAGATGAACAGGACAATTCTAGTTCTTGTCTCTTCTGTCTGACTGCTGCATTGACTTCTGTGAATTCTGTACTGAAATACAAATTTCATTCGAAAAGTCACGAAAAGTAACTTTGTACTATGGCAATTTTGTATTTCAATAACCGCTTCCATCAATGACTTTTTAAATTTAACTGTATTAGAACTTTCAACAGTCATGATGAAACTATGCATGATTATTGTTTAGAGGGAAAAAGTAGTCATAGTAAACATAATGGAAGTTGTAAATAAATGAGGCAGACAGAATGGAACAGGAGACAAGATGTGTCTTCTCGGGAGCTCAAAGATGGAGAAACTTTGCATCCTTGACAAATTAATAGTACTATGTGCATGGATGTCAAGAAGTTTTCTTCATTTACAGCCTGCTGATCACATACAGACAATAATTTCTTAATGAGGCCATGTTAACCAAATAACGTTTGTCTAGACTGTTCTTGTTCTTCCATCTTCTCAAGCAAAAAATATTTTTTACACCTGTTCTGAAGTATTAGGCTCATTAAGCATAATTACTTCATGTATGTTTAAAGTATTCTTCTTGGAGACAAGGAACAAGAACAACAAAGATTGTTTCTGACACAAACCAGGATATTTACCGTTAACTGTTTTGCTAACTGCTGTTGTAATAACAGGACTAACCCTTTCCTACCCAAGGCTTCAATTCAAGAGGAAGTTTAAATATGAGCTAAAACTCATCAACTCCTATTAAATCAATGAGATTAAAAGCACTCATTTAAATATTTTAATGCTGAACACATGACAAATTGGGGTATGCCCTTAGCGATACAATTTTAAAATGTTTGTGTTTATCCTTTAACTACTCTTCATCAATGAATATAAAACCAGCCAATATTCAACATATTTCAAGGCATTATACACAGAGAGAAGCAGAAGGAACTATGGCATCTACAGTACAGTAATCCGTCAGTGTATAGTAAGCACTAGCATATACTAACCCGTCATTTCTGCACCTAAAAAAGGATTCTTCATTGCTACCACTGGCCGGAAGTGTGCTCAAGAAATTAGTTCTGACGCACTCATTCCAGCAGGTCTGTCTTCTGGGCTACAAAAAAAAAAAAATTCAAGACATCCAAAATAAAATAATTAACATTTAACACATGAAGGTGCACTGAAATTAAACCACATCTACAAGACTTAAGCTCACAAAAAACAGGCACCATAGTAGCTCCATAGATACATGGTGAGAGATTTGCAGTTACTGCTGTTTATGTCTTTTCACCTAAAGGGTTAATGCCACATCAAATTTGACTAAAACATTCCTGTTCATTCCTCAGGACCAGTATTTTAAAATCGGAACTTTCAGGGTCTTCCCATCGTTTTCTTTCAGAATACATTCACTCCGATAAAAAATAAAATTTATAATGGGATGTATATAAATGTATGTCTCAAGTATGCAGTCATTATCCACATGCTCCATCAAACTGGCACAGAGAGCTGGTTTGGATGGGAACATGCCCTATTTCATCAGTATGCAAATTTTAAGTTTCTCTTAAAAGGCTGTTAAGTTTTATTTTAAAACTACTATCATTTTGAATAATAACATTTCTCCCTCCATCAAAAAAAAGCTATCCAGATGTTCCACAAATATCCTTATGATGCAGTTGTTAGTAAAACAGTGCTTGCTATGAATTATTTTAATTTCTGAATGTTTATCAAACAATTGAGCCCTGTACCTCCTCCTGAAGGTTTTTAATGGCTCTAGTTTTGTTTATGCACCTTTTTCGCAACAGGTACCATTTGAGACATTGATGCTATTAAGTAGTGCACAATAAGTCAGTGCAACTAGATACGAAAGCATTCACCCACCTTGAAGTCAAATTAGAGGTTGATCTACCATTATAGGCTACAATTTATGAGCAAGAAAACTGGCAACACAAACATTATTGGAAGTAATTTCCCATCAAAAAAACTCCAGCTTGATGCAAACTATAATGTCCACTTATCCATGTAACAAATTGTTAATTACAACTACGTATTTTCATGAAAATAATAAAAACCTTCATATCCTTCATATAATTGTACATCACTAACAGCTTGTAGCTGATACCATCTTATTTTGGTGAAGATGAAAACAGGGTAGTTAAAGTATCTTATAATGTAACATCCCACCTGAAATGAAAATATTTACTACCACAAAACTAAGCTGATTCCAAGAGAGGGGCTCATATAACCCAGCACTATATTCTAATTATTTCCTTCATGACAAAAAGAGACAAAATAAAATCTGGATCGTACTAAAATTAACAAATAGAAGTTAACCTTAAAAATAAGCAGAAAGTTTTAAAAATGCTTTCATGAAAAAAATGTATACGAATGTTTCGTTATCATAACCAACCTTGTTTATCTTCACAGACAAAGCTTTCTTGTTTCGTTTGTCAAACAAAATATTACCTGTGTGGAATAAGTAACAAAACTTTGATCTTAACTTCAGCAAATTAGTTTTAAATTGTTTGTCAAAATAATTAATGCAATGACAGGTTAATGAAAACATATCTTAAGTGTGTTTACAATGTGTTTATATTCAAACTGAATAAAATCAAAATGCATGCACCTTTGCAATTGGTTTTGATATCAAGCAGTTTTCACCTCTTCAGATATTTGCTTAGTTTTGTAAGTTATGAACACACTTATCAAACAATATTCATTAAACAAGCCTCTCAGAATGGCAGCCCCAAAATACAGCTGCTTCTTGCGTCTGCACTCTCACCAAAAAACTTAATGTGAATAAAAGCTACTCATAAACTCTGCACCAATGTCTGATGCAGAAAATGACTTGAGGCTGAAACCAACTCCATGTTGCTTGTGACTGAAACTGAAGAGGCAGTTTGTCCAGTAAAATAAGAACAGTAGTTTCACATACTGCAATTCTGGTCTCTTACGTTCCATGCTTCTATTTCTTGGTATTTGGTTTTCATGTGCAAATGTAAGCAATTAAAAAAAATATTAAATTGGCTCATCGAGAAAAGAAATTCTACAGTTCCTTAATAAAAAGCAGAAATTCTAGCAAATGGAGGACAAATACCAACTTACTGTATTTTTTCTTCATAGCTTTGCTTAATTTTGCTGTTAATGGCCCTCTGTCTGGACACACAACTCTTCTGCAAGATTAACAAAAGATATTACAAAAGTTATTTCTGGGCACATTTAAGTTAACTGTACATATACCCAAATAAAATCAGCTCTTATTTTAAGGAATTTTTATGCTATGCACAGAAAGCGAGTTGTGATTGCTATTAAAACCTGAACTTGCATCACATATATCCTCTTCCATATATTAAAAGACACAGTGCTTCACAATGGTTATGGATGGAAAAAAGAAAATTAATTTACACAACAACAGTTAATATCCTGTATTAAATCTGAATACATAATTTTGGTTGATTTCATGGCAACATCTGAAAGGTCTTCTAACCTGCTTTCATAAATACCTTGAAGAATATAGGAGCCAAAGGTGATTCAGAAAGGTGAGATGCAAAAATCAATCTTACTTATTTTCTAAGAACCACAAAAGGTAATTTACTTCCAGTTATCTTTTCTGCAGTGCTTCAAATTCAATCTCAAGAACTCTGTATATATCATACATTCCATTAAACGCTGACTTTAAATTATTGCTATTTAGTGAAACTTGTCTATGTAATCCTGAGCTTTCCCTTATACAATGCAGCCAATGTGACAAGATAAACTTCTCAAAATAGGAACGGTATTTCCACACTTCCCTCTCAAACTCACCAGAATTAGTTCTTGGCTACAACTTTTTTCCAGTAAAAGAAGAACACTACCAATGTTTATGATAACATGCAGGAAAGGGGATGTCTGTTTAGATAACCAAAGAAAAAGATTTATATTGTTAAAATATGATCTATCCATAAAATCTTAATTCAAATTAATAAGAAATTTGTCAGAATTGCTTGAAAAATGCAACTTGCACAAAGCTCAACACAAGAAATAGCTTGCCCCTTTTTGCTTGCTATTTTAAGTATTCAAGTGAGAATTACATCAGTGATAAAAGTAAAGCTAAACTACCACTCATGGAAAACACAGGGTGTTTCAAAAAGATGGACCCAATTTGAAATCACTTTATCTTTGAAATCAGATCCACCTTTTTGAAACACCCTGTAGTTTATTTTAAAGTAAGCCTGATATCCATGGCGTACGTTGTAAACCAGTTGAATTTATTTTTTGAATATTCCACTTAGAATGCTTGAAATTAAGCGGATGACCAACCTCACAGAAGTTCTCAACTTCACATAGCTATATTTTCCCTTATTGCAGGCACAGTTTTCCTCTTCTTCTGTCCTCCGTAATTGTTTTTTAACCTGAACCTGTATTGAAAAATAAAATCAATCCAATCTAGAATCTTAGTACACATCGGCTTTAAATACATTCAAAGACTGTTCAGGTCTACAGAGAAAATAAGTTTAAACAGAAGGAATCAAAACCATTTCAAGTCATTACTACTTTAATCTCGCATTTTACAGATTTGATTTTTCTTTCATTTGGTTTTCATGAAATAGAAAAAAACCCCATCTTGATATGTATGGTGGCTATGCCAAGATGCATACTGATGCCTCAGGACCAAAAACCCCTGAACATTCAGAATGCCATGGCAAGTATCTCAAAGCTACGCACTGCCTTCCATTGAGAATTTGGAAGCCGAGTTTTCTAAGTTAAGCTGGTTGATCTGAATATACAAGGCTCAGCTTGGGAAAATGCTGAACTACCACTCAATTTCAAATGCTTCCTCATAATTAAAAAACACGTCATTTTTCTCTAGACTAAAATAACTTAGGGATTTCACATAACTTTTTTTCCTCCTCATCTTCAGCATTCTAAGAAAGCAATACAATTTTTATTATACACTATGGAGTTACTTCAACGGCTACATTGCAATTGTTTGCATTAGATGTTTTGTCCCTCTTCATTCTAGAATCTTGGTTTTATATGCAACTCCTTAAGCTGTTAATATTCTAATTATGAATATGATGAAGGGAAAGCTCCCAGTGCCCTGATAGCGTCCCTGCTAATCCTGACCACCATGTCAGCATTTCTGGGTACATGCTCCATCCATCCCTACTGCTCCCGGGGCTCTGTCAGAACAGGACCCTTGGTTCTATGCTCGCCTGCTCATACTGTGGTTCTACAACGAACCTTTAACACTGTATTTTGATACAGTCTTTACACTTTTCCAAATGAAAACGTCAGTTTATCTTGTTTCAGCTGCTTCCTTGATTCTTTGGAAATGAAGAAGATAAAAGTACGCTAGCACGGTTTTCTATGAGAAGGAAGTATCTGTGTCTGTCACTCTGGTTCCTTTGCAGGTGACTACGGAATGGGTAGTGGAAGTCTGTTTTCTAAACGTAGGAAAATGCAAACCCAACAGCTTAGGAACTACTTAAAACTATAATCTCTCCCCAGACCTTCAAAATGGTACACAGAATTATCAGCAACTTTCTATATAGATTTTCAAGATCACCTATCAGAATCAAGTTTTATTTTCCTACTTGATAAACTACTTTCCACAGAGTTATTATTCAGAAGAGCTGAAAGATGAAAAAATTCAGGAATTTTGGTTGAATAAGGCTTTGCATTAATTCATTCCTCTTGTCTTCATGTGTTTTTGTGTGCGAACCAGAGGGTGTGAACATACAAGATTCACTTCAGCTCAAAAAAAAAGCAAGACTGCATGCTAATTGATATAGCACTTGTTTAAAAAACCTGGTTAAAAACCACTTTGAGACCAATTACTATACTTCTATTCTTGAATATTTGAACATATCAGCAATGCTCAAAGATACTATAAAGTAGCAACAGGAGCTTTGTGATTATTATTACTATAAACACTTGCTTTGAAAGAATTAAAATAATTCCTAGCTTCAAATATGTAATAGAGACATTAAAGCAATAATTATATTTCATTAGGAAAGCTTATTTAACACAGATGTATGAATAAAGGAATGTAGCATAACTTGGGTGTTCCTACAACTGAACCTGTTGAAGAAAATAAGTCTGGAACTTACCTTTATCTGCTCTTCTAATGCATCAAGCCTGCATACTGCTTGAAATGGTCTGCGATCAATAGGACATGAAGCCTGTGTCTGAAAGATTATTATTCTTATTACAAAATTTGTACTGAGTTAGAAGTCTAAGTAGCTTACAGAAATACACAAAACTACAACTTGTTCACATTAAGAATGTATTTCCCACATTATCTATATGCACAGTTTTTTGTTTCATGTAAGTACATTTCTCCATAGGGGAAAAAATCTAAAGAAAACAAGGATGTAACTCAGAAGCTGTGTTCAAAAAAATAAAAAGCATTTTACACCAAGTTAGCTATATTTTAAGGTTTTTTTAAATCCCTGTTAGATAACTCTGATTTTATACCAATACACAAACGTCTTTTTTATTTCTTATTGTTCTGTTGTTTTATTTCTTAATGTTCTTTTCAAAAGCAAGTGTGTTAAGTCACATCCCCCCTCACAACAGAAAACTGAGAAGACCAACAGCAAACAGGGTAACACCTTTCCTCACCTTGCATATATTTTAAACTATATTGCACGTCTTTTTTTTCAGAGTAATCAGAGAGAACAGATTCCCAAGTTTAAGACAACTGAAGTTTTAGAAACCACTTTGCAAGAAAAGAGAACTGAAGGTTATTGTACCCTATGGTTTGATGGAAATACAGATTTGCTGTTTTTTTCCTCAGTCACCTAAATGCCCTCTTGCTGAGGCCACACTTCACTAGATAACGTGCACACACAGATAACAAGAAAACTTTATTAACCACAGAACAGGGAAGCTTCAACTGAAGCTCCACCCAACTGGATCACGTAGTCAATCAACTTTCAGAGAAATGCATATTAGATACTAGTTTTTGCTGCTAGAGAACCGTTTTAATTCATTTTAATTCCATATTACGTGTTTGTGGAGGGTTTGCTGGGTTTTCTTTGTTTGGATGCTTGGTTGTGTGTGGGTTTGGGGTTTTTTTGTTTGTTTTTTGTCCTCCTCTTCATTCCATTGGCCTTCACAGGCTCAGTTCAGAACTCTTCTAAAACAAAGACGAAAAGAAAAACCCCACACCCAGCCACCATCCTTATCCAATCCATCGAACAAGAACCAGTATATGAATAGTATGCCCTTAAGAGGCATATAGTTTCTGTCCTTAAGAGACCTGTCGGGGTATCACACTTTTATTTATGCACGCAATACACAGTGTAGCATAAGCAGCTGTGAGAAACTTGCACATGAACTCTGCCCTGAAATTCAGTGAACTTTGTTCTTAAGTTTTCATCGGGGTTTTTAGTTTTCCAGTTGATTCTGTTCTCTCAATTTCAAAGAGTGCTCAAGTGCTTTTTCACCTACACAGCCCCCAAACCTCAAGCATCCAGGCAGCTTCTGATTTCAACTGAAGTACAAAGAACAAAGTTAGACTGATTAAAAAAAAAAAAAAACAAAACCAAAAAAAAAACCAAACCACCAAACAAAACCAAAAAACCCAGGGGTAGCTTCAGGAACAAACTGTGGAACACGAACCTAAGTTACAGCCATTACCTCTCCTTAGGATGCTCTGTTATTTTATCCTAACTAAAAACTTCCCCCTGGTGGGGGACACCATTGTTCCCTGCAGTGTCATGGCCTTGGTTAAGAAAAGCATTTTGGGTAATTAAGCTAGTTCCCTAAGGACCCAGATCATGAAGACAGCTTTTGTCCTGTAGTCAGTGTAAACCTAACCCACAGTAACATGGTGTGTTGTTCAACTGGGATATTTGATACTATGGCAACACTCTGTGACTGTTGAATCAGCTGCAGACTTCAAGGTATTATAAATAGTTTGACTCTTAGGTACACCAGACTGTCAGAGATAGGTAGGAGGAAGCTAATTTTCTTAGTTATTTTCAGTCTCATTTCAGGATTTACCTTAGCTGAAAAATAAATTTTTTTTCCAAGAATATAGTCTGTTTCTACATTAAATTTACATGTAAATATTAAACTTGGGAACATAACTTCTGTCACAGTACATTTATTCATTGCAATGAAGTATCATAGAATGTGTTAGCAGCAGCAATCCAAATGACAAGCGGTTTTGCTCCACTAGAAAAATTTTCACTATGTTCAGTTCTTCTGGATAAATGTTTAAAAATTACATACAGTTTTAAATAGCAGAAAAAGAGGAAAGAATTCTGAAAGAATCAAAACCTATTGTTAGGTTCACGTATGTTCAGAAACAGCAGATGCTCCTTCCATTCCTACTCAGTTGCTTTTCATAGTCCTACCATTATCTGATGGTTTGCAACAAATCTCAGGAGAAATTCTAGTAAAGAAAGAGACAGGACAGTCCCATGAGCATTCGCAGTTACAACTGCTGGGTGGCCCTGAGGTAAGCTACAGGTGACTTCATCTATGAAACATTTTTGTCTAAACATGCATCAGCTCTCATCTTTCTAACATATAACAAGCCCTTTAAGTGAAAAATGTGGGGAAAAAAAAAAAATCCTGCCCCTTTTCCCAACATCAAGACTGAGTTTGTGCTGCTATAGAAAGCAGTGAGGGTAAAAAAGCTGACTACATTTCTTACAAGAAGCAATTGAGGAGTGGTGGCCTTTTACTCATCTCTTTCATCTTTTTTGAGGATATGGCTCAGCAACTAAAGGTGTTGAGTCTTCTTTCATTCATGGCAAGTTAGCAGTTCCTCTCTTCTGAGGCTTCTGTCCAGGTAGCATCCTAAGTAATACTGAATGTACACTGTCCTTTTGGGGGAAAAAATACTTAAAACAAGAAAAAAGCCATTGAGATGGAATGAGTCCAAGCAGCAGCTGTCACTTTTATTGTGCACAAGGGAAGAGAGGTGTGGGATGCATCACAACTTTAGAAGAACCACAGCTTCATATAATATCTTCAATATAGCTGTTTAAAAAGCAGAACATGTAGTATTTAATGTAATCAAAAATCACTAGAACCTCACAGCTGGTATTTGTGAGTTGCTTTGCTTTTCTTCCCAACAGTGCTTTTCTTGGAAAAACATAGAATAGTAGCTCAGCACACTTCAAAATATGTTTGATTGTTTTACTCTCCACATGAGACTACTCAGTTTCCATGTTAAAACTGCTAACTCTGCAGTGATTCATTCTTTCACCCATCTTGTAATATTCAGATAATTCTCTTCATTAAAAAAAAAGCATTCATGAAGTCTGCAACCTCTGAAAAGCTGTGAGTGTATGTATGATCTTAAGTTCTCCAAAAACCCATTCCATAGTACTTGTTTTTTGATGACCCTCTAGGAAAATCTTGCTTTGGCTCCATGGGCATAACAATGTTCAATATTCCTGTATCTGTAACAGCACCACAAAATTGATCTCTAAACTCAAGGAGTAAGTGTCCCTTATTTCAACTGCATCACTTCAAACAGCACTTGAACAAAGTGAAGTAGACAAAAGGCTGAGGCAGCTACTATATTCCAGCTAGGAATTTTCAGGCCCAAAACATATTTGGCTGATAAAATATCTTTGGCAGATAAAGTTCCATGTTAGAAGGTTTCATAACAAGTGGCAACAAGATGTCAGTATGGAATTAAAGTTGCTGCAGTAAATCTCTTCCCCATTTTTTCTCTTCAAGTGGCCCATAATAAAGTCTGTTCTTCAACTACTGCATTGAAAAGCTGGTCCAAAAAGAAACACGGTCCTGCACTCTTTACTGCTTCTTTACTAGAGAACCGGTCAAGCAACACAAATACCAGATTCTTATAACTAAATTCAGGCTTAAAAGGTGAGGTTTAAATTGTAAGAGTAACATCTGTAAATTTCACTCCCCTTAGTAATAACAGCACACAAAAAGCCCACAACAATTCCACCACCAGCTTCAGTGAAAAGAGAGACTGCTACACCACACAGTGAGAAACACCTCTCCATATTTTGATGAAAGAAAAGGAGGCAGACATCAGGAAATGCACTGTTTTCTATTGGAATGGTGGCTGTCTTTAGGAAAGGATGAAATGATTAATTAGTTGGAAGTAGCTGAATTCTATGATAAGTGTGTCACTGCACTTCCTTTGACACTATATTCTTGGAAGAACCGAAATCAAACTCAAAAACACTCACACAGACTTTTGCACTACACTTTAACATTAACTTTCCTAAGTTGCTACATGAATGTACTTGATAAACCACAGCATCACAAAATGCTTAAGTTCGGAAGTGACCTCTGGAGGTTATCTTGTCACATGGCCCTGCTTAACAGGGAAATACGCCAAAAACAACTGTATACCACAAAGAAAAACATGTAATTTGAAAAAAAGGTATCTAAAGTCAGGATTTTCTGAAAGAGTTTAATTAATACAGTTCTTCTGTGAAGCAGTTCTCAGATGCATTGTCTACATATGAATTTCCTTGGATGCACTTGAACAAGGTGTTTTTTTATTGTTCTGGTTTTTAGGTTTAGCGTTTATTTGAACACACTGCAATATTTGGTCTGTGACTGTAATCCTAACCCTGCCCACAGTGCTCTGTACTGATCACTGTGGAGCTTGTTGTCACAAGCCGATTCCTTCCTATATTCTTCAGGAAAAGAAATCCAGATCAGAAAGAATACACACTAAGAATTCCAGTTAAAATACAGGTAAATCTCTCTACCCTCAGAAGAATATCCATGTGCAGTATACTCTACATAATCAATGATCCAAACCTGTACTAGCACAAAGCAAATGACTATTCTAAGAACAGAACATTTGGCTAGAAACGTAATGCGATGCAGCTCTTTGTGTCAACTGCTTGGTTTCATGAAGTCAAGCACTGATACTGCGCAGGGCCCACCAGAATATGCCTCAGTGCTTTGGAAAATTTACAGCTGAACGTACTCCACTTTCAAATTCTCCAGATGAGAAAAAATGAATAAGGGAAACCAGATGCAGAGACACAGAGATAAGCTTAGTAGCAGTGGGTCACTGAAATAAATGTCTCTTATGCAATCATTGTGATAATGCAGACAACGCAGTGAATTTTTTCTTTAGCACTCTTCTCTCGTGGTGGTTCACAAGAGGAATTAACAGAAGAGTGAGGATAGAAATCTCCAGTATATTTATTAGCACTCTGAAGAACTGAAGGGAAGTTAAAAGGCCTACAGTAAAGCAGAGTTAGTATTTGTCTCCTGTAATTTAAGATTGTTTTATTTGAATAGAATACAAAAAAAAAAAAAAAGAGTTTTCTTCCTCCAGTGCATGCAGATAAGACACTGTTGCTGCTAAAGCAGTTGTCCAAGCTGAGGTGGTTTCGGCTACTTGGTGTATCTGCTTGCCATAGATACCTAGTTAGACTCCCTTCACATTAGCTTTACTTAAATGTTTTCCGAACTGACTATTGTAAACTAGAACACGTGTGCTTACCAGCTGAACCACAAAATACAAGTGTACCAGAAAAACAATGTTAAAAAACTTAGTTTTGACCCAAGCACTTTTAATCTAGTAGTGGTATTACAGACAAGAGAAACACATAATGCAATTACATCCCTTGGTGTAACAGAACAGTATTGATGGTATTTGAAAACTCTATAGGGTGGTGTTTTGTTGTTGCTGTTGGCCCCCTCCCCCCTTTTTTTTTTACCCCTATACACAGCACAATAGCCAAAGCTCTCTCTTTGTTATGTGGGCAGGATAATGTTATCGCACACATATTTGCTATACTGACAGCAACCCTTCCCTTACACCGTCCTTCAGCTCTCTCCTTGAAGGGTGTGTCCGATAACCTCAGCTCCACATTTAGCCTTTTACCTTTTATGATCTTCCATTGCAGCCCCACTGAAAAAGAGTCTAAAGATTGCAAGTCTCCATGAGTAAATTACACAATGTGGGTTTACAGAAGCAGTTAACAGCTAGCACAGGATGAATGACATTAAACTTTGAATGCCTACTGAAAAACAGTCCCCAACAGTCCACCTGCCCAGTGCTGTCCAGGAATTTTTGGGAGAGCGCTGGTTAGTCTGGCCAAAGGCACACAAGGTGACAGTCTAAAGAGTACATGAGAGTTTAAGAGTGTAGGCAACTGAATTTAGGGCACAACACCACTCTGAGATGCCACAATTAACTACAGTAAACATAGCCAAAGAGAGTGGAACGAGTTAAGGGACATCTAAAAAAAAGTTAAGGTGAAGACTCATTTCTTAGTGAGGATTCTAACCTCCCCCTCATTTTTCTTTTAGGAGTTGGGCACCTTTCCTCAAACAGAAAGAAAATACAACACTGATTCAACTGTAATGCTACTTAATTCTGAAACTAAACGCTCAGATTTAGCCATCAGGATCTAATATATTACACGTTCTGTGGCAAGTTTCCTATCCCTTTTTAGCCCTTCATGGAATGAGACAGAAGATACTCAGTTAAAAGCAATTTTCATACATTACATTTAAGTGCACGTTTATGTATCTATAGTATCTCCCTCTTAAAAAGAAAGATCTTCACAGTGTTATGGCTGCTGCTTGCAAACAGAAAACCTGCTGGAACAGGACACTTCACTGCAGTTGCAGTGTTGAGAATATCCCATAGACAGAAGAGGGAGCAGAATGAATGGTAAACAAACTCTGCCTGCCTGCACTACCCTGGTTTTCATTAGAATCTACACAGTTATATAAAGGCCATAAACTCTCAGAAGAACGATTATTATGTATAATTTGAAAACAACAGTTTAAAGAAGCAGTTGCCCCTGTTATATTTTGAAGTCCAGACGCAACACAGAAAGAGAGGAAATAACCAACTTGAACGCAGACTGCTGGCAAAGCCTGTAGGTGTTTGGAGTATTACTGTAGATACACAAAAGAGTACTTCAAGTAATATGAATATTAGGCTTTTTAAAAGATTTTGCTCAATCATCTTATTCTCAATTTTGTTATTCTCTGGCACTTAAACAGGAAAACAGTGTTTTTAAGAATTTTTATTGGGTATAAATAAATTGGTTTTAGTCTTTAAACAGAATCTTGTAGTACCTTTTTTAAAGAGCAGATAATTTTTTCATCTTAATTATTCGGAGTGACTTAAAATGACTACTTGTCCTTAGCGTTCATTAGTTATGATCAACCAAGAAGTAGTAAATAAAGATAAACCTTATGCAACACTTCTCAAAAAGAATAAGAACATTTACCTACTAAATACTAATAGTGGACACGAAAAACCCACATGACGTCAGCATGCTTCAGATGGCCACATGCTTATAATATGTTCCTCTAATTCCAAACTATAAAATCTCATCTGCTTCTCACAGCTGAAGCCTCTGAACATCTGTCAGCCAGTTTTCAATGATTTTTTTTTGCTCCTTTACTTTTAATTAAAACTACCAGATTAGGCAATGGAGTTTCATTAACTCTACAGGTCCAACTGTCAAGCATCCTCAGAAAAGGAAGGCTGGTTGGTTTTACCTATCAGATATCACTAATGGAAAGAAGCAGTAGAAGCCTTATGTAACTTTAAAAACAACCCCCCACCATCTTTATGACATCATATCTACCTCACCTGTAAACTTGTAAAAGCAGAAGTTGCTTTTATTCTCTTTGGATAGCACTTCATGCCAAAAAAACCCAACCAATCTGACATGACAAGAAAGATGTCATGTCGTTCATTTGCCTCTTTAAAACAAGAAAAATTCCCTTTCTTTACTGGACTTAAAAACATCTGTTAGACAATGTGAGCAAACTGAAATCCATCAGTAAGTCCTCCCTCTACTGTACTGCTTCCTTGTGCATGTCACTATTTATTGCCTTTCATCTGCCATTGTAACCACCAGCTACGGAAGTCAGAATAAAATTGTGGATGAGAATTTCCTGTTCTCTTCTAAATAAAAGCACTGCAATTAATCATCTGCAGTACAGAAAATCTGGCAATAGGAGACTTGGTTTATTATCTGGTTTGTGAATGTAATGCAAGTTTCATCTAATAATAACCTTTGTTTAATACTCTGAAGTTCATACAGAATCTTCAGAAAGAAGTGATTTATGTTACTGTCTACCTTCAGTAATAAATAACACAAAAGTTAATAAAAATCATACATAAGGAAATCATATATACACATATATATTAATGATACCAACCTTCTAGAAGATATACTGAAACCAAAAATCAGCATTTACTTCAAAAGAAAGTTATTACAAAGAAACCAAGTAGTGGTCTCTACTACAATAAGCAACCAATTCAGTTGCACAGAAGTAGGACAAAAAACCTCAGCATCTCATGTGAGTATCCCACCGCTCTCCCAAAACAGTATAAGGCAATTCTAATTTGGTGTTTTATATTGAGAACTGAAAAAGTTACAGGAGGTAAAGATACCAAAGACTTAATGCAATAATTCCAGGTAATACATGAGGAAAAAGGGACAAAATAGAACAACATCATCAAGAATTTGTTCAACAAGTCATTTTTCTTTAAGGCTCCAGAACTATCAAGAAAGGTATTAACACAGGTCAAATAATAGCCGTAATCATCACTAAAATGAAAATTTTAGAATAGTACTAAACCTTTTAGCTGAATCCTCTTTAGAGTTAGAAAACTAAGGTTTTATCAGATTCAGATTGTAAACTAACATGAAAACTTAGTGGTCCCAGCCCTAAGAGTTGACAGTATGACAAACAGCGTAAGGGATAAGAAAACAAGATTAAGCTAATGAGACCGCAATATTATGATGTGTACATAATACTGTCTGATCTTCCAAAGAGCCAATCATTTTTTTACTGATCACTAATCTCTAGTAACCATTAGTAAGCCAGGACGTCTAGTGAAAGAAAATACAGAGTACCTTATTGCACTAAGGAGAAAGTTTCCTATGGTCTATTTATAAATCGGTCATTGAACCACCTCTGTGCAAAGTCAGATGCACAACTTATTTTCTTTAAAAAAAATAATCTCTAGTTATTAGATGTAACAGACTTTATTGAGAAACAAACACACACCTTGGTTCTCAGTCTTACCTCAGCCCACTTAAGAATACAAGTCATGCAGAAGGTATGACTGCAGTTCTCAGGAAAACCGATCTCTTGTTCTAGAAGGCAGTTCAGACAGATGGGGCATGTGTCACCGTCATAAAATAAAGTAGAACAGGAACACTCTTCTTCATTTTCTTCACCTGGTATTATTAACATTGACACTTAAAATTTTTGACAGTTTTTGAAACAAAGTACTTCTAGATTTGACTAATAAGGCAATAAGATACAATTTCCTGTAGTTAAAAGGAAATTAATCAAGTTTTCAGGTCTAATGCAGTCAAGATGCTGGCCAGAGTAGTTAAAAGAAAGTTATTTCAGGTGAAAAATACAATGTAACATATTTCATGGACTACTGCACCAATATTTGTCATTAAAACAAAGGAAAGTTAGCTCTAGTGCTACATAAATAAAGACTAACACAGTATTTCCTATTGATAATGTAGTCATTTAAACATTGTTCTCCCAAGTTTTTCCTCCTCAGATGTTTGCTCTCTCTCTCCCCATGAACTAGACCAGTATATTCTATGTGTATTATCTTATACACACTTATACTACCTTTATTTTAGTTTTTCAGTCTTAAAACTGTTTTAATCTGAACATCCTCAAATATCTACCTAATCACATAAATAAAAAATGTTCTCAATTTCATTAGAGCTATAATTTTTTTCGGAATATAAAAACGCAAAACCTTTTCTTCAAATAATTTTACTATAAATTATTTTTCTGAATAACAATTGCTTTTTCCATTTTTGTTCTGCTACTAGAAGTCAACAAGAGGACAAGAGGACCCCACAGGCCAAAGAAAAACAGTATGCTGAGAAAGTGGTTATGTTTTCACAATTTATTTCAAAACAAGCAGTATACTAATTGAGAGCGCAAAGGTAAAATCTGACCTTCACAGCCTGAACCTGAATAATATAGTTGAGTATTTTCCTATGCACAGATTTTACCTTCCATGCCTTCATGTTTCTGACCCTCAGCATCTTGAATACATGGCTTTCTGTGCTTCATCTTCTTACAAAATGTAGTCTGGAAAACACAGAAACAGTTTGCATAGTTCATTTAGATTGCAACTTCAAAATAAACATGAGTGTTCTCCGGTGCTCCCAATGCTGTCCATTTCATTATAACTTTGTAGAGTAGAAACCCATGACATTAAGTGTTAGACACAGATAATTCAGTCTGCTTGCAATTTATGAGCATCATTGATGCTGTCTAGGAACTGATACTTCCAACTTGAAAATTGGTTTTTTTGTTCAACAAATGCAGAGATTTTGCAGTGTTTCTGCAGTGTTTCAAGACCACCAGTGGTTAATTTATTTTTAAAAGTTAAATGTACTGCAAAATTTCTATGCAAACCAGCACCCCACATAACACTGCAGTAACTAACAGCTGCAAACTGACCTTCACAAGTCATTGAAACAAAAATATTAAACACACAAGTACCAGAAGAGTTAGTTGCTTTCTACATCTAGCATCACCATAGCAGTGAGAGAAATTAAAGCAGCTTATAATTGCTTCCTTCCGGCTTTTGTCATACAATCAGAAGACAAAGAAAAAGGAAAGCTGTATCATTAAACAAGGGACAGGGCACAAGCACAGGTGCAGTGGAGTATCATGAATGGGGAGGATGCACCTTTAACTGTTCTCCAAAGGAGCAGCATGAAATAAGAACAACATGGATAGAGAATAATCCTTGTGATTGACATCATACAGGTCGAAAGAATTTCATTTCGCATAAGAAACAACAAGTGTATGCTCTTTGGAGGCTTACCTAGTACAGACAGAATGACGCATACTTTAAATAAAAAGTACCTACACCAAGAACTAAATCTCTGGCATTTCAAACTCCTGTGGTCAACAGCAGAGATGGTAGAAGCACCTAAAGCTCCAACACAACAGCCCGAGAGGGACCAGCTATTTCCTTCACAACTATATAAAGCTTTTAAAACTTTCATTATTTAAAACTTGACAAGAGATTGAATAAATCAGAAATTACCATCATCTGCTTACTTAAGTATTCAAGCCTGAAGCGAACTGAGTGAGGTTTCAAATCCCTTGCTCTTTAATGCCTCTGCTAGAAGCAGCAGCAGGACAGAGCCAAGAATGCCACAATCACACTCCTGAACTAAACTTCCTCCTATTTCACTTACAAACTACATTGATTTACCCTTCACCACCTGGATATCCAGAAGAGGGAGAGACAGACCTTGCCTCCCAAAGCTTTTCTTCTGATCAAGTCTTTACTGCATGAACCAAATCACCTGAGGGTGGGGGAAAGGGAAGCAAAAAGGAAACAAAAACCCAGCTATAAGAGAATTTTCCCCCTACGCTCCTATCCTGTTTTAAAAATGACTTAAAAAGATGTCACTAGGAAAATGCCATCAACTGTAGAACATTTATTAGCACTAATATTAAAACACATTGTGTTGCAGTACATGCCCTAAGTTGTATGCATGTTCTGTTAGCAGAACAACCACTGACCAGACCACTACCTGTTATCCTTTGCTGGCTATGCAAGATGAAACCAAACAAAAGCCAAATTGCTACTTTAAAATTTAATGCCTTAAACAAGAAAAATCTGCATCAAATTAGGACAGGTAAGACTGCCAAAACCACATTTGAACTTAAAATATCAGCTTGAAGTCTGTTGTTTTCACTCTGATTTGCAAGAGGACTTAAGTGGCTTTGGTCCCAAAAAGATTAAATCATGTACTGATGTGTGGTATACATACTTTTATATATAAAACATACGAACATTCCTTCTGCTCTACGTCTTAACAAAACCTCAGCAACGCTTTACAGTAGCAGAAAGATCCACAAGCTGTGCTCAAACCTCTCTCAACCCCAGGAGTCCCAGAACACATCACAGCTGAGACAGTTTAAAGACAAGATCAAGAATTCTGCACTCCGCACCCATCCATAGAAAAGGTTTTACATGGACACCATCTAGATACCAAATTGTAACTCAAGCAGCAGCTGTAGAGCTCATGCTTCTTATAACAGAGGTCTTGAGTTCACTAAGGCAGATTGCAAAAATAGAACCCAGAGAAGCTCTTTAGATTTTTTTGTTTTCCTCAGAAAATCTTTTATCCATTGTACTCTTTCTAGGCACAAAGACATCTCAGAAATCACAGCTACAATGAGAGAAACAGAGATCCTAAAACTGTCAGAATATCAGTAAATCCAAGATGTGCAGCAACAGAAAACACTGATGCGGTGTTACATTGCTCTTCTCACAAACTTACTTTTGAACAGATACCGAGTGCTAATGTGATCACAGCTCACTTTGCAGAGCACATCTTTTTGCCAATTTGACACTGTGCATTTTGCACAACATAGAAGAATTTAATACTACTGACATATATTTATAAATAAAGTAAAAGACATCAAAATTTACATAACATTTAACAAATTAACTTTGGAAAGACTATTTTTTCCACTACTTCAAAAGGGGCATGACAGGCATTGGAATAGTGCAAGACATAGCACTGAAGACTGCTGTTAAATTTATAAAATTAAAAACAAAGTTAAAAAAAAAGAGAACAGTGGTTTAGCAGGAGCAGACAGCACAGAAAACAGAACTCTTATTTGTCCCAAAATGCAATGTATTCCTTTAGATTCTTTTAAACTTCAATAAAATTTGGAAGCATTTCTCAGACTTTTTTTTTTGATCATTCCAGCTGCAGGCTATTAAAAAAAATTTAAAATCTGTTGTCTTGGCTGAGGAGGGAGACAGTGAAAAAAGCAATATAATTTTTTTTGTCATTCTCCCAGTTACCAAATTCCATGAGCTAACATGAAGATCATATTAGGACCACATCCATAGCTAATTAGGTCTGATCAAGCGAATCTGTATTTGAAAAATGTTGTTTTTATCCAAAGAGTACTCCTACCAGATTCCACTGACTCATGACCAATGTGTTCTAGTTGTGATCATTCCAGTTGTTGATGTGAAATATTAGAAAACACCCCAAGACCCACACATGCAAGGCACTTAACAAGACAGCAACAAGCATTATATTACATTAGTGCTGACAAAAACAAAATCACCTCCCAACTCTATAGATAAAACTCTAAGAATGCCTAAAGACAGCATAGCATTACAGCCAAGATGGTACTTTTCTGGTGTAACTTTCCAGTGGAATCACTGGAAATACCTTATTTAATTTCAGATTTGAGATAAAGGCAAGAACACACTGATATATGAAAGTGAAAAGATTGAAGGACACTACCACAAGTACCACTCCACCCTTCCTGTTAAAGGAGTTAAATGTTTAAGCTTCTAGATTATTCATCAAAAGAAATTCCAATTCTTGCCTTCAAGGAAGGCAGATGCCAAAGACATTTACCAAATAAAGTGCTTAACAGAGTTAATTGTAGAATGTGGGAATAGATTCATTTACTGTCTGAGGAATGTAGCTTCATGATGGACTTAAACACCATAGAACAGACTGATATAAATGCCATTTACACACGAAACAATCTTCAATATCACAACAATTTAAGTGTGATTTACCTTTTTTATTAACACAAACTACTTCATACAGTTCATAACCTAAAAATACAGATGTACTTCAACACTAATTCACCGTGCATGCAGAAAGAACAAACTGTGTGTTCAAAAATCACGTAACTGAATTTCCTATTGAACGAAAAATCTATTACATTAAACCCTTAAAATTAGACACAGAAAAATTATCTGATTAAAATCTGTAATTTGAAGTGGCATACTACAAACCATTGACAGGGCATAAAGAATGCTTGTAAGGAAAACACAACAGCTAAATACACTCTTCCTCCAACACGGTCATGGTCTAGAGACCTATCTACACAGAAGTACACTTCTACAACTGGAAAAGGGGGATGGAAATGAGGAACACATGCAACAAAATCTCCAGTAAACATGTGCAAAACGATGTCCAAGAGTGGCTTATTCTTGTTCCCTTAGCAGGCTTAACTCAACACTTGTAATTAACCTTTCAACTTCTTAGATACATCTTATATCAATACTGATAGGAGTAACTTTGCTGTGTTTCCATTAAAAATATTTTCTTTTAAAAGGGATTCATGGCATTCTATTAGTTATGTTTTGATTTCTTTACTAACTCAAGAAATTATCAGTTTCAAAGCTGAAACAAGACAATCAAACATTCGGTTTACGGAAATTACATGCTTAATAAAGCTACCATAACAGCCTTTACTCCCATCAAATTTTTGGGCAGCAGTAAGTTGGACTCTATTCTGCTCTATGCATTTTCATGGCCTTT
Organism: Caloenas nicobarica; assembly: GCF_036013445.1. Taxonomy (NCBI): domain Eukaryota; kingdom Metazoa; phylum Chordata; class Aves; order Columbiformes; family Columbidae; genus Caloenas; species Caloenas nicobarica. The sequence goes on from NC_088245.1 coordinate 33,920,477, forward strand.
AAGAAACCTTGAAAAAGGTTTTAAGACTCTTCCCTCTGCAAGCATGTTTTTAAGGAAAACAGATCTTGATAACTAGCCACATTTAGATAACAAAAGTCACTGGTTTTGTAATGACAGAACATCGAGTGCCCTCTGGAGTTTCCCACATGGGCTCACCAAAACCTCTGGACCATTATGAGGCAAATGTCCAACTACTGATGACAAAATTTTGAAAACTTTTGCCAAAGTCTTCAAAACCTTTTGTGCCATCTTGGAGATGGGCTGAGGAAATGCTTAGAACATTTGAGAAACGTTTTGTCTACCTTTATAAGTAGTCTAGCACAATGCATCCTTCAAGGGAAAAAAAAAAAAAAAAAAAAGAAAGACACTGTTGGGTATTTGCAAATGTACATCAAGAACCTTCACAGTTCTTTTCATTTGGAAAAGCTTTTCATTTGTCTGAAAAGCCTGGAAGGCAGACTTGTTTAAGTGACAATTCAGTACTGCTGTTTGCCCTCCAATAAATAGGAGCTAAACTGAGGATCTGGAAGCACTTATCCTGGATTTGCTCCTTTGTCTAGTAAAATCTCATGGCCCAGAACATTACTGAGAACAGAACCAACAGACACACTCAAAAGAGAGCTTTTAAAGAAGATCTTTACTCTTTGTATGCTCAAATTGCACCTTGTCTGCATTCCCAAATGGAATGCCATAGAACCAACAGAGATGAAGAGAAAGAAAGAGACCAGTGCTATACTTTGGTGAATAGAAACCTTTTTCTATAGGTGGTTTAAGCCTATTTGTGTAGATCCTGGAAAGAATCAGTGCTATTCAGGCAAGGAGACACCGCTGATTTAAAGACTCTTTCCAGACCCTCTAAGGATGCAATTACCCAAGAGGGATAATCTAATCTAACAGCTTGCTGCCACCAAAAGAAGCAGCTCTGTTTCTCACTACTAGTGATGGTGAGCAGACTCAGTTGAGAGCAACACGTGTGCCAAAGAAATTGCAACTGACAGAATGTGGGAGGGAAGACATAAAACAGGATTGCCCCTTTTGGCACTAGCAAGGTACTAGAATAGCTAAGACTCTCTTGTTAAACTGCTCCCCTTCAAGGACATAGCAGTTCCTAAATTACTTGCCAAGTCCATGAAAACGCAAGGTAAAGTGACAGGAGAAAACTGTCAAAGCAAATGGCTAGAATTATACTATCTTAAACAGTACACCACCTTCCTCCAACTCTCCTCTCCCCACAATAAATGAGGAAAACAAAACACCACAGTGGATATCCTCCTCAAGATTTCTTCTTCCACAGTCCAGCAACAAGACACTGACAAGCACACTTACGTTTCAGATGCTCTGGCTACAGCTACTCCCCTGCTAGATTCAATGCTTTCATTTCTGTGGCCACCTCAACAACAACAGACTAAATAGCAGCTGCAGACACTCACCACTCATGTCCAGTCAGCATTCACAGAAGCACACAAGACAACACCATAACTGCCTCCCAAGCAACGAAGGCAATGCAGAACTCAATGGAAATTTGCGAATACAGCTTGAGGAACCGCTGCCATGGCTCAGATGCAGCTATAATCACCTAGTAGCCTGTCTGACCATTTGAAGAGCCAAGAGTTTCAAGGAAGATTTAAAACCTTACAGTGGACACACACAAGGTGATCTCCTTCCTGCATAAAGCTTATAATCATAAACTGGCTTAAAACCTGCCATACAGACCTTTTCATGTTAAGTCAATGGAAAAGGCAGCATTCCTCACTGATGTTTAACAAAAGAGCACCTGCAAAACACAGGCAAAACAATTTAAGACTTTACATATTTGAGAATATTCTGTAAGCTGTGAGGGACATCATGTCTTCTACAGACACAGTATGTTGAAATGCTGCTATAAATCAGATTGAACTCTAGTGTTCAGCATTTAAGCCACTTCAGTGTACTGGACAGTATAAGCAGATAGTGAAACAATGTCAGTAGTACCATTTCATGTATCTATGCCTTGACCAGTCACGCTGATCCACAAATTTTAGTATTCTACAATTACTAGCAGTAACTGAAGAATACTTTATTCACCATTTTATTCATATGTGTAAGGGTGAATTACCATGTTCTAGCTCTACTTAGAAGAAAAATCACTATCTGAAAAGCTTCAGTACAACACAGAACTAAACCAGACACACTACCAACTTGAAAGAAGGGCAACACACATCACTAAACTTGCACTTGCTGTTAATACCTCTAACAACAGCATGGCGCCAATTTAGTGCTCTTAAGTAAGTTATTATCAAAGCCAAAAGAAACCCAAACCCCAACAGATTTATGCATATGAAAAACTGAAAACATGAACAAAGTTCGTATCACAAACAGGTATCCATTAAGGAACATCCCCTCTCTCTCTGTACTGGGAAACTTGTATATGGGCCAAGCATCTCTCCACCTCAGAATCCCAGTCATACAGCTGCCCTTCTGATCTACCAGCCTTCGTGTTCCTTTCCTTCTTAAAGTAACCAGTTCTCATTGGTTTTTACCTAGTAACGAACAAGGATGTAGCTTACAGAAGAACCATTAGCACTGGAAAACAAGCAGTAACAAAATGACCAACTTGAAAATCTTGTGCTAATTCAACTAATAAAGCTATCATAGTCTTCAGCAAAATTCCAAATCCCATCCCCCCAAAAAAAACCAATCAAAAGAGTTAATTATTTTAAGTCTTCAATAGTAGGTAACTTAAGACAACACAAGGCATGAAGGTTTGTGAAACACTTATAACACCTTCCTGCCCCCAAATACAACACACATGCAAGGGCTGATTTGCTCATCAGAATCACAAGCTTGCACAGCAGTTAGCAGCTTTTAGACATGACAAATCAAGAGTTTGGTACTGAACTACAGTTACTTTACTGGCACTGATAGGTAATTATCTACAGAAAGCAAATTTCATTTCTCACCTTTCGGCACTGTCAACCATGTAACACTTTGTTCCACTAGGATAGGTGGCAGAAGTTTAGGATGTTTCCTGAACTTACATTAAGGGTTGACACCCAGCAAGCAGCAATGAGAAACTACCTCAGCAGATTCCCTCCATAAGTCAATTTAAATCAAGCATTTTCAGTAACTGCCAGCAGCTGTGAGGTTAACCCAGACCACACAAAATTACATACCAAAGCAGAGAGAAATGACAGCTCTATACTATTAGTACTGACCACCAACAACCAAGACAGTCCAGTGCTTGGGCAAATTCAGTTTGCAGACCAAGAACTAGATGAAGCTCAACTTGCTAGTTAGCAAGGGGGGAAAACAAACAAACCAAAAAAAGCATGTTAGTGAGCTAGCTGTCATTTGATTCAAAGTATATATTTCACAGCTGGTCAATCTAACCTGTAATTTAAAGCCCTGCTTGTGTCCCTACCAGTTCTTTAGTGACATTTCTCAAGTTTGTGAGAAAAGCCCTTTCCACTTTTCTATAGGACAAACTAGGCTCCTCCAGCCTCTGCCAGCTCTTGAAAATGCAAAAGCAGTGAGGACAAAGCCATGTAGTTTCCCTACACACTAGAATAAGGCAATTTGCAGGGTAGTTACTCAGTAAGGCTGCCACTCAAAACTGCTTTCCAAAGATGTTCTGCATTATACAAGACAATCTCAGACCCAATCTTTACAGATGTCCACGGCTGGGTCCATGACAGCCATAAGAAGGAATGCTTGTTGGAGCCATGGTTAACTCCCCCAGGAAAAACAGCTTAATTTATACAGAAGATAGGATGAATAGAACCTTCTAAAGACTGATACAAGATGATGAAATGTATATTCACAGAAATTAAAACCACCCTATTTTGCTTTCCAACACAGTATTTCTATAGAAGGCAATGTGCACTGCGCTGCTGTTTCATGTGCGTGTATATATGATAAGACTCCCGACAGAAGCAGCACTATACCACAACCACCCCCATAGGGAGAACACACATGTACACCAGGGGCTAAAGCATGTGGTTCCGTATCCTGCTGATAAAACACTGAAGTACAGTAGTGATTAACATAATACAAAGAATTATAAAAAATTCTGTACATAACATTCTCTGACAAAATGTAGAATTCAGCACTTGGGTGTTTCTTCTAAGTAGTTTGTGACTAAACTGAATGTAATTGAGATTTACAAATAACAGGAATTAATTAGGGATTAGGTACTATTGTCATGGTGCACATGGTTCAGGCAACTGAATCAAATTAGCATAAACTCATGACCTTGCCTTCCGCTGCTGAGGGTCCTTAGTCACATGCATACTTCTGCAGCTGGAAGGGATAGCATTACACACCAAAGTCAGCAAAAAAGGCTCAGCCGTTTCCAAGAACAGTTAAAAAACCCCACAATTTTTCTAGCCACTTGGAAGCACTTTGCTTTCCACCAAAGAGCAGATATTTGGCAGTGGGTCACTGAGATCAAGAACATGCTTTCCGCACAAGCAACCCTTCCAAATCTAGCCATGTCATAGATCTGGAGGGAAAAATGTTTGCATTTGCTCAATAAATCTTTGCTAATTGTTGCATTTTAGTTTTTCTCCCTGTGAACCGGATCTGTGCTCAGCATACACTAACAATTTGGAGTTTCTATCCCATTGCTACACTGCACATGCAACATTCCCACAAGACGAATGAGCATACTTCAGTCAGTGCTATGGCAACACAGCAGGACTTGCCATAATTTCTCTGATGCTAAAGAGACCAGGAAGACCATCTTTATTTTTCTTAATACCATCCTAAAAATGTCCAAATAGCTGGACTTAAACACCAGAGATGCAGGAGCTGAACTGCAAGACCTTGACAGAAGTGGAAAATAAAGAAAACTGAAAGAAAAAAATGATGGGCAAAACTGATGGAGTAGGACTGAACTCAAATGAAAAGCTCAGGGGCAGTAACAATTGCAAGAAGCACATTTAAGATGCAAAAATTCAACGTAGCAACAAAACCAGAGTGGTAAGTACATTGAGCCAAAGAAGAACAGGCTGAATCCAGCAAAGGAAGAAATAGCCTGCAATTGTCCAATTACCAACTACCATTATTTTTTTCTTTCACCTACATCATGGTAGTCTTATTTCCCAGCTTCTGAATACTGAATACCTGCAAACTGAAGGGCATCTCTAACAAAAATTACATAACATACAGGGTCCTCTATAATTTTATGGATTTACTTAAATGAAAAAATGCACTACAGAATATTGCATAAAACCATATACACACGCTTAATAAAAATATACTGTTCTTTCATACTGCATGCTGTTCTTTCATTTTCAGCATTAAATCAAGAGTTTAGTGATATGATATGTTCTTTTGATATTAAAAAAAGGGTTTCCATAAAAAGTAATTTCAGCTTTCATATAAACTATACAGCTGTTTATTCAAAAACAAATGAAAGAAAACGACAGCCATTTAAAAGTACATTTTGCTTCTCTGAGGCATACTTTTTTTTTTTTTAAAAAAAAGCACTAAATTAAACCTACAGTGTCAAAAACACCATCCTCAAGCTTCTTTTGACTTTGAGTAACAGTATTTTCTAAGTTGGGTCAAACATCTACACTAACCTCTTACGAATCTCAGACAAATGGAAATTATATATTTTCTGAAAATGGTGGGAAAATAAAGTTTGCAAAGGATTTATGACAACTGAAACTATTTTAAGGGTAATTGTATTTTGCACAAAATCTCTTGCAATATTCATATAATAATAATGCATTAGATGTCATTTTGGAAGTAGTAGATAAATGAGGGAGTAAGCAGTTTCAATTACTGTTGATCTTGCTTTCACAGTCCTTACTCAGCGATAACTTTCAAGATAGCTAAAACAAAGCTAGAAAAACATGGCCAGGGATGGAAGATGGGTATTGTGAGAGAAGGTTTCCTTAAAACCAATAGCAGCACACAAAAGGTAAGAGAAACTATTAACCACACAAGAGGGAAAAGCCAGATCTGAGCTTGAAAATGCAGCCTGAACTCCACCACCTTTCCTTTAAACTTGTCAAGAGTCTACTCATAGGAAAACATGCTAATCACCATTTTGAGTTACTTTCACTATATAGATGGTATCAAGAAATCACCTGTAACAAAACAGTACTTTACTGTGAATTCTCAAGTAACCAATTTGGGTTTTGTTATAGTTGATTATTCTATCACATTGCAAAGCTTCGAAAAGAACCTGAGCTTCCCACATCGACAATACTGGAAGCTCCTTACAATGACGAACTCTGTTCTCACTCACAAGTTTCCTGTCAGAAAAACAACCACAAAATAATTGCTGGTACCATCTGACTTATCCAAGAGTTGTATAAGGTGCCTTTCTTGCTCAGGCTGATGAAACTACATCTTAAAAAAAAAAAAAATCACAATTGCATAGGTTTACAGAGAAGAATACACTCTACCTTCATTGTTACAGGTATCCTTCTTTGGTAACACCTCTGAAAGAAAACTCCAGTGGGCTCAAGGTAGTCCTAACAGACTGCTTTTCTCCAGCTGTTCCATAGGACTTCCAAGTACTTTTTATTACACCTATCTATCCACAGAGGTCATTACCTTTAACATCACAAGTGACAAACTAAGAACTTTTTTTAAAAAAGCAAAACCATGTATAAGAAGTGCTTATTTACTGGCTGTATAGAAAGCAAAGAAGAATTTCATTGTCCTTCCTATGTCCAGAATTGCTGAAATCATTTGCTCAGGATAGTGAGCAGTTCAATTAAGATTGTTCATCTACCTTCAAATTCTACAATACTCAAGTTTTGAGTATCAGTACAGTTTCATTAAGGGTCTCCATCTCTCCTGTGGCACACCAAGAAAGGTAAAAGTCTTCACTGCTGCAGTTTTGGCCTGTGTTGCTATCTAAAGGTAAGGACATACATTGAGACTTCTGTCAGACACCGATCCTGTGGAATTTCGTAGTCTTTATTATTCCTGGCAGTCTAGCAAAAGCCAGGTAGTAAGTCGAGAGACAACAAGTGTTAATGCACTTGATGTTTCCAAGCAATTTCACACTAGCTTGGAAAAGTTCCAAACATCGTTAAATGCATCGCTCAGGTTTACTCATAGATCGTACCTCTGAAGGCAGATCACAGTCAAGCAGTACTTACAGACCTAATAAGAAAGGAACAAAGACTGAATTTTAATGGAAGGTCACCAATCCTTAAATAAAATCCGCATTAAGGCAGACATTATTATTAGCGTCTATTAGAAAAAGTGATCATATACAGCAGTTTACCGCAGTATTCAGCTTTAGAAAACAGCTTCTGGAAGATATTTCTTCTTCTCAATTCTCTCTACTTATCCATTCATTATGTTTTTAATATTTATATACACATATACACATGAAAGAATCTGAAATAATCTCAGAAAGTTAAGAAGAAATGTCACTGGCCACAGAATCATCAAATAAAAATGTTACTTTTTCATGTCCGCTATGATGGAGTATTTTTGAGTTACAATTCAAATTTTACGTTCTCATGTAGAAAAAGAAAAAGTAATACTACTGTTTCATTGAGATAATTTGTGAGACAACAGTGTTTAATAAAAAATGGATGGGTGAAAAATATTCATTTTAGCACAACATATACAAATGTAAGGCAAAGATGCACTTATGCCTACAGGGGAGTGTATGCGTGTATATTTATTACCAGGGAAAATGCATTTTACACAAAGTTTATTTGAATCTTGCTTAATTAAATGCAGTATTTTGATCATCCTTTGTCAAGTCAGTTAACAATTTCCCCAGCCTAGAAATGACAATGTCCACATTTGGTTAAATTTAATTAGCTCTTGTGAAGACTTTTAGCTGGAAAAACAACCTGATGTGCCATAAAAATAAGCTGTAGGAAAGCCAAATGTTTCTAAAAGCAAGAGGCAACTTCCTTAGCATTTTGCTTTAAATTGCTGACAGAGATAAACTTGTTGAATCTGGCATGGCCCACTGAAGTACACAATATGCATATTCAACCTTTGAGAGCCCTTTCAACGCAGTCACCCTGCCTTCAGTGCTCCACCAGACCCAAATGTAAGGAGGTGATGGACAACTGTTCAGGACAGCAGAGCTGCAGCTTCAGGGAACAGAAAGGCAGATGTGCATTCACTTTCCATCTTCCAGCAGCTGCAGTCCTCCACTTGTTATTTCATGACTGCAGCTACCTTCCCACATGAGAAAATCATCCTACTCAGGTGCTTCAGGGTATGAAACCCAAGCAGCTTTCAAATCCAGAAGAGAGATGTTCACTGCTTTCTGCCTGGCAAACTATATCCATATCCTCAACTGCCAGGTAAAGAGACCAAATAAGTAGGGAAGAGAAAATACAATGCCACTGGACTGGTATCCTCTCAGATCAAGGTCGCTGCCCTTCAAGGCAAGGTGGACTACTGCACAGAGATGAACCAAAACGTGCCTACACTGCTGAAAAGCCACGAACCAGCCCTTGTTTTGAAGTACTCTACAGAATATGCACATTAGAGACCTCTGGTATTTAGGACCACAGAAGAAGAATTAGGGTATAAATCTGTTTAACACAGTGTATCTCCAACTTGCAAAAAAAAGCAAGCAATGTTGAGACTTATAAAATCTACTTTCACCTTCAGTGGTTTAGCAGATTAGCTCTAACCCTTTCAGGATTTATTCAGAAAAATGTTTGATAGCTAAACTCATTATTCAGTGTTAACACCAGAAACTGGACTGCATGCTTTTGTTACTGTTAACTGGAAGGACATTTTTTCTCTCTCACTTCAGATTCCCGGCAAAGAAAATCCCACACTGAACAGTGGACTGATAGAAGGCCAGGCTTCGAGAATTCTGGTGTTGGTATGGTAAATCAGTCCCAGCTTTCTCCAGTAGTGTTTTTTCCCCCCATTAATATGATGTGTGTTTAAATATAGCATTATTTGAAATAAAAACACCATTAAAATAATTACTAAACAAAGCCAACTTTAAACAACATATGTTTTTGCACAGGTTTTTTAGTACTTAGAACTGTGGAAAACTGAGAAGATTCTGCAAAGAATCTCTGTAACAGGAAAAAACAACACAAAACCAAACAAAAAACCAACCAACCAAACCAACAACAAACAGATGTTTGTAACCAGAGCAGAACCACTGTGTATCGTGAGCAGAACCATCTACAAGTTTTATAAAACCAGAAGCTAGAAGTCATGCATCAACAGTATCAAACTACAGTGAGTCAAGAGCACAAAGAAACACTTTATCATGTGGATGCTTCAAAAGCAATAGCTGAATAACTGGAGACTAAGATAACCTACATCTCCCAATTGAGTCAAATCCAACAGCCTTCACGTACTGTGTTTGAGCAATATAAATTCACGTTCAAAAAACTCACCAAATTCCTGGAGAAGTGTTCCCAATCATAAAGATAATCTGAATACAAGATAAACTAGTGAACCCAGTTTTACTGCTTTTAAAGGTCTGGAAAACATTCTCTTTCACGATCATTTGGAAGAGATATTTCCTTCCCCACTCCTCAAGGCCACAGAGCTGTTGTCCATTCTGCTTATTCACAAGCAGACTTTAAGGCATGGGGCACATGAAAGCAAATTGATGTGTTTCTTATTTGGGCCACTTATCACTGTGAAAATTGACACATCAGCAAATGTAAACTACTGAAAGGAAAGCTACAAAAGATTTAACACTGTGAATCAAAAGTCCAAATAGCCTCCTGCCCCCTCACCTATTTCTCCTCATCTAAGGAAAAAAGAACAAACATAATATCCCTAGAAATTCTAAAGGAAACATTTGAAAAAATACCTGGGATCATTTCCAAGTATTTTCCATGACAAAGAGGATGCTACCCGTTACTTGTAACTTCATAGATCTCTAAATACAGCTTTCCAGTTCAAAAAGAAGAGACATGGATTACCATACATAATCAGCCAAATAAAGCAAATTTTCTTCAGCCTGTCATTTAAGAAGCCTACTATTTATTTCTGCTATGATCAAAAGAAACCATGGCAAAATTACTAAAGACTTCTCCCATTCTTCTTCTCCCGTGAGATGGTCTGAATAGCCACACAATTAAAGTTAGATTACACTTCACTTAAAACCACGATCCACTGAAAGAGAATTAAAAGCCCTCGATGCATTAGTGATATACAAACGCATCAACAGACACTAAGTTAGGTAGATCGCCCTTAAAGGTTATCAAAGTCCTAAAAAGCTATAAAATTACAAACTTAAAATAGCTGTTCAACAATCAGGGGCATTCCTATCCATTATGTAATTATTAGATGTGTACAGTGTTAGTCATCTCTTGATACTTTAAACAAATGATTCTTTGCCAAGAGCACCTAGTTACTGATACTAAACAAACAGTAACTACCTGGCCTTTCCCTATTATCTCATTCTTCCTAAAAATTAAAAATTAATTTGTAGTCTAAAATAAATCATTGTGAGATGAGGGGACCAATTTTAGTCCTACCCAAATTGTTTTGAAGTTATAAATGGGGAGATAGGTTGTCACACAAAGATGAGTTTTGCACTGGGGGCTCAGGCTAAAAATATGCTTTAATACTCACCAAAGGGAAAAAAAAATTAGGACACTATGTTCTCTAAAACACAAGAAGAGTTGGATATTCTCTCACTGGCTTGGTAACTGTACCACTTCCAGGCTCCAGCGTCACTCTGTGCAACTTTACTTGAGGTTTAAGTCAGTCGCAGTTTCACAACAGCACAAAAGCAGAGCCGGGCTTTAAGTTGAGCCTCTCCGTGCAACTTCCTCCAGAACTGCAAAGTCTTTCAGCAACTCCTGCTACTCCCAGACACTCTTCCCGGCAGCGCCGCGGGTGTTTACAGCTCCGGGGGAGCAGAGGGCGGGCGGTGCCCCCCCCGGGCCGGGATCTTTGTTCAGGCGGAGCGGCCCCCGCGCCCACCCTCTCACGGATCACCGGGCAGCGCAGCCGCTCCTCCCGTTCCGCCTGCACAAAAGCCTTCGGCGCGGAGGGGCCAGCGGTCTCCTGGGAGCGACGGACGGCCCCGGCCGCCCCGCTTTGTTTCGCCCCTCGCCCCGGGCGACGAGGCGGGAGACCGAGCCGCCCCCCCCGCGCCCCGCAGCGGCCTGTCACGGCGGCCGGCCGCCAGCACCGAGCCGGGGCAGCCTCCCGGCCGGCGCCACGACGCGGGCGGCGAGAGGAGAAGGGGGGGGAAGCGGAGGCCGGAGCCGGCAGCAAACCCCGCCCTCCGCCCGGCGGGAGCACCCCAGCCCGGCGGGCCCCGGGTGGAGGGGAAGGCCCCGGCCGGAGCGGGACGGCAGCACCGCCCGCCTCCCCTCCCTCCCTCCCTGCCGCCGGCACCCTGCCCGCCGTCCCGCGGCGGGGAACGGCCCCGAGCACTTTCCTCACGGCAACCCCGCAGGGACGCGCCCGCCCCCGCCGCCCCCAACGGCCGCTGTTCACCTGGCGCCGCGGTCCCCCGCGCGGTCACTGCTGCGCCTCGCCGCCCTCCGCGCGCAGCGGAGCCTCCGGTTCCCCGCTCCTCCTCGGGGCTTCCGGGAGCGGCGCCCGCCGCCCCGCTGCGGCTGAGGAGCGTCCGCCCGGACGGGAGGCCGGGCCGGGCTGGGCTCCGCGGGGCCCCGCTCAGCGCCCGCCGGGCCACATGTCCGCGCGCGGCCGGGAGTGCGCAGCGCCGGCGGGGGCCGCGAGGGGGCGCTGCTCTGCCGCCTTCCGCCGCGGGGAGGGAGGGGAGGGGCGGGGCGGGCGCCGGCGTGGCGGCGGGCGGCACAGCCCGCCAGCGAGACGCCTCCAAACCGCCCCGCGCCGCCGGCGGGAGCATTGTGGGATAGGTCCTCCAGCACCGCCTTGAAGGGGGGAAGGGAGGGGCGGGGCGGCCGGCGAGGTGGCGAAGGGAGGCGGGAACGGGAGGCCACGTGACCCACCGCCGCCACTGGCCGGCGAGGAGCCAATGGGAGGGGGGGGCGGGCACGCGGGGCCGAGCCCGGTTGGGTGGGGGGGGAGGGAACGGGGGGTCGCGCGCCGCGGGCGGGTGCGCCCTCTGGTGGCGGCGCGGGGGCAGGGCGTGGTTGCGAGACACCCGGGCGCTGACGTCATCTTACCGCGACGCTGGGCACCGCCAGTGTTTTGTTTGTTTGGTTTGTTTTGTTTTGTTCTGTTTTTAAATGTTGTTTTAATAAAATTATCCATAAAAACGCGTGAGGGCTGTGAGGAGCTGGGGGGGGGATCGTGCAGCGTCGAACCCTCCAGGGCAACGCAGCGGCCACAGCGACAAACGACAGGAAAGGGGAACCTGGTGCCCAAATGCTCAGGCGTGGTTGAGGGGCTCCTCCTGTCCAGAATGGAGTTGTTGCAGCCGGAGTGGAGTGTAATATGTGTCAGCGTCAGTCTGTCAGGAATGATGATATTTCGTTAGTTGTCATGATTACTGACGGAATATTAATTGAGGATTAACTCAGAAGAACCTGAATTAAGTAAGAGCAGCCTGTAGGGACAGAGTGTTACAAGAGTCCCAGGAAAAAAGAAAAAGACTGGATTCATTGGCAGGCTGCAGAGGAATATAGTAAGAAGCAAGACTATAGCCAAAGGTAGGAAAGCACAGGCTTAAGAATGGAGATGAAATATTTAAGACTGACTTTAAGGTTATTAAGACTAATGAACTCCCCAAATCTTCAATGGGACCATCTAAAGAAAATAATAATCTGTCTTAAAGGTTGGGGTTAAAGAAAGCCCTGTTCTAAAGTAAGAAAGATGACTTTCAGTGCTGCATTTTGAATAGACTGAATCTTGAGTGACCCTAGAATGTGACTCCAAAGCAATTAAGAAAGAAGAATGACAGCAGAAAACCAGCAGTGTTTGACTAGCAGGCCACAGAATTAAGGTCTTGTTGCATATACATACAGAACTCCTGTATGTTTTTATTTGTAATTAAAACAACTACGAAGTCACTTGGGACTCACAGATGCAGAGAAAGCCTTGGTATTCACTGTTTCTGTCACAAGCCATGGAGATATTGCTGTCACCTACTCCTGCTGCACAGATCACGTTGCGCAGAGGAGCCAGGGCAGCTGAAGAGAGGTGTCTGTGACTGAGAGGAATGCAAAGAGAAAACACTCATCACTTCTGAGGTGCTGTCTGTACTTTTGTCTGATCCTCTGATTGTATGTCGTACATCCATTCCAGCACTGACCTTTATAGCTACTCACACAACCTCAAGATAAGTAGTAACAGAAGAACATCTTTGGCCCTTTCTCATCTGCCTTTTGAGATGGCCACGTACCGTGCACTGTTTACGATGGAAAGAAAAATCTAGGGCTTCACTGCTGTCAGCTCTGGCAAATATGTCTTGAGTTTTCCTGTGTGTACATGAGCCCTCACAGGTTTTCGGTCTGACTAGGGCTGAAGGACAGTGCTGTAGGTTGGATTTCTTCTCCCAGAACCAGCCCGTTGAGAATGGGCAATTGGTCAGTTCTGCCAAAGAAGGGCAGCGTGAGATGTGGCTCCTGCTGGCCACTCTGTGCCTGATGAAAGGAGGAGCGACGAGTTCAGGATTTGTACAGGAATAAAGAAGTAGGGGGTCATGAACTCCCATTTTCAACTAACCTCTGCAAACCCTGTGATATAGGCACATTCATACATTTATTGGGCTCCAGTCATTCACATACCCATTAGTGTTTTTCTCAAAAACCAAGAAGGGAAGGTGGTTTGGCCTGAAGGGATAGATGAAATATTATTGGGAATTGCAGTGAAGATGGCAGGAAAAAAGGTGTGAGACTGTGACAAAATTGATACGAATAGTTACAGACGTGATCTCTTAAAATTTCTGGAACAGTGGACAAGCTGGAAGGTTACTTTCAAAATCTTATGATTTTGGAGCCAAGCTTGTGACTCTTGACTTTCTCCCTCCCCCCCGCCATGTTTTAGGATGTTAAAAACATAATTTGTTTAGTCTGTTTTTACATGTTCTAAAGTCTTTAGCTTCTTCAAGTCACTGATGGTAGAGGTGTCCTTAGCCAAGGCAGACACCACAACCCATTGATCCTTCGTAGAGGAAGTGTAGGACTAGTGAAGACAGTCACTATTGCCTGTTGTCTTTTGTAGCTGGGCATAAGCGGGACTGTTTCTTCATTTTCTGGCTAGCTCCAGAATGTTCTACTCAAAGACCATAAGTAAACCCCAAGCTGTAGGATGCATGTGATTTTTAGCAGTACTTTGGTGTCCCTTTGTGTGTGCCCTGTGTTTTGTTTGGGGGGTGAACTCTGTCCACATTTGCATAGTTGCCCTGCGTCCACGAGAGCTGGAAACTCCCCTGAAGCTGAGCCTCTTGCCGACTCGTGTGTCTCTCAGCATTGTGTGAACACAGGAGCAGAACCATACTCATGGAACAGCTGTGAGGACAGGTAGAAGCCAGATGTGCCAGAAGAAAGCTGGAAGACATGCAGGGAGAATGGTGTGAACAAAGGTGTGGTTGTTTGGAGAGGGGAGCAACAGGGAGCGTGATACTAGAAATAAGAGTGGTATTAGGAGGAGGAAGAGAGGAAAATGATGGCAGAATGACTGAGAGATTTTGATCATAATATGGTAGAGTGTAGAAGGGGAGTTGGTGGGCAAAGAAAGCAGGAATGAGTCAGGACATGGTAAAGAGTGGGACTCCTGGAGGACAAAATGGTTGTTATCCATGAGTGCAGAAATTAGGATTGGCATAGAGCACAGAGGGAGGGATGGAGAAAGTTGCATACTTGTGAATTTGAATTCTTAACTTGGAAATATCCTGCACCATTGAAATGATCCTATGCCATTTACCATCTACACAACATTGCAACAAAGGCACAGGCAAGTGACTTAATTATTTTTAATTTCTCAGTGTAATAAGCCTGAATGAGCCTGAAGTGGTATTTTCAGAGACTTGAAACTGCCAGTACCGCATTCTGTCTCTGCAAGGGATAAGGTGAAAAAATGATAGCCCAATGGGGTGTTCTTCCTATTCTGATATTTTGGGAAGTGACTGATTAAAGCCACCAAAATATTCTATGCCCAGGGAAAAAAAAACCATTGATGATATAATATTTTTGCTGTCTGGTTTCAGATGCTCATTTGAGCAATGGATGAGTCATCTATTTATCTCTTGGATTCTCAGCTTTTGAAAAATGTCATCGCCATCCAGCGAGATTGTGCTGCCATCCAGCGAGATCTGGATAGGCTAGAGAGTTGGGCAGGGAAAAATTTCATTAAATATAATAAGGGAAAATGTAGAGTCTTACATCTGGGCAGGAACAACCCCAGGTTCCAGTATAGGTTGGGGAATGACCTGTTAGAGAGCAGTGTAGGGGAAAGGGACCTGGGGGTCCTGGTGGACAGCAGGATGACCATGAGCCAGCACTGTGCCCTTGTGGCCAAGAAGGCCAATGGCATCCTGGGGTGTATTAGAAGGGGGGTGGTTAGTAGGTCGAGAGAGGTTCTCCTTCCCCTCTACTCTGCCCTGGTGAGACCTCATCTGGAATATTGTGTCCAGTTCTGGGCCCCTCAGTTCAAGAAGGACAGGGAACTGCTGGAGAGAGTCCAGCGCAGGGCCACGAAGATGATTAAGGGAGTGGAGCATCTCCCTTATGAGGAAAGGCTGAGGGAGCTGGGTCTCTTTAGCTTGGAGAAGAGGAGACTGAGGGGTGACCTCATCAATGTTTATAAATATATAAAGGGTAGGTGTCACGAGGATGGAGCCAGGCTCTTCTCAGTGACAACCAACAGTAAGACAAGGGGTAATGGGTTCAAGCTGGAACACAGGAGGTTCCACTTAAATTTGAGAAGAAACTTCTTCTCAGTGAGGGTGACAGAACACTGGAACAGGCTGCCCAGGGAGGTTGTGGAGTCTTCTTCTCTGGAGACATTCAAAACCTGCCTGGATACCTTCCTGTGTAACCTCACCTAGGTGTTCCTGCTCTGGAAGGGGGATTGGACTAGATGATCTTTTGAGGTCCCTTCCAATCCCTAACATTCTGTGATTCTGTGATTCAAATGCCATTACAAATTCCAAAGTGGACTCTTAGAATTTGTTCAGAGCTCATTCACCCTCCCTGCCCCCATGCAGGGTCAGTCAGACATATGTTGTTCCTTCCTCCAGTCTGTTCTTCAAGATCTCTGCTGGTGGACTCTCTCTTCCAAAGCCTCCTCAAGCAGGCTATTTCTCTGGTTATAAATTTGCCCTTTTGGATACCTGTTCCTGATCCGTAACCAGGATCCTTCCCACTGCATCAGAAGACCGTACATTTAGTCCTGTCCATCATGAGCACTGGGAACAGATTGTCTCCTTTCTCTTTGCAACAGATTTTTATCTGCTTTTAACTCTTAAAATTCCTTCTCAATCTTCTTCTTAGGTTAAACATCATTGAAAGGCCTACTAAAATCAAATAAATGATAACTGCTCTATCTGTCCTATCCAAGGGACCTGTTACTCTGCTATAAAAGCAAATGAGACTCGTTTGGCATCAGTTGTTCTTGAAAAATTTGTGTTGGTCCTTATTTTCTTCTTATCTTTGAAGTGTTTGAAAAGTGATTTCTTGGTCATTTTTCCCAGAAATTTTCTAGGAATCTCTCTCTCCTTCTTTCCAGCAATGCATTTTGATTATTGCTTTCATTTCAAATTCAACTTTGGCTTGTGTTTATATATTGCACAGAAAAAAATAAATTAACTGGAAATAAATAAGGTGGCTTAGCTAATTTTTCTAATAACATATTAATAGTATTCTGAAGTCTCTGTCTTTGGTACCTGCATTCTCATTACTTTTTAGAGAATTTTTAATTTTGAAGTTCTGCTGTATGTATATTTATCCAATTAAGTAGGTTGCGTGGTTTGTGTGTCAGTGTGCCTGGGATACTTGGCTGCACTAACATTATTTCCATGTTCGAGCTTTTCATTCTGTCCTTGATTTAAAAGTCTGTTTCACATACTATGGTTTTTATTGCAGTGTGTTTTTGCTTGCAAGCACCATTGTTTGGAAATACAGCATGATACTCTATAAATAAAAGTAAGTGGGATGAGTTAGCACACACTAATTCAGACTTCTGCTTTTTAGCCAAAGGGAATGCAAAAGTTTGGTCTAACACCTACAAAAAATCTTTTTTGAGAGTATAGTCAGGGTATAGACAACTGGTAGGTGGTCGGGTTTTTGTTTGATTGTTTTTTGTTTGTTTGTTTTTCTCTTGTATTTATTTTAATATATGCTAAGGGCCAAGTTGGAAACAAGTTATCAAACCTCTGATTTGGATTTTTGTTTGGCTGTTTGGTTAGTTGGGGTTTTTTGGTCTTCTAACCCATTAGAAAAGATTAATCAGCTACTATTGGTTCTACTATTGGTGTTTGAACCCGCCATGTTCACCATTTAGTAAGCTAAATACATAAAAACCCATTGGCTTAATCTTTGGCAAAACTCAGCTTCAAAAGAATCCGATGGGTGAGATGAGGTCAGATCAGCTAAAATTTGACAGCACACATTTCAGATTCACACTATGGCCATGTCCGGGAACCACGCGTCAGTTCCTGAGAGTTTCCTGTTCAATTAAAGTATATTCTGGCGCCGAAGCTGAAGGTTTTGGACAAAACCCTAGGAAATCAGACTCTTCCAGTTCTTTGTGTATAGCAGCAACCCTTTTGTATAGGATCAGAGGAATTTTGTAATGGTCTTGGCTGGAATTTTCCTCTTGTCATGCCAGGCTGTGGTCACACTTTGACTGTGCTCCATGGAGATAGACTGAAATCCTCTGGAATATGTCCCACTGTAGAAATGAAAGACATTATTAACAGCAAGATTGAATATCATGAAGAAGAAAGGGCTTCCTGTGTTTAGGGCTATGAGGAAGCAGGATGTGAGATAATTAGCCATAATTTATAATATATAACCATATTGTTTCCTCGGCAAGAAATGGGAAGGGTGTTATCCTGCCATGGAGACACCATTCTTTAATTGTTGCAACAGTTCCCATGAGCATTTTACAAATATTCTAACAGTGAGCTGGGACCAACCATGTTTATTCACAGTCTTAAGACCAAAAAAAAAAAAAAAAGCTTGGAACTTTTAACGCTAGCATATAGTATGTGCATACCTTGCAAATTCTAACAAAAACCCTACAGTGCAATCCTGTGCAAAAATATCCCACATTCTTTTCTTGTTCCAGATTATGTTTTCTAATTTGTGGGATGGTGACCTGTCTAACCAATTTAGCACTTTGGACTTAAGCTGAGCCACATTATGCAATGGTCCCCTTTGTCACCCTGAACAGGCTACTGGTTTCACTCAAACTTGCTGTAACAGGTTGTGATAAATATTATTGAAAGGGTTTGGTGTGGCTACTGCCCTTCATCTTAGAAGAACTATAGGAGATAGCTAAGTAAAAGCCAAGTAAAGCTCAAATCAAAGGTGTACGCGGGCTTGAACTCTTTGGGAAGAGAAGTTTTGCCGTGGGAATGTGTGTGTGACAAAGCGAGACGGGGGTGAGAGGGAGCGGAGTTAACCGGTGGTAGTGAGAAAAAAACTGAGAGCACAGCTGAAATATTTAGAGGAGATTCTTTTACATTTGTGCAAATAACCAGAATAAGCAAAAACAGCGTGAAAGATTCCTTACTTCTCTCTCAACATCTTCTCGCACGGAACTGTAGGATCTGGCACTGCTGGCCACCCGCTTCCATCAAGCAGCCGAATGGTGCGTGACCTGCGTGAGTCAACCTCGCACACGTGTTTAACAAGCACCCGGGGCAAACCCGGTGGGCAACACGCACACAATCTGTATGTTGTGTGGAGGCACAGGAGTACCCGGAGCTGCCGGCACTACGAGCTGCAGCCGGGGATGGCGTCTTTCAGGCTGTAACGGCAGTTGTGATGACTTTCAGATACTGCACAAGGATGGGCTACGTGATTGCAGCTGCATAGGTCGTTCCTTCAAAAACCTCGCAGTCTCAAAAGACCAAGGAATGGCAAAAAAACCCATTATCCTTTTCTGCTTTTTCATACTCTCCTTTCTAAAAGCACTAGTTTGTTTTATATTTCTGATTTCTTGATTTTTTTGCATTAATCTCTACATGTTATTTACTTAAATAATGTTTTAAAATAGATCAGTGCCTTATCTTTATCACTTAATATTATCTAAATAGGCAGCTTGTCCAGACTCAGCTTTTCATGCCTCCTTCTCAGCCAGCACTGAAAGTGTTTCTGGTTCTCAGTCTCAGCCTGTGCCTGCTGTAGATTCAGCCATCTATTTGGGAAATTCTTTACTGTAATCCTCTTGACATAGCAAGCATATAAATGAAAATAATGTACAGTTTCCCCATGTGGCAGTAGGAAGAAGAACATTTAAACTTATATGTTGATTTTTTTAATTACTGATTCTAATGTACTTCATGTAAAGTCTCATCTTTTCTTTCCTTTTGACATAATTTCTTGATTAGTGAGGGGATGGGTAAACTGCACCTTTCTGGTATATTTAAGAATATTTCAGCTAAAGCAATTGCTAACTGCAAATGCGTCAGTTTGACTTCTTTAGCTCGTGTCTTTATTACAAAGAGGTTATAAATCAGGCATGTCCAGGTGTTACTGACGAACTGGAGAAACCTGATGAAATTAAACCCCTTTGAGGCCTGTCAGATGGGAGCACTGGGTGGTACTTTGTCCTTTGCATGTTGACTCCTAAGTTGTTACCACACAGCTGGACTCCGTGCACGGAGGTGCTACTCCTGTTGCATGCCAGCACTATTTTACGTCAATAAACATATAAACCAGCATTCCTTCCCTGTCGTTTCTTCTTCTTTTTGTTTTCCCTGAGGGATGAAAACATCTCATTTATCAAGAGCATATGCAGTCTGAACCATACTGGAGGATGCTATAACACTGCCACTTAATAGCTTTGTTTCACCTGAATCAATATTTTTGTACTCATATGAGTATCTAAAAGATTTTACTTTTTAAACAGATGCAAAAAGCCTGTTATTTGATTTTTTTACATTATAAGTAAGGGTGGCTTAATTCGTGTGATCTTCTTCCTTATTTAACCTTGAGATATTAGGAACACTCTGGCCTTTGTTGGTTTTACTATAGAAGAGCCCATATATTTCATTTTAAATGCTGAATCTTTAGCACAGACTTACTTTCTTCAAAGTATTGATTAGCTACTACAGTTCAAAGGTGCTAAGAACAAAAAATTATCTGGCTTGAAATCCTTTTCCTCCTTAGTTGTCCAAAATTTTGAGTCTTGCAGTGTCATTTGCCCTTTCTTGAGGTTTTGAATACACCAAACTTCTCAAATTTTCCTGCAGTTGCCATTCCCCCTCTTGAGGAATTCTGTATCTGTTACTCTGTGGTTTAGCAATGGCAGTAACTGGAGGATTAGCAAGAAATCCAGCCTGCCGTGCCATCTAGATATGATCCAAGAGAAGTAAAAGATTGTGACACAGAACAATATCTCCGTAAAATGTCTGTCTGGTCATACCAAGAGACATTACATTCCCCTCCAGTCTAAGCTGTCCATCTCCTGAAGGTTTCCATCTCAAGGAAACAAACAAGCAAACAAAAACAACAACAACAAAACCAAAATAAAACCCCACCAAACACAACAAACCAACAAACACAACAAATAAATCCCAAACTGATGGTTCTTTATGTTAATATTCTGTGCAGTTTGAAACATTGATTCTGCTGCCTTTTATGAGGTGGTAACCATCAGTAAAAGGGAAAACCAGATAAAAATAGGTGGTAATACCCTCTTTGATTGCTCCACATGAGTCAACCAAGCTTGCCTGGAAATACCCAGCGAGGACAGGAGATGATCCACGTTCACTTTTGGTAGTGCTGGTAGAGTTGGTGAGGTGGTGACAAGGAAAGCTGATTCTACTCAGTTGTTTCTGTTTTGAGATGGCTCGTTTCATCTCTTTGGTAAGTCTGAGTCTGCCGAGTCAGTTTGTTGATCCCCTGCACTGGCTGCATGGGTCTTCCACAGAGACGGCAGAAAGCAAGAATGTATTCTAGTGTCACACAAGTGGAAAGAAGAGTTGTTCTGAGGCAGCAGCTCTCAGGGGGCAGGGCATCCTCTCAGGGAACTTTCCGACTTCTGTTAACTTCTATTAACTAGTTTTACAATTGTATATGTTTCTTTAAGTGCATTCAGCAAATGTCAAATCCAAGAGACTAAAATAAGAACAAAACTTGGCCATAACTTAAAAAAAAAAAAAATATCAGACTTCAGATTATTTGCTGTATAGCTCACGTGAATTACATCAATGCCAACACCACCATCATCAGCTTTTCTAATAATTTAGCTTTGTGTTATTATCAAATACTTTACATCGATAACATAATTTGGACATTAGTGATTTACTGCACCCATAATGGGCTGTGTTATTACAGTCCCTAGGCAGTAATCCCCAGCTGATCACCCAGAAAGAGCACTAGAGTTATCCATGAGGTTGCTAGCTAATAGTTCAATACAAACTGAAGTGTCATTAGATATCTAATAAACACATTTTTCATAGCAGACTTGCTAATAAGGGCACCACTAAAAAGAACATCCCTTAATTGCAAATAATACCACTGATGTATTTTTAGACCACAATAAAAAATGGTTTTTTCCCTAAAACAAAAATTAAGCATCCACTCTACTAAAAGTACACCCCACTTAATGCACTCTAAGAATAATAGTACAGTATGTTCAGAAGTCTGTTAAAATAAATAATTTCTGGCACTTCCCCCAAAATAACACTTCAACGAGCCTCTGCTTGTCTGCAGCTGCTGGGGCTGACATTATGGGGACGGGCAGCTAGGTGGAGGAGTTGTTAATGTTATGGTGCTCAAGCTGACGCTCCAGCTGGACTGGAGGAGGTGCTGAGCTTTACGCACTGTAAAGAGTTTTGTGGAATTGCTGAGATTACTCACAGGTTATAAAATTAAGCAGCTATGTAATTATTTCCTAGGTCCATCATCACATGCCTCAGGGTTTTTCTAGGCTGTTTTATTTTGTTCTCCTATGGTTACATTCAAAAATGATTTCAGTAGTTAAGCTAGGATTTTTTCTAGTGAGCCTTTTTCCACCTTTGAATTTAAAATGCTAAAAGAAAATCTAACCAAAGCACCTTCACACTTGTAAATAATAACTAAAAATGGTGAAGTAACCTTCCCAATAGGAATTGAGTGAGTTGGGCACCTTCTGATGCCCCCTCTGCTGCAGTCTCAGGGTCCCCGAGCTATGGGACACACCACGTGCTGTGGGGTCTCTGTCCCTGCCGACCTTGGCTCTGCGTGGAGTAACAGTGGGACTGCCACCATATGAACTTGTCACCAATGCAAGGCTCATGGGACTCAGAGGTGAAAGACAAATTCTGGAGTAGTGTCTGAAAGGAAAAGCTATTGTCTCTTCAGTGGGCCCAGGAAATAAAAAGAGTGACTGGGTTGCAACTGTCATATGATGCCAAAAATCAAGAGGCATCTGAACAATCAAGCCCAGTCAGCCAGCTATCGGAGGAACCAACACTCGCTTAGTTATCTCGTGTCCCAACACCTTGCTGTTTAGGTGAAGCGCCTGCAGGTAGGTGCCCACAGCAACTCCTTAGTGAGCCATTGCCCTTCATGGTCCGTGTGTGCTTTTCACACTGGATATATCCTTGTGACCTGCACAGGATGATTGTGTATCCATTTGTTTATCAGACAGAATTCACAGAATCGCAGAATAGTCGAGTTAGGAAGGGACCTCTGGGGGTCATCTGGTCATATGCACAGGCAAGGCCACTTAAAGATGATTGCCCAGGACTGTATCCAGTTGGCTTTTGAATATCTCCAAGGATGGAGACTCTACAACCTCCCTGGGCAACCTGTGCCAGTGCTTAGTCACCTCTCACAGTGTAAAAGTGTTTCCTGATGTTCAGGGCAACCTCCTGTGTTTCAATTTGTGCCCGTTGCCTCTGGGCACCACTGAAAAGTGCCTGGCTCTGTCTTCTTAGCACCTTCTCTTCAAATATTTGTACACGTTGATGAGATCCTCCCTGAGCCTCTTCTCCTCCAGGCTGAACAGTCCCAGCTCTCTCAGCGTTTCCTCACATGTGAGGTGCTCCAGTCCCTTCATCATCCTCGTGGCCCTTTACTGGACTCTCTCCAGTAGCTCTGTATCTCTGCGTCACTGGGGAGCCCAGAACTGAACCCATGATTCCAGGTGTGGCCTCACCAGTGCTGAGCAGAGGTGAAGGATCGCCTCCCTAGGCCTGCCAGCAATACTTGGCCTAATGCACCCCAGGATGCCACTGGCCTTCTTTGCTGCAAGGGCACTTTGCTGGCTCATGTTCAACTGGGCGTCTACCAGGGACCTTAGTCCCTTTTCTGCCAAACTGCTTTTGAGCAAGTATGGGGAAAAAAAAAAAAAGAAAAGAAAATGCTGTCAAATTAGATGAATTGCTTTATAAATTTCTGAATTGATAGGCTAGAGAGCTCAGCAGATCATATAAATGCCATCCTCCCAGGTTAGTGAGAAGGAAATGTTATAAAGTCTTAATAAAACAGAAAGCCTCATTTCTGCTGAGGGAGCACATTATACATTTTGTAGCTATTAATAATCTTACACTGTTATGGGGAGTCAGTAGTGACCTGCTCAATTCAACATTAAACGTGTGGCTGAGGCCATACCTGAGGTGTTAAAAACCTGATGTTTCAAGTATTGGGGTACACAGCTCAAAAGGAACATTTTAACAACATAGTATAGGGGTGTTTATTTTTGCTCACCAACCTCTTTCATCTGCTTTAAAGTCTATAATGGAAGTGCTAAATAGACTCCAAATACAATTTTGTACCATTTTAACAAAAACGAAATCCAGCACTGAGACTGTAGGTCTCCAGCAGAGATGTGATGGGTGCTCTATGTTCAGCCAGCGCCTCCAGAATAAGTTGGATATGTTGAACATTTCTTAGCCCTGCAAAGGCAGTGTTCCCTTGATGCCATCTTCCCTACCACAGCATCATTTGTTGGATGGCAGAGCTCATAGGCTTGTGATCAATGGTACAAAGTCTGGTTGGAAGCCTGTAGTTAGTGGAGTTCCCCAGGGGTCAGTTCTGGGTCCAGTCCTGTTCAACCTGTTCATCAGTGACCTGGATGAAGAGACTGAGTGCACCCTCAGCAAGTTTGCTGTTGGTACCAAACTGGGTGGAAGGGCTGACACACCAGAAGGCTGTGCTGCCATTCAGCGAGACCTGGACAGACTGGAGGACTGGGCAGAGAAGAACCTGATGAAGTTCAACAAGAGCAAGTGTAGGGTCCTGCACCTGGGGAGGAATAACCCCAGGCAGCCATACAGGTTAGGGGCAGACCTGCTGGAAAGCAGCACTGCAGAGAAGGACCTGGGAGTTCTGGTCAACAACAGGTTGGCCATGAGTCAACAATGTGCCCTTGTGGCCAAGAAGGCCAATGGTATCCTGGGGTGCATTAAGAAGAGTGTGACCAGCAGGTCGAGGGAGGTTATCCTCCCCCTCTACTCTGCCCTGCTGAGGCCGCATCTGGAGTACTGCATCCAGTTCTGGGCTCCCCAGTTTAAGAAAGACAAGGAATTACTGGAAGGAATCCAGCGGCAGGCTACGAAGATGATTAGGGGTCTGGAGCACCTCTCTTATGAAGACAGACTGAGAGAGCTGAGTCTGTTCAGCCTGGAGAAGAGAAGGCTAAGAGGGATCTCATCAATGTTTATAAATCTCTCAAGGGTGAGTGTCAAGAGGATGGGACCAGACTCCTTTGAGTGGTGCCCAATAATAGGATGAGGGGCAATGGGCACAGACTGAAGCACAGGAGGTTCCTTCTGAATATGAGCAGAAACTTCTTTACTTTGAGCGTGCCAGAGCCCTGGAACAGGCTGCCCAGAGAGGTTGTGGAGTCTCCTTCTCTGGAGATATTCAAGACCTGCCTGGACATATTCCTATGCAATCTGCTGTAGGTGAACCTGCTTTAGCAGGTGGGTTGGACTAGATGATCTACAGAGGTCCCTTCCAACCCCAACCATTCTGTGATCAACATAGCAGCTCACATGGGAGGCTGGTGGTGTGATGGCCTGAAAGGCATTGCTGCCCATGACAGCAATTGTGCTGCTCTCTCTGTTTGCAGGCCACCTTTCCAACAGGACTTCAGGGTAGGCAACTATTTTAAGGGTGAGATAAATTTATCAGATGGCAGCTGCTGGCTTCTGTGTGCTCCCTTTTTTTGTGGTGGGAGAGGTGGACAGACCTCCCATGCTACTCCTTGAAGCCATGCAGCTATTTGCAATCCACTCGGGACAGACTAACAATTCTTGAAAACTGTAAGTGGAAACAGAAACTGTATATGCTAGCTAAAATTGCCCATATTTTCCTGAGCTTTAATTACTTAGATAATTGCAGGGAAAGAGGCAAAATTATTTTTGAATAGGGCCTCTTCTCCAAATGAAAGTCAGGATGGGCTGTTGGAAAGCCCCTTCAGACAAACTTCCTGGGGCAGCTCCTGCAAAGCAGCCGCCAAGCAGCTATTATGTTAATAGGACTGGAGCTGCAGAAGATGCAAGTAAGTGAACTAACCACATGGTGGAGCTCGTTTTGAGGAGAAGAAGGTGAAAGCATCCCAAGGGATGCTCCTGCTTTTGGGAGAAGAGATGCTGCCTCCCAAACTGCTGGCAGCTTTTCTGCTTGGTATCTTCCAAACTTAAGTAATCAGTGAGCCTTTTAATAGAGAGCAAACACAGAAAAGCAGTTCTCAAAAAGGAAGAGATTTAGCAAGCTGTTCAGCAAAGCTAAATAGTGGGGTTGAATGCCAGCAGGTGTGGGACCCCAGCTACTGATGCAATGGAAACATAAGGTTAGGGGAAAAGGTTAATTTTCTAGATGTTTGAACATCGTGGATAATTTCCACATGAAAAAAGTATTTCGGCAGGATCTAAAACACAGCCTTTGGCTGAGAATAAGCCTGTGATTACTTCTATGAACACTACTAGCTGTAAAAGAGAAGTATAACTGAGCAGTGACATCCTCGATTTCCAGCAAATAACCCCGAAAGGATTGCCACAGTAACTCCTTTCAGACAAATTTTCTGCTCACTCTGATGAAGTGTGTTCTAAGTTAATTATTAAGCAAGTATCAATTAGTCACATCATTTGAAGGAGGGGCCAGAATTTATCGCTCCTGATGGGCCTTTCTACTAACCGGACTCCAAAGTGATTGGTGGCATCATGTCACCTGAGAGGACAGTTTGGTGTCTGGGAACTCCAGTTCCTAACTGAGCTGGTTAGGAGAGACCGCAACCTCTGCAGAGATGCTGCTTTTATGTCACGTTGCATCTTCCTCCTTCCAGCAGTCCTTCTGTCCTCTAGAGGCTGTAAATTACCTGTCGCCAGTGTTCCCCAGATAACCATTTATTCCTCCCCCTTCCTTCCTGCCTCCCACGAACACTTCATTGTACAGCAGCAATATCACTTGTTTTTGCTGGAGTTTTATCCCAGTTATCCTTTTTTAGAGAGGGCTAAAGGCAGCTGTGATTGAGTACAATGCCTGTCCCTAAGGGAAAGGGATGACCGGAGATGTTGTTAGTTCCTATTAAGCTGCGATGCCAAAACTTCACAGGATCAGGCTTTATATGACCGGACATATGTAGCATTTTAGCAGTACTGTGAGGATGTGCATCGTTTCCTGGGATTGTCAAGCCTTTGATGGAACTCTTGGTATGCAATGAATAATATTATTACAATACTGTACTTTCCTAAACATAGTGGACATAATTAAAGTCCCACCCGCAGAGGTCAGATCCATCTGATTCACTATTGTTAAGAGATAAGAGACTTCCATTTATTTTAACAATGGCTTGTTTAGAATATGAAGTCAATGAATTTCTTGTATTTGTGGAAGGTGTCATTTTACTATGCCAGGGACAATGCAGAGTTCTGGAGTAAAGCTAAAAGTAGAGGATGGATACTACTGGATCTGTTTGCCACTTAACAAAAATTAGAGTCACTTTGATGAAATCAGTGAAGTTGTTATTTGCATTGGTGTACTATCTGGTCCTGTGTATTTAAAAATGGGTTTGTACCTTTAAAGGTAGGATTGCTAACCGACTAGTTTGTAGCTTGTATGAAGCAATAGCACTTTTAAAATTTCACTATTTTTAGGTATTTTACTTGCTTGTTTTATCACAGTAAACTAGTTTAGATTAAAAAATTATATTTCTCATTTTAATGTCAGTTTTACCATCTGGAGCTCTTGCAGAAGCACAGAACGGGTGCACTCTATTTGTATCAAGTATTGCATTGGAACATTTGAGTTCTCCCATCAGGAGAAAAAGAGTCTGAACTAATATCACCAATAACAGTGAAATAATTATTATTGAAAGCAGTCAGCAAAAAGCAATCTCCATTTTTTAGCTGATTAGTCTATGCATTTGATAGCCCCTTGTGTACAATTAGTATCATGGGTTTTACTGATATGACCACTTAGATCTTCAGAGGCATTTCAGTTTGGAAATCTAGGGCAAGCCTGGTGCCCGTGGTTCTTATTAGGAGCTTAAATAACTGCAGAGTCAGACATCAGTCCTGAGAATGCAAACACATTAATCTCTACCTAACTCTGTTACTGTGAACAGCCTGGTTGTCAAGCTCGGAAAGAAAAACAGTGAAAAGCAAGACTTCTTTCTCACTCTTTACATAAGGAAAGCGAGCAGAAAGCTTATATCCAGCAGTGGGGAGGATACCAGCTGGGTCTCTGGTGGGCAGCTTTCCAGGCAGCAGCTCACCCTGATGCAGAAGCTTACGCAGGGTGACCGACCCGAGATGTGGGGAAGGGCAGTCAGCCGGCGAGGGGACAGTGCTGTAACCACCTCATGAACTGGTGACAATTCCATGCAAGAATGCGTCTCCTATCCCTCTTGAGGCAAACAACTGGACCACCCTTCAGGCCAGACATCTCTCAAGGAGACGTTTCTGCAACGCTGCAAACCCAGCCTTCCCACCATGTGCCATCCCCATGGTCCATCCATGGTCACCCCTGGAGAGATTAGGGCTGGCTGTGCTTGTCCCCATGGTCACCATGTGCCCAGCCTTGCCCATATCCAGATTTACTGATCACTGAACGAGGAGCAGACTCAATCAGCTGCGGCTGCAAGTGTTTGTTATACTAGTTTTATTTCATACTTCTCAAATCATTCTCTAGATCTCTGCAATTTTTCTCTCCAAGCTGAAGGGGAGAGGGCAGGATTCAACAGAACACTGTCTAAATTTTGTTCATGATTGATTTTACTGTTCTGCTTACATAACCCATCTAATCCTGCCTCCTGGCTCAGTAAATCACAGCCCGCAGTCCTCTTCTTAGGCATCAACCCAGGGAATCATTATGAAAAGAAAATCTTATTTCCCATTGGCAGTGCAAGCAATAGAGAATGGAAAGTAAAGAGAATTACACTGTTGCCACCTAGATTGAATCAGTTTCACCTTCATTTTTATCCAGTATTAATTCTTAGACAAAACCATCATGCCAGAGGGGTGGGGAATGAGATAGGATTTGGACTACAGGATTTTCTGTGACCAGAGGAGCCCAGATCTCATGATGAAGATGTGGGATTAGAGAGGAGCCATGTTTGTTCCAGCGTCCCCAGTTAAGCCCACAAATGAGTAGTCAGGATTTTCAAAGGGATATTGAACTCTCTGCAAGGGCACTCTCACTGACATATCCTGGCCAGTAATAGCAATGTGAGGCACTTCTTATAAATCTACTTTTATTTATTGACATAAGCAGGAGCTGAGGTCTTCTGGCAATTTACCCCCAGTCTGGAGACGGAGCAGCTAGGACATTTGACCTTGCACATCCTCCCTTGGTATCAGGGAGGTGCAGTTTTACCTTTGAATGTTTGTGTGCAAAAATGAGGGCAGTGCTGAAAATACTCCAGGTGGGCAGCAGTGGCCCCTAATTCAGTCACTGTCACTTTGAAAAAGGCCAAGGTTTTACATGAGTAACGTTGGTCTTGTTTCTTCAGTTGTTTTTTACTTAAGGTGAATTTGCTCTTTGCTAGATGGAATAAGACATGGTTAAGAGGCGTGCAGGGAGGAAGGGGAAGGGTGAGCAGATGGAGGCACTAGTGCAGTGCTGGCTTGCAGGAGCCTTTACGCCTCAAAGCGTTTGGGGAAGTGGTGCTAGCTAGATATCTGCTGTCCTCCAACCATCTGCACCTGCAAAACTGCTCTTCTGAGGGAAGTGCTGAGCTAGGTGTTCAAACCAACCCCTGCAGACTTGAAGGATGAAGGAGGGTCGCATGGTGGGACAGCACCATCTTTTCTAGGCTGTCCTTCACCAAGGGCTTAATCCAGCCTCAGGCAGAGCGAGGACACAGGGTCATTGCTCCAGCCGGCAAATGACAGGTGGAGGCGATGCTATCAGAGCACACACGGCACCATCTCTCTCTGACCAGCTCTCATTAGGAACCTTATGTTTTGCAGCAGTAGCAGAACAAATGCGATCAGGAAGGCCACATGAAATCAATGTCTGTTTAATTATTCATTGCATATCTCTGTGCTGTACTGAGGAAATAATTCCAAACCCTATAGTACCCAGCTACTTTCAGCTGCCTTGCTGAAGGTAAGCATGTGACTCTGTTTTCTATTGCTACTGTAAATACACAATTATTTATAAACTACCTCACAGGGACCATATGGTCCCCTTTTGAATAAAAATGTGCAGACGGAGCCGAAAAAAATCTGTGACAGAGAGGCATAGTAAATTGATACGTAGCATACCATCTGCTTCTGCGTGCGAGTGGTGTTATAACAAACTGCAGGAGGCACAACGAAGACAACTGTAGAGAGCCAACTCCTTTGTGGTGTTTGCAGATCTTCTGCTGGTCTTCTGTCTAGTGTCAGTTTTGTGTTGTCATTTGCTGTGGCAATATACCAAGAAAGCCATACTGGCTAACTTCATGCTTGGGACCAACAACTCTCTGTGGTTTCCCTGCATATGACTATCCAGAGAGCACCCCTTAATTTGATTTCAGTTGCTTTGAGTTTTGCTAGGTTCGTGAAACACATTATCACCGATTAACCATCCTAAAGTTAAAATGCTTCTGACTAGGCTTGTTCTGTGAAACAGCAAGAAAACTGGTGTAGAACTTCTCATTTATTGAAATAGTTTCCATACAGGACCCAAACTTCTCACAGATTCGCTTGGGTGATGTTAGAATAATGCTTGTGCTAGTTCTCAGTTATTGAAAAGGAGTTGAGAAAGCTGCATAGGTCTGTTTTTTATTAATATTGTAATATCAGGATGCCACAAGCACAGGTGACAAGTGGAAGCATCATTGATGCCACTTGGGTTATGGCGCAGCCACACCAACTCTTAAACGGGTCGCTGGCTCTGCAGGGAAAGGGTGGCTCAGCCCCAGCAAAAGGGGAGTGCAGGTGGGTATGGGTGTGAGTGCGTTGTCCCTGTGCTTTGCTCCCTCCAGCGTCACAGGAGCCAGGCTGCTGGAGGTCCCTCGAAAGCACAAAGGCAATGACTGAAAAATTATGGGCTTATTATGGCAAGAAAAGAATGGGGTGGATGACGGGCAGGACAGCCAGTCCTAGCACTGACCCCATGAGTTTGTCAACAGTTCAGTGAGCCTGTCTGGCACACGGGGTGAGTTGCTTTTTCTCTCGCATGGTATGGGAACTCGGCTGGGGGTCAGGAAACCAGCTCTGCCCTTCCTGCCTGGCCCCTAAGAGCAGGCAGGCAGAAAATGTGGGTCCCCGGGTCGCTCAGGTCTGTGGGGAAGGGGAGCATCAGGTCTGAGCTGCCCCCATGAAAAATACGGCTGCGACTACACTGCCTGGGCAGGGGGGAGAAGGGAGGCATGTGAAAATGCTCAGGATCTTTGTAAAAGCTCAAGAAAAATATAATTTTCAATAAAAAGGCAGAGGGAATGCACATTTTAAGAATATAGACAATGCAGATTTTCTGAGTTCTTATAATAATTTAACAATGTTATGAATAATATTATTACTAATATTAAAATGCATTCAAATTACTCAGGTTTTGATGCTGAAATTCCAACCACAGGGCGGCAGCTGAGTCAAACAGAAAAGCACAGACGTGTTAAAAAGGAAGTGATAAACGAACTTGAGCTGCCTTATTCTCCTCCCCGTCCTCCTCAGGGCCCTCAAATGCAGGATGGCAGGCAAAGGGGCCTTCTGGCCAACATCTCCTCGCCTGGCCAGCTCTGAGGAGGTGCTGGGTCTCTTGTGGGCACTTTCTTCCTTTGCAGCTTGTTTTGTGCCTCTCTGCAGAATACACTGAACAGAGATCTCACCATCTTGACTGGCTGTGCAGTTGGGGCAGTATGAAACTCTCTCCTGAGTAGCAGTGGTATAAAATGCTGAGATGAGGGAGTTGCACATTGCTAAAAATGAAAGCATGGCTCATCAAGGGACTTATATTTTCGCACAAAGCTTTCTGACCTTCTGTCAGTCTTTCCTTACTTCAACCCATATTAAGGCTATGTGTGCAACCTTTTCCTCTTGCTTCCCAGGTGACATGCAGCTTGCTGGAGCATCTCTGTACAGGGCCTACCAAACTCCTCTGGCTGTAAAGCAGCCAAGATGGAAGATACACCTTCTAAAAGCACCATCTGCTGACTTGAAACAGAAAAAGCAGCAGGCACTCAGTCTCTTGCAGATAAGTTAAGGCCATCACAAGCGATGTGAGCTGGGCTGCTAAATGACATGCGCACATTAACGTTGTGGTATACTTTTTTTCAGATGTTGAAGCAAAATGTGAGCTATCTGTCTTATCCTAGACCTAACCCAGTGAAAAATGCTGTGAGCCCCAGTGAGGCTTTTGGTTGCCCTTCGTTTCCTTGCTGGGCGAGGTGGGTTTATTCCATGGGTCATCAGGAGCTTGTGCGCTGGAGTAACACCTCAGTTTCTGCGTGTTCAGATATAAAACAACAGTGCAGAAGGAAATACTTTTGATGACTCAGTTTCACTGGAGTGGAGATCAGACGTATTTTCTATAGCATGCAGTACTGCTGCAAAGCCCATTGGTTTAGTGCAGGGGAGTCAAACTCATTTTCACCGGGGGCCACATCAGCCTCGCGGTTGCCTTCAAGGGCCAAATGTAATTTTAGGACTGTATAAATGCAACTACTCCTACTCCCAGTGAAAATGAGTTTGATACCCCTGGTTTGGTGCTAAATTGCTGGTGTCTGTGCTGATTTACCTCCTGAACTGGATAAGAATAAATTTGTGTCAGGAATTGGTGTGCATGTGTAGCCCACAAGGAGAAATCATATAGCTAATGATGTTTTTGCTCAACAGCTAAAAACACACATAGAAATATGAAGGCATATGCAAAGTAATGTTGTCACAAGACCAGAGAAGACTATGATGCCCAGTCATGCAATTCTCAATAGCCATCGCTAGCCATGTTGGCTACCTCCTCACAGCCTGGGCCTCACACATTAGATGGGGTTTCACTGAGCTTTACACCTGCACTTGCACTTGCCTTTAATTTTTTTTTTATTCTCGGTTGATGTTTGCAATAATGTCACCCTAAAAGGCTGGGAGCTCCCCATTGCAGTAGATTTTATTCCTTAAAATATTTTCCTCAGCAGTGCAATGCTGGCATTCTTTGCTGTTTGTTTTCCTGGGGTTTTGTTGATTCTCTGCATCTTTTACAGAGCTGGTTTACATAATTTTTCATTTCTTACCAAGGTTGGAACCAATAAAATATCAGTCCTATATCAACAATAAAAGATACAAAGGCTTGAGGCTTACCTAGCACTTCCCTTGTCCCCTTCATCCCCCCAAAGCAATTAATGTATAATTTAGTATTTTAGTAGAGACCCATTAAGGCAGTTCTTCAGATTGTGAAAGTCTAAGACATTTTGTCAGATTATATAAATCTAAGGCTAAATTCATTGACCACAGTGGACCTTAACCGTTTCACAGCAGACTTTGAATCCTGAAAAGTCTACGGAAGCAATGCCTGGGAATAACTCCATGTATCTAATTAGTAAATTAGTCTGGTTCTTTTCAGCAGTGTTAGTGGTGGCTGCTAGTGACCTTTGTGAAATAACCTCTGTAGCAACCCAAGATATCTGTGGCTAAATTTGTTTGCTTGTAAAATTTAGCACTCTAAATAGCATCCTTGTTAGCAATTAATTAGCTTTAAATTCTTTGAAAATGTATAGCATCTGTATCTGGGTGCTATCTAGCTAATCCGGTTTCTTGTAACTAGACTGTGAGTTTTCTGCCTTTGGCTCGTCCAGATTTTTCTGGAAGGTCCCTGGGACCAGAACTTTGCTGGGCGGATCCGTGGCAAGGACACATGAAATCTCTTCTGCTGCTTTGAGCCATGGGACATCCCAAAATGAGTGCTTCCCCAGTGAGGTAGTGGAGGGGTTACCAGCTGTCTGCTGGGACAATACGTCCTTTGGTGGGGCACTTACGGAAGTCCATGGAGACAGCACCTATAAAGTAGGTGGGATTGGAAACACTGCATGTTCTTTTTGTGGGTAAATGCACTCATCATGTCTGTCCCCTCACAAAAAGTACACCTCTTGGAGCTGGCTTCAATGAATCCTGCTCTTTGTGGATAGTGTTTTCAGCGCTCAGCTGTGCTGACCACAGTGTTTTCTTAGAGGTAGGTGGGTAGGTAAAGAGTGTGTTGCAAAAGGTGTTTTCTAGCTATTTGTTTTGACCTATTTTGTTTACTGGCATCTGGATTGTTTGTAAATACCAAAATTTAAAAAAAAAAAAAAGCTTTCCAATTTCAGACAAGTGTCCCTAGCCCTCAGAGTTGTGTTCAGGTGCCCTCAGAGGTAGTAAGGGTTATTTCTGCAGTAAACAGGACTAGTGGTCTCTCGTGCTTGATAGACAGTTGTAATGTAAATATAGACATGTTCTTACTTGAAAGAACTGATTTATAATCATCCTGTCTTTTAGGATAGTGAGATTGTCCCCAGAGAAGTCAAGGTGTTGGTGATGTATTTGCCTGGCATGTTGCAGTGTCACCCCACTTGCTCAGGGCTTTAGTTGCCTGCCTGGGGTTTGCAGAGCGCATTGGGTGCATCCTGTGCTTGGTGGGACTCAAGCTCTGGTCTGCCTTGAAGCTTCTTCCTCACGGCTTACCAGAGCATGAGTCCCACCAAGAGCTGAGTTTGCCCCAGTGTAATCTCGAGCAGGCAGGGACATGCTGGAGCACTGGACGAAGGAAGATAATTAGGTGGAACGCATGCGTCCAAGCACACTTACCAGAGAGTGCTCTGCATCTTGGCAGGCACTGGTGGCCCTGTACAGAAGATTTCAGGCCATTCTCTGTTTTTCGGCCCAGAGCAGAGGTGAGAATATAATCCCCTGTCTGGATGAGATTGGTCCTGAATGGCGTGGCCAGTGACCATGTCTTACACCAGGAAATCAGCATCCCGTGTGAAGGCGACACATCTGCTTTGTAGTGATACTGACTGTGTGTTGAAGCCATCAGCACAGCTAGGACTCAGTTATTCAGGCTTTTTAATCAACCGAGTTTGATTGTTTTCACTGCCAGAACTCTTAAGAAAACAAACAATTTCTGCATCTCTTACCACTTGCATTCCTGGGTTTTATTCCATTAACTGCAAGGACTGCAGATTCTGGTTAAAATAATCTGCCTCTGGAAAGTGGAGAAGTTGACCCTGTTTGTTCTGCCCGGAAAGATGCCAATTAGTGCTCCACTAGAGTCAAAATTTAACAAAGGCTTGAATGTTCCTGTGCCTGTTGCTCCACAAGATTGTTTATCAATTTACAGGGAGACCTTTTCAAAGTGCTGCTGGAGGCCTGCCAGCAGTAGTAACAGAGACTGTGCTCATTGTTTAAATGCCACTGGATGCAAGAATGGCAGACTGATGCCTGTTTTCCTTTCCTTTTATGATGATCTAATTGCAAGAGATATATAATTCCTCATTATGTCAGGGAAGTTGTTTCTCCAGCATCTGGTACTTCTCTGATTATCTACAAAGGGTATCTGAAAATTACTAGGAGATCTGTCTTTCCTGTAAAAAATACTAGTGGGAACTATTGCCTGCACCAAGCCTGAGGAGACTTCAGAGCCTGCAAGAACTGGCTTTGTCAGTGAACATATAATTTTCTTGTTCTTTTTTTTTTTTCTTTTCCTTTTTAACATCCTAGTAAATTACAGGCTTTGGTTTTGGTTTGGAGAAATGTGTTGTACAAATGTTGTAGCATCTGTATGCTGCTGTTTTTACTGTAGCCGTTGTACAGGTCATTAATCTGATCTCACGTCATAAAAATTTCTCCACCCTCTTCATGGGTTTCTTTGTTATCATAACACTTTCCAATACCTTGGCACCTAACTCTGCTATGCTCCCTTATAATTACCCAGGGTAGAACAACTGCTTTTTTATCCTTGACGAGCTCGGCTCCTGGAGCGGTGCTGCTGAACCCCGAGGTTGCTGCATCTCTGCTGCAGACTGTACCTCCAGGAGCTCTGGAGGGCTGGTCCTGGTGGCTGGGGAGACATCTGGCCAACAGAGCTCTCCTCTCTTCTCTCCTCTCCTCTCCTGAGCGTGGAGAGAGGAAAGAGCCATGGATGCTTCTGTATCTGATGCTTGGTTTTCACCTCTCTAATTGCTGTCAAATACCTCTGCACAAGGGTTGTTGCCATTTGGTGCTGGGCAAAGGGACTGGTTGAGCAAGCCCCTCCTAAGCCAGCTGAGGGGAGCTGGCAGCTCTGCCTGGGCTGTGGGACAGGTCAATAACAGGCAGTAGTGGGGATGGTCCAGCCATTGCAAACTTATGTGAAGTGAGCACTGCTGGGAAAACGGGTTTGGAAAGAGTAACTTTTGGGAGCTTAACCTGAGCACAGGTCCCCAAAAGTGTCCAGGAAGGAAGAGCTCATGGGAGCGTGTCATGGCCGTGGTCAGTGCCTGGTACATTGAAAGGGTAGAGTCTGAAGTAATGATCACCACCAAAAACGAGGTGAATTTCACCAGATTTTCATAACTGGCAACAGGAGAGTGTTTAAGGTTTGCTGACTAGTGGACACTCTCCCAAGGGGACGTAGCAAGCAGGAGGAGGGGGATCTGGTTACCTCTCGGAAAAGCACCTGAGGCTTTAAGCCAGGTGACATTTTCCAAAGAAGGGACATGGTTCTTGGCTCCATGGTAAGTTCTGACTCTTGCTGGTAATACATTTCCCTCCATTTTTCCAGGGCAGCAGCCTCCACGTGCCCATAGCGCAGGGATCTCAAAGAGGGTGGCCGTCAGCCAGGCACCACCGTCAGCCTCACAAAGTGGCTTTGCTTTGCGAATTGGCTCTCAGGAAGGACTGGCCTGTGCCACCCCAGTCCACTGCAGTTTTCTTTCCTAGCCCTATTGTCTAAGCCTTGGCCAAACTACACATTTTCCGAGAATCCAAATAAGCTCCTGTTTTTCGAGCAGTGAGCCATGGCAAGGCTGAAGCACACTAAGCCAGCGGCAGCATCCCTTGCCAGTGTCATGGCATTTGGCAGTGTAATACCAACAGCTTTAAGAGACTCCATTTTCCATAACTATAAGTTGAAAGAGAAATATATGGCGCTTAATATTTGCAAAATACAGACGTCAGGCTGCCTGAAAACTTCTCTCTAGCTGCACTGGGGTCCCTCAGACAGAGCTTGCCCTGGGTAATTTTCCTTTTTTAAATTCAGCAAGTAGGGACTGGTCAGGTGAACTCAGGGATCTGGTTGACCTTGGGGTTGCATGAAGACCAAGCCAAACCAAAGGTAGAAGTTTGTGGCTGGAAAGGAGACTGATGTTTCTTTCTTTGGCTGTGTGGCTTAAGGTGAGCTTCAGGTGAAGCTGTCAGACTGCACTGCAGGAAGAAACAGATGTTTGTTGCTGTCTCTGCAAGCAAGGGAGAAATATATCTTCTCCTTTTTCCTCTGCTCCACAGGCCATGCTTCTGTTTTAAGGTAGGGCTCTGAGATGATTATGCTTGGCCGGGTAGAGAAGCGGGTATGCCCAAACAGGACAGGCTATTAAACCAGGTCAGTGCAGAAGTTTGTATCTCTGTGCTCCCAGGATTATGGCCTTGAGGCATCTCCTTGGGCTCAGGGACTGGGGAAAGGCTTCCCAAGGATCCTGTGATAGATAAACCGTCCCATTGCTTGTCCTGCAGAGGGGCCCAGGGAACTGCGCCACAGAGGTGTAGGCCGTACTCATCCTGCTCAGCCAAACAAGCTCTTCAGTCACATGGCTAGGGCCCTAACCAAGACGTTTTTTTGTAAGTGGTCACTACAGCCTGAACCCTAATAAAATTAGTGGCCAAAAGTTAGCATTTTCCAGGCCCTCTAGGGTTTTGATGGAGGCACTTGGGCAGGTCTAGCTGGGAATGCTTAAGCCGTTACTGTCCTCCGGATTCTTCCTTATCTACCTGCTTCTGTAGCAGAGCAGGCTGGGCAGGGTTTAGCCACTCTGGGCACCAGTTTGACATCTGACCTCAAACCCAACTGTTAAGCAGCCCTTAAAGCTAAACTGCCTGACTTGGCCCTGAAACAGACTGGCGAGCACTGGGACAGTCTTCAGAGAACAGGCAGAAACAAGCGCTGGGCTTGGGAAATGCTGTCACCTTCAGCAACGCCAGCCTGTGGTGGCCATGTCCCCCACCTTCAGGTTCCTCTAAAACTGTATCAGAAACTTTACATTAATGCTCCATAGCCATGTATTGATGTTTTACTCTATATGCTCGACTGAGTCTAATATAGTTGGATTTGCAAAAGCTGCTTGCCTTGAGTTCAGTGAGAACAATTGTGTAACAGCAGGGAGCACGTGCTGTTTAAGGCATTATAATGATATATAATCATCCCTTTGAAAGAATGAGTCTGGCCATGACATCAGTTTAGATCACAATTTTAATGTTTAAAAACTATGGAGGTAATAGAGAGATTATATAACTTACTACTTTTTTTTAATTATTATTTACACACAAAACCTGAAAAACTGCATCGTTTATTTGGATATGATCAGGACAAAGTATGGTGATGTTTGCAGGAGCAAAATATTACCAATGACTCACTTCAACAATCTATTAGAGACGAGCTTCTATCAAGCATACATCATTCAAACAGGATTGTTTATACTGGATCTGGGCGAGCCTTAACATACCGTGGGACACAAAAACCAGATTTCTATAAACAAGTTAAGGTTCAAGTCTCATGGAAAAATACCTTTACAGTTTATATTTTGTTGGCTATAACACTGAAAACAAAACGTACATTTGTATTAATTTGAAAAGCTCTGTAGAATTGACTGCATATAGGCTTTTTCCCAAAATTTGTACTCATGCTGAAAGCAAATGTTATTTCAAGTTCCATTTTCATCCACGACCATAAAGTAAACATGGAAAAGAAAAACCCAGTTATTTTTAGATGCATTTCTCAACCTGCATTTTTCAGCAATCCTGAAAAAACACATTTCCACGCTTTACTAGCGAGAAAATATAGGCAAGGCTCTTGACAGAGGCACTGTCAGGACATACACAACTCTCCCCTCCCGTCACCCTCACCCCTGGACACGCGGCTATCCCACAGCCAAAATACAGCCCGTGGGGTGGGATGCGCAGCAGTCCTTGGCTGGGGATGCTCTCGTCAGCCGCCGGTGCTGGTGTTCTGGTTGTGTGAGAGCACTGTGTCTGGATCTGCGGTGGAGGAGCAGCCGCAGGACTCTACAGGAGGGGAGGGGGCTAAAAATGGCCAAAATTGTTCTGGTTGCTGCCCACTCCTGGCTTGAAACACTTTATTTTCCGAACTAGAGGTGTTTCTGGTGGCTGAAAACAGAAATGCAGAAGTCCTGATGTGACTTCTGTTTGTACTGCTTGGGTGAACACGTGCCCGAATGCAAGATGGACTAATGCTGGGTCGCATTGCTGGCTGCAGTTTGCTCTGGTTTCTGCATAAGGCTTTTTCAGCACTTCACTACACCTGACCTCAGCTGAGGAGGTGAGAGGTACCTGGATACCAAAGGGGTCCTTTACAAGGGAGATACGCTTTACCCAGCAGGAAGACTGGCTAACTTGCTGTTGAGAAAACAGGGAGCTGTGTGCTGGAATCAATCCTTGCAATTTAATCGCATCTTTTATTTCTCTGTTTTATAAGACGTATTTATAGTTTCAAATTTAGGATTTAACTTGTGCACTCTTGGGAGAAAGGAAA
The DNA here is from genome assembly GCF_036013445.1 of Caloenas nicobarica. Taxonomy (NCBI): domain Eukaryota; kingdom Metazoa; phylum Chordata; class Aves; order Columbiformes; family Columbidae; genus Caloenas; species Caloenas nicobarica. Next base: position 33,959,617 of record NC_088245.1, read on the forward strand.
GGATATACATTTGCTAAGTCAGAAACTAAAGTATTTGTATTTCTATTAAAATAATTCTTAATATGCAGAGCCTATCTCAACACTTCTATATCATAGGGGTAAACCTGCAAATCCTATTTATAGGATTTATATTTAAATATATATATATATTTAAATATAAATATATTTATATTTATATAATCCTATACAGCATCCTATTTATTTACAATATATATATGTACATAAAAATGAAATTTCCTACAGTACAACACAACTGCATAGATTTGTCTTCAGAAACATAGGCATGTGTACAATTTGTGAATTCTAGACCTTTCCAGCCCATACTTTTTATTAATTCATGTTTTTTTTTTCTTTTTTCACAGTTTGTTACAGAAATCCTTACATTAGATACAAATAAAACATTATTTGTGTAAGTTATCGGAAATAAGGATTTTCCTGCTACCAAGGGCTCTTGGGAATTGTTTAAGGAAGCACCCTGGCACCAAGCGATAAAGCCATCTCGTGGAGCTGCTGATGGAGCTGAGTATATTCTGCTGTGCCTTTCTCCTACAGGCACTGGAGTGGGACAGTAGGACTGGAGGTGGGACACCGCCACATGGAAAGAGTTTTGTTTCGACCAAGATGCTCTTTAGCCTTAATGCAAGGTTCAAGCAAAGAAATGTATGCATTTAAATATTAACTAGAGATACCATTAATTGTTACTGTTAATACTCAATATCAGAGAGGGCTGTGGTGCTTGTGCACTGGAAGGCAGATGTACAGACACAACCCATATATCATCCAACCTGCGTTTGCACGTGTGACCCATTGCAAGTAGAGCACAAGCCGTGAGTTGGTGTGTGGCTCAGGAGAGCAGCCCTGGGGATGGATGGACATCCCCATCCCTGATCTCGCAGGATGAGACCGTTTGTTCTACCTTGGGCTTGCACACAAACTGGGCACCACTCAGTCCATGTCAGCCTTACAAAAAGGTCTGTGCTGGTGCACAGATTTGGCATGTGCCCTTTGACGAGGAGCGAGCATCACCCAGAGAGGTCGCTGCTCCTGTGATACTGTTCACAAATAACAATTTACCGTGTTTTACTTAGTAGGTGCATTTGCCATTGGACAGAGAAGGGCAGCTGTTTTCTGCAACCATAAAGGTGCTTTAAGCTCATGACTCTTTTCTTTGCAATGTGCTGTGGACTAGGAGAGGCAGAAAGGCTGTCTTCTAAGTGCAGGATTAACTCCTACAATCTTATTAGGAGCCCCTGCTTCTAATTAGTCTTTCCTTGTCCCTCACCACTCAATTCTTCCTATTAATCAAATGAGAATTTTAAGGTATTTTGTTGTAGTTATTAGGAGCAATTTTGCATCCAGTCTATGACATTTGCTCACAATAGTGACAAACTCTCTATGAAAAGAAAGCATGCTACCACCTGCTAAGTAGATACGGTACTCTGGACCCTATTAATTTAACAACAGAGAAACTCCTACAGCATTTCACTGTGCTCTTAAAATCCTAGCTAAAATGTGTGACTCTTGAATTGTTGGCTACAAGTTCACTATTCAAAATGAGCTGAATAACAGCAGTACATTTTACGGATAACCTCATACAAATATTGTCATCCATCACTGATGTTGACAGTTACAGCAGTGTCTATTGCATTCTGTTAAGAATGTATAAACCTGATGAGAAACAAAAAGCACGTTATTTCACATTCATTACCACAGACATCAATAAACACATGATTCCTTTCCATAAATATCTGTAAATATGATACCAGTAAATCAGTCTAAGCAATATTCCTTCATTTTTTTCAGAGACTCAGAAACACAGCCTATTTAAAGACTCAATATTTTGGGTATCTATCTTTCAGTATCTAAGATATGCTTTGGTGGTCCAGTACCTTGGGTAATTTCACTCTGTGCATACATCCAGCTCATTCTTCTCCGTGTTTATCCAGTAAAACTACAGTATACAAATGCACTGGGAAAAAGAAGAAGATGGAATAGCAAAGAGGAGAGAGAGAGATAGTGATGGAGGAGATTTAGGAAGATGCAAGGAGCAGTCGCCCAGCAGTCCTTCAAGTCGAAGGAAGCTGGGTGCCAAAACCCAATGGTTGGTATTTTAAACACAAGATTACAGACTATTTGGGAGGTGGGTGGGAGGGAGATGTCACAGTTGTGACCTTGCTGGGACCCTGTGCAGCAGATCAGACCTCTAGCTCCTACCTGGGTATCTGAAAGTTGCTCCCAGGATCTCCTCTCTCACAACCCTCCACTGCATAGACCTGTACTGCTCATAAATCAGTAGCAGAAGACAGATAAACTGGGGAGGAAAACAGGAGAGCCCTGGAGCATCTTGAGGATAACACTGTAGAGCATTCTCACGTCTGAGTTAGGTTTTTTAGGGTAAGATCCAGAGAGATTATAAGGCACCTCAAAAACTGAAATGCAACCCCAGCAAGCATGAGTCAGAGAACAGAGATGCTGGGCTCCTGCTGCAGTCCCAGGGAGAGCTGGGTGACTGTGAAAAGGGAGCCACAAACTGGGAAGATGCCGGGAATGAGCTGTGAGAAGATAGGAACTGAGCATAGGTTCTTCTCTCCAGAGCTTAACTAACGCCTGGGCTCGCAGGTAGGGACTTCTCTGCGAATAAGGGCAGGGATCAGTCTCATAAAGAGACAGGGCAGAGAGAACTGGTGACCTGCACCACTGCAGGCAGGGGTTTGACACCAGCTGCAGGAAAGCACGAGTGACCTCAACCCAAGGGTACCAGGTAGCTCAGCAGTTTGTGTATTAAATGCGGGGCTGAGGGTGCTTGAGGGGGAGGATCCTGCACTGGAGACCTTGCTGGGAGCCTGCAAGTGAAGGTCTGAGGTGCCAGGAGGAGGACAGGGTAAGGGAACCCCACCCTGCAGTCTAACAGGTCACTTTGCTTGGCGGGAGGAAGCTTCCAGTTTTGTTCTTGCTGCTGGGCTACGCCAAGGACTTGGGCAGCCTGCCGAGTCCACTCCGCCTGATTTCTGGATCACAGTGGAGCATTGGCAGAGCTGGGTACCTTACTGCCTAGGCTGAGGTACAGAGATCCAAGTCTGGGGTTTGTAGGTTTAGTTTCCGCAGCATGAATGCTCTGCATCTCGATGCCCAAATTCCAAGGAAGGATCCAAACTAACCTCTCTGGATACCACCCTTAGAAACCAACTTTCAAGGTCTTCAGTAGTGCTCTGTGGTCTCAGCTCTCAGCGATTTCAAGCCCTGTAGGACAAGGCAATGGCAACAGAGGCAGTTCGATAGCTCACAGAAATCCCAAGATCCCAAATTCTCTATTCCTAATCTTAAAAAGAGCAAGCTGCAATGACAGGTTCCCCACGGCTGGATGACAGGCTCCTTCCACAGTTACAATGGGAGACGGCAATGAACCGGCTACTGGGAACAAGAGGGTCACCACGTACTGACGGGGACGGCTCGAGCACACCGAGGGCATCGCTCAGCCCTTGGGTGCGAAGCGGAGCTGCCTTTGGCCATTGGTTCCTTCGGTGGGAGCCGGGTTCATGTTTTGAGACACTTTTTAGCTCACACGGTGAATGACACAAAGTGAACATGTTTATGCTGCTGGCAGTCAACTAATAGAAGATGGCTAATGATCACCTGCTTAGCGTTCTCTACACCAGATATAAGGCATTAGGCAAATGCTTATTTTGTGGACAACAGATGCAAGTTACAGTGTTTCTGCTAGTAGTAATTGAATATCTTGTCTTTGTTATGGTGAATCGAAGAGAAATGTAAATGAAAGAAACATTTTAAATATAAATAGTGTTTCTGTTTGTTTAAAGAAATGCTACAGATTTCTATTTCCATTAGAAATTCAGTAGTTTGGCAGGGTGAGTCAAATCCTGCTCCCGCTGCTGTCAAAAACCTTGCTGACTTCAGTGGATAAGACACAAGGGAGAAGCCGGTCTCTACCAGGTACATACAAATAAATCCCAGAATGGAAAAGGCATGAGGTATGATAACATGCATAGGCTTCAATAAAACTGGAGCTTGTGATGTTATCACGCTTCTTTTGTTTGGTCGGTTGTTTGTTTTTTTCTGAGAGAAGTAGGGCACTAGTGAACAGTTTAATGCCGAAGAAAACGGAGACTTCCTATGGAAATCTCCGAGCGTCTGCTTCTCTTCAGGCTCAAGTACTCACGGCTTGAAGTCAAGTCTAGGTCTGGTCGGGGTCCAGCTCAAGTGTGCCAGGGGAATGGTGGCTGGTGGTGGTGGTGGCCGCCCTTTTCCTGCTCCCTGTACCTCATCACAGAGGCACACAGGGGGCTGCTCCCCCAAACCACAAAAGGGCCCAGCCCTGGGGCTGGCTCCCTGACCAGAACAGCAGAGACAAGCACCAGATTTAGGACCTGCGCTTATACAATGCTTATTTATGCTCTCGTGGTGCCTTTTGTGTCCATACCCGGAATGCTATGCTTGACCCCGTGAGGCAAATGGTGTGTGAAACAGCAACAGAACAAACAAACAAAACAACAAGGGTGCGTACAATTGGCGAGCAGAGCTGGGGCTAAAAGGCTGGGGGAAGGGTGTGAACTGACATCACTCCAGTTGGGATTGATAAAAAGAGGCGCTGCTGCCCTAAAGGAGCAGAGCTTATGGTTGAAGGGCTAGGAATAATAATGGAACAATGCAATTCGTGGGTGGAGGAGGGGAAACAAATTAATTGTGATGATTTTCTATGAGCAATGCTTTATATATGTCTCACAGACAATTAACACAGATTTTAGGCTGATCTGATAACTCAGTGTCCAGAACAGTGATATGCCTGTTGGAAAAATGTGTCTGTTTTCTGCAAGAAAATACACACACAACAGTATTTTCACTGCTGGGGAGTCATTATTTTGATTTGATTTGAGTAAGCTCACAAAAGATGGAATAGATAACAGAACAGATGGTTGCGATTTTGGTGTGTAGCAAACAGGGGTGTCTTCTTTTCAGAATGAGGTGAACTTCAGTGGCCTTACTCACTGCCTCCTGATTTTACCCAGTCATAGATGACCAAGGGAATGCTCACTAGGGAAAATATTATCCCCAGTGCCAAGAAAAGACCAGCCTGGAACAAAAAGGAGAGAAAATTAATGAATAATAAAAAAGACAATCGATTCAAGTATGTTAACTTCTCTTAAGGAAATTTACAAGGTGATGTATCAAAGTTATTAGCTAAAATGGGATAGCATTTCTGGTAAAGACAAGACCCCTAGATAATTAAACAGATTAGCATCATTAACACTTACTTCCTAGACCAAAACTATTTTTTTTCTCCTTTCAATTTACTTCTTAAACACTGATCATCCCTAAAGAGGATTAAGTGAGTCTGTTTTTAGGACTGATCAGCTCTGCGCTTTTCAAAGCCTCACGGTAATAAGCATACTCTGCCTATCAGATACGTGCCTATCAAAGCTCAGCCCTTTCGTCTGGGGGACGCGCATGTGAAACCCGGGTTTCCTGCCTGTCTGTTCAGAGCAGGAAGGTCTGACTTTACGGTGCTTCCAGTGCATGCCTCCTCAGATTGGGAATACACAGGAGCGTTGTGTCTTTTCAGCTGCAGCTCTTTCTGGGGCTCATAGGAAATCTTTCCAAGGCCCATTCCCATCTGCTCATGCTTGCCAAAGGGCTGACTATCCAACTGGCCGCTTCTGCTGGAAGCACCCTAAGTCTGAATTGAGTCCATTAAAACCACGCAGAACACCACAAACCGAGTGCTTTGCAGGCTTTCTGAACCAACAAGCTGAGACAGAGAAAGCTTGCATTATAAGGAATGACAAGACGAAAGCATTGCATTGACGGGAAAGGAATGCATACCCAAATCCTCTGAGTCAACTTTGATCTATCCTGGTGTGTCATTTTTAAATAGAATGCCGAAGGAAGAATGAAAATCATCATGTTGGCAAAAGTGACCCCTGCAAAATTCAAATAAATGAGTTTTGTTAGCTGTCAGCAACAGCCAATTATTGTGTTGCTGATTAGCAATAGTCTTTTATTAGTAGTACAAAATCAGATACTGTACCTACAACTCCAAAAATGTCCTTCATCGTAGGGATAAAAATGACTAAGATGTTGAGGAAAAACAGAATAAAAGACGTAACTGAAATATGAAGGCGCAAGTCAAATTTTGTTTTTCTAACCATCTCAAATAAGGATGCACGCACCTGTAGGAAGAGAGGGAGAGAGAGAGTTCTCTGTCAAGAACAGTCTATAAACCAATTCAAAGCTTCTTGTATTTATTTTAACTGGTTCTTCATGCAACAACAAGCGCTGCATAGATCCATCAGAAATTTTTGGGTCTCTGATGTAATACCCTTTGAAATAATCCTTAAAATTACTTTGATATTTCAAAACTGTAGGTATACATGCATCTGCAGTAAGATATTCCTCCCTTTCCAACATGCCTTTTGGAATCCTTCTGCACTTAAAAATGATCTTCACCTCTGAGCCTGCTCCAGCGAAGTCGTGTGAAGTAAAAGAAGGCCCTTGTGGATTCAATTTAAAACAGATTGAAGAACAAAAGTGATTAATTTATTTCCTGCAGGGAGGACTTCTCCAGAAGTTAGTGGGAGTCCAGTGCGGGAAAAGGCCGATCCAAGCTCGAGTTCTTTTTTGTGTAGCTACAACGTCACTGACTCGGCAACTGCTGGACTGTGGTTTGAAGAAATGCACTGTGTACAGCTGCTACCAATTTCCAAACCGTGCGGAACTTTTTACTTACTGAGAAAAACAGCACCGGCACCGTGAGTACCACCGCAATGATCACAGCCAAGCGCACCATCAGGATGACAATGTCAGTTTTGCTCTGGTACATGTAAAGCAGATCTGACTGCACTTCGTCTACGGAAAAGACAGTAAGATAAGTGTTCTGGCAAACAGGCAATTCGTTCACAAAAAATCATTGCTTAACAACAGCCTTCTCGAACAACAAGTGATTTATCTGCAAACAAAAGAGTATGGGATGAAACAGCCTTGAATTCAAACAGCACTTTGAACCAAATCCTAATGATCACATTATTCCAGATTAATCCTTTGGAGGCCTGATTTAGGAATGCATCTTAATTCAAGACAGCACATGACTAAGCCTAAGGTAATTTTCACTGTAGGAAAGACAACAGTGAGACATACACAAAAGCTTGCTTACATGCATACGTATAAAAAAAAAAAGTAAAGTGAAACAAGCTATTTCTGATTGGTTCCATAGACTATATTTTCCTGAAGTTTCAAATGATATAAAAATAACCACATGCACTGTAATGGCTGAACTTAATATAAACTACAAGGTTTTGAGCTAAATTAGTCTAAACAGCAAATAAACTTTCAGGGAAAAGGAGTGCCCTTGTTCTCAACCATGAACAAAGTCTATCTTGGGTCAGCTCGCAGCAGGACGCCCTGACATTTGCACTCAAATCCCTTGGCAGCTTCTCCCAGGGCTGCCCTGGCGGTTTTTCCCCTGGAGCCTGTCACCCGCACCATGCCCACAGCTCAGCCCCATGCCGGCCGCTGGCCCCAGGACAAATCACGGGGGGTGCCTGATGGGGAGACGCCGAAGATATTTTAATATGACCTCCTGCAAAAAACTCTCCTTAAAGCCGTGATAAATAGTGCAGAGTGGGTCCACGTGTGCTAACCAGCAGGAAAACCAAGTTGCTGATAGACCTATGCGTTTGCTTTGTAACTTTTACATATTTAGGAGCAATAACCTAAGGGAGCGGCTGTTAAACATGCCACAAAAACATAGTCGTTGCCCCTATTTAGGCTCATGTTTTGTTTCTGCTGCTAATCTTAGAATGCTGATGGTAAAATATAACAGCTCTTAAGCCTAAGTCCTTAAGGGGAACTCAGCAGCCACATTTAGTTTAAAATCTTTGGCACTTGGTAAAACCTCATGTATCCCTGGAAGCAGAGGGATCTGTCCTGCGGGAAATGCCTGCGCTCCCCCCCAGGACGCCCTTCTGGGGCGAGACCACGAGTCAACACCACCTACGCAGTGCTCAAATCCCCACCAGGAGGAAGAAAACACTCTCCCACCTCCCTGCGGATTAGGAGCGGGGTTTTCAAGCCGGGCACATGCAGAGCTTCTGCGACACAGAGCTTACTCTGCTCCTGCAAGCACAGACTGCACCTTCTGAACCGCTCACAGGCTGCAGCCAGGTAGGAAGTGACGGGCAAGGCTTACAGTTGAAGGTCTGCTTTCCTTTCAGCTAGATACACCACAGAGCCCAACCACAGTGTGACCTTTTAGGGGAAGAAAAACACCTCTTTTCTGTAACTCTGCAATGTAAATATAGTCATCACTGCAATACTTTCGAGAATGCAGCAAACAGACAAGTACTATTGGTGTAAAGAAGAAATGGCCACAATAAAAATGGTGTTCTTACCCAGGTAAGGGTAGAGAAGAGGGTTAGAAAACTGTAAGCGAACATATGAAAGGTAAAGTCTTGTCAGTCTCACAGGGAAAAAGGGTCAAAGTGGAGGAATTATATATTCCCTCAGTGTTTTTTTTGCTGCCTCTCACGGCACCGACCCTTGCAGAAGCCCCAGCCATGGGCTCTCGCCACTGGGAGCAGGGACTCCTGACATGGGGAGAGGCATGTGAGACACCTCAGGGACTCATTCCCCCTCAGGAGGGCCAGAAGGACACAGCCCCTACCTCCTCCGTGGACTCCAGACCCTCGCCCTTGAGGGGCGTGGGAGATTCCCAGAGAGGAGCTCCATGGATCTGCCTCCTCAGACCCCTGGGGCAATCACATCAGAATCTCCTCCCTGCCAAAGCGAAGGGGTCCGTGCTGATTTACACCCACTTGCTCCCTGGGGCTGCTAATTTGATGCGTTTCTCCAAAAATGTGTTAGACGGGAACAGTTGGATGAGAGCGGCTGCTGCTGTTGTCACTTGCAGCATATTTTGGTTTTATTGGGAAAATTAGAACAGATGACCTCAAGTTACTTCAATGCATGCAGACTCAAGGCCTCATAATCAGAATGAGAGCCTGAGGAAACAAATATGAGATAGGTACATCTTTAGAAAAAAAAATGCCACATTTCATATTTACTTATTTTCTTTCTCTTGCAGTACATGGCTCACAGGGAATGGTATAATGAATGAGGAGATTGTAACAAAAACGATTCTATGATCCTATAAAAAGTTCACTTGGAATAGAGTGGAAAAAAATTATGACCTTTTGGTGACTCTGGGGTAAAAGGCAAACATCAGTTTTGTCATCCGTCTTGTAACCCCTTAATGGTCTATGGGAAAAGACGCTACTTAACAACATTTCCATTATACGGGAGCACGCGAGTAGCTTTCTGGGCAACACTGATATTTATCCTGTTTAATAATCGTGCCTTTAGGGCATACATGTTTTATCCTTTAGTGATACAACATAATCTATTTGTTTCTTTAAGGGAATTGATATGCATGAAAAGAGACAGGGGGCAAATCTCAAACTCTGAAATAACCATCCTTTGGCAGCTGAGCTGAGACAACACCCAAAGCTTCCCCACCTTCACTGCCAGTTCATTTAACCAAGACCTGTAGGGATCAGATCTAGAGACACAGGGAGAACATTTGGTCTTTTGTTTCTGTGATGAAAGCGTCAATAAGAAGATGAAGAAGCTGTGATGGCTGATTTGATACTCATTTCTTAGGACCTGCTCTCAAATCTGTCTCATTTTATGCAGATATGCATGCTTCAGTCATTACCAATGTACACAGCATTCAAGTGAGGATCTTGGAATGAAAATCTTAGTGGGGCCCAGCTAATCCCCGAATGTCTGAAACAATTCTCTCCCTCATATTTTGAATATGCCTTTTGCAAATACTACTTTCACTTGTGCTTTTCATCCAGAGGGGAAAAAGAGGAAATTATTTCTACCTTTAAAACATAAACTTCAAGCAAAAATACTTGAAAAAGTATTTTAATATTAGTGGATGGGACTTTCCAGCTGGGATACACTATTGATTTCACATGTATTCCCTTTATACTTTGATTAGTAAAGAACTGCATACTTACTGTAGAAAGTCAAATAGCCAAATACGGCAGTCAAGAGGTACATCACAAACATGGCAGAAAATGAGACATTTGCAACCAACTTCATTCTTTTCTCTGAACGGCTGGAGAAAGAAGGAAAAATGAACACATAAAAATGGTTGGGCTGGATTTTTCAATAGCTGTTAAAAACGTATTAAGCATTTGCATAAGCATTGTAATTCTGGAGAGACTCATGAATGCATTTCCATTTAAAACAGGAATTCATTTACAGCTGCATAAGGAAGAGAAGGACTGGGGAAACGGACCCTACTTGGGGCTTAAGTCAAGAAATGCTGGGTCTGCCCTGTGGCTCTGCTCCTCGGCCGTACCTGCCTAAACAGAGTGAAGGGTGAAGCCAAGTGACGAGGAGTGGCCCTTAAACACTTCAGCAATTAAATCAAAAGGCCAAAATAAAGGAAGAGTAAAATTATACACAGGAAAACAAAACCAAAACCAACATTCTGGATGTTTGCAAAGAAACGTTTGTGTCCCCATGGGTAGAAAATAATTAGTGTATGAATGAGTGTATGTGGACCACTGTGGACCTATAAAATAGGTTAAGTGTAAACATTTAATTTTTAGATATTTTTTCTGAAATATTCACACTCTGGTACCTAAAGTTAGACTTTTAAAACCCCTCAAAAATGCCTTAAATAGGCACCTGGGAAACTGCTGGAGTCCCTTGAAACTCAAAGCACCCAGTAAATGTCTGGGACCTGAGGGCACCCATGGGTTTGACTGACCCCTGGCTCCCCCCACAGCCCAAGACCCCTTGCAGCCCCCCAGGACCACCAGCGATGCTGCAGCGAGGCTGGTCTCCAGCTCCCCACAGCCCTGCCCGGCCGGAGGTGGCAGCAGGACAGCTGGACCAGCAAAAGTCTTCTAAATACTTTTTTTTTTCCTGGTACTGCAATAGATATTTAGTTGCACTGGAACAAACAGCATTAGCTGAACACACGCCTCTCTCCTATGCCAAATAATGACCGGCACAAGTTGGGTCTCCCCAGGCTGCTGTGTGCTTCCAGAGAAAACTCCCAAAGTATTGCATGATCCGCAACCTCGCCCACCCCAGCAGTACGCCTGGGAGGCCAGATTTCCCAGCCGACAGCCACGCTCCTTGGCTCGTTGGGTGTTATTAAAGCACATCTCCTCCAAATGGCACAAGTGACTCAGAGCACCTCTGCGCTAACATTTTCCATGCAAAGCAGTTCAAAACAATTAACTGGAAAAAAAAAAAATAGAGAGAGGCTTACTCTTTAAGTTCGCTGTAAATTGGGAGGACTGATGGGTGGCACACAAACGCAAATGCGATGGTGGGCAAAGCGTAGACGGTCTGTTTGGAGAGAATTTCAGAAAAGAAATTAAGACGTATTTCCCCCAGCGGCGTGAAGAAACGATCCGTGTTCAACTACCTCAGCTCCCAACTCTCTGGACTCCTCAATTGAATACTGAGAGCCTTCAGAGAAGGCAGACGACCTGTCAATTAGCACGTATTTAATGAAATATGGAGAGCAGTGCTCTTTCAAAGGGAGGACAAAGCCTTTGCGCTGGCCATGCGAGCACCGTCCTGACTCTGCTGGCAGAGCGCAGCGCTGGACACCATGCAGCTGCTGGCTTTGCTGCCTGGGATGGGTTTCCCTGCCCAGCTACTGCCACCGCCACTAGAACATCGTCAGGCGTGAAAGGGACGTCTGGTGGGTCACCGCTACGCTACCCTGCCTTGGCATGGAGGGGGGCGTGCACCCGTGGTGCTAAGGATGAAGTCCTGAAGAGGAAGCCCATATCCAGACTGTGAGAAAAGAGAAGAGGAATGCAGAACTTACAAATAAACAGATATTTCAAGGTACCAGACTGAGTCTCTTCATTTCCCAGGCCAACAAAAGGGCTAGGAGGGCTGTGGAGGGGGCATGCTTTTCCTTGGGGAGAGAGAGACTGTTACGCCACCAGGAAGAGCAGGAGGCCTCTGGGGGGGACATCACCCCCTTCTCCACCAAAACCTGAGCAGGTTTCAGTCCTCAGCCAAACCCTACACATGATCTCAGCACCCAAGTGCTTCCATTCTCCCCAGGGAACAGGTAGGAGCAGAGATCACACAAAAACCAGCTCCTCCTGCAAGGATGAAACGAGTCCATCCCTACATGCGGCTCTCCCCAGCCCTCTGAGAACTGCTTGCGCTGGGCACAGGTGTCCCCTTCCCACAGCAACCATCCTGCGGTATGGCCCAGGCCTGACAGATTCAGTAAGTACACTGGTTGCTCCCCAGCGGTCCTTCCTCACCCAGGCCTGTGCCACCTCCTCTTCCTCACTCACAGCACACTACTGTTGTGGAGTCTCCATCCGTGGAGATATTCAGAAGTTGCCTGTACGTGGTGCTGGGCAACCAGCTCTAGGCAGCCCTGCTTTTGCAGGGAGTTGGACCAGATGAGCTCCAGAGGTCCCTGCAAACCTCAGCCATCTTCTGATTCTGTGAAGCTGCCTCTCCTCTCACACACCAAAGCTACTAAACTGATTGGCAAACTGTTGGCCCCGAGGGCAAACCTCTAGAGTTCAGCTCCAGGGTGCCTAGTTCAGATGGAATCATTTTTCTGATGTACCTCCATTGACTCTGAGGCAAATGCTAACACTTACTACAGGAAAAGACAACTGCCCTGCGACGCTATCTAAAATATACCTCCACCTAAGCTGCTATCGCATACCAAGTTAACTAACTCTTGGTCTGCCATACTAGATCTGGGCTGATGGCTACCCCAAAATAAAGAGAAGTGCTTGGATTGGCTTCTTCAACTGAAGCTGGTAGGATAAATTTTAAAGAAATTAATTTTTGGATGTATATGCTGTACATGTGCATTCCCTATGAATGCGACACCTGAGGACCCTGCTCTGCTAGGTAAGGTCCAGTTTAACCAGCGCTGTGTCCCAGCACAGCTGACAGGAGAATCCTCCTGCTCCCACAGCTACGGCCAGTTGCTCTTTCACATTCTCTTGGCACAACTTTTCCTGCAGCTGCGTGGTGATGAAGGAAAGCATCCAGCTGAAAGACAATCAAATTTTTGCTGGATTAGCTTTCAGCTCTATCCTTTTCCCAATCCAGTTCGCCATATGGCTACAGAAAACATGTACTCTGCCACAAAGAAGTGGTTTGTGTGCAGAAGGACAGAGGGATTACTTCTGGGCTTTGGATGCAGGAACAGCTTACTCAGCCTTTGCTGAACTACAGCCTAAAGGTGCAGTTGCAGCACGGATAGTAAGAAGCAGTGGAAAGGAAAACTCTTCCAAAGAAAGCATTTGTTGTCTGGTAGTAGCTTGGGCTCACAGCCTTAGGACATCTACTACCGGTGCAGAGCAAGACTGCAAGGAGGTACATTCAACACGGCATCTCCGTAAGACTGGGCAAGGAGACCCATTGCGCCTTCGTCACTGGAGCACGAGTGGAAGCCTGGAGAATCAGCCCCTACATGGTGCTGATCGGATTAAGAACACGGGGCGTAGGTGCATATATTATGTGAATTAAAAATAAGTATTATAAAAAGAAACATACCTTGGAATTAAAGACAACGTACTTTGCCTTACACATATGTTCATGTGCTGAGCTATTCGATAGGACAGTTGATGTTGCATTTAGCTCCAATCCGCCACAGGGAATTTGAAACTTCTTGTAAATAACCTAGAATGAGAGCCAAAGACAGCTAGTTGCTAAAAATAATAATAAAAAGCAAATTAAAATCAAAACATCAGTGAAACTGTGACTTGCCTACCAAGGAACTCTGATCCAACAAAGAAAGCTGAACTTACCGCTATCAGGAAGAACACCATGCAGGTCAATGAAAATCCACTGGTATAGCCAAGATACCCTGAAAGACATTAAAAGGAAACCCCATTAAAAAATATTTTATTAGCCATATCTTGGTTTTTACTTCTTTTTGTTGCTTCATGAAAAGTGTAAATGTATTAAGCTTTTAATATGTATCATGATCTTCTAGGCAGGACAAAAGCATGTCCTGTTGGTGTAGGAGCCTCCCATGTCACAAGCCTCCCCGCTTTCAGACAGACCCGAGCTTTGCTCTGACTAATTTGACTTCCCGAGGCTCATCTTTATGGCTTTTGTAAGGGGCTGTGATCATGGAAACAAACCTGAAAAAGTGCAGTTGTGATCAGAGCGTGATTCAGATTCCCTGACATGAGCCACATCAGCTGAGTATGGGTTATTTTCTCAAAAGGAAGATCCCAACAGGACTTCAGTGCCAAAATTTACCACATGGTTTTAAAAAAATACGTTATGTACCTACTGGCATCTTTGTGTACTCACATACATTTGAAAATAGAATGGTCTATACACATTTTACTTCAAAGTCCAATAATTCTGGTTAACCTCACCACTAAAAATTCTGATGCTTATAGAAAAATAGTTATTTTTTTGTAATCTCACAATTTATGAACTTATTTTTACAGGCTACACATAAAATAGAATTGCCTTATGAAATGAAGACCCTCATAACTATATTTTTTTAAATCAATTTCCACAATTTTATGGATGAAGCTGGTTTGTACTGAGTTCAACAGCTGCAACAATTTAGGCCTACTTATTCCAAGACGCTCAAAACACAGCTTATTCCTAGGCCAGGGAGACTTCTTAGATTACAATGAGAGAACTTTTTTTTTATTATAGTTGAGTTATCAGTGTGGCTGTCGGTGTGATGTCTGGGCTCCTTTACTTTATTCCCAAAATGGCATTTGCATCTTACCTAAGTTCTTAAGGAGACATAAAGGGAGGATTATACCACACGTCACTATGACAACAAGAAGGCGCCCATCCACGTACCATGCCCTGTGTAAAAAATAAAAGAAAAAAAAACCCACAATGAGCACACATTAAACCCTCCCTGATTTTCCTCACACTCAGTCATCCTCTGACTGCTGCAGTTGCAGAACTGTCTTTGGCCTCCTTACTCTAGGAGGTCCTACAAAAGGAGAGATGGAGGACACATCTGAACTTTGTAGAGTCATTAAGTATCCAGCCCTTAAAACACGGCACTGCTCTGACCCAGAGACGGCAGATTTTCATAGTCAACAGGTAAAATGTCACCCTACCGCTGAGATCAGTGAGTGGAACTGAGACGAATGGGGTCTCTAGCTTTTTGTCACGCACTACAACACAGCATATAACCCAGTGCAAAGGATGTTTACCACTATAAGGAAACACCACCTCTCTAATCAAGAAGCTGGTAAATGTAAAGGAGTGATAAGTGGCAGAAATCTAAATATAATATTCTGCTGTTGTCATACGCTAGTATTGAAGAATTTCATACTTTGGACAGTGCTTCAGGGACAAAATCCTGTAAGATGCTTTAGAATGCAGGGAAAAACATTATATCTTAAACTTGCATTGTTCCAAATATCTTCAAGTGTTGTCTAACACTGTAAAAGATTGGATCCTCCTATGATAAGAGGTTTGTATAAACTACAATTCTGCATGAAAATCTGGTGTGCAAAGACAGTAGCTACTGATGACTTAACCTTTCATTTCCTATCTTTACTCTTTTCCATCCCAAAGTTGTCTTTAACCCTCTGAGATATTGCTGCAAAAATCTACCTTGACAAACCTAAAGAATGTCCAATATTTAAGACCTTTTATAAACATATGCTTAAACTTATCTACACAATGTTAAATTCTATAATCTAATCACCAAAATGAATTCAACTTACGTAAAAGATTCTTCTTTTCCCATTAGAAACTTTAAGGCGGAAGGCAGTTCATTTTTGACTATGAAGAGATAGCTCAATATTGCTGGAAGAAGAAAGTCAGTTTAGAAAATGGTTGAGATATTTTGTGGAATAAGTACAGAGAAACATCTTGAACCTTTTCCCACATCAGCCTCTGATGACAGAAGACCTCGAACTATAATTGACTGTAAACTACTGATCATTCAGTAATACAATATTTTTAAAGGGCTGCAAGCAAAGTGTTAGTCACAGCTATATTGAGGAGCGTGAAGATCCCAAGACATCACTGAAGGAGGAACCTGACTGGTTGGTAGCCGTAACATTATTAAGATGTTCCTGGGTTTTGTTTTTCAATACCCTTCATCTCTTTTACCTCCAATGTACAGGAGAGATGTAGATGCAAAGACAACCGCTCTCCCTGGGGCACCGAACAGCTGCTCACCTATCTTCTCATACACCATGGTGCCTATTAAAAAAAAAAAAAAAAAGGAGAAAGGTAACAAATACACCAAGGAAAGCTGTTGAGTTGAAACACTTATGATTCCTTTTTAGCTAAACACCCACCTGTGCAGCTGTATCTGCCTTTTGCAAGTAAATAGAGAGCTCTCTTGTAACTACTAGGGCTGAAACTTATGTAGGAATGTTTTCTTGACGTCTATAAATGTTATCATTGGCTACCGGTCACTTTTGAAATAGAAGCTCTTAATGAGCCTATTACACACCTTTAATGAGGCTGCCTATACCCCTAGTGCCACATTAAGTTCTGGTAATCCCATCCTGGCTTATTAGGTTTGCGCCCACAACGAGGGTGACGTAGGAAGCCTCTTCTCCAGACAAAACTCAGCACAGGAGGATCCACAAGTCACTGCTGGCAGCCTGGCCACAGCCGACACAGTACCCCAATTCTGCAGTTTCGCCTGCTTTGACTAAACAACCTAAATGAGAGCAGCCACTGGCTTACAGGATGATTTACAATTTCTAATGAAGAAGCCTTAACTTGTGAATTCTCAATGTGGTTTGTTTTTTGTAAAAGCAGTGAAAGGTGTAAATTATAATTATAACTTCTTTAAAAATATCAGTCAAGCTTGAGAAACTTCTCTATTAATTGGTTTGTGTTTCTATGTGTTTTTTTTTTCCTTGGCTGTGATTTAGGCTGAGAAAAAGACTGGACATTGTGAAGATGGTGAGATACATGAGAACTGAAACAGAAATATTGCAGATGTTACACTGTACGTATGACTTTAAAAATGTATTCCATTGTTTGGTTTTCTCTATATTTTCTTATAGCTGACATTTCTGCTTTGAAGCTTTTATAAAGAATGAGTTTGAGCTTAAAATGTACCAGCAGCTTAGTAACCAGGGCCTAGATTTTACGAACTAACAGGGCACGAATGTGTCCGCAATTAGGCATACATACCTAATTTAAATAGGCTGTTGCTGCCATTATACATGCTAAAACAGTAACTCAGATGTGTCTAAATTACATATTAAAATATTACAGTGTTCTTGTGCACAAATAATTTTAAAAATCTGGCTTCAGAGACTGCTACCCAAGGAAAGAGATGCTTGGACTTCAGAGCACAGGGACATTTGACACCGTAGGTAATTTCTAATTTCTGGTTTTGTGATATATTTTGCTTACAGATACACTTCCCTCAGTCAAGGAACTGTTCCGTTTTATTTTCTTTTAGGAAAACTCCTGCTACACCACAAAGGCTATCAGGAATTTCACACTAACCATTAAGGATAAACTGTATTTCCAAGTAGGCTTCAGCATAGGTAAAGATTCATTATATTTCATTTGCAATTGGTTTTGTAATGCAAAGAAACTATATGACCTGTTCCTTCTACCTCACTGAGGACAACATTTCACAGTAGCAGAATTCACTCTTTGTGATTAAGTTTTTCTCTTTATAGTGATGGTTAGATGCTGTTCTCCATTGCTATGACATAAATTCTTGTTAATTCTAGGCTTCTGGTCCAAAATATGTTAGGCCTTTCTATTGTGTCAGCAAAGTGATAGAAACTCAGTCTTACACAAAACACTTGGCCTTATTTGAGCACTTTTCACCTCTTATTCTTTACAGTTCTATTGAAATGGTACAATAACATCTTAAATTACCTGTTTCCCTTGAACACACCAACATGAGATGTATTGAATAAATAGACAGCACCATCACTGCAACTAAAAGCAGCCTACAAAAGAATGGAAAACAAAGTTCACTGTAAGAGCTGAGCTCTAACATTGAAGTATTTCACATCAGGTCATATTCCCATTGCCTCTGAGATAAATTTGTACTCTTCTGACAATGCATAAAGCCCTAAACCCACATGTGATTCATGTGCTTTTTGCAGTTCCACCAACCCACGGTGGAGGTAGAAAGCCCTGCATGCACAGAGATTCAACCAGGTCAAACTTGGTTGAGCTGGAGAATGCAGCCTGTTAATGAGTGACACCCCTCCAAATTAAACAAAGCAAGAATCAAGATCTCTTTTCAGGTAGGAATTAAGATTTGATCAGAGCAGGGATGAGCAAGGCATGTCCCTCACCACCTACTCTAAAGCTTTTTTTCTGCAAGCAGAGTAAAAATTTCAAAGGGAATCCCTCTATTTCAAGACTTCCATACCAAATGGAAGCATCTTTTCCCTGGACATCTTTCATATGCTACCAAAGTGGTTCCCAAATGCCTTTTTACGTGCGTCCCAGTGCCCCAGGATGGGGAAGAGGAGGGAAATTAAGGCTCAACTGGCTTCCTTTGGGAATAAAGGCAGAACCCAAAATCTTACGCTTTGTCCAGTTGGGGGTTGGTGTCACTGATGTCACTCCTGGTCTGCTGTGATCCATACATAATTTGGCTTCACGCAGAAGAATTGCAGGAAGTAATGACCAAACTGTTTGCGTAGGGAACTTGCTGGCACAAATGATAATTAGTCAGTGCCGGGGGCTAAGTGCATAAAAACACATTTGCTCATTGCTCTATGTCTTTAAGCCCAGCACCATGTGTGCCTTCCCCTCCAACACTCTGACACACAAAGACCTGATGATGTTTTCATGATGTGTGTGAAGAGCACTCAGACAATCTGTTGGCAATTCCTCTCCTTATTATGACAACTACCCTCAGGACACTGAGAAAAACAAGCCTAAAATTTAACAGAAAACAAGCTGCTGCCATAGATAGGCAGCAACACATCTTTTTCATAGGCACACATAGAAAGAAAAGGATGAGAAGCCTCCTCCTCCCACTTTTTTATTATTTTAGACTAAAAATACTTAAGTGCCAAATAATGACCCACAAGTTTCTCGGGGCCAGAGAAGCAGGGAGAAACATAAAGAGGTGATGGGAGAGACTGCTTTTTTGCCAACAAAGTACGATGTCTGACAATAACAACACACTCTTTGTACAGCCCAGAGGGTGTTTCTCCTCGAGGAGTTGGAGAGGGGAAGGGAGACCGTACCGGCTGAGGTCACTCTGCTCCATTTTTTACTGATGTGCTAAGCCCCGCTCCTGCCCGCATTCCCTGCGGAGCCCCCACACCCCTGTCTGCCGGGAGACACGGTGCTCACAGCCCCCCGTGCTCGGCTGCTGGGCTCACTCACCCCCACCCCAAATGGCTCTGGCTCCCCATGCCAACATCAATTCTATTTTAATATTAAAAGCTCCCGTTTTTCAGGCGCTGAGCTCATGGAGTCTTCGCAGCAGTAAAAATAACACTCCCAAGCAGCCAGGTATTTAGCTGATCTGTTGTCCTTAGCTCCCCATAGGGCTCTCACAGAGACACTTGGCATTTTCATTAGCGCTGTATGAAAAACTTATTTGTGTTAGGACTGTGGTATGGACAGGGATATTTACGCCAGAACCACCCCTTGGACAGGAATGAAAATCTCCATGCCACGCGGTATGCACAAATTCAAAACAGAAGGAGGGGAGCTTGCACTGCAGTCCCAAAAGCACTCCCCCTACTTTTTATTTTGACTGTTTTTGAAGAAGTGCTGGCAGCTATGCGAGCAAGCGGCACATGCAAAAGTCACCTGCCCCCAACAAATTCAGAATAAACAGTTTAAGGCAGGGGACTGATACAGTGCTGGGAAGAACAAACTGTTCCTGCCATGCCACTGTTTGCTCCCAGCTGCCACATTACCAGGTCAGCTGAAACATGAGCTGTCCCCAGCCCTCTGTGGAATCCCAGGTTTTGGGGCCAGAAGACCTGTGAGACTCGTGCAGTCACCTGCTTTATTGCACAGAACAGCTCTGAACCCTCATCAGGTATCGGGTGCAGAAGAACGTGGCCGAGCATGGGGTTTACCACCATATGTCCTCCCAGAGGGCCGGTCTGCTCTAAACCTCTGGAGAAGTTCAGCTGTGGCTTCACGTTTGCTTCCAGCCAACCCTAGCAGAAGCGGCTGCAGCAAGCAGTGTGATATTTCACTTGTAATCTCATACTAACAAGGCCCTGTGTCTCAGCAGGGTTCTTCATACCATGTGCAGTGCCTGGCTAAATGCAGGCTGAAGGCACCTTGAGCTTGGCTGGCCACTATGTCTCTGCAATGTGATCCATCCCTCTGGTCCTGGGTTTCCAGGATGAAACCGCAGGCAGCGACAAGTGCTCCTGCCACTCCGAGGTATCCTGTCCCATCCCTAACTTCCGAAGCCTTTTGTGCCATCTTTCTGCAGCAAGGTTTTCTCCCCTTTTACATGCAGGAAAGGATGCTCTTCTTTGGTCTGGGCTGTAGTTATCAACCATACTGGGATTAAATTCCTCAGAGTTCCTATCTCAGTTGTTTTGCATAGGATGCACGGCACTTGGCTATGGCACTAACTTATGCAAATAAGATGTGGGAGTATATACTCATTGTCATGTTTATTTTGCATGTATTACACCAAGAATTTGGATCTGAACTGATCCAGGTGTGTATGGCAGTGTCCACTTCACACTGCGGCAGTGTAGAAGTTGTGAGAGTGGAAATCAGGCTAAGTCTGCTTTCTTAGCACTGAAAATGCTCTTTTAATTTTTCTGCCTCTGCTTTCTACTTTTCAGAGGTGGTGTGTGCCAATACTGGATAAAGTAACCTAGAAACATTCCAGAACTGTGCTACTCAAGAACAATGAATTTAAGTGCTTTCTCATGTGCAAAAAGCAAGGAAAGTATTGCTAGGACTCTAATTGCTTGTAAAGCAGAAATAGTTCTAAGATCTACCTGTGATAACGAAAGCAGAACTGCACATTTATGGGAAATATGCACTGAATGAGAGTGTGAGAAAAGAATCTCACACCAATGGACTAGGTTTAACTCTGAGATTACTACGTGATAAAAGAATATTTAAAGCAGTTCAGCCTTCGAGTCTGACTACAGACACCACGTTAGGATCCTGTATCTCCAGGCTTCAAAGGGGAAAGCTCTGCTGGCCTGGTCAGTGAGGTCCTGCTGGCTTCCTTACCCTTGATCTCATCTGGCTGGTCTAGCTCCAGGCCAACAGATCTAAAGTCATTATAAAGCCAACAAAAACAATTATCCATTTTTAAATACATACAGTTAATTCTGTAGAGAATAATGCTGTTATTTACTGTATAAAATCTCTGCATTCAGGTTGGGCAGTTTTTCGTGCAACGTGGTGGTACAGATCTACACATTCACTACTCAGGCCAAGACAAGCCCAGTCACCACATGTTGTTAGAAGTTTCTCTGATGTTCACAGCACTGGTCTGGTCTATTTCACTTAAAAGAAACTGCCTTTTTACATCCTTTAGAGCAAACACATTTCACATAATTGATGAAAAACTGCTGAAACAATAGGAAGAGGATGAACTTATAGAAAACGAAAGCAGTAAGGAGAAATTGAGGGTGCTCCTTGGCTGAGACACTATTATCACAGCAAATTAACGAGGCTGAAGAGAGGGTTGGTTTTTTTTTTCTGGTTACAGCAGTTTGTGCAAACACCAGTCTGTGCCCTCAGAGGTGTGCTTGTCAGAGCACTGGTAGAGTATCATATACAGGTTAGAGTACTGGGGAAAGAAAATCCAGCAAAAATAAAATAAACTTGGTCTCTCTCTACAAGAAAGACCTAAATTAGAGTCCAGATACTTTATAGCCTAGCTTAGTGACAACACAATGATGCGACTTTGTACATTCTTAATGTATATGGATTAACTCCTTGGATTATTCCTAGATTTTACCCAGCTACAGCAAATTGTAAGCTAGCAGCATGGATGTAGCTATCCTGGCACAAAACCACAGTGCAGATGGCTATATGTGCCACTTAGGCCATCCACACTGCTATACACAGGACCAATATTATAAGTTTCCCAAAAACCTAAGAAATAACAGAAGTTCTACATTTCTAGATTTGACATTCAATAAATTACACCTCTTTAGAGTAGCCTGTAAACTCAATAACCATGTTGAACAGTTCTCAAAGATTGTAAATTATTGTATTTGTTCCCTCAATGAACATTTATCTGAAATCTGCACACAATTACCGACTGATTTCTTAACAATCACTTTTCACAATGAAACATCTCATACTGCGATCCAGAATAACACAGAATAACACAGTCTTACTCATTCACTGGCACAGTTTCATTTTTAAACTATAAAATTCTCCTTCACAAAATGCCTCTTTTTTGCTGGAGTTAAGTACCTTCCTCAACTCTTTTTTTTATACTAAAATCTTGGCTATATTTATGTTGGCTCTCTAGGACTCTCACATAAGAAAGTGAAGAAACTGTGGGAATGAGATGAAAATATTATATGTAGCATATAAAGCAATATAAATATTCTATTTCTTGGTTAAAAAAAAAGTAGCTATTGCACCATGCTTTGATGAAAGCTCTAGAGATTCTGTGACACAAGTAGAAACTATGCACTATCCCACTATCCAACTATTACTACTGAATATTTCTGATGTATGTGTAGGTCCATAGGAAAAAAACATGGCTAGGCTCAGGTTAGTAGTAAATAAAATTGACTTAATTTGCTCTAGCTTTGCAAGTAGTGGCTTTCCCCCCCCCCAAAAAAAAAATTTGTCCAAAAAATAATGTCCAAAACTTGTATCTAACATTTTCAGGTTTGAATGCTGTACTTGATTACAGATGGACTATAAATCCCTCTGTTTGCTGACAGCGTACACTTTCTTTAAATGCAGTAAAACTGCATGGGGATCAGCTACTCACCACGCAAATACTTACAGGAAAAGGATAATTCCTGTGTTGGCCAAGGCAAAAGCAAGGCCCAAAATCCCACTCCCCATGATCGCATTGCTGAGGTTGAAAATGGACATTCCCAGGGAAGTAGTTCCTGGGATCTGGGGAGGTAAAGACAGACGTGTCAGCAGCAGCTTGGAACAGAGCAGGGAAAATGCATCTACGCTTCAAACTCCACATTTTGTGATATACCAGGTATAAGTAACTACCGCTATGGAAACGACTTAATAAAAATTGGGTTGAAAGAGGAAAAACGTCACTAAATCCTGTCACAGCTACACGCTGATCCTATAGATTCAGTAAACTGACATAAATGGTATAGGCAATGCACAACTCACTACACTTTAAATTTAAAACCCCGTCTTTCACTGTGCCTGTGAAATGTCTTAGGCGCATGAGTTATATATTGTGATGCCATACGGAACCACCAGGACTTCCTGCCTAACACAGGCCAAGGGATTCCCTTGCCTCAATTCATCCAAAATGCTCGGGTTTTCTTTTTTGAAGTGCTGAGCACAGGCAGTTTCTACTGGAACCCGGAATTCTGTTACAATTGTGTGTGCCCAGCACTTCTGAAGACCATGTGTAAAAGCCCTTCATATGCACAACATATAGTTCATTTTGACAGGGAAAAGAACAGCGAGAGAGACTTACGTATTCATCACTGTCTTGTTTCTCCAGCTTGCCGTTTGTGAGACTTCTGCTTTCTCGATCCGAAATAAACTTGCTGAAAAAAGAGGATTTATTTCCAGTGATTAGAAAATGCGAACACATTAATTCCATGAGCAGCATGGGATTACAAAATACGCAATGTATAAAAACTGCATGTGAAAAGAGGTCACACTCATAACTATTTAATGAGCCAGCTTATGCTTTGCTGATACCAGCGTATATTGCGTATTGATAAAGGTAACACTAGCAGAATAAATGTATATATACACTGAATGGTCTTTTAGGAGATTTAGTCAAGAAGCAGCACCAGTTTTGCATACAGGCAAGTAGTTTGTCTGCACAGACACTAAAAGGACATATTTCTCCAGGTGTCCTGCAGAGGTGTGTGTGACTGGTACCCCCCACTCCCAACTCCTGCTAACGTGGTTAGCATCACCAGCACCATTTAATGAGGCAAGCAGCCATTCTCTGTGACTAAGTAGACCATTCATTCCCTTTCCCTCATTATCAGGCCCTGAAGGTCCCCTGAACCAAGTAGACAAACCAGATTTCTTCTTCCCCTCCCTGTCGGCCTCAAGACTCCTGGGCGCCAGGCTGATCGCTCCCTTGCTTGCCAGCCCTGAAGGTCCCAGGCACCCACCCCAGGCGGTGGTGATGACCCCACCGCAAGAGGGGAGCCTAACAGCACCCAGAGCACTGTCCATGAAGTCCATCAAAGCCCTAAGAGGGGAACTTGTTGCGAAGCTGCTGCTGGACTGTGAGACCCGGGATCCCCAATGGCCAGGGACACCCCTACCGCGCTCTGCTTCCTCCCAGGACTGAGGGAGAGACTCGTCTTCTTTTATATGATTCTTGAGTCTAGATTATGGTTGTTATATTTATACAGCAAATCATGTATTAAGATTTGACCCAATCTGCAGAGGGTCCAAGTGATAAGAAATTGTAAATTAAGTTGTATTATAAATTCTGTATTATGCTACTTGTAGATTGTACTACTTTGATTCTGCTTGTAGAAATCCTGTGCCATTCTAATAATAAATACTCTGCTATACTAATCATAATATTTATATTGCATCAGCCATCAGATGTGTTACATACCTTACCAGGTGCTGTCACCAAGTGTCAGAGGCCCTTTTCGCTGTGGGTAAATTAAATTCTTAAATTGAAACAGAGAAACAACAGGCTGAACACAAAGGGCAGCACCGCTGGTCCTTTACCACAGCTGGAAGTTTCTGCTGTCCGAGGATGTTCTCCTTCAGCCTGTGGCTCAAGACTGACTGTGCTCGTTTGAGCACATCCAGCGGTATCCAGGCTGGTAACGTAACTGTGAGGTCATAAAGACAGAGCTCTGTCAAAATTCCGTACTACCCCAGTTGTGGCGTGATTACTGGCGATATATGCTGGCACAACCTCTAAGCCTGTGCCAAAATTGTGTAGTCGTAATGCTGCTGATTTGGCTTCCACAGCCAACACACTGGGCCCTGCGTCTTTAGCACTGTGGATATTACGTCCACATATTGAGTTTATCCCTTAAATCTGGGCATAGCTGGCAAAATGTATGTAGTATTTTTGCTGGGTTTGTTGTAACTTTGACTCCTACCCATTGGTCTGCTTTGGCTTCCTTTATATCAATAAAAATCAACTGTGTAAAAATCTCCTGTGGTTTTTTTTTTTTTAAACTACTAACTTCAGCATTTGCTGCAAAATATAGACACCGTGCCAGGTTTACCAGCTCTAACATAGTGGGAATAGATGTGTTTTAAGAAGTGCAAAGCAAGCACTTCTAAGATAGACTGATCCAAAATTAGCTTTCCAAAGCTTACCATATAGGTATTCATCCTATGGAAGAAAATCTCAACCTGATTCAGAGCATGTGCTTTTTTTTTTTTTCCATGTCTGTTCAAAGCCTGTCTCTTGAACGTAGGCAGCAGAGTGTGAACAGTTTGAAAAAGACATTCCAGCTCTCTCGAAACACCCCACAGGCAATTTGTACAGGCAGGAGCACACAGAAGAGCTTTGTCTCTTTTAGATTTGTAAGTGCTGCTGGGAACATCTGTGGACTTTGCCTTCTTCTGTCATTTATAGAGATCATGTGTCACTTTAGATTTTGTCAGAGTTATGATAGAAGTAACTAGCCTGCTCCCCTTACTTCTCCTCATCCCTCTACAGCCAGTTCCCCTTAATAATTACAAATATAACAAATTTGTAGATAGTATTATTATCACCACATGGTATTGAAGTTTAATGAAAATTATTGTTAAAGAACTAACACATGATAAAGACAACACTTGAGTGATATTGCTTGAATATGAAGTGACTGTGGCACTTCTCATTAGGATACTTTTGACAGAATAAACAGCTTCTGCAGAACTGGCATCTTCTGTGACCACTAAACACATTATTTCCTTCTGGATGGGACTTAAAAATAACACATCTGATTTGATAAATTGATCCAAAATACTTTCTTTTGAGTTGGTCCTATATTAAAATGGAGTGGGCTTGTTGTCCATCCTCTTATCTGTTAAGCTGGACTCCTCATTTACCTCACATTTGCCATATCACACTGCACATTTTTCTCCTTTTATGCTAAGTGATGTGTACGGGAGGGCAAAGTCAGACATGGGAATGTGGCCATGGGGCTCCTGAATCACACCTTCTATGAGATACAGAGCATTGCGGCCAGATTTTTTATGGGGGGGCTTCCCAGCACCTGCCCCCCAGCACCAGGATGGCTTGCCTAGAAATCTCAGCAGCGATGCAGAGGTGGGGGATGTTGGGTCTGCCTGATCCAGAGACTCTGCTGCATTTGCTGTTGCAGGCAACTTAACCGACAAGTCCAGACGAGAAGGTTGCCTCGGGACCACGCTCGCTAGGTGGTACAGACTTAGCATATGACGGCCTAAGTTTTCCATAAACGGAATGTATTACTGAACTTAAATTAAAAAACAACCAGCCAATCAGCCTAGGGGGAAGGTAATCCAATGGGTTCAAGAGAAACAAATTTTCCCAAGATTTTGCTTTTTGTAAACATTTTTTCATTTCAGGGTGTTTTTTTTTTCTCCCCCCTTCTACAGCATCTGAAAGGGAACATATGTTGGAATACTGGAATTTCTAGTTAAACCGTGACATGCACCTGCTCTGCTTAATAGATGTGCTTAGAAGGCGAGATATTCATTGTCACAGAATGTTGTATATTTGACCTTTATAAATATGACACGAATGAAGTGAAGCGACTGTTTACTCCAGCCTCTCCCAGCCCTCCCAAGGACTGGAGGCCACTGTGACAGGTGCTGGGGAAATGTGCAGTAGGACTGTCTGTGCCACCAAAGCCTTGTGGCTCCCTGACAAGTATGAAATCCATTTGTGCTGTTTCTTGTCTCCATTTCAAACACTTTACTCATCATTAAAAGACGTAACCTGTTCTTATATGTTTCTGCTTTCCTGTTGTGCTCAGCTCACAGCTGAGTAGGAGCAGCTTATACAAAACTTTTCAGATACATTAATAAAATAACCTGGTCAAAAAATAATTACCTGATCCTTGTGATGCATGAAGCCTCACCGCTGGCTTGGAAGGGATTTCTTCATCTAAGTATTTTCTTGGTTTGATTTAGTTCAAAGTAGAAACTTAGTCTTATTGATAAAGTGGTTTTAAAAGGACCATGTTTAACTACAGTTTCGAAATCTAATTTATTAAAGTACTTACATGAAAAATGTTAGACTAAGTTGATATCTCCAAGCTAACCATTTTGGCTAGCAGAGTTAGCCAAAATCATTTTAGCCATCTCAGGTATGTTTAAAATGAATTAAAGTGATATTTGACAATGACTTCAACATTTGTTAAGAAAAGCTAGTTTTGCCAAGATGGCAGAACTTTATCCTTAGGCAGCTTCTTAAACTGAGCTCTAGCTTGAGCAACAGCAAAGATTTCCAGGGCAGGCAGGAACTAGAAATACAGAAGGAACCTTGGTCTGGCTTACACTATGAAACTCGGGCCAGATCTGAGTATACCTACTAACAGCATTGTTAACCAGCCAAGGGCTGCTTATAACTTACTAGTAGCTGTAAACCAAGACAGACGTTCAGCCAGCAGCTTCTTGAGAGCATCGTTGTCATTACAGCTAAGGAGTACGTCACCTAAATACAGGTTTAGAGTTATGTGCAGAGATGACAAAGTTTTATAGCCAGGATACACGGTTAAAAGTCACCAAATCCATCTCTGGATTTGATTCAAGCTTCTTTATTGACATGCCCAGAAGAAATTCAACATATGTGTATAAAGAAAACCTCCCTCCCAATACACCCCCTTCCAAACAACATCCCTTCCCTATATATGACTGCATATATAAATTCTTATTTAGGCCCAGAAAAGGCTGGAAATCCAAAGTAAACTAGAG
This sequence comes from Caloenas nicobarica, assembly GCF_036013445.1. Taxonomy (NCBI): domain Eukaryota; kingdom Metazoa; phylum Chordata; class Aves; order Columbiformes; family Columbidae; genus Caloenas; species Caloenas nicobarica. Next base: position 33,987,655 of record NC_088245.1, read on the forward strand.
AACTCTTTTCCAAGATCAAGAAATATTTAGGGTTTAAAACCAGACCTGGAATGAGCTTCTTCCTGATGTACCTGGTCTACCTTCCCCACAAGACCCTTAAAAACTCTGCCCTACATAGGGCTTGAAAAATTATGCACTGGAAGAAAAAAAGGTTTAAAATGAAATACAGAGTGCAAAACCACCAGGTTGAAACAACAAAAAATATTTAGTTGAAAATTACAGATCTAATCTAAAGCTCAAGTGAAATCAACAGAAAAAGTCCCGCTGACTTTGATGGACTTTGGAGTTTCACAAGGCCTTGCACCGTGTGCCACGCAGCACAATATTATTTCTTCCATATACCCATTAATCTCTTGTCCCATGGAGATGGGGTGTTTGCCAAAATAGTCACAGGAAGGGAATAGCCACATCTTTTCGGGATGTGTTTGGTGCGAGGCGCAGATCAGGGTCTGCCCGCTGGCTTGTCGCCCATGTCGGCGTGGAGGTGCTTGCCCAGGGCAGTGGCCATGGTGGCCACGGGTGGCTCAGCCACAGGACCAGCCCCAGGGGACATCGACGGGGCTGCACCAGTGCCAACGTGCTGCTGCGCTGGAAGCTGCGGTTGGCATGAGCTGCCTAGAAACTCTTGTTTTAGACATGGAGGGAAACATGAACCCACTGGGATATACAGGGAAAAATACTCGTGTATGGGATGCATGAGTCAGTAGCTGCGCCACGAGCACCCTGGCAGAGGGATAATAGACAACTATAATGGGTTACATCCTACAAGCAAATGGTGCTCTGCAGGGGAAAAAAGTTATCCAGAAGGGAACATAAAATTGTGGAATATGTTTGTCTGCCTTAAGAGCCAGAACAGTAATCAGAAAGCCAGCCTCTAAGTTTCTGACACTCTTTCCTCACCCCATGCTGCTTCTGCCTTTAGCAGGCAGTCTGGATGTGACCCAGACTTTGCCACGCTTGCTAGCCCTTATCTCCACAAAGCACAAGGTGACTGCTGAGGATCAGGCACACAGGGCACACTCCTTCGCCACCCTCCATAAACATTCACTGAAAGATGAAGCGTTAAGAGGTTTTTTCCCTGTAACAGTTATGGTGGCAGCAGCCAAAGCGCTGGGGGGGCGCAGCCGGCCCGCACAGCCGCTCCTTCTCAAGGACATAAATCCAAGCTCCAGGGAGTCAATTTACCACTGTCAGCCCCAGGGCTCCTGGTCTTACCAAGTGAGCCAGCAGGGAAGGAAGCAGGTTCATACTAAAACTGTTCTGTTCTGGCAAAGTTGTAGGGTTTGTTTTTTCGGGGTGTTTTTTTGTTTTGGTTTTTTTTTTTTTTTTGGGTGTGTTTTTATTTTTGTTTTTGTTTTTTACAGAAGTGGTTTGCATTTCGTTTTGGCACTTTCCATCAAAGCAGTTGCATCAGAAAATTCCTGGCCGGCTCTAATCTTCACCGGTGCAGCTGCGCTGTGGTCGCACAGCTACATGGTGCAGCTGGCGACGGCCCCAGGACTTCCCCAGGCGGGTGGCGGGGGGCGCGCAGGCTGGCACCCTCCTGACGGTAGCGGGGAGCTCACCCATGCCACCAGCCAGGGCCCCCTGCTTGGTCCTGGGGTGCATCTGGTTGTTTTTGCTACATGCATGGTACGTGTGGCCAACGCTGGGTGCTTATTCCTGTACCCACCACCAAGCTCCCTGTCCACCCACACGACCACACGACTCTACCCTCACTAGGGAAAAAACAGCTCTTAATTTTGTTTTTACACTAGAAAGTGAGTTTCTCTGGGCAGCCAGAGAAGCTGCTGCCAAAAGGAAGAAAGGGCAAGGGAAGGGGTTTTTTAAAGACCACGTATACACAGGTGGCCATAGCGATCCAGCTGCAACTGGGCAGGATAATGTGCTGGCAGAGGATTCCCAGCAGCACCAGTGCCAGGCAGGGCTGGATCCCTGTGCTGGCACCGGCCGGCCAGTGTGCTCCGCCTCAGTTTGCAATATTTGAACAGGAAGTTTGATTGAAAAACATCTTGTTTTACAGCTCACAAAACCCAAACAGGGTCCATCAGCAGGTCTTTGCTGTAAACAGGACGCTGAGTACCTGTTGGAGGCTGGTAGGGAAGCCTGAAGAACCACTTTCAGGTGGAACAGGCTGCTCTTTGAAATGACTGTACAGCTTAGAGGAAAGTCCACATACTAATTTGAACAAACGTAATGATTTTCATCAATATTGACAAATAGATGCATTTTTTAAACTTGACATGACTTTGGTATACGTCCCTGTTTTACTGGCTTCTTGCCATCCCTGTTTTGGGGAAGGACAGCTACTGCCCAGTTTACTTTGCTGCCAACAGCATCAGCTGTAAATCCCCAGGAGCTTGGGTGTATGGAGGTGGCCAGGCAGGTTAAAATTGTTATATCTGAGATCAAAGGTCAACAAAGAGATCTGTCGTTGGTCTAATTGTATTAATTATTATTACTTATTTGCTGTGTGCAAGCACACATTTGAAAATGTTGGCTTTTTGCTACATTATATGTTTGTGCATTTTATTAGACTAATTTGAAAGATTCGAAACGATGAATAAATTGCCACTCTGTTTGCTTTATCTGCTGTTGCAGACTATGCCCAACAGATGTCACATATGAAATTCAAATTGCATCTTCAAATGGAGCATGACTTGGTAATGAATAATTCAAGACATATACTGAAAATTAGAATGCTGTTTTTAAACAGTGTGTTTCTTAGCACAGGCAGCGTCAGTGGAAAAATACTCACCTATTCATCTGGCCATTTTCCACCTCTGTGAAATCATTTGAATCATTGCTGATGTTATCATCTTCAGGGACAGTCATATTCTGTAATTCAGTCAGTTCTAATCCAGCTTTGAAAGGCATCCTGGGTGAGGAACTGTATGTATCCAAGTGCTCCTCCAAATATTAGTGTTTGGTTGGTATCTCCTGAGTGAACTGCAGCCACAGTGTCAGCAACCTAAATAAAACACAATAAAAAAATCCAAGATGTATACCACCGACAGCAGGCAGTATCATCAGATGAAACCAATCAAACCTGGACAAGAGGCACCTTCCTTACCAACCAGTTTCATGTTGTTAGAAGGACCTCAGGTTATAATCTAAATGCATTGCACACTAGTAGTAACCTTATACACCTTAATGAGATCAACTTCTCTAACCTTACAAATTTACTCAGTCCCACAACCAACTGCTGAAGATAGTAACTGTATTTATAAACTAGTGAGCAAACCAATCTTACTTGTTTCAGGGAAAAAAAAAAAAAGGTTAACTATCTACAAATTAAGGAATAAAAATTATTGCCTGTCCAAGTCGATGTTTGGTGTTCATCTCTCCATGTTCTCCATGTTGCCTTTTACTTCAAATTATAAAATATCTTGTGTCTGTGCTGTTGCTAAGTGGATGGAAGAGGGGGACAAAGTTATCCCAATACTCTGTTCTACCTGTATTCCAGGTATTTGAATTTGTTAAGGTTTTTTGGTAAAGAGGTTGTGCAGAGGATGCTTTATGTATGGTTAAACTTATTCTGAACAAGGACAGAAACAGACAGCAACAAATCCCTAAGCTCATGTATCATAGGAAGAAAGAGTAATAGATATCTCGTGTCAAGCAGTTATTATCTAAATATCAGATGATCTCTGCTCCGATAGAAGTGTTGCTTAAAAGCACCAAGAATAACACCAAAGGCAGATCAGAGAAGTCTGCTAGTGACATATTTCCTCATCAGCAATGCAAATCAGCTGAAAGACCAATATTTTCCGGAGTCCAGCCACTCAGCGGAGCTACAGCTCCAGTGTGGTGCTGAGGCAACAGGATGTTATGCACAAACAAGCTCCTGCACAGCTCTCTCATTTCCCATTTTGTGAATGAATTTCCTACAGTATTGCCAAACAACAATTCACCCTGAGGTACATATTGAATGTTTAGGTGCCAGATTATTTGGGGGATATCTTAACATTCTCAAGGCTACCTCAAAACCATCATACAACCAAAGAAGCAGGAGCACCCCCAGCTCTTGCAGGGCACTATGGCAAGGCAGGAGGACACAGTTAACTCGTTCAGTTATGGCATCTGCCTGTTTCAAATTAAGTTTACAAGACCCAGTACTTCTGGTTTATACCACATCCCCACCATGCAGAAAAGGGCTTTGCAAATGAGCATTTTTTTCCTCTGTAAATCATTTCTCAGAAATGTAGTTTTATCTCGAAGTTTACATGTGCTCTTAACATCTCTTCAGAAGACTAAAATTTCCAAATTTCAGGTGCAAAGTTTAAAGACAAGCCTCAAGGCTTACAGTAGGGCAGGATCTGCTCTTTTCTACTGAAGGAGCAACTAAGCACATGGTTATGGTGTGAGAAGGGGAGGGGATGTAAGCTGGGTCCTTTTCAGCTCCTCTACAGAGGATATTTCCACGATAGATACCAGGGGAGTGACCGTTCAGGTATTAAAATGTTGGCACAATTAAAAAAAAATAAATGGATTTAGGCTGCTGATAGGGTCGTTTTAGCAGTGACATTCTGGAACAGTCTTCCCGGAGGCTGCGGGGATAAAATAGTCTACCTATTTTGGAAGAGAAGCATGATCTTTTATAAAAGGATAAAGCCACAGGAGACGGCGACTGCTGAGGTGACGAGGACCGAGCCTGCTGAATCCTGAAGCTTCTTGTGACCATGAGTTCCTAAAATAAACAATTCCTTAATACATGTGACAACCTCTCTATCGAGATCTGTATCCCCTGGCATTTAAAAACCCACATAAAGATTTGTCTAAGATTCAAGCAGAGCAGCTTTCCCCTTGGGCACCGCTTTGCATCTTGGTCCCCTAGGAGGATTTTCAGAACTGCCTTGACATTGCCTGCGCTTAATAAATTCCCCGTTAAGTGTTTCAGAAGCAGGTGCTGAAACGAGCACTCCTGTGAGGTGACCAGCATGGAGAGCAGACTTCACAGCTCGCTGACGTGCAGCCCCAGCTTCGCTGTTCTGCTCCCCCGTAGCCGAAATGCAGCAAGGCTGGACTGGCATGAAAACGGCTTGCTGGTTTATTCACAAGGAGTCCTTGCAGTGCAAACAACCTTTTTATTGTTTTAACCAAAATTCTGATTTTATGGTAAAATGATTGAACAAAGACACAGCAAAACCTTAGCGCAAGCGCCAACAATAATTTCAGCAGGTTCCAGGTAGGTGAGTTGCTCCTGAAGCAGCATGCAGCAGGAACATCTTTGAATCTGCCTTGCATTCTTGCTAGGTTAATTGATTTACTAAAAAACCACCAAAACAACCCCCTGAAACAAAAACCCTGATGAATGAAATAACGCGTTGTACTTCCAAGTATGAGAAAACCTGATCTCAGTGTCAAAACACAAGGAGGGTAAAAAGAGAGCTTTAGGGCTAGGGACTAAAACTTTCACTGTCACAGCATGAACTCATTGCAAATCTTTGGCAAAGGATAACCACCTCGTTCTTAGCACCTCCATCTGTAAAATTAAGATGATAATAGCAATGATAGCACTCAGTTTGTGAAGTACTTGTAGATTCAGAGAGAAAGGGTGATAGAAATGTGACACCTGGAAAAAACCACTATGCAAACTGCATTTTTTTTTGGTCAAAGATAACTTTACCTTAGATATATACAGAGCAAGCTCTTTGTCATTGCTAATCACTCTACGTACCCTCTACTGTCAGTGGGCTAAATGAATTTCACCCCTAAACCACCTATTTTAAATTTCAAGTTCACAGATGTGACAAATTGCAGAGTCTAAATAAAACCTACAATCCCAAAGGGTAGGGTTGCTGTCAATCAATTTTATTCCCTACAAATCGAGCATCCACTCCAGGCTCACCACTTGGCCTTCAGAGCGGAGCCTTGTGCTGCCGGAGGACAACCCATCCTGACCCACACGGGGGTTTCAGCCCCGTCGAGCTGCTCTTTGCGAACGCAGGAGCTTTGCTCCCAAAGCTTCCACAATGGGACAGCCAAGCTCAGGTGTAGGTGCCACTAATGCTGCGGGAAGAAAAAGAATATTTGCTTCAACTAATAAAAATTCACCATGCTGAGCTACTGGAAGCAGCATGGTAGTGTTTTGTTTGTTTGTTTTTTGGTTTTTGGGTTTTTTTTACTTTTAAGGCCTTTTCATTCCATAAATGCCATGAAATAAACACAAATAAAATTGCTATGTTGGTAAAAGTTCCTAGACTGAACTTTATTCTTAATTCTCATTGAAAGGCAGTAAATAAACATCTGAAGAGTGACTGTAGAAATCCAAATCACTTCCAGTCACCGTGTCTACTACTCTGCCCAGCTTTAAACCTCCCAGAAAGAAAACTACTAGAGACCTGCCATCAAATCTCTCTCTCCAGACACACACACAGTGAATCAACAAGCAGAAATAAGAATTTTGCTCTTACTTCAAACTTTTCTTGAAGCAGAAATCACCCTGAGAGAAAACCAGGAAAGAGCTAATGACCCTTCTAAAAAAACCTCAAAGATCATGTCTTGTAAAACCCTTCATATATAACTTATTCATTGTGTGCTCCTTGCAGAATGTGGGAAAGATTACAACTGGTCAAAGACTTCAGAAGGAGGACCGTGAGATGACATAAGAAGATAAAATGAGTTTATTTTTCTCAAGGACACCAAGACCTTCACAAACCATTAAAACAGATTCCAAGAACTAGGGTCATTTTCTCAGTTGCCTTCTGAAACATTAAAAAAAAAAAAAATCCCTGCAACTCCAGTTTTCTGGACTGTTAAAATTCCACAAAAGCAGTAATGGGCTGAAAAAGTTTGTATTTGAAAAAACCTGGTAACACAGACAATATAACTTTATTTCTGCTGGCAGCACCTAGAAGAGGTGTCATCTCGGCAAACACTTTGCTAGAAGTTATCTTTTTAACAGTAACGTCATCACTCCTGTTGGCAATGGTGATGGCTTAATTCACAGGCCATTTGGTTTTTCCTATTTTTTTTTCATATCCTGTAAATGACATTGTTCAAATAGTGCCATCTTAAGACACACAGCTGCCCAAAAGCTGACCCAGTATGTGAAAGGTGTTCGGGTAAGCGGTCAGGTTAGACAACATCTCGCCTGTCTCTGGAGATTATTTTTGTCACATGTCCTTGCACACTCACTGGGCACTTCATTCACTGAGCTCTACCCGCAGGCTAACAGTCTCAGGGATGGCAAATGTCCAAGACATGCTAAGCAAATTTAACTATGGAATTCAGGACAATTTGCTTAAAAGGTGAAATATGACTCAACTTTCTTCTCAAAGAGAATTTTGCCAAGAACTCCTCTTGGTTGGTTACGAGTGACCAGGATCCAGCGCTTGCGTTCCACACAAGCTGGTTTTATTCCTGCAAAACCTGAGATGTGACATGTCTTTCTTTGCTCATACTTTTCAAAGTTCTTTCAAAGAAGAGCAATATGACCACTACGACTCCATAGATATAAATAATGAAACACTGAGTCTGAGACTCTGTGTATGGACTATTCACTGAAATGACAAAAAGCAGTAATAGGCTATATACGTAACAGTATCACGTTGGGAGGCGGAGAAGCAACTATCTCCTTTTGGTCAGCATTAGCGAACAAAATTAGTTAGCGGGGAAGCAACTACTTCGTTTTTGTTCAGCATTAGTGACACTTGACATGTGGAACATAAAGCTCCCGATTTGCTCCTCATCTACAGGAAGGACAAAACAGAGAGATTAGAGAAGAGTCACCGAGATAACAAGGAGCTCAGAAATTAAAGACTGACTCACATCCACTGAGCAAACACCTGCAGTGCTCGAAATGTCATTGCCTCCAGCTCCTCGGTGCTGCCCCTCCACAGCAGGCTGCAGCCGTGCTGGAAGGGAGCGGGTTCACCCCGGTGGGCCCCAGGGCAGCACGAGAGCCACCAAGGTGCCAGCGTATGGTTGTCCTACCCACCGGCAGCACCACCAGCCCATAGGCAGTGCGGCAGCTGGACGGCCTTCCAGCTGTTGCAGCTGTTTGCTGTGCGGCTGCAAGCCATCATCTGTCATTTCCAGGCTCCTTCTCTCACGCAGCTCCTGCGGCACAAGGGATGGAAATAGTTAAAAGATGAGGTTGGGTGGAAAAAAAACCCAACAAAACAACAGATGACAGAAGGCTTGAGAAGGAAGCTTGGAAAAGGATGCTATAAAAAAGAAGTGATGAGAACAAATGTGGATTTGCAACCTTTCCCTCAGTACTGCGTGACCTTGTGCTGCAACAGGAAAATGTTCCTGCTCTGCCCCATCACTATCCACACTGCCCTTCCATGCTGCCTTAAAGAAAGGGAAGCCAGTCCCAAATTAAGTCTCGACAGGCTACTCAGCTGATCAAAGGCAGGCAAATAAGAAATCATAAAATCCCAGTCTGATTCACTCAGTGATTCATTACTTTAGGCAAAACACTTAAAGATGAGCCATAAAGGAAAATGGTTTTAAGTACGTTTTTGTTTTGAGCCCTTCCCAGTCAATTTAGGGAAGGCATTTGGCAGAGGAATATAGTCACATTTTTTCCTAATTATATTTCTCTGTGAAATGTACTCAACAGTCTTGGCTTTGCTGAAGTGATCCCAGAACGCACCGCCACAAATAAACGAACTCTTGTCTTCCACAGAAAGTGGAAGTGCTGTATGAGTGGGGCTTTATGGGTTACAGAAATGAAACAGACAATCCAGACAAAATCATGTGGGCTAAATAGCTGCTCTGAATTTTTATTTAAAATAAATTTCATACTACAGAAAGAACTGTTTGCTTATGCAACTCACTTTTCCTTCCCGCTCTAGTTTATAATTAATTTATTTGCTTCAGTTTTCTTGACTGTAAGAGGCTCAGAGTGATATTTACCTGATAAGCTTGCACAAATATTATGAAAGTTAACTGGAAGAGGGCTGTGGAACACTTTCAACATGAAAAAGCTGCCATTTTTCCCAGGAGTGGCCTCTCAGACTTCTTGGATTTGACTAAGGTCACAGCAATGAATACCTCTCAGAAAGAAAACTGACCTTAGGCTTAGAATATTTAAATATTCCCACAACATCTCATTCACCTTCAGAATACAGACTTTTAAAGCAGTGGTTACTGTCACACTATGTGCTAAGCATGTTTCTACAGAAACGAGCTATTTGAGAAAAACATGGAGGAGAGCATGGGAGGAAGGACAGTTGCATTTCTGCTCAGTCACCACTGAACAAGAACAAACCCCCAAACCAGAAAAACCTGACAAAACATAGGACAGAGACACAGGATGAGCTGCGCACAAATAGACTGGCTGAGAGCCCTGATTCCCCTTCCATCCTTTAAAACTCTTGTAAAAAGCAGGGTTTGGATAGAGAGGACAATTGCTCCTCCGTGATCCACGGCAGGCTGCAGAAAGCCTTGGGCAACTCGGAGGATAATCCCCTGCACAAGGTTACGTGGAGCTTGGCACTCACAGCCCACATGTCCCATCCTCACCTGGGCTGGGGAGCCCAGTTGGTCCAACTACAGCATAAATAGTCTCGAGTGACAAGCCAGACGATGCTGCAGTGTGCTTCAGTGAAGGGCTCTCTCTACGGTGCCTCTTAAAAAGAAAGAAAAAAAAAAGTCCAAAAAGGCAAAGTCAAATAGGAGTCATTCAATATGACAGTGAAGCAGATGCCATTTTAGTCAGTGCATTTCCACCTAGCCGCAGCAGAACACCTCTGCTCACCAGCAACAAGGCAATTCCTAGTGTATCCTTCAGCAACAGATGGAATTTCCTTTTCAAGGCTTTTTAAACAACGTTGGTAACAAATGAAGTTACAGCTAGATGGAAGGATGCTCCTTCTTTCTCCCCCGTAGCTGTTTTTACTTCTGATCTAAGATGGTTAGACTCCGAATATTTTATATCATTTTATTTTTACTTCCAGAATGTATTTTTATCAATTAAGAAGGATCTTTTTCTAACACTTTACTTTTAGAACAATGGCCAGTCCATGTTATTTTGCCTTTCAAACATGAGTAAAACCCAAACAACCCAAAAGGTGAATGAAGAACTGCAAAGCAAGGTTACTACCATTTGCAACAGAGGCTGGTAGGAATGCCCCAAAGCAGTCCGTGCTCAATAGCCTGAGGACATGTGGCAGGTTCAGCAGGTGGCTTTGCCTTCAGGTGGCTTTGCCAGCAGGTGGCTTTGCCTTCCATAAAACGGGCTGCCAAACACGGGGTTTGTTTCAGTCCTCATGTCGCATAAACAAAGTGTGGGTTTACACACCTCCTTGTCTCCTCTTTCACAAGGAGACACATCCTAGCTACAGGTTGCCTTACAAACTGCAAAACAATGGAACAAACCCTCTGCCATAAGAGCAAGCTGGACATATATGAACGTGAGCAAATGCATATCCAGGCATTCAGACCTGCCCCTTTTTGTTCTCGCCTTGGGCTCATTAAAAGCGAGCAGCTTAGCTGTTACTATGTTTTTACGGGCAAACACACACACACGCGTGCGCGCCGTGGGCCCAGCCTGCGTTTTCCGAATACCGTAAAACTTCCACTGACCCTGTGGCAGCGCTGGATTTAAGGGGAAGGATCGTTTCCCAGCGAGGCAGGACTAAACCCGCGGCCGCTCATCGTGCGGGGCTGCGGCACACGCGGCACAGCCGCGCAGCTCCAGCCATCACGCGTGTCAGGGTTAAACTCCTTTTTAAAAAGAATTTTATTTTTATTTTTGCGGCTCCCAGCGAAAGCTCGTAGCAGCCGACTGCAGGTTTTATGGTTTTGTTTTCTTTTTATTTCTTTTAAAGGCACACCGCAGCGGCTGGCTCCGGCAGCATCCCGGCGGCAGCCGCCCCGCCGCGGGAAGATGCCGCATGGCCGGCTCCCACCCCCGCCCCGTCCCTTCCCGCCGCAGCGATATCGCTGGGCTCCCCCGTCCCCTCCCCGGCTCGCTGCGCGCATTTTTAGCGTTTGAAATCCTCCCCGCCCAGGGCGAGGAAGCGCGTCTGGCGGCGCGGGAGGGAGGGGAAGGCTGCGCACACGGCGGAAACAAAGCGCGGCTCAGGGCGGGCTCCGGTCCGCGCTGCGCGGAGACAAAGGCTGCGCGGGGAACCGCGTCCCCGTGCCCCCCCGCGACTGCATCAGCTGCTGCCTACCTTCCCAGGAGCCACGGGGATCCCGGAGCTATAATCCACCCTCTCCGGCTGGACCCGGCCGGAGCATCCCGGCAAATAATTACACTGCTAACAATAAAATGCAATTTGTTTAAAAATTAAGAAAAAGGGAGAGGGGGAACTAAATTGGCGACACGAAGCCGGCGAGGAAGATGCCGCTCCTCCTCTCGCCGCGGGTGTGCGCGTGTGGAGGTGGGCGGGTGGGCAGGCGGGAGCGCGCCGGGGCCGGGACCGCCACCACGACCGCGCCGCCAGGTGCCGCGGGACACGGAGCCCCCCGAGCCCCCCGCGGAGCCCCCGCGGAGCCCCCGCGGAACCCCCGCCGCGCCGCCTCCCGGGGCCGCCCGCTCGCACGTGGCCCGGGCAGGGACCCGCGGGGCGCCCCGGCCCCTCCCGCACCCCGGCCCCGTGTGCATTCAGCCTCTTTTTTAAAAAAAAAAAAAAACCACTTTTTTTTTTTTTTTACTCTTTTAACAACAAAAACAACCACCATTTTTCTCTCTGGTTTTACGCCACTGGTTGCTCACCAGAGAACACCCCCTGGCAGGCAAGCCGGATTTTTGGTGGCATTTTCCCTGAAATGGCCACGGAAGATCTGGCATGTTACTCTATTTCCTGTTTCGTCATGCAAGATGTATATGCTGAAAACGCTGCCATTTGTGCTAGAGGTCAGAGCCTTTCCAGGTGGGACAAGACACACTTTTCAGACATAAAGGGGGATTTGATGTACAGGACGATTTGCTGAAGCTTGTTCTTCCCGTACTAATCTCTAGAAAGCATTGTATGAGCTTTTTGGCTTGGAAAAAAACTTTTTAAGAACAAACCCGAAGCAAGAGGGCATTGCAGCTGGCAAATTTGAGACTGCAGTCCTTGATTTCACCCCATACAATGCATGACTTGCACGGGGTATCACAAGGCAAAAAGCAAAGGGATGCTGGAGCATGTGGGTTTGGGGGTGGGGGGCTTGCCTGCCTGGCTGTGGAGGGGAGGAAGGGGAGCTCTCATGGTAGCCCTGCCAGCACCTTCTTGAGATGTTTGCTCTGGAAGTTCCCCTCCTGGGTCTCCTAAATGTCAGACCAAACAGGCAGATAACACACACGAAGAAATGTGGTTTTCAAATTGCCATCTTTGCATGTACAAGTTGGGTTCCTGTTTTGGTGCTTGTACTGCTTTTTTTTTTTTTTTTTTTTTTCCTAGGGTATTTCTTTGAATGTGAAGCGCTGTGCAAACAGTAATTTAATTAACACCCATCACACCCTGCTAGGATGAGAGCCATATCATCCCAGTAACAAGAGCGAAGCCAGGGGAAGAGCTAACTGCCCGAGGTTGTTAGCCAAGGCTGCTGTTTCAACACTTCCTCTTGTGAATAAACCTCCCTGGGGCTCACACCAGCACCCTGCTCAGCCTCACAGAAATTTTAGATTGACAAAGGATGTGGGGTTGGATTCCAAGTCAGAGGCTTGACTCTCCAGCCCCGTGTGTAAGGCACCATGCCCGAAAGCAGAGAAGAAAGTATTTGCAATTCACTCTTACTCAATTAGACTAATTTCTCTTAAACTGACAATCAGCCTCTCCCCCCCAAATTACTAAATTAAACTGTGCATTGTGTAGTGGATGTGGTCAGTTGGTATTGTTGTAGGGAACAGGAAGAAACTCCACTTTGTTTCTCTGAAACAAAACGTGTATCAGGCTGCATATCGGGTGAGTGGTCATTGATTTGATGCGTTCTGTTACCACCATTCATTTCATACCTATAAAGGCAGCTGTTTTCTAACTTACAGATAATTTGATTCTTACCTTGTCATGCATATTCTTAGAACCAAGGTAATTGTTTTTCGTAGAATTTGGAAAAAAAAATCTTTTTAGTGTATATTAACACAGCTCCACAAAAATGACAGCACTTCTCAGAAATGAAAACTATTTTACTTGGCGCTTCTAGTATTTCAAATTTCTCCACTCTTCCTCTCTATACCTTTCCAATTTTGTAGCACTGTTGGTTCTGTTTGCCTTGATATGTTGTGAAAAATTGGTGCTTGTGACCGGCATCTTCCAGTTCTAGCTTTTCTGATTTCTTGAAAGCTTTTTTTTCCATGAGGTTTTTATGCTGTTCACTCCTTCTTGACCTTATTCACTCCTCCTGGGTCTTTATCCTTTTCGCTTATAATTTCATTCCTGTATCTGGCTTCAGATATACTGAAGATTCAGGAATTTTCTCCTATATTTCAAGTCCACCATTTTTCTTCCTCTTGTCCATCTAGAACTGACAGTTCTCATCTTGGATGCCTTTCAATGCACTTTTATCTAGTCAGAATCGATCCTCTTCTCTTTCCTATGAAATAACTCTGAGCCTTTCTCCATCTGTGATAACACCATTCCTATCCCGCTTTTGTTCAGGCCTGCAACTTCCAAATGTTTTTTAGATTATATTTTGGCTGCCTAAAATGCATCAACAGCCATGTTCATTTTAAGAACTACACTCCAAAGTGCAATGTTCTTCCAGAGTCTGGAAAATTCCCTTCTGAACTGTCCTTCAAAAATGTATGCTTATCGACTAACATAAACTGTCTAATGGAAACTGCAAGTACATAACAAAAAACCCCATAGCTATATAATAAAAGTAAATTTTAAACACACCAAGTACTTCTTTGTTTTACTGAATTATCACACGTGAGCATTTGGCAAGCATGCACAGTTTAAGAATGCTGTTTGATTTGGGGTGCATTTTATTGAAAGTGGGGCTTGGTTGGCTTCTTGATTTTTGTCTTGTGCTTCCAAATTGCGCTGAAGCCTACAAGAGGTTCAGGCACAATTCTTGCACCTGGCACAAAGCTGATGACAGAGGGTCATTAAATTTGGATAATTACCTTTTCAAATATTTTACCCCTGGGCAAATATATGGCTACGACCCAGGACAAAGCAGTTGCTTGTGTCAGACGTGGCTGTACCTGGGGTGGGGGAATTCACAGGTGACGTGACAAGCCTGACAGGAGGAGCCAGAGGTGCTTACAGGATTCTCTTCACCTCTATTTTAGTACATCCGTCACTGACATGTTTGAACTTATGTGTTAGTGCTTGTGTGAAAGAGAGACGAATAAAAGAGAACAGATCAGAAGTGGAAAGCCAGCTGAAGGAGAAAAATCCTGTGTTTTGCAGGGAAGCTGTTTGCTGCCAGAAAGTGACCTTGAACATCTGGCCTTCCAGAATGGCCAAGAGTGATGAGGAAGCACAGGGTGTAGGCAATGGCTGGTTTTGCACCTTAGTGCTACATCTACATCTTGTGCTGGTTGAAATAAAAATAGACCTTTTGGCCTTTTTGTTGTTTGTTTGTTTGCTTTTGGTTTTTTTGGAATGAAGACTTTAGGTCCATTTGCTGCTGAGAGCCCACAAGTTTAGGTCTGATAAGGCAGTGCCTAAGCTATGGGGCTGCTCACAGGAGGGGGCAGTACCAGTCCTCTTTTAGGAAGCAGTTAGACAGTGAAATCCTCTTCCCGCCAAGGCTTTACAGAGACTGCGCACTCAAAAAGTGTTGCAGTTGTGCTGCAGTGCTGGTACCTCCTTGGGCTGAGAGTGGTTCAAACCCAAAAATAGCATGGGGCCTGCTGAGGTGGGTGGAGTCTGCTAGGGTGGTACAGTGAGCTGTTGCACTGCCCAGTGCAACTTTCTTCTTGGAAGTAAAGTAAAATGTCCATCAAATACGTTTCTCTAGTCTCCAATTCCAGGATTCGCGATCAGACAAAAATAAGCATGCTGGTGCTAGCATGGTCCTGACATTAATTCTGTGACATTAGTTGAGAAAGATATTTTGCCTAGCAAGCTGAGCAAGGGAAAACATCATTGACTACGATGTGTAATGTACGGTGTGTACATGACTGGTCTTGCACGATACTCGGAAAAGAACTGCCCACACTTGTCACATATTTCATGAACACTGATAGCATCAACTGTGTTTAAACATGTATTCAGCCTCCTCCAACTCTGCATGTTGAGACAATCAGTTTTTGAGGGCTGAGCAATCTCGCATGTGTGTCTGTGACTCTGTGATCATGAGATGGTATCGTTTGTTAGTTTCCTGGCCAAAGTGCAGTGTACAACTAAAATGACTAATCCTGGTTTAACAGGAGGAGTTCTCTGCTCTTCCTCTTTAGATCCAGGACTTCATGCAATAAGCCAGGCAGTCGTGCTTTTTCTCCTTACCTTCTCATCATCTGCTCTGACTTTTTTCTCTAGTCAGAACAACTGTTTTGTTGGAAATGTGTTTGTAAGGAAAGTGACAAAGAGATTTACAAGTATGACAGGTGCCTGTAGTGATAGCAAAAGCTTCATTAAATCACACTTTCAAAGTATTTGTAACAAAATACTCTTTTGTATGATCGCTTTTAAGGCCTTGCTTCTTACTGACAATTTATAGTGCTATGGACCAATTTATATGGTCTCAGTAGACCATAACATTTTGATCTTTCTGAAATAAGAAGATTCAGACTTTGCCATTTTAAAATACAAAGAGAAGATCCTCTCTCCCCCAGAAAATGATATTTTTTGCCATTCCGTTTGTACAGAGTGATTTTAAAGGCTTTCTCACTGTACTGAGCAACAGTACCTGTTATGTTGGGTTGCCACAGATGGTCCTGGCAACTTGCAACTCCTAGTGCCAGCATAGGGCATGGTTATGGAAGATGGGATGCATCTAGAAACATGTAATAATTGATACCTGTAGTGAATTAAATTATACTAAAGATAATTTCTTTAATTCAGGACTGGCCTGCTAGTGCACAGCCTAGTAATTGAATTCTCGTCTGTTAAAAAAGAGTCTGGGTGCCAAATATTATATATCTAAATCCATATAACTAATGAGAAACATTCAAAGTTGCCGAGCACCTCTGACTGCTGTTTAAAACCATGGGAGTTGAAAATATCTAGAAATAAAAGTGCTCATTTACCTGATTAGATATGAAACTAGATGCTAACCTGTAGGTATCCAGGTTGTATATACTGACCTTATTGTAATCCAACAATAATGTGTCCTGAAGAAGCGATGGGATCATGAAACATCATGAAATGAGTGATTTGAAAAAAAAGGAATGGATTCTTATTTTTGACAATTTCTATCTAATAATATGACATAAGCTTTTCAGGATGGTGGTAAAACGACCAACTCTTTAAATCACCACTGTAAACAACCAACCAGTAAAGATTTGCTTTACACACAAGAAATTCATACTCAAGGAGAAGAGGAATAGGTTAAAATGAAGTCCTTTAAGAACATCTTGATGGCTAATATTTTTTAAAAGAATAAACCAAAATAAAACTACCGATGGCCCAAGGGCATGTTGGGAAGTACGGCTGAAATGCAGCAGAAATAGTAAGCTTATTTAAAAGCTGAGTTTGTTAACATGTCTGTAATGTCAAACAGCAGGTGCCTCACAGGGTGACTGGTACCCATCCCATTCTTCCTGTGGTATTTACATTATCTTTTGCAATTCTTTAAAAGGCAAAGAAATCACATTTTCATTAAACTTAAATGAAATCATTGGAAGCAAAATTTAATCCATAATTTAAAAGGCTTTGGGTATCATGTGTTCCACGGAAGTCCTTCCCCAGAGAGACAGCGCTGTAGGCCAAAGCAATGCTCTGTGCGTGCGTGTTCAGTGGTTATTAAATGTGCATGGATTTAATAATGTGTTTATGGAGGAGTCAAGTTCTGCGGGAAAAAAAAAAAATAAACTGATACAATTAAGCTAACTGGAACTTCATGTTATAAATATGGCAAAACTTCCTGATCTGCTGGAGATAGAGAAGTCTCCGGCACCGCTGGTGCGGCTGCTTCCCTTGCAGCGCAGAGCTGGTCGACGCCACCCGCACCTCCCTGATGTGCTGTTGAGCCCATGCTGCAAATAAGGGAAAAACGCAAACGGCAGACAAAAATATCAAAGTATGCAGCTCCACTAGCAGTCATGCTTAAAAACATATTGAGGTACCTGTGCAGTAACCTATTATTTCTCTCTCTGGTTTTGGGCTTCGCATAGCAGCTGTCATTACAGTAATGAAGTGATTAGATCTGCTCAGTTGCCTAATTACAGGACTAGAAATGGCATGCATTTCTGCAATCTAGTTAAGTACTCCATATCTGAATCCTCTGATTTCAAGGACAGTCTTTGGGAAATTACCTTCAGAGCACATATTTTTTTTTTAAGTGCACTTGATTGAAGTGAGGAACCTATCGTATCGTAGAATTATTGATTACGATAAGTACTTTGAACTTATGCAGTGCTTTTCACCTCAGAATCTCCTACTATTTTGCTACAATGGGCAAGTATTATTAGTCCCATTTCAGATTGAAAACTTGGAGGAAAAATGAGAGAATACTTTTTTAATTTAGGATTCCTGTCAAATGGTGGAGCAAGATTATCTAGTTCAAGAGTAGCTACACTTTCCTTTAATGTCCTTGAGGGGATTCCACAAGCAAAAGACCTTTTGTTGCATTTCTTTAGGGTGGAAGAGTCTTCCATGCAGGTCCCAGTGCTGTAGATTTTGGGTACAAAACGAGACTGCTCACAGCCTCCAGTTGGACACAGCACCTGCAAGTTTTCTTTCCCAGACAAGTTCCTCCCTCTCTTTCTGCAATAACCAGGAAGTTCTGTGTGGTCATATTAATGACAAGAGCACAGTATTACAAGAGAAAAGACATCTTAAAAGACTTTATGTATCTGCCTTAATTATCAGGATATTCCTCCACAGAGGTAGGTCTGCCTTCATGCCAGCTCCTGACATCTTTAGAGATGGAAAGCTGAACCTGCTCCCTACCAGCATCCCGCTGCTTTATCTCATCTACAAGTGCCTCCTGTTTTTCCATCTGTTTCACATTATGTAGTCAGAAGATGAAGAAAACAGGTAACATTTTAACAAAGCTACGTCAGAGGAAAAGTACGATAAAAGTTCTAAGGTCCATGTAAAAGCCTAAGAGCTGGTTTAATAGAAATGATCCTGAGGTAAGGGATAGTAGAAAAAAATCTTACAAGATCAGAGTGCAACACATGCTTTACCAGTAGACCTGGTATAAAAAGCTCAGAAGGCAGAAAATATATTACAATATGTAGCATATACAAATTTGTATATATTAGTATATAAATATTTGTGTATTTTAGTATGTATAGCTAAAATTTGCAGATATACATAGTGTATATTATATGTTAGCAGCATTTTATAATAAATAAATTTTTAAAAACCCTGCAAATGAGTTTAGAACTTGCATTTGTTGCATGAACTTGACTACAGTCTATTAGTGTTCTTAGTCCAAAATGAAAACACTGTCTTCCTAAAGCTTACCTTGGCAGCAAATCATAGCCTGATCCTGCAAATTTTGTGCGCTTAAGTACTGAAGTTGCATTTGAAATGTTGTTATGGACTAGCGTACGTGAACCTGCCTGACCCGATATGTTTTTTACTATTACCATCATGGCCTAATGCAGTTGTAGAATGAAGGAGTAAGTGCATTTTGTAAATGTGTTCTGAAATATTAATGTTCATTGCAAATGCTACCTGGTTCAGATTGTAGATGCTTTTCTAAAAGACTGCCATCTAAAAATGCTGTTTTCAGAAAGAGTCGCAGTGCTGGTTTTGCAGAGTCCATCACTCTACTTCACTCCCCATGTCGTGTCTTTGGCGATCTCATGCACCACTAGGACTCATTGGAGGTACAGGTACATAAAATATAGCCTGAGCTGAAACACTTTTCCCAATTTTGGTCCGTAATGGGGAGTCCAGGAGGTAAATGATGTAAATAATTGCTTAGAAGTCTCAAGGGTCCAGGGGGAAGGAGAGGCCCAGGGAGGAGCACAGCTCAGTCATAGGCTGTGGTTGCACAGATATCTCTTTTGCTTTAAGCCAGGATGGGGCACGTGTCCAGGTTAAGAACAGCATCCACCCAAGCCTTGAGCTCAGATCAGTTCCCAGAAGGGCCAGGGTAGAGGAAGAAACAGGCAGCTGGCCCACAGCCTGCTTTGCTGTCTCAAAGCCTGTGCTAGCATTTTGAACCCACATCAGCTGTCTACAAGAACTTGTCCAGGACCCGACTTCCCACCGCTGGACTTTGTGCCACCTCTTCTTGTCCCCTTCCCAGACTGGGTGCTCAAGAGTCCCCATTAAGCTGCTGTTTCCCTTTACCAGAGCAGGTCCCCTTCTGGGACCCAGGCAGCCTCCGTGGGGACATGCCAACGCTGGAGGTGACAGGACTGAGACAAAGGGGACCAGAGCAGGGACACGGTGTTGCCAGACTCAGTGACGGCTGCCTGAAAATAGAGGGGAAGGAGCAGTGATGCAAACATCTAGTAAGATTGGGAAAAGATGCCTTACGTGACAGTGAGGAGGGAGCGCTGAGGCTTGCCCTGTGCCCTGCGGTGGGAAGCGCCACTCTACAAGAGCTGCACAGCTCTCTGGGTTGTAAAACCACATGTATTCCCATGTCCCTGGGAAAAGAATCAGTTCTGCATTTTTTTTCTTGGGTTTTGCACTCTGCTTTTTGAATTAAAGTTCATGGTTTAGTACAAAGGTGAGAGGTGTGAAAAACCTGTGTGTTGGGTGGCAGATCTACTGGCAGTAACAGCCAGAAAATAGCAAGCTCAGCCATGGACTCCCCCTCACCCCCCTTCTTGGCTGACACAGGACAAATCCAGCTTCGCAACTCCTCCCAAACCACCTAATGTTTGGAGCATGCCTGGCATAGGACTTCAAGATTTTGATTGTGATTTTAAGAAATCCAAATCAGGACCTTAAATGAAAGAGAGATCAGAGTTTGGGGCATGCCCACTGCCTGCGGTGGCAAAAACCCAAACAAACACAGCAGCCTGTGCTACAGGGAACTAAGCTAAAACCTCCCATATATCAGAACTTGTTTCCCTTGCATAATTCTGTTTGAAAATGTTCTGAGTTTAACCAGGGGAGTGACTGATAGCAAACTGCTGGGAACCTCACTCCACTCGGAGTAAATATTCAGCAAGCAGAGCGGCAGCGTCCATAAAAGATCAAGAAGCTCTCTAAGCTTACAGCACTACACAATTATTTCAATCTGGGCATTTCTTAAGCAGAGCAAATATTTGCTTTCAATTTCATGGCTGGCTGTTGCCAGCAACGTACGTGGCCTCTATGGGCACAAGCATTCTCTTGCTCCTTGTTTGCCTTTTGGTTTTCATGCAGGAGGGTTTGGTGCCAGCTTGTAATATTACACATATAAAGCTATTTGCTTTTCTCTGACGTTCAGCTACTTTGAAATGGCTACTGATGCTTTTAATTTAATTTCTCATGTGGATTAAACAAACACGTGCCACTCACAACAAACACTGCTGCTCATGACTCATTAAACTGTGTTTCCTAACCAGGTAATCGATTGCCTGAAAATGCTGTGACAACAGAGTTGATGAGCTGTGTAATACAAAGAAGATGGTAACACAACCAAAGGCTGCCTTCTTCAGGCCTTTTGCATGGAACTGTGCTGCATTGGGACTTCTAAAAAAGGGGGGATTTTTCCAGAGCATTTCAGTCTCATGTTCGGAAAATTTCTGGACGTAAATTAATGTTTTTCCCCCTGCCTTTTTCCTTACCTTTTTCTGCTTTATTAAGGCTGGGTTATCTCACAGATATCATATCATGTTACAGCATGGAAAGGGTGGAGCGCAAATGGCATTAGTTAAGGATGGACAAAACTTTCTCTTTCCACTAGCTTCAGGGCATAAATAACACTTTGCTAATTAGAACACTCCACTGCCAGCTCACTCCTGCCCACTGCGCTGGGGCCGCAGAGCTGATCCAGACCTCACCCTGGTACATGTGATGGGACGTAGGGACATTGGGCACACACTGCACCCTTCCTCATCTTGGTGATGAGACACAAAACCTAGGTGGTCCGTTCAGGATGTTTGAGTATGGATTTTTATTTGTGTGCTTCTTAGAGTTTTGAAGTCCGTGCTGCACATTTGGAGAGCGAAACAAATCTTTTAAAAATAACTTCTCAGTCTAGTGTTGAACTGCTCTTAGAAAATATTCTGCTACTAACAAAAATGACTGCCCTCCCCTCCTGCATTTATCCGGTCTAAAAATGCTGCGTCATACAGAATTCATTCATATTTCGTTTGTGTGCCTATTATTTTCCCTGAGAAATTATTTCTTACTGTGAAAGTGTTTATTTTCTCCTATGCCAGTGACACAAGTCTATTAATGTCATTACACTAATGCCCAAACTGTTCATATCATTGCTGTGTTGCTGCGGTAAAACTTGCCCTCTGGTTTCTAGTATTTGGGATTTTTCCATGTTAGTGCATTGTGTGGGATGTCAGTGACCCAGGACACAGATGATGTCGGTGGAGTCACCGACACGCTGGCAAGCTCGGGTTTGGATGCTGAGTAAAGCAAACTTTTGAGAGCATGTGGGCTTCTTCAGGTAAGATGCAGAAGCAAACCCCAAAGCTTGGCAGAAGTGGAGGGAAAGTGCTCTAAGCCAAATGAGGTGTAAGTTAGGCCACCTGAGAGAAAAGGGAGCTGGTACTTGCGCAGCGAAGTGGAGAGGTTTGGTAAATTTATCCCCTGAAGTGTGGGGACGGGTAATGCATCACCTGCCTGACGTGAGGGTGGGAAAGGGGCAGACTGTGGTGTGCGATGAAACTTAGTTTCATACTTAGATTTGCTGCTTCTATTTCAGGCCTGCTTGTGTCCCTGCAAGCTTTTATTATTATTATTATTTTTTTAATTAGACGGGTTCGTCTGATAAAAGATACAATCTCTACCTACAAAACTTGTCTTGTTTATGTTCTTATGCCCTTTTGACTACAATAATACTACATATTTTGATGCAAATAGTAAGTTAATATAACTTACTTTGATACATATGATAGCACATTCTTATTTTCATTTTACCGCATGTGAAGGAGATGGCATGTTCTTGTGACAAATTAATGGAGGGAAGTAACAAAACTAAATCATGATTCTTATGGGACACTCCAGGTTTTATAATGGACTTTTCCGAGAATATGTGTTCCTCTGCTACGCTACAGTTTTTCTGCAGTCCTGTTTAAGATTTATAGAAAGATTTCAGTGTTAGTTCTTGAACGTCCGAATCGAAAATTCTTTAGTTTATTTCTCTTTTCCAGATCAGTTTTGGTATGCATTTGGTTTGGGATATGTAGTTTTGTCTCTTTTCCTTTTTGCTGTCCTGGGAGATAGGTGTACACCTTTCAGAGGAGTGGAAAGTACTTTATCTTTAATAGAAACGTGTTATGACAGATAATGCTCTTATTGATCTGTCATGGTGATGTCCTCAGATATGCTTTCCTTGCGGAGCTTTTTTCAGAGCTCAGAGTTAAAGAAATGAGCAGCTGAAGTTCTGATAATCCCAAGCCAAATCTAAATCACTTTTGTAAGTCTAAATATAAAACTAATAGCAAGATGTCATCAGGGTTTCCATATGCCAGCTTCATTTGCAAAATCAAATTCTGTCAGGAAATGGAAAACAAGAAAATCGCCCTCAAGAGGATTCTAATAACTCTGAAATGTGAATATTTTTACCTTCTTTTCATTCGATCCTCTTTAAGGATTAATACAGTGCACCAGGATGGTGCCTCCTACACAAGAAACTTGACAGAAAATTAGTTAAAAGGTCTTATACCACACCAGAATGAGAAGATGTTTGTAACAAGAGGAGAATGAAAAGTAAATTTAAAGGAGATGGTTGCTTTTTCATTAACTCAACTATTTAACAGCATTGGGCAGCTGTCCTAATTTTCTCTGGGCTATGGGATCGGTCCCTAATTAGTCAGAAGGAAACACAGCAATATTGTTCTGTGTGCTGTCATATCACCTCACCCAACGGATCCACCCGTGCGAGGGGCTGGGTGAGGCCCGGCGCACACAACATGGCCGCTGCCCTCCCGCTCGGCGCCCATTTTGTGAGCGGGCGCCTGCACGGTGTGGTGGTGGCTGCAAGGTGACGCTGGTGTTTAAATCAGATATTCACACAGCAGCCACGCTGAGGCGGTTCTCTTCTCCTTCGTAGTTCCCCTGCTGAGAAGTCTCCATCCACAAGTTGCCGTGTCCTCCCTGAAGTAACCTTCAGGTCTATTATCTGAGAAGTTCCTCAAAACATTTACCATGAAAGGGCATTGGTGAGAAATTCCTTGACTGGTACAGCTAGAGCAGAGTCTGAGAATATTTATAAGAGCCCATAAAACTGAAAAGACAGATTGTTCAAAGGTCAAATACCTGGTAAATGCGTTCCAGAAGCACAGCTTGTTTTACCACCGTTGGCCTTGTTGGCCACACCGACACCATACCCGCTCTTCTGGGTGCCGTGCCCAGTTCTGTGAAACACATGCACGTGTTTCGCCTTTGAAATGGAAAATAAGGAGGACAGTTTGGGTAACAATCCAGGCCTGATTCGTATTAGGATTAGGTATCTGCAGCAAATCTGGGAGTTGGGGTAACTCCTATCATGCTGCAGGGCTTTTCCCCATCGCCTTTCTCAGCATGTGTGCCCAAGTATGTGCTTGTTTCCATGCAAAGTTTGAGCTCCATGTCATTTTTTCGGCTTCCAAATTAATTCCTTATAGGAGGATGAGGAATTGAGTATGAAAATAACTTCTTTCAGGCCCAAGTCCAAAACTGCTTTAAAATAAGCATTACAGTTGGTGGGATTATTCAAACTGGTTAATGCATATATTTAATTTGGATCCCTAGAGCCACAAGCACAGTGCAGTGAATGCAAACTTCACCTTTAAGTTCTGGTTCTCTCCCAAGTGTTGCTGGTCTCTTTCAGCATCATCACTGCGCTTGGAGTACAAATGCTCCTGTTCCAGCCAAAAAAAGCAACCCTGGAAGTGTGATAAGGATGCTGTCAGGTTTGAAGATGTTTTTGACAAGCCCTAGCCACTCCTGTGTAGAAAGGTTGATTAGAAGATGAGTGAGCACCTTCACTGGGTTTTGGAGGGGATTCGCAGCTCTGTTTCTGTTATTGCCTCAGTTAATCCTTGTTAACTTTGTGGTAGGCTTAAAAAAATTGAGCTGGGGTAAATATATGACAGCTTATACCAACATTATGTGAGATCGCTGCAGTTCAGACTGAGATCTCTTCAGGGCAAAGAATTTATCCATTTTTATGTCTTCTAGATAAGCAAAGAATTTGACAACAGCAGCGTAGCCCAAATTAATTATTCAAAATCTAAACATCTTTCAATTTCTGTGTTTCTATGTGCTTTAAAATAATTCACCACTGTCATCTGCCTTTGTTGTAGCCAGCTATAAAGAAAAATGAAAACGCCCTCACTTTCCATTGAAGTATTTCTTCACCTTGTTATTCTTTTCAATAGACAAAGTTACCTTTCCTCAAAACACAGGCATAGTTTGGGCCACCCATTTTGTTCCACAAAGGCTGTTTTTAAATCCCCAAGAACAAAGATGTTTCCTATGAGTCAAGGCAAATTCCTCCCTTCAAATGTGAAAATCACCATCAATCTCTTGACCAGAAGGAAATACTTACCCTCTTTTCCTTCCTATCTGGTTCCTGGAAAATGACATCAGACCTACCATTTTCTGCTGATTTATTTTCAGGAAGTGAAGTTACCAACTCAAGGTCAGAACCTTGTTTGTGACTCTGCAATTTTTATGTGATCCTTGTGATTCAGAATATTGTAATTGGCTGTGAGTAGAGAAGCGTACAGCATCACTGGTATGCTTTGGTATAGAGTGATAGTCCCAGGGTCCCTCAAGGCTGTGGACCGGGCTGACCTTTTCCTTAGGAAGCTGGTAAGTTTTACATCTTAACATTTGTAGCACCAAAACTCCACACTGCAAAAGCTTTCCAGAACAAGAGAGAACGTTTTTCTGGAGAAGGGCACACGCATGTCTGTGTATTTGATCTGTGGCTGTTCGGGAGAAGGAGGAATGGTCTGCCTGCAGTTTGCCTGGAAGGGCTGTTGAGGCTGCACTGGCTGTTGCCTGGGCCACGGCTGCCGCACCAGCCGTCGCTGCCCACCACTTCTTGCCTGCTATAGGATGATTTGCCATGCGGGGAGCCAGCACTCCTTTGTTTTCCGGGATGAGTTTGCTCATTGTCAGCTTGAAAACCGGGACAGGGAAATGTTTATGGAACTTTGGCAAAGAGTCAGAAAAAGCGAAGTCCAAAAAAACTTACTCATCTTTTTTGGCTTATTTCTAATGGTTATACACTCTAAAAATCCATGTTCAGATGGCGACCTGGACCTCCATGCTACTTGGATGAGCTATCTCCTTGATTTACTGAGCATATAAATGCTAGTAGTTGCTCACAGTCAGCAGGAAAGGATTCTGGCTTGTAGTGATTTATTTTATTCCCCCTGTTAATGTGCCAGTAGAATAGAAGATGGCCTTGTGGGCACTAAGTAACAAGAGTTAAGTAATGACTCAGGTTTCCCAACATGTATGGTTTTCTCCAACTTTTTTTCACATGACTTCAAAATAATTTCAAATTATTACATATATTTATTAATCGAGCTGCTTCACAGGCTGGGCTGGCTGGTGTTCAGTTCTTCACCCATTTTGTTATATGTACCTTGTCCAGGATTATTTCCACAAAGTTCTTCCTCCCTTCCTGTTCAGGGAAAGCAAGAAGACAAACAAGTAACCATGAAATCACTTTGGATTTTGCGTATATGTTCTTCTCATTTCCCTTCTCATTTATCAGTGGGTCTACTTTCTTCTTCACAGTCATGAAATTACTCTCTTTTTCTGTTCCTCTCCAGGTCTCTTCTTCCTCCCATGTTTCTTCTGTCTTGCTTGCCTCCCCCATGGCTTGCAGCTTCAGTGATTCCCATTGCCGACTCCAAAAACACAGTCGTTGCCTACGTCTCCACTCATGCTTGCAGGAGCACTTGGTGACACTGACCTGCTTGCAAGCACACTGGGGAGGCTGAGAAGAAGATCTGAGGGGCTGGCGGGCCCTCATGGCAATGGGTGCCTGGCTGATGGTGGGGTCTCCTTTCCCTGTGCAGCACAACCGGCTGCTGGCAGCTCTTGTTCCCACTCTCCAGGAACCTCGAGGCAGGGAACTTTGACCAAGCACCCCTTTTATTAGCACACACTCGAGTTTCTGTCTTGGATGCCTTTCTGTTTTGGGCAGCACAGCCAGCTCAGCCGCCTGCCCACCTCGTTGCATCTTCCTGCATCTGCCAGCTCCCAGGAGGCTGCAGCGTAAGTAGGCTCATGGGTGTGATGCTGGCTAAAGGCAAAAAAGCACAGACTCTGAAGATATGCAAGCAAGGTCAGTGTGCAGGGTAGCAGGTACGCACGGCTGAACTGCAGAAAGAGGATGCAGAAAAAACTTTGCGCACTTACATTTTCAGTCACGCTCTCCAGTGTAAAAGGAGAACCATAGTTTAGTAATGTTAATGCATCAGTTGGCTGTCATACACGCTGCCATGGTACTGCAATATTTGTCACTGTTTTGTTGTCTCTGAGTCTTTCAAAAATTCCTCCTTTTTTATACTTCGATAAAATCCCCTTGTAAAACTAAATGGCAGTCTATTTGCTAAACTGGGTGAAAAGGACCTATGTACTTCCTCTCTGAAGTCAGTTCATCTTTACAGCCTATGAGAAGATCATATGGGAAACTCTACAAAGAAATTAAAAGCAAAGACATGAATTTGTGGGAAAAAAGAAGTGCTGAGAAGTTTGCAAAACCTTGTGAAAATTTGGAAAGCGAATGGTTTGGGATGTCTGTGGTGGAGGGGAGAAGGGAAAGCTACAATGCATTACTCTGAAGAGGAGTGAAATAAATGAAAGTAGGAAAGATTTTGCAGAGGAACTTCCATAACTTTATCTCTGTGTTATTGGACTATGTATAATAACTCACTGTGCACAGACAAGGAATGCACCATGTCTAGTCACTTCACAGATGGAAAAGTCTGAATCACACAGGCAACTCGACTCAGATAACAGCAGGACGGACAGAAACAAAATCATCTGTAAAAGTACTTTAGGTTCCATGTGTTTAAATTTCCTCAGTATTTGTAAAAATAAGAAGACAATCCAAGTAGTTACTCCAAGTAGTTGTTGATGCCTTTTTCAGAGGGATTTCATCGTTCTCCAAAGTTTCTGGATGACAAAGACAGGATCTGATTCTTTCCCACACTTACACATACGCAAGTAAGAAATACTTCAGAGATTTAGTTTTGGTCAAGTTCCTGCTAGAAAATGCAGAAGAGAAGATGACTGCTGTTCCCTGCCAAACTAAAGTTTGCAGGGGAGGACAGATGGATATCCTAGCAGTTAGCCACAGTCAGACATAATAACTGTCATAGGACTTCTTCACTGGAACTCGGAGATAAGCAGTGTGTTGATCCAAGATAAGGATTGTTTAAATGGGTTAAGAAATTGAACTACAAGATGAAAACTGGCTCTGTTTAAGTGCAGGAGCAGTGGAGTGCTGCATTTGACCTACCACAGTGTCTGGAAATCTGGGGCAGCAAAAAACCAAAAACATTTGGTTTACATTAAACTACTGACTCAGTTTTGAAACACGGCTCATGTACCAGTGTGACCTGGCTGGTGACATGGCCTGTATTTTCTTTGGTAGTTTAGAGGAGTTCACTGAAAAGCTTAGGATTAGGCACTGGGAAAGGAAAGGTGGCTGCATTTATGGTTTATAATCGATTTAGGGTTAAAGTCGACTGTTTAAGATCTGAAGGAGCCAGGTATGTGAAATATGGCATACCTAAAACGAATGCTCTTGTGGAAGAAATGGAGCTCAAAGGCCAGCTTGCTGCAGCTACCAGAGTAAGTACGGGCTTCAAAAAGGTGATATGCAAGAGGAATTTGGAGAATTCTGGACCTTTATGGGACCGAGAAAAATAATGTAGGTGTGGGAGTCAATGTTGGTTCTTGTCTAGTTTACTAGAAGAGGGTCTTGTTGGGCTGGGCTTCACTTCCCATTTGACTTTATTGTCTTTCCAGGTAAGTCCAGGTAGATTGGTAGATCTTTGCAGTAAGGTGAGAGTCCCGCCTGGTCTTTGGGAAGAGGCCAAGTGCCAAAATCCCGCACAAGCAGGAAGCTGTGGCCACTCTGAGCCGGATGACAGCAGGAGGCTACAGATGATCCCCGCAGGCGGTCGACTGGTGTTAGTGCAGATTCCATCACTTCCTGCAGTCAAGACGTTTTGGCGTGATCTCTGTGAGCAGGCCTGTGTATGCAGCAAGCTCGATGCTCCTGGCGCTGCTCCTCGGTAGGAAATACCTGCACCCAGCACCAGCCTCCTCGGCAGCTTCTTCTGAAAGCTCAGTTTCCTGTGTCTGCTATTCTTAGGAACTTCTTTACTTGTTCCCGAGAAAAACACATCCCTCATATGCCATTTTCATTTGGAGTCCAGTAATCCTTGCAGAGCAACCGTTTCGCAGCTGATGTCTCATGACGGTGTCAAAAGAGCAATGCAAGTATTTTAGTGACAGCTATTTTCAAACCCATCTTCTGAAGGTGTGTCTTCTGGTTGCTGCTGTTTGCTGATGGACACGGAGTGAAACTCTCTTCACGCTCTCCATGGATGCTCTCCATATTTCCACAAAGTTGTGGCTCTGTTGCAGCCTTTTTGATCGTCATCTGAGTGTTTTCCTCAGCCATGCCACTGAGGCACGCTCCCCGTGTTCTGCTCACAGCGGAAGCGCCTGCCCATCGTGATTTTTATCCGTCACCCAAGTCCTCAGCGGAGTTTTGGGCAGGGTCCCCAGGTGACACCGCTGTAGGCAGGGAAAGGTGCCCGGGGCCAGCTCCCAGCTCCCATCTCCCAGACTTGCCTGTCTGTCTGTTCTCTGTAATGACCTGGGCTCCAGCCCCAAGATACGCTCTAGCAGCTCATTAAATCATTCTCCTGAAGTTGTCAGGAAGGAGCAATATTGGCTGCTCATGAACTGGTATTTATTTAACAAAAAGCAGATGTATGGTTGATAACATTAGCCCTGGCCCAATAACTCCTGAACATCTGGGAATACCTGCAGCACCTCACTTGACTCCATTTAATTTTGCTGCAATATGAGCTGTTTGGAGATGGCGTAAAGAAGATTTTTAAAGACCATCAAAATGCTAGTTATATAAGCTACACTTTCTTTCCAAGACCCATACCGAATTTCTATGTTGTTGTTAGTACCCGTCCAACATATATTACCTATCAATTTATGTTCTGCAATTGGAAAACCTTTTTTCTCCCTCCTTGTTAATATATGCAAATAATAATGAAAATTAAAATTAACACTTATTTCTAATTTAAATAACATTTGCAAACGTGGTTGATGATGGCACCTGTTACTGGGATTACCTGACTGTTCTCTTACTGGAATACATGTCTGTTCCTTTAAACATTACCTAGCTTCAGATGTTTCTTCTAACATTTTTCATGATGAGTAACTGCAGTAGAGTGGTGGTTTTTGTGCATTTATGTGGAAAAAAACCCCAGCCCATTTGAAAATAAAATCCAGGAAAAGAGAATGTTTTCTTGTAGTAAAAAAATTAATCATTTTTCCTGGGAAGAGTTGCTCCTCCCATTTGCTACAGCAGGACTTCACACTCAGCTAAAAGCTGGAGGGACAAGAGGTACCTGAACTGAGTGTGGAAGTGGGCTTCTCTGGGCCACTGCAGGAGTCCATGCGGGACGGCTGGAGAACTGGGGCTGGAGGGGTGTTCAGAGAACAAGAAAATTAGGTTTATAGTTAGAGTGGAGGTCAAAAGGAAACCAGCTGGGCAGAGACCAGGAAAATCAAGATGCTTCTAGCTGTGCCTGGGTAAAGTGAATGAGGAGGGTGGGAGCTGGACTTGGGCAGGTATGTGGTTACAAAGGTAGTAGATAAGGGGAGCAGGTGACTTGCAGGAGGAGCTGGGAGAGGTGATGTTGCTGGGGAGCTGGTGAACTGGGACGTGGGTCAGAGAAAGAATGACAGAGCTGTCAAGGAGTCACCTTGTGACAGCCCAAACCAGATGTGCAAGAAGACAGAAGGAAATGCATGTGAAAGCAGGTGGGGTTTAGACTGTCACACTCAGGACACTGAAACCAGAAAGAGTGAGGAAGTAGGTGCTGGGGACATCCACACTGGAGATGGGATTGCATGTCCACATTCCTGGAAGGACAGGACTGGGGGCTCCCTTGTGGGCATCTCAGCTCCTTCTGGTACTGAAACCTGGGCATGCACGGGCCACCCTCTGCTCCATTTCTCCAGAAAGGAACCCTGTGCACACAGACTGACTGGGAGCTGTGCTGCCCCACGAACAGGTGTGCTAGCTAAGCCGCGGGGGACCTTAGGACATGAGCTGATGCAATCCAGCCGCGGCATGAACGCTTGGGGCATGGCCTTGGGACAAAACAGACTTGGCAAGGTCAGGGGGAAAAAGAGGTAAAAGTCTGGGGAACCAGAAGAAAGTAAAGATGCCATCTCTCACCTGAAGACGCCTCAAGAAATTCCCAAATCTCGGCATTGCGAATAAACCCTAAGTGACAGCTTATCCCTCTTGTGGAGCAAAGACCTTGTGGTGGCTAAAGAGGTTCAAAGCATGGGATTTTAAATGCTGTCACAAAACATAATTTCTAATTTTTTTTAATCATTGCACCGTCTCATTCATCACACAGGGCGAGCCAGCTCTTGGGAGGAATCAGAAGTGTGTAGGAAAGACTACTTCACATGTTACTTAAGTTGATGGAAATGCCTGATTGCAGAGGGGTGGGCTTAATTGTTCAACTGGTCAAGTGTCATTCTAGGGCAAGGGCTCCTCTACTGCTAGAAAATCTCTGTGTGATGGTAGGCAAGTTGTGGCAATGAGCATTTCCACGCGCGATCACCCTTTCCAAGTGGCTAACTTGATGCTCAGGGTTCTTGTTGCAAGAATGGTGATCACCCAAAACCTGTTTGCAGGTATGCTTCAGATGCATGTAAGCAAATTAATGCTCTGAAATACAAAATAAGCAAGTGCAGGACATTAAGTTGTGGACGCAAATGCATGGCTGCTTCATAGTGCTGCCTCTGCACACTTCGGGTCCCCAGAAGTATAGACTGATTAAGACCTTCTTACAGGCCTGCAATATTGTGAAAATGAGTAATTATTTGTTTCACAAAGATGACATTAAAATAACTAGAGAGAAACGAGGACATTTGTCCTTTGTCGGGATGGGCTTTGGACTTTGAGCAAATGCAGAAACACTCTGAACATAAAAAATGTGATTAAAAAAAAAAACAAACCCAAAACACCACAAAAAACGAACAAGCAACCTCGTAGCTACTCAGTGGGGGTTCCAGTGAAAAATACTATGCAATCATGTAATTAAAGTAACCTTAACCAAGGCATTTCCTAATTTGAGGGTACTTAACTGTGACTTTTTAATATTCCTTTCATACAGTGTTTTGTTGTAGACAGAACACACCAGGTTACACCTCCAGTCCCTCACACCCAATTCTTAATATTTGGGAAAGACAAAGATTCATATGAATTGATACAGATTTCTAGAGAACAAAGAACTGATACGACGTACTTGGTTTGCATTCAATCGCTAAAATACAAGTGAAACAGAAGCACCAGCTTTCAAAATTTTTACAGAAGCAGTTATCCTTCTGGAGATTCAGTTGGCACAGGATTTAGGCAAGATTCATTTATCACTTTTATATAAAATCCAACACATTTGAGTCTTGCCTCCATATCCAACTGTACTGCAAAAAATGACATAATACAAGGTTCCTGGAAGAATTTAATCCCTCATTTTCTTTAATGTCCAGATGTGTTCTGCTTACTCTCACAGTGGCATAAATTGTGGACTTAGTTGTATGCTATTGTTCCTTTTTCCCCCTTCCTGAAAAGTGCTCATAAATAAGCTTAACATGCCTGAAATAGACTTTTAGTATAATCTTTAAAGAAAATCTTTCAATGCTTGCCCCCCCTCCCAAAAACACCACACCATTGTTGCTTAGGTTTATCTATTTATTTCAGTTAAAACAAACATACAAGGTTTCATTGAAACTGTGTTGCACTCCCTGCCAACAACTGTAGATAGTGTTGGCCTCTAACAATACAGTGGATATTTACATATGTACAGGGATGTACCGTAGGATGCCTGAATTTGGTGGCCTAATCAATACATTCGATGGTAAAAATTGTTAAGTTGCTGAATTCAGGAACTCATAGCATCCATGGTAAATTTTAGAGGAAAAGTATACAGGAACCTGAACAATGCTTTTTATGGACCCAAGTGACTCCCGTTTTTATTGCAACATATACATTTGTAATAAATACAATCTTAGTGTTTTCTTAAACACCTTAGGTGTAACACATTTCTTCCATTTCTGTAAGCATTATATTTTGTTGTAGAAGAATCTTTCCATTGACAGTTGTTATACAGATGTACATGAACAACTCCTTGAAATGATGTAACAATCAGTAATAAGAGAGGACTATATACATATATCTCAGATCCCAAACCTACATTATATACATTATACTTACAGTATATACACACATACAATTTATGTACATAGACTATCATAAATATTGAAAAATAGGCTTAGTTTCAATGGATTAATGTTTTATAAATAACGTTACATTTATGACTGAAATATCATGGAAGACAGTGATGTCTAACCGAGGTGACAAAACAGTGGTTTAATACTGAAGCTGCTCTTTTAGGTGGTTTGCAATGTAGGTAACTTTAAGCAAATGGGTTTGGGAAAAAGATAATTAAATAAATCATATGTTGGAAACCAACCCAGCCAAGTGGAACTCAACTGTTGCGTGTGGAGAGCCAGTCATCAAATAATATAACACATAATGTCAAATCTGGAAATTGCTACATTCAGAGAATTAAGTGACATGTATGATATATTATGAGGTGTCATAACAAAAATCTTCCTCCTCTCTGGCTGCTGAGGAGGGTTCTGTAGTAACTTCTCATTTACATCTCCTTCCTCTTCTATGGCTACTGAGAGAAAGCAGGCTGTTTCTCACTTTTTTTTTAAATGCTGCTGAGGGAAGCGCTTCATCCCTTATGTGCTACAAATTGCTCAAAGGTAGACAACATTTTAATCCTCTTCCACCCTTCTATGTCTGCGGAGGAAGAAGAAAAGCTGCCAAAGTACTGAGGAGACACCTGCTCAGCACTTTTGTGGAGATCAGGTAACATGGGACAGTTGGCCATGGATGTACAGTACCTGAGGCAGAGAAGTACCTTAGGAGCGTTTGCCAGTGCTGACTCCAGGATCATTAATTGCCAGTTGAGTGTCACCCCACTAATAATACAAACAACACTAGAGGAACCCAACTTCTTATTACAGCTTTACACTACAGACTTAATGACCAGTACTTACAGTCATGCAGAAGTATTATCAATACAAAATACCTGCAGTTTTTTTCATTGATTTTAAATGGCTGGGCAGAGATTGACATTATCTGTTAAACAGTGACTATCATTTAGATTTGTTCCTGATTAGTTCTATAAGAGCAGAAAAGTTCCAGGCACTGTTTAGTCAATAGATTACAGGCCCTTACTTGTTCCCTCTGACACAATGACCGAGTGGAACTTTGTAAATTGGATTTTTAGAACATTGTGTCAGATGAAGACAGATGACCACATTGCCATGATTATTTCATTGATAATCTCTATCAAGGCTCTTGTACCCAGTATTGTTGTGTTTGAGAACCTCTTATAAGCCAAGTACGCTGTTGTACAAGTGTTACTTCTCTTCAACCTGGGATAAGAATGAAAGAGTAAACATGCACTAGAAACAAAACAGCTAATCACAACCATACAGCACCTGTTTCATCAGCTAGCTAGCTAGGGCTCAGAAGAAACTTACCTATTTCTGAAGCAAACAAGTATGAGATGACTACCCAGTCTATGAGGTTACCTTTAATACTACTATACAGTATAAATTGGAAGAGGAATCCCAGTTGTGTATGTGAAGAGAGTTTGTACCAAGCACAAAACACTGGTGCAGTTATTTTGTGGATTTGACTCAGAAACAGAATAGTCAAGTAATTCTAAATCCAATAACAGATGAGTAATTTGAGAAATACTGTACAGTTTTTGAATATTATACAACTAGTAAACTACATTAGGACCTTTTTGTTTTCCTACAGATAGATTTCAAGATAGATTGGACAGGAAAAAAAACCAACAAAAACCAAATAACATACATTGCTACAAGTGACAATGGACCTTATTAATAAAGAGAACTCCAGCAGGGAGTTTTGTATTAATGGCATCATATGCTCCAGCGCCATTCAGTTTGTATCTACAACAGGGGAAAAAAAAAAAAAGGCAAAACCCCCCAAACCCTGTTTTACTCAATTGCACTATTGAGTACCTCAAGAAGGGAAATGTCAAAGCCATCTTTATGATTTCTAGATTAACTAGGTTTTTTCTCAAACGTACCCGTTCTAAAGGGTGGGGTTTTTTAAAGCTTGAAAAATTGGGTTTCCAGACCCCTTTTGGGAATGAGGGTAACTGTATTTTCCTTAAGTAAGCTGAAAAATTATTTTCAAGATTATTTTCACTCTACTTTGAACTAGGTGAATTTCATGGGAAGTATTTATAATTAAAGAATTTTGACTTGAATTGGTTAATTTTCTGTTTTGGTCATTAGAAATATTTTTTTAAATAAAATTACTTCTAATTATGCCTCTACAGAAAGGCAAACTAGATTTAATTTAGGACACTGATCAGATATTTTTATGAGCTCTTCTATGTTATTATTTCATTCTTTTTAGAAAAATGTTTCTTAAAGTCAAAATAGTGCTTTTGAGGTCCATAAGAATTTTTGGTACAAAAAATAAGAGTGTTTCTCTTTCTCTCTCATTGGTTATTTAAACACTTTGCTGTAAATTAAAGAGTCATTTCTCACATCAAATGGTTCCATTAGGCACATTCAAGTAAAATAACAAAATATCCAAGTAACAATGACGAAAGCCAAACATGGCTTGATAAAAGTCTACAGAGAGTTCTGTCCATTCTCTGGAATGGAATAAAGTTGTCACTTCCTTCAGCCAGACACTCACGTGGTTTGATGTTAATATCCACTTCCATTGTGCAGAATAGTTTCTTAAAGACAAAGTTCGGGTATTCTACAATCAGAAGAACCATCAATAAAGAATCTGCATTTTAAAGGAAGCTGAATAGCTCATTTTCATTCTCAGTATCTGAGTGAACACTGGCATTTGAAGTGGAGTATTAAGAGATTAAACCAGGGCAGCTAATGGCCATCAGATGAAACATTTTGGGTCCAGTCTAGAATAATCAGTGTCATACACCCAGTCATCACAAGTAGACCACTTAGAAAGAAGAGTGCAGCCTGAAAAAAGAAACATACAATATTTCAACTTTCTGCTACTATATCCATAAAACCATGCCCATTTATGGCACAAATGCCATTGCTCATGCAGTAGAACGTAAAAGGTACAAGAGATCACAGTAAACAGTAAGGAGTTAGGTATCTTTCTCAGACTTGGGGGCCTTTTTCGAATAAACAAGTACACTTATTTTCAGTATAGCAGACCTCACCCTCAACTGAGGGAAATTAATGTAGCTGCTGACACCAGTCAGGCTGTGCCGCTGCGCTGACTTGATTCTGACTCAGTATGTCCAAGATTTGATTCAGAGTCAGTAGGTCTGAGATCAGTTAAGAACACCAAGACTGGGCAGGATGACACAAACAATTGGTGGAGGTCAGCTTTTATGGGGTAAATTATATAAATAAATCATGAAAGAAAATTCAAAGGAGAATGACAAGACTTTTTTAGTATAGTCTTAATACTAATCTGTTGAAAACTGGTTCTTACCAGCAACAGAATGACCTACCTATTGTTGAGACTGGGGGGTGAGAAAAGTCACTGAAGTGAACTGAGCCTTGTGATGTCTACCTCCTCAGTTTTGAGTACCTGTGCAACTCCCATGTGCTAACTAAGACAACATTAAATGCCAATTCACTGACTACATTCACGAGGACTTCAAAATTCTTAAATTGTGAAGAAGGAAACTGAAGTTCTTACTCTGAATTAGTAAGCAAATGTAACTATCATGTATTTGTCTATACATACCCCAATCTTTTGCACGGACTTCATTGGTTCTTTCTTCACTAGTTTGATATAGAAGGCAGAAGGAAGTATAAAGATCAGCATGGCAGCCGCGGATGCACCTGCGTTTAAAAATGCATAGAAATAAATATTCATAAACAGGTAAATACAATTTAATTAGACTGGAACTGCATTTTCTGAGATTTGAAAGACTACTTGAACCGATGTGCAAATGCTTACCAATGAATCCAAAGATGTCTCGAATAGTAGGGACAAAGATAACAAGGATGTTGGTAAACACCAGAAGAGCAACTGTAATTGAACAGTGACGCCACCATTTAAACTCCTTCCCTGCCCACAGCAGCTGGGTAATGGAAGTGCGGATCTTTTGAAGAGAAACAAACAGACAACCAGTTTAGTCTTCATTATGGAAGTCAGTGACCATCACCTCCTTCTGAAAGTATTTTAACATAATTTTCCCGAACACTTCAGATTTTAATAGAAGTTGAAAGCCATGAAATACTTTAGAAAAAATATTTATTTCTTGTACTTGAGATGCAGCTCTGTGTTTCTCGTCTGTTTCTCTTTTCAGTGATTTAGATTTTCAAAGCACAGGCAGTAAAGAGGAAAACACAAGGAAAAACATCTGTCTCTAATGAAAATAAATCCCAGGGATTTTTGTAACATCTAAGGATGCTGTTCAACAATCTACACCTGAATGGCCAGAAGCCGTATTCACAATATACTTGCAAAAACACACCCACTTTTGTAAGCTGATAATACAACAGTGCAAGCACTTTTATAAAGGGGCAATCTGTTCCACTTTCCCAATTAAACCATACAAGGAAAACAATATAACCAGACATATTTGTATCTACTGCTTTGAAATGTTGCCTATTTAATTTATTTGAATTAACTGCATAGAGAGATATCATCAAGCTTACTAGAATAAATTTCCTTTTCCAGTTAAGAGAAAAATTTTATAAATGGGAGTTGCCAAATCAGTACATGACTGCAACAGGACAAGTGATGAAAATGAAAAATGGTAGTAAGATTAAAAAAAAAAAAAATTACTTACTGGGAAAATAACTACAGGTACAGTAAGGGTTACAGCCATAAGTACAGCAAGACGCACAATAAGAAGAAGAACATCAGCACCAAGATATGCAGAGTATGTATGAAGTAGTTCTGGTTCAACTTTTCCTATAAAGAAAACAGTATTTTAATTACATGCAGTCAACATACTTCTCAAACCACTACTTCTGCTCTAAATCCTAAGCAAATTTTACCATTACAGCAATATGAATTGAAAGCCTCAACAGTTCCCGTAAGCACGTCTCAATTTAACACAGGGATAACCGGGAGGCACTGAATCTGTTTTAATTCAATTTTAATCCCGTGCCTTGGGCCTAATTCTACTACTGATCTCCTTTTGGGTCTGCACTTATAAAAATACTTTTTTTTTTAAAAAAATTGCATATATTTAGAACCTATAGTAAACATTTGCTTGCTCCAACATAAAAAATACTGTGGTTTCATTTAGTTCATTTAAAAGAAAGCGCAGAAGGCAATATTCACCATAAAATGTCAGGTATCCAAAGAGAGCAGCCAGTAAATACATTAGGAACATGGCAAAAAAAGATACATAGGACACATTCATCATTCTTTTCCGGCTTCGGCTATAAGGAAGAGAAAAAGAAACATTGTTAGCAATGAGATCATACTGTTTGATACTACTACTGTTTGTCTAGTGAAATTACAGACACATATTTAACATTTACCTTTTCAGTTCTTCATAGATAGGAAGAATTGCAGGATGGCAGACAAAAGAAAATGTCAAGATTGGGACAGCATACACAGTCTAAAAAACAAAAGCACCTTTCTTAAGTATCTCAAGAGACAGTAGAAATTTAGTTTTAAAAAATTAATCAGTAGGTTTTTTTCAGTTTTGACTTGGGCATCAGTTTACTTCTTGACAATGACTAGCTATACTTTACAATGGAAAGTCTGGCAAAAATTAAAACAAGTTCATGTTTTCTTAAACACAGACTCCGAGGTACCAAGTACTCTTGAATCTCTGAAGTCCATGCTGAGCTGAATGTATTTGCATTCAGAATTATGTTCTGCCTGTCATAGGCTTAAGCCATTATAGGCTGACCTTGGTATTGGCTATTGCACACGCTTCCTCCCCACATGTGGAGATTCACCACTCTAATTAGGAGCATTCATAACAGTCAAGACTTCATGACTGGAAACTTCAAGTCTATTCCAAACTCTGGCAGAGATTTCCCCTTTGCACACTTCTATTTACCACTTCTTCTTCTGCAATTTACTTTTTTTAAAAGACTCCACTAATGCACTTGAGAAATGCTATGCTGAAGAATGAGAGATGCGTGTATTGCCACTCATCTCAGGAAGGCACATCAAGTTCCTTTAATGTCCGTGTATCTGGAGTGTGGAAACGCTCAGTCCACACGAGGTAAACGGTGCCTAACTCTACCGGAACAGAAAGTCTTAGCACATCCCAAGTTTACAACTGGCCAATTACCTGAAGGAAAAAATGACCTATTTATCTGCTCTATATTTAGTCTTAGTTATTTTCAACAGAGAGTTTGATTTTTAGTCAGTTACCTGTGAATTGAAGATGAAGTATTTTGGCTTGCACACATCATCACCTGTTATGTTTTCATCTACAAAAGGTGCCAGTGTCACATTTAGTAGTGTCACGTTCATGATGTCACTGTCCATAGGACAAGGAATCTGAAACATCTTCCAAATTACCTAGAAATAAAGCCGTGTATTTATTGTTACTTTGACTAATCCAATATCTCAAACTTTTCAGAAACTGTTTAATTTCACTTTGAAACGCAGTTTTAACAGCACTGGAAGTCTACAAGAATATACTTACAACAATCAGAAAGAAGACCATGCAAAGTAATGAAAAGCCGCTGGTATAGCCCAAATATCCTGTGTTCAAGGAAGAGAAAAAAAGAAAATCTAAGGTACAATGAACAGAAACATCATTCAAGACATAACATTACGACAAAACACAGCCATCTCTTCGATGGCCATTTTCTTAGTGTTACACAGAACAAGACTGACTTTCTGCAATGTCAACCCAGATATGAACATTCTCAAAGACATATTAGGGTCTGTACATACAGTGAGCCTGTAATATTACACTTTATAACTTACAAAAGAACACCCTCACGACAAAATCCTCACACCATGTGACTTGTTTATTATATACTAAGAATGATTAATTCAAATAGAAGGCACTGTAAGATAACTTAGCCTTTTCCTTTCTGTTTTTATTGATTAATTTGTAGAAAATAGGAAGTTCAGAAAGTAATTCATGTCAAGACTCTCAGTAAGGTTCCACTACAGGATTCTCTGAACAAACAGTGTGTTAGCTGAATTATTCATGTATTATCACTGAATTAAAGCCATTTCAGATAAACCATCTGTTTTCAATATTCTGCTACTGCTTGGGATCTAAAATGAAAGAGGTGACTTCTGCTTACATTGCAAATACAATTTCAATGCCCAGGGCTTGTGTCTCTGTTCTTTTGAGACTGTTACAGGATAGCTAACAACATTATTAGCTAATAATAATATTTCACTATTACTGACCAAACCGTAAGAACACAAACAGAAAGTCACTGCTGAGTCTTGCTCTAAAGCTACCCTATCTATTGTCCTTTTATTTTCCACAAACACATCTGTAACTCAAGATAGTCTTTTCTGTAACTCAAGATAGTCTTTTTTTTTTTTTTTTTTTTTTAAGGTAGACTGACAGCAATAACCTAAACACTGGTTAGTCCCAAGAGACAAGTTTGGAGACAGCTGTTAATTCACATAGTACTTCAAGACTCCAGCATCGTTACCAAACCATTTCCCCACAGTATTTCCAATGCATTTTTATTTTGATTCAACTTGACTGCTTACCTAAATTTTTCAGTAAGGACAGGGGAAGAATGAGGATGACAGACACCAGCAGCACTAAGTAGTCACCATTAAGATACCATTCTCTGTAGAAAAAAAGGTAATATTAATTTTTAAATACTTTGATTAGATACTAAGACATTTGCAGCTTAGTCTTCACTCTTATCTTCTTCTACAACATATAGCTTCTTAAAAAAATGTAATGTCTAATGTCACAAAGGGTCAGCATTCAACTTACTATATGGACCTAAAGCCCTACAATATCTTATCTCACCCCAAACCTGCATTGTGCCTTTCCTTTAGTGTCCTTTTCTAAAATTAATATGCATCTGAAAGTCAGAAGACAGGAAAGTAAATGGTCAGAAAAAAAGTCAACTGGGATCAATCATGGAAAAATAGTAATTTGCTCAAGTGTTGGTTCCCAACTCTGCAGATGTACTAGCACACTGCAGGGCCCCAGCAGGGTGGTGATCCACTTTTAATGGAAATAAAATTCTATGGGGTAGTCTGCAGGAGCTGAAGAAAAACAGGTGAGGGCTGGAGTTGATGTAGTAGCTCAAGCCCACTGGCTGAGAAAACTCCAACAAGCACTGGGAGTCTCTTGGAGGCACACTTAGTCCCTTTCAGTAGGGAAACTATGATAAGAACCTCAGAAGATTTTTCTCCTTCAGATCATTTTTGCCATTTATTCCATAAGAAGCACCAGCTACTTTTTGAGAAAACATTTTGGAGTGTTAGAAGATTCACACCTTCCTTTGAAACATAAGAAAACAAAGATCTGTGTAAATATAATGCAATTTCATGGAACTAAGAGAAAAATATCTTGAGTATTTAATCGTGGCAGCGTAACTGCCTTCTTCATCTGTTCTACAGGAACATCCCATCTGCTTCATGCAATTCAAGTAACACCAAGCATTTATTCCTCAATATTAATACTTTATATCCTGTTATGATATCAGCTAGCAGAATTTATTTTAAAATGGACTGTCTACTACTTAGGTAAACAAAAAAAAATTAATGACCTAATTGGACATGTGTGCAAACTCAATTGCTGAACTGTAAGCTCACGCATGCTAATGCAAATACGGAATAACTTTAACAGACTTGCTCCAGATTTATGTAGTAAATGCAGAAAAGATTTGGTCATCTTTCCAGTTTTATCTGGGATAAGTAAACATAAAAAATGTATTTTACAAAGTTCAGATGTGTATGACAATAATGTACCTTTGGCTCCCTTTTTAAAAAATTTAGCTGTCTTGTGTGGTAAATTTAAAAGAAATCACAGCACAGAGATTCCTTGAATTTGTTACAGTCATAAGAATATGCACTGTTACTGTGCATGGACCATATGAAGGCCATCTTGACTTTCAGACCAAGGACTTAAAAGTTTTTCTGTGCTGAAGAATTAAGAATGGGATTGCACAGCTGAGAATTTTAAAAATTGCAAAACAAATTTTAATAATAAGCTACTATTTGCAATATTGTCTCAGAATTCCAGAATATTTTCTTCTACAGTAAGCATTATTTTGGGACATTTAAACAGATAAGTGCTTACATTTTAGGCACCAGGCTGCCAGAGTGGAATCCATGCCAATGGTAGCCACCCAGACTCCCCTAAGCAACGCATGGAGAGCGTCAGTTAAATGGGATCCACAATTGCCAGAGCACTGAGAAAAGATTTAATTTAAATCAGTGTACAGCTACCTAGTACCAACCAACAAGAAAACACTGAAGATACAAATCTCATTTTCTGAATTTTTGTCTGTCGGATTTGCAGAGCAGCAGCTGTATCTAGTGAGATTCACGGCCATAAATTTTCCCTCTTGAACTGCAACCAATTTTGACTTCTTTTCTGAAGATGGGACAGTTAAAAATACTTGCCTCCAAGCCCCCTTGTAAGTATTGGATACTCCAGGGACTTCCTTAAGAAGTTGAAAGTAAGGACCTGAATTCAGCCAAAGGACGGA
The DNA here is from genome assembly GCF_036013445.1 of Caloenas nicobarica. Classification (NCBI taxonomy): domain Eukaryota; kingdom Metazoa; phylum Chordata; class Aves; order Columbiformes; family Columbidae; genus Caloenas; species Caloenas nicobarica. Next base: position 34,029,759 of record NC_088245.1, read on the forward strand.
AATTAACTTTCTCAGCAAAGAATTTGTAAACAGTACAGTACTAAGTATATGGAGTGGGCGCATTCTTTAAGTACATTAAAAAAAAAAAAAAGATGGCTAGCACTGTTGTCATGACAATGTCTTATCAGCAAGCTGTATGAACACCACCAAATGGCTTGAACCCCTTAGGGAACACAGGCAAAAAAATGCCTACCTTCTGAACTCAGGCTTAGGTTCAAGTTGGAGTCTTGAGCTGCTCAGCCCTCTCAAGACTGGGACACTTCAGGACAAGGCACAGAAGTACAACTCTGAAGAGTGAGATTTATAGCACTTAACTCTATCCCTTTGAAGTCAGGCATCTTGTTTTAGATAGTTGTTTTTACACACCCTCTTGACATGGAGTGACATAATGTTCTTCAGAGATGCCCAAAACAGGTGTCTAAGCCACGTGCACTGAGCTGACCACTACAGATTATCACCCTTCTCCACTGATTATACGAGGTCCAGAGTAATGAAGAGTTTAAAGTCTAACTTTCAGACGGTACGGTTAGATAAAATGAATCCTACCCAAGTCACCCACTTTTAAAAACAAGCAAGAAAGCCACTGTGGAGTCAAGGTGTCTCCAAAGCTAAGTGGCAATGCATCCTCCATTTTAATCTTGGGCATATAAACTCTGGTTTAGTACAATGTTTAGTCCCCATGTTTTTCTGAGAACTGTTCCTTAAGACATCCATTATATAACTGCACCTTAATCTTATATTTAATCCCTTACCACAATATTAACACTAGAAAACCAAAATAACCAGTCCAAACCAGTTGGAATGCAGTAAGTTAGGAAAAAAAAAAACCACCAAACCAACCATAACCACGTTTATCTTTCCTTATTGACAGTATGTACTGACTGGTACATACATTAACACTTACCTGATGTTCTTTAGAGAACAGCTTTTTGTAAGATGATGCGATACCTGTATTTTTCTACCCTTTTCCCAGGACAGGCTGGATCTAAATGAAGTGGAGCACTCAGGGGAAGGGCAAACTTACTGTATCTCTGTCTGAGTAAGAAGCTACCCTATGGCATACCGAACGTAGTCTTCATATAAAAATATATACAGTCTCCGTATTTGTTTCTCCTAATAGTTTCTCTGATGAGGAGTTCTAACACCTACCCTGTGGTCTCTTCGATGTTCATAAATGTCTTGATGACCAATGGTAACTCATATTTCACTATGAAGAGGTAGCTTGACATAGCTGTAGGTGAATAACATCATAGATCATTACAAATATAGAATATGCCACAAGATGCAAGAATCACATAACATGTTTCATAACTTCACTTGAACACAAGCAGTTAATGAATACATGTTGTGTGAAAAAAAAAGTCTCCAAGAATAAGTAGGGAACAATTACTACTGACAGTACAGACATTTTAAGATCTTCTCCTCACCTCCAATGTTCTGCATTGTAATTGATCCAGAAGCAGCAAGTTTTCCAGCCATACCAAATGCCTTCATTCCCAATTGTTCATACAATAAAGATCCTAAAATAAAACAAAAGAATCCATTGGAAGAGTGGGTTTCACAAAGATACCGTATGAAAGAAATACCATATATTTGTAAAACAGTAATTTGCTTTACCTCCTTCATTGGCAGTCTTCAAAAGGAGATGCACTGAATACAACGATAATATTGAGACAACCAGTAGGAGTATCCTGGGGGGAGGGAAAACATGCACATTTTTAATAGCCATAAATGACTTATTGTAACCTTACTAAATAAACGCAGATCAAACATAAACATTAATCACGCACCGACAAGTGTAAGGCCATTATAACTGGCTACATTTGATATAAATAATACAACAAAGTAACAGTTGGAATGGTTTTCTATCAGTGCAAGAAACTATATTTTTCCTGTCTGCCTATCCTTGTTCAACACTGTGTCATGCATCTATTGAACTTCGAGTAGTGACTAACTCTAGCTGAAGTGAAGATTATCTCTTGGTCTTAAACAAATCAGCTTTTCAGCTTAAACCTGTGTAATGTCTTCTTTTTTTAACATAAAGTTGAAACTGCAAAAGCCTTAAAGAATTAACTGAAAATTCAGATGCATCGAGAGCCATGTCTTCAAACAGAAATACATATTTATTGTCATTAAAAAAACTTTCTTTGCTCAAAGGTTGCTCTTCATCTGTGCTTACACAGGAATTGCTAGTGGTTTGTTTGTTTTCCCCACAGCTTTTACGCACAATATGTATTATTTCCAGAAGCGTATTTGCAATATCTAAAATTCAGATCAACGCATCTCCCCCACAACAAATGCACTTCCCGGAGTGGCACACTAGGGGGACTTCTCAACTCCTGAAGACCACAGTGGAAAATTACAACACATTCAAAAAAATCCTGGCCTTTCTTACATCAGTACCAGCATTCTGCTTTATAGGAAACCTAAAAATCAGCCCACCTGCTCAAAAACGGCAACTTCCATTTAGACTTCCCAGAGCACTCTTTACATTTCCTTTTGTGTCATTTTTAGCGTTGGTGAAATCAGTAAACACAGCACAAAGAACTGGAAACAAGAACACCTGAGAAAAGCTTCACAGATCTGTACAAGGAATCCAAGAAACCTAAGTTCCTGTGCCAGTTCAACACTAACACTCGCACACAAAATAACCTCTGTATTTGTGACAGGTAGAGATTAAGCAGGATTTAATTCAGCCATGAACTAGAAATAGCACGCGAGATGTGCAAGGGTTACATCTCATTAAAACAGCACAGATCTTGGGCCATCAGTCCTAACCTCAAAAGGCTGCCTACAGCGTTGACAAGATCAGTCAGCAAACTCATCTCGAAGCTCACTCCGTTTCTGGCTTCCAGACTGTATCGTTCATTTATTTAGTGCTGACACAAGTGACAAGTCACAGCACTGACACAAGTGACTCTACATAGTCTTTGAAGAATTTACTGCCTTAATCAAGTGCAGCTGGATCTGAATCTTTAACCTGGCTATTAAAAGATATCTGTAATGTCCTCGGTGTCATCATAACTCCTCAGCATCATCAGTGATTAACTGCTTTGTTGCCTTGGAACTATACAAACTACAATATGTTTCGAAAGGTAACAAACCAGTTTATCTTTGAATCAATACTAATGCAAATCAATTTGAATGCGGTATCTGGAAATGAAAGGTAACTAAACAACCTCAGCACCCAATTGTTTAAATAGACATTTTTGAACATTTTTTTCTTCAGAAAAAATCTGCTCAAATACCTAACCTAAAATTATTTTCTTCCTTTCCTCAGAGATGTTCTAATGTGCATTATGCTGATTATCTTATACGCATTGCAGAAAACCTTTAGGGCACGAAACTGATGTGTAGAGAGGCGAAGTGTATCTCTCTTCTGAAATCACGCTGCTAAGTTGTTCATTCAGTTTATTATCATCTACATTAGTGAAAGTCTTAGCAAAAAAATCCCAAATCACCATATATTTAAAATCAAATCCTTTACATCAAAACTACATGTTTGCAGTTTCCTCAGGAAACTTGAGCACCACCCAGATATACTGTGAAATATCTGGAAGTAAATCTGACCTACAACTTCCTGGGAATCTGTCAACAGAGTAAGGCAAATTTCCAACTAAATGTTACTCGTTCTTGAACACTCAGCACATTTATTTCCATGATAAAAATACAAAGTTATTTTAAACATATCCATGGATTCCCATTTGCATCCAGTCACTGATATTACATGTTGTGTGAGTTGAACTGCCTCAAATATATGAAAAATGTATTTTCCCCAAGACATATAGAAGTACTGTATGCAATTGTCTCCTCGTGCCATTTTCAGTTACATTACTACAGTCTCGTCTTATACTTGAAAGCTTTTGGCAATATAGACATGCTAATGAAGATATGCTCATTATTCCACATCCCTCCCTTGCAGAGAGACAGTGATTTTTTATACGTGTAGCTGAAACCAGTTCCCTGAATTGAGTAAAAGTATAGCAATAAAAAGTATTTCTTTGTTGGTGTACATACAAGGTACCTCTACAGGCAAAACCATGTCAGTTGAGGAAAAGAAGACCACATTCCTGATCAGCAGGACTGAGCCACAGAAAGTTTTAGTAGACATGGCCAGACTTGCAAGAGACAAATAAATAATCATCTTCCGCCTACACTTTTCTTGTAACTCTCTACAGCCTGGCCGTGTACTTTTTGCGCAATTACGACTGCCACTAATTGAACAGTTCGTTGTCATTAATTTCAATCAGTGAACTCTGAAAGAAAAAGCTAATACAGATCTCTGTCTGCTAAGTAGTACCTTTCTTTTCTGCTTGGATAGTGGAATTCTCAAGGGAAGTCTTTCAGTCTATTTGTGGAGAAACTAGAGCTAAGTAAAGGAAAATTCACTGTAAAATGTTTTGTGGGTTACAGAACTTGCAATTAATCCGTTTAATTTTTCCATGTCCTTCTGAATGTATCACAATCTCTTAATTTAAAACAAGCTGTAAATCCTAAAATGCAATTCCAAACCAATGGCAATGACTGGGTATTCTGTAAAGGTCGTATTCTTACACAAAGGATTTTTCCGTTTTAATAACACAGTAGAAAGATTTTTGGTTTTTGATGAACCAAAAGATACTTACACAAAAAGAGCAATTCCAGTGTTAGCCATAGCATAAGAAAGACCAAGGATGCCACTACCCACAATAGCATTGCTTAGATTAAATACTGACATTCCAAAGGAAGTAGTACCTGGATGCTGAGAAAAGGGAGACAGGTAATAATTAATAGCAAGTTATTGCTTATTTCAGAATTAACAAAAGGCAAGAAAGCCCTTTTTTAAAATGTTATTGCTATATACTTACATACTGAGTTTCATATTTCTTCTTTCCAAGACTGGAGTCGAGCAAGAAATTTTGGTTTTCTGGATCAATATCCGCATAGTGGCTGTAAAAGCATTGCATCATTAGTCACCATTGCATATTCACTTCCCGTTTAGCATTTCCGATCCACTTCAAAGGGAAACGAGAAACCCAACAGAACGACCCAAAAAGAAGAACCCCCCCACCTGCCGATCTGCCCAGTACACAAAGCATTGCGCATGTTCACAGCCGCAGTCATTTATGTTGACATCACGCATGTCAACACGCACCACCTCCAGACCCGAGGGAGCGTTTTAAACGAGGGCTGGGGTGCGCCACAGCCTCTTGGTGCCTCCTGTGCCCGGGCTTGGGTGCTGCCCGTTCCCGGCCCGGCTGAGCCCACCTCACCTCTTCATGGCCGGCTTGGTGGGGTAGGGGTAGTTATAGTCGTTGCTGTTGGAGCTGTAGCTGCTGCTGTCCTCGTCGGGGGAGATGTTGAACTTGCCCATCTCGGCGCTGCTCATGGCGGTGTCGGTGCCGGGGGTCGGGGCTCGGCGGCCGCTCTTTTGTCCTTGCCGGCGGGACTCGCCGCGCCTGCGGAGGTGGGAGGCGACGTCAGTGCCGCAGCGGGCGCCGCGCGGCCCGTCACGTGGCCAGCGCGCGCCCGCGGCTCGGCGGCCCCCGCCCGCCGCCGAGTGGAAAAGTACCAGCGCGCGGGGCGGGGGGCGCGCGGGCAGACAAAGGTGAGACCCGCGGCGGGGCGGGGCCGCCGCCCGACCTGCGCCGCTCCGCCGGGACAGCGGCGTCTGCAGCGGCGCCACGGACCGGCCGAGGCAGCGGCAGCGCCACGCCGCGCTCCCCATCCCCCCCGCCCCCTCCCGATAGCGGAGCCTGATGCAACACCGATGGGCGATTGTCACATTGGCTGCCGGAGCTCCCGTCCCGCAGCCGTCCTCGCGTTCACCTCCCTCCCTCCCTGCCGGCGATACCGCGTATCCCGGCGTTTTCAATGGAAAAATGCAAATCGGTCACGAGACTCCACCGCGCCGCAGTCGCTTGGGGTTTTTCCACCTTTCTGCGATGCGGCAGCAGCGCGTACCTCCGCGCACCCGCCGCCGCGCCTCCGGGCAGAGCCCGGCAGGGGCTCAGGCGGCGAGCCGGGGGCTGCCGCCGGACAAAGGCGCGAAGGACCAGCCGCGCTGCGTGCGAAACTCGCCCCGTTCCTCCCGACGGCCGCCTAACAGCCGGCACCCGCCGCCGCGCCGTACCTTCTCCGCTAGAGTTTGAAAGCGAGGTTTCCTCCCGAAGCCTCGGAATAAGGAGATGCTCCTCTCTGTGCTGCTGCTTCTTACAAGGGAAAAAAAAAAACCCTTAACTATAAAGCGCCAGCAAAAACAGAACCCTAAATAAATAAAGGTAGAAAAAGATAACTTTAAAAAGCCAGCGGTATAAAAGAGAAAAAAAAAAAAATCGTGTCCGCGATGCTCCGGCTGAGGTGTGCCGCGCTCAGCAGCGGCGTCGATCCCGGTCTGACGGCCCCCTCGGGGAGCCGCTGCTCTTCAGGCAGGAATGTGGGCGCGTCATCGCGGAGGGGCGCGGCGCCCGCCCGCCGCCGCACCGCCCCCTGCCGCCCGCGCTGCCCGACTGACCCCCGGGCCGGCTGCGGGGGGGGCATCGGCGGGTTGGGGCGCGCCCGATTGAGGGGTGGGAGGCGGTCACCGGCGTGTGCCCGGGGGGGTCGGGAGCGGGGCCGCCAGCGCATGGCAGCGGTCGGTACGGCGAGCAGCTCTGCCGTGTTTACAGTGGGGGCAATTGAGTTTCGCAGCGGAGACGCGACGCTGCGGTGCTTGTCAAGAGCGCCGTGTCCGAAAGGTGCTTCCACCTGCCCGGTGCGGCATCTGCAGCGCGACTGCAGCACCGGGCACCGACTCACCGAGGAGGTTTCCTCCCCGTTTCCATCCTGTGCCAGCCTTCGGCGCCCTCCCGGGCTCCAGCTCTGGCGTTGCCGAGTAGCACGGTGCACGACAGGGGTTGAGGTGCCACCGACCCATAGCTACTCGTTGCAGTCACTTGCTATTTTTAATAAACGAGCACATGCAAGCCCCGATCCCGGGGGCAGCTGAAAGGGTCCCCGAGCGTGTGCTCCGGGAAGTGATGCGGAGTGACGGCCTCCCCCTAGTGATGCGATGCAGCATTGCCTCCACTTTCGGGAGGAAAGAGGGAAAAAATAGTACCCTGCTTCCTTCCTCTCAGGTCATCACTCCAGAAACGTTTGAGGGCTTTGCTGCTCGATGCCCCGTGATAGGGGGAAGCGGAGATTTACTGCTCGCCCCGGCCCCTCACACTGAGGTTGCAAGGGGCTCGACTTGGCCACCGTTTCTGCCGGGGTTCTGCCCTCGCCCTGGCCGCGCTGTCCCCGCGGCAGCAGCGCGCTCCCACGCGAGCCTCGAGCACGGAGGATGCCCGGCCACCCAGTCGTTTTGCCCCCGTGAACGCCCGGAGCCCCGGGGCTGTGCCGCGGCGGACGAGGGGTCTCTGAGGCGAGACTCCCGGCCCGCCCCCGCCCCGCCGCGGACCCCGGTGGCGCTGGCTCTGCCACCGGGGCGGGCGGGAAGCTGCCCGGCGGCGCGAGGCAGCGGCGCAGCGACCGTTACCGCCGCAGAACGTTCTGGAGCGGCCCCGGCGCAGGGGGGGGGCCGGGGGGGAGGAGGAGGGAGGGCCGGGGCGCGGCGAGGGCACGCGCAGGAGACGCGGAGCCGAAAATTTTCCATCCCTGCAGTTCCCCCCCGCCCCCATCCGGCACGTGACGTCACGCCTCCCCCTCCCCCCTCCCGCAGCCCATCCCGGGCTGTGAGGCGGCGGCGCGCGGCGGGAGCGCTGCGGCGCTTTCCCGCGCAGCCCCGGGGCGCAGAGCGGCCGCGGCGTCGCACCTGCCTCCGTGGGAGGCCGGAGCCGCGGGCTGTGTGCGGTCCGGCCCGGGGACGCCCCGTGCGTTTCTCCCGCGCCGCTTCGGGACTGGGCCGGGCGCTGTGAGGGGCCGGGCGGCGCCCCACGCCGCGTCCTGGAGGGCGGCGGGGGCCGGGCGGGCACGGGCAGCCCCATAGCGGGGTTTGGCATTCCGCCGGGGGACAGCTCCGGGCGTTTTGCGGCTGAACTCCTTCCCAGCCGAGCCATCTGCTGCTTCGGGGTGTCGTGGGGCCGGGTCTGCTCTGCTTGCAGACAAGGCGAAGTACAACTTGGGGCGCTTAGGGCCCCGACGTATTCTAAAGTTGCACCAGAAGTGGCCGTAGCTGGAATTTTCGGTCCCTCTGAAAATCTGACTGCATAACAGGCAATTTGCAAAGGCTGCAGCAATCTGATGGGTTAAGCCCACGGACTGCACAGCTCCACTTCAAAGTGCAATCACAGTGATAGGTGAATAAGCATTGCTCTGCGGAAGCCAGGTCATACGCCTTCTAGAATGGGAACAGTGAATTCCTTGTGCATTTTTCAGTCAATCCCCATTCTTCAGGTGTTAGCAGTTCCGTGAAATTACTGTTTACACGAGAGAGGTCAAGGTGACCCGTGTATTGTGGGTTTTGCTAGGATAACAACAAATGTGATGACGCAGCCCGGCGTTTTTAGGACCACAGCTGTTGGAGGGACTGACGGCAGCATCCTTTGCAAGGCAAGCACGCAGATTTGGTGCATGGTAAAGAGTCTCGTGCACTTGATAGATATGGAAGCCATCTTCATAGATGGGATCTGGTTGCCATGAACAGTACAGTTTTTTTAAAAGTTAAAACCAGATTTTAGTCCAAAATAAAAGTTTCACAGTAGGAGTAGGGTTTTTTTTTTTGTTTGGTTGGTTTTTTTTTTGTTTGGTTGGTTTTTTTTGTTTTTTTTTTTTTTTTTTTAACTAGAACTGCCCTCATTTTATATGGCAAAAAGATGAGGCTTTGTTGCTCGTTTATGAGAAGAAAAATTGGTAAAATACACTTAAGAAAAAAATTGCTATTTGTCTAATGGCCCCATTTTTGGAAGGTTCAGTGTGCAACGTGCGACTGCAATCTGCACTGCTCCAGAATACTGAGTCTTTAAAGTCTTTACCCATGCAGCCTGTTTGGTGGTTCAAATGGTCTCCTTTTTCAAGTGGTTTTAAGGAATGCCTCACTGATTGAATTATAATTTTCCCGATTTTGTAATTGCCAAGAATGTCCTTGGCAAAACATACATACAATGTGTTTCATCCAATTTTGAAATGTATTTTGTAATCAGAATAATACAACTTAATATTCATCGGTTCCTCCCACCAGAGTTTCAACAATTCATTTGTTTTCATTGTCTTTATTTCTTTTTTTTAAGTGTTCTTATGTTCTTTTTTTCCTTCTCTTTCTTTTCATCCTCCTTTTTTCTCAGTCACCCTCAACTTTATACGTTTCGTTTTTTTGCCTTTTAGGTGTGTTTGTGTGTGTGTATATGTGTGTGTGTTTGTGTGTGTGTTTGTGTGTGTGTGTGTGTGTATCTACTCATTGCAAGCTTCCTTATGAAGTCTGAGCTTTTAGAATAGTTAAGAATGACTTTTTTTTTTAAATCTGGAGATTTTCTTCTACTTTTATGTATTCATAAGATAACCCAGCACCATTCTGGAGTTTAAGACTGGTAAAGATTTTTTTTTTAAATAGTGAAAAACATATTTCTGTATTTCATTTCATATAGAGCTGTGGATGATATGTCTTGTTCTTAGTCAGGTTTCCCTTGCTGAAAGACCTAATAACCATATAGGGGGTGATGGTATACACTTTCAAAACAAAGCAAAACCAGACAAACAAAAATAAGATGCGTTATTCTAAGGATATAGTAAAAGAAAATATGGATTTATCTTGAGGTAGGTGGTGTAAAAATTGAGTTGCCTTCAATTATACATGTAGAAATGAACTAGAGTGTCCAATTTATTATACAGGAAGGTAACACGTTTTGGTAGCTGAAGAGCTCTTGGCTGCGTACTTCTAAATGTCAGTTTGCAGCTGTGAATGTGCTGTAGATTCACCCCTTGCCGTAACATGGCCTACCAGTTATTAGCCTGCAAATGGTTTCTTTTTAAATTGGATTAGTTGTTTTTATGTTTAGAAAAAGAAGAACTATCTGGCAAATGCCTATGTTTTTTCTTTGCTCATGTTTTTGCAAATAAAAGGCCTTTATAATATGGGAGGTTCTTGTTTCATGCTATTTCTTCCTACATATATAAACAAACTGGGGAATACTGTACAACTATCTGTAGCACATGCCCAGCAGAGTCATTTATGTTTATATTATGCATAGAAAAGTTATGTGTACAGTAATACTGTAAAAGTCAAGTCTATCCACATGGCTTTTAGATGATACTTCCTAAATTGCCCAAAGGATATCTAATGAAATATGTAATATGGCAAAGCAATCTGTACTAATAGCTACATAACATTCATTTTGCCTTTGCTTAGTATGAATAATATACAAATCCCAACAGAGTAAGGATCTGCATTGGGTGAAATCCTCGGTACTGCCAAGAGGCTGGGGAAGGCTGGTGATGCAGAGTGTCTCGTGACAGAGGCCTGGGAGCTGTGTTGTCTCCCGAATGAAGGACTTGCACGGTGGGCTCTTCTGTGTGACGGACGCTGTCACAAGGAAAGGGTGGGTGGGTGGGTGGGTGGGGAACACGAGGATTCACAGTTGCGCTGCTTGGACTTGGTGGTCCACAAAGGTGCAGGTGGGGCTGAGGGTTCACCGTCCTTCCAGCCAGTTTGGTTCATTATTCTTACCTCACATGGACTGCCTGTGGCGTGCAATTAATGAAATTATAGGTTCTGATTATACGCTTTCTCAAACAAAACTTCCACTGAAGCCAAGAGGTATTACGAGTGCATAAGGAATGCAGGATTGCATATCCTGCCTCTTGGGCTTTGCGATGGTGAGTTGGAGTTACATATTAAACTCACTTTAAGCCTTAATTTTTTCCCTCTGTGTTTATCCTAGTCTAGTTTCAGTTTTGCAATATGAAAACAACAAGATCACTATGTTAAGAACATAAGCAGCAGCATTCTTTTAAAAAATAGTACATTTACTATAATTATAACTTGGATTTAAGCTAAAAATAGGGAGAGATTCTCAGTCTGAGTTTTAAAGACATCTGATTATGCCGTTATACTGCAATAAACTCAAAACAGTGGGTGCTGCGTGAGATATATAGCACTAGTCATCTGCAAGAAACTGTCAGCCTTAAATGGACATTACCAGCTGCTATAAAAATAATTTCTACTTTATATTTTTAACTCTGTAATGTTTTTAAGGGCTTTAAAAATAGCATTTCTCTATTAATCTTGATTCATTTTTTCCACTCATCGAACACTGATTTTTTTTCCTGTGTGAAATTAACATGAATTTTTAAGTCTTTGTCTTATTTATTTATTTATTTATTTATTTATTTTCCAGTAGTACAAACACTATACATTGATGGAAAATAAAACCTCAGTGAGCAAACAAGATAATCTCCTCACTTAGTATTTATTACCAAAAAATACAGTGCAAACAGATAGCAACAAAAACGTCATAACTGGATCTCCATTCTGTATATGTGTGTATGTAAAATTGCACGTATTATTTCCCACCCCCTCCCCCTTTTTTTTTTTTTTTTTGTAAAAATGCTGATATTCCTAAATAATTTGAGGACTGAATGGCTTGAGGACTTTGTGGATAACAACTATTATCTACTGAACTTAAAATTCCACTTTTCATCTCCAGTACATAAAGCACAAGAGTGGCTGTTTACAGTATCACAAAAGATCCCTAAAATCTGGTACTTTTTTTCTGACAGTGGCCAGGAGCAGATTCCTCTGTGACAAAGGGTAGGGAAGAGCATAGGGCCAGTTTTATGTTCTAGCAGTCTGATGTTTAGGATTTACTGAGCCAAAGGTTGTAGCCACATGTTTGTATTTAATAGTTTCTGGTGCTCATCTGTATGAAATTGTTGAATCACTTTGAACCCCTGTATAATTCGATATTTGTCATAAGTGGTGGCAAAGCTTACTTACGCGTTTACAAAAAAATTTCCATTAGTTAATATTTTTCCCCAGACTTCTTCCTGATCAGTTCATTTGAGATCCCCAAGTTTTGCACAGTAAGAATTGGGTTTTATGAACCTTTATTATGCTTTTCATAGTCGTCTTTCTTGAAACCAAGGAGTCCTCGTCAATCTGATAGGTAGAAACTGCTTCGTATCTTCAGTTCTCCTGGATTCCTGTACTAGAGAAAATGAAGATTGCTCAAGATGTTATAGGTGTCTTCTCATTTGTTAGAGAACAAAATTTAGACCTGGAGTCTCCTATAAATTGGCAGCAAGCACATTTTACCTCTACATTTTTTGCTGTTGGTTTGTGTCTAGACTGATGTGTGTGCATCTGTACATTCTGAGGAAGGACTTTTCCCCTGGCTTTTTAGGTTTAGTGTTCGCTGTAGAGCTGCATATTCTAAGTTGGCTGGTGTCCACATGTAGAAAACACGTAGCCATTTATTTTTTTTTATTTTGGAAAGATGTTTTTTAGTTTTAAATATTTATGAGCAACATTTGTAAAATTTCTGCTTGTGGGAAGAAAAATCATTCTCCTACCTGAGTGGGTATGAGCAAAATGGACGTGTTTAATTTAGTCAGAGAAATCTGCATGGATCAATTCCTGGCAAAAATTAGGAAAGGCTGAATAAAATAGTTTATACAGTCTCCTTTATATGCAATTAGAGGATTTGAAAGGAATTAGTGAAAAAATTATTACATAAATCCAGTAGAGTGGGAAGGACATTTTTGTTTATATACATACCAGAGAATGTCTTTGCTTGTAAAGACATCGCCCCTCCTGTTTATCTCCTATGTGCAGAGTACTCTTACGGAAAAACAGCTGCTGAGTCACGATTTCAATGAATGACTGACAACCCGTTTCTACTCAGAATTGGTAGACTGTCTCTCCTGTGTATCAGGCGAGCCGTGTTACGCCCCTTACTTGGGAAATGAAAGCATGACACAGCGATACAGCTGACTTCATTGAAAATGCTGTAAGCAGGAGAATGGAAATGTGTTTAGGCAGCCATGTAAAGCAAATTGAAATCTATCCGCATTAAATTATTTACTGGCAATTATGATTCGTTGTTAAAGAAAATAATCCAATAGTGGTCATCTCAATGTGCTGAACTAGCAGTTTTGCAGTGTGGTTATCCAGAGGGAATTTTGCCTGAATATAGGAGTAGTAATAGATCTGAGAGAGACGTGGTGCTCTCTGTTGGCAATGTTTCCTGAACAAAGAAATATATGTGCATAACTAGAGTGGTTAGGTCCAAACCTAGATAGTCTACACTTTATGATACCAATATATAACCTATATTGAATAGTTTGCGAGGCCAAAATAAATTATGAGAAGCTGTAAACATTGCCTTCCTCTTCATAAATGTAAGAAGGTTTTATTATGGTACTATAAATATGTCCAAAACATTTATTTCTCCTTTCTATATGATGTTTTAAATTCTCTTCTCCTTGAATGTGTAAGTATACATTTGGATTGTGGCAAGCAGAAGCCAGTTTACATTTACAGAAGTATCCGTAACTATTACTTTAAAATCCTTTGAGTAGTTAGTTTATATTGCTACTAGAAGCATAATTATTCCATGAACAGCATGGTACTTCACATTTCATTTAGCCACTTGCTTTTTTTGTTATATGTCTAGGTATAATCTTTTAAAAGAGACTGAAATTTACCTCTCACCACTGAAGATTTTACTGCCATTTGTCATGTAAACATCTGTATGAGATTTATTGTGCTCCCGTGATAGTCCATAAAAAGGTTTGTCAGTGCGTTCAGCAGGGAAAGAGCAAGTCCATTTATTTGGCTGTTGCTGTGGAAGTGCTTATTATACCATTCTTCTGATGGCCTTCTTTGGACTGAAAAAAGATTATGGTATGAACTTTAAGTCATTGGGATTTTCCGTAGCCCGTGAGTTGCCATAATACTGGGACATTGCTATGTGGAAAAGTTACTCATCTGTGCATGATTTTGTGCATGTACTAAAGCTTTTGCAGGACTGGACGTGTTGGATTTCATGTTGCAGTATTTCTGATAGAGTATACTTTATTGAAATCATGTCACTGGAATTTGATAAGGGATTTTGTCATACCATACTAAGAAATCTTAAGCTTTCTTTATGGTATGACTTGAAAAAGTAACTATAAACTGTACAAACTATCTGAAGAATTCTAAAATAACAGGGATTTCTATAAATAACTAACATGTATAGAGTATGTAATGATGTTTTGTAGTTTAACTCTTGATCAGCAGACATGTGGAACAACCTACATAGCTCACAACCACCCCAAATTAAGAAGCATAGAACATCTAGATCACAAGGTCTCCTTTTTATTCCACATATAGCACACTGGCACGCACAGGTGAGCACATGCAGACAAACTTACGAACAGGTGATCTTGGCTGCTGTTAATGAATAAGGGGGTTACAGGAAGGAATGGAATCCCTTCACCAGAAATTTAAGATAGTTTAAAACATGATCTTGTGAGACATTGTTAAGTAGATTGACTCATTAGTGTCAAAACAGGTAACGTATTTAAAAAGAGAAACATGGTTTTACTGGGACTTTAGCGTTAATTGTGGCTAGTGAATGCTATTATTAAACACAACTCATTCTTTTCTGATTGCTAAGTTGTTTTTAACATCACGTTAGTTTACAGAACTCCTCAGAGTCATGATCTAATTTGATGTAATTTTCTAGTAAATAGTCTGAAATAAAAAAAAGTCTCACAGATAAATAAAATTATTGAGAGAATACAATGAAAATTTTGCTACAGGATGAAGGGACTGTAGATTAATTATTATATCAGTGTACTAGACATGCCCATCAGTTATTATTTTTTCCGCAAACTTTACAAATATTATTTGCTTTAATATTGCTGGGATTGTGCATAACAAATACCTTTTGGTGTCAAACAGAAACTCAGAGACCTTCACTGTTGCCAAAATGGACTTAGAAAACATATGAATTTAGATTTTTTTTCCCTCTTATGGAAGATATATGGGAGAGTATCACAGTAGAAAGAATAACTGACCTAGACAAAAATCATACAAACATGTAGGAAATAAATCAAAACTAGCAGTATTTCTTTTCCACACCTATCCTTCCAGTTCCCCTAAGTGCCGGCGAGACATCTTGTGTTCTGTTCTTTGCTTTGCTTCTTGCCATCTGCCTCACATGCAGGACCCTTACTCCTCAGATCAGATTGGCACCTTGTAAAACCTGGATGACACGGAAAAAGTTCTCTGCAGTTTTTGATTTTATGCAAAGTTTTGAAATGAACCTACAGTGAGGCTCTGTAAGCAAAACCAGGCTAGGGGCAGAGGAGGGCTCATTAGGAAGAGTCACAAAGAGGCAAGAAAGTCATCAAGAGGCTACTTCATTACCTTGAGCACTAAATTACCATGGAGATCTTGTCATAGACCCCTTACCACAGTGTTCCCCAGGCTGGGTCCTGGCCTGCACGCCTGTAGTTTTGTCGCCAGTCACTGGCACAAAATGGTCATACGCCTTCTTTCCCAAAACTACAAGACCATAAGGCTGTCTGTGACTAGCACAGAGCTGCTTGGGCAACTCAGTTTTCATTTATTCCCGATGTCCCTGAAGATCTGGGCCAACCCAAGCCAGGCCGTGCCTCTGCTGCGGGCAATGGCAGGGCCCTGCCGTGGCTGCCCAGGCCCCTGCAGGCACTGACAGGCTGTAGCCCCCCTGAGCAGCCTCCCCGGGACCCACACCCACACCCTGCCCAGTTAAGCTCAGGCCTGGGCATCCCATTCCTGCTTGGCCGGTGCCGTAGGTGTAGCTGTGTCCAGCTCTGTCTCTTGCAGTCTGGCTTCGCTGGCTGCTCTCCTGGCCGGACCTTGGGCTGATGTTGCAGGCAGCCTTGTCTCCAGCCCTGTTTTCTGCTGGACCTTGAACTGACATGACTGGCAGCCTTGTCCCTCGTGCTGTCCTGCAGGAACACCTGCCTGCACCCTCTGGATGGACCGTGGAACTAGTTCAATACCCATGTCTGGGGCTGTTGGTGGACTGTGACCTGACCAGCACCCTGGGACTGCCCTGTTGCTGGGGGTGCTGGTGGTCTCTGCCTGCCTGTCCCGGGGTTCCTGTAGGCTCCTGGCTCATCCTCCCTTATGCCATGCACGGGATTTGGACTGATAAACCATCACATGTCTGGGCAGCAGAGGGGCACAACTAATTCTGACAGTGCTAAGAACTGACACAGCTTTCCTTCCTTTTTGGGTCCTGGCAGTTAGTTTCATCCTTCTTTCAGGTGCATTCAAAGTCTTTCTCCTGCTTTTACATTTACAAGGTACTGTGAAGTGTTTAAAAAGGAAATTGTGTCCATCTCTTTTCTTGATACCACCTAACTTCACTGAACAGGTGCGTAAGAGCACACCCAGCTTCTACTAACCTTCTTACTCCTGGAAAGATGGTACAGCTTCATGATACCTAGCTGTGTCTTTCTTGATGACTTTCAGTACATACAGCAGAAATAAATGTTTTTCCAAAATGTTACAGCACTTCAAGACATCTTTTACTATTGTAGGGATTTTGTATTTACATTATATTATGTTGCTTGTAGTCAAAGACCTTCAGTAGGGATTTGGCCTCAAATCCTGTAGTTATTAAAAGGAAGGTGTGGGCTTTCATGGGTAAAAAAACCAAACCAAAACAAAACTTCCTTACTCAGTGCTGGCTTAAAAAAAAAATAGTTCAAGTCTGAAGCTCCAGCTGCTTATAAATCATGATGAAGACAGTATTAGATTATGATGATTGAATGCACACCTTAGTTAATAGGTTTCTATGTGAGCGTCTAAAACCTGCATTCAGGGAACAGCCTTTGTATTTTAAAGTATAACTGATCTTCTTTCCTAATCAGTATAAATCTGCAAGATAAAAGTATTGAAGAACAGTAAGGTCTTACATTACTTTATACAGTGCAAAATATGCCAGTACATTTATTGTAACATCTTATCTCAATGTTTTGTATTCCGTATTATTGAATGAATTAAACTGGTGTAATTCTGCTTGTATAAGTTAACAGGACTGTGCAAATATGTGTATTTTTGAAGTACATAGGATTGTCGTACTTTACAAAATCGTCTTCTCAGGTTTCATGCTTCTGTACACACAAATATGTGCATACACACTACCATATGTAGATCAACATTGCTGTATGAGACCACATAATTATTTTTAAAAGTATTCCAGTGGTAGAAGTTACAAATATTCTTGTTATTATGTGCCCATAAAATGTATGCAGTTGAAATAAACAAACTGTGATTCTTCTAAACATTATCAGAACTTGTATGACTAATTCAGTCTTTTATCTATCTTTGGATAATCATGTAGAAGCTAGGCACATAGGAATGCTGAACAGATAATATAATTGGTAGTGTAAATCTGAGTGGGTAGGCAGTTGGATTTCCTTCAGTCAGTTCTTCCTAGCCACTGTCTTTGAAGCTGTAATCCTTCTGAGCCAAGCCTGGTCTGAGGTTCCAAGCACACATTAGTGCCACGATAAGAAACTTGCTGTGGAAAGGTTGTCACTGTTCCCACAGCCAAACCGGCTGTCAAGTTTCCTCATTTGTTCCAGTGCGAAGTCAATAGCTTTCCAGGATAATTCTGAACAGCCCAAGCTACTTTGCATGAAATGCATAAAGAAAGCTCATATGTCTTTCATCAGCTCAGCTCTGGACATATTATCTTTTACTAAATTTGTGATCACAGACATCTGGTGACTGGTAACTGTTCTTGCAGCTGGGCTGAGTTGAGATGCATGGTGTGTTCTGGGGTGCGAATGAAGGGAAGGGGAGAAGATACGCAGGGTGGTATGATCTGCTCTGCTTTTGTTGAAGGTTTAACTTCATTCAGTGAGGCATGGACATCCTGGAGATCAGTGGGGCCAGCAGGTCCCTCACAGGCACTCAGGCATTAGGATTAGGACCCAAGTTTGTAGGCTCTCACGCCCAGTGCAGAGTAGAACATTTAAAACTTTTCTTTCTGTTTAATTACTCAGATACTAATATTACCTTCTTTAAAACTAGTGAAGCTGCAAGAGAGTGAAGGCTAATAAAGGTCTTAGTTTTCTTCTGATATTTGAACAAATGTAATATTCTTCACTGTATGTCTCACAAACACTTGTTTCAATGCCCAGCTGTCTTACTTTGGCACAGAGATAGCTACATTTGAATATTTAGCAAAATAATATTGTAAAGTTTATCCTTTTGCAGTTGTAAAGCCTGAAATTACTCTGATGGTATTGTACTCTTGTAGGTGTAAGATAACAATCATATAAATGAGATGCAGGTGTAGACTAACATCAAATATTACCATAGAAGAGGTGCAAGGCAGAGTCCATATAGAGGCAGGTTCTCTGCTAATATGATGTTATTGCCTGTAGCTGCTTAGAGAATTTATTCCAGACTGTCTGTGCAATCCTTCCTCTAAGTTAAGCAGCCAGATTATGCCTTTCTATGCACATGCACTTGTGAATGAAATCAATGACAGAGATGTGCTCCTTTCTGTACAGAACTATTTGACACATACCATTACCTTATTTTCTCCTCCCAACTTAGACAATACTATGATATATGTTCCCAGGCAAACCGATAATTCAAATAAAACCTCAGTTAGCATTTATGTAGATTAAAAACAAACAAACAAACAACCCCCCCCAAACAAACAAACAGAAACAAAACAAAACAAAACAACAAAAAAGGGAACACTGAGCCCATCCTGGAGTCCAAAGAGCAGGTTCTGGTTAATTGGAAGCCTAAGGAGCCAGTCTCCTTCTTTTCGTGGGTGGTGGTAAAATAGTTACAATAATTAATCTGTTCTAACTCTGTAGATAAAATTCTCCTGTGGGAAAAAACAGTTCAAGAAAAAAAAAGACTTTGAAGAACAAGGTAAATACTTTATTCTGAAATGTTGTGTCTACACAAGAAATAGTTATTTTGCTAAAGCTTGTTGATTCATTTCGTCACGAAGCAAGTTCTTATGAAAGTCCTCAGCATTCATATAAAGTTGTCAGGCATTAACACAGTGATAAATGTTTTGAGTGATCTTTTTTTTTTTTTTTTTTTTTTGCTATTTTTCTGCTTTCTAGCTTTTCTCACAGTTGGTATAGTGGTGTTGGTCTTTGACTTTTATTCTTAAATTTAGAAGTAGTAATTTTTAGTTGGGGATTACTAGATTAACTTAAACATACACTGTAAAAAAAAATCTAAACCTGCTGACTTGTTTGTACTTTGCTTCTGTAGCAATTCAAATGTTTTATTGAATATCGCATTAAAGATGTCATAGAAAACAGACAAAGAAAGTAGCCCTCGAAAGTCAGCTGGTCCATCTTCTGTTCTCAAGGCATATCTAACGATGTCTAAACCATTCTTGGCAGAGATTTGTCCAGTTA
Organism: Caloenas nicobarica; assembly: GCF_036013445.1. Classification (NCBI taxonomy): domain Eukaryota; kingdom Metazoa; phylum Chordata; class Aves; order Columbiformes; family Columbidae; genus Caloenas; species Caloenas nicobarica. The sequence continues at coordinate 34,049,097 of NC_088245.1, forward strand.
TCCCTTGTTGCAATTTAAGTCCACTACCATCTGTTCTCTCTGCAGTAGCCTTTTACATATCTGAAGACCATTATGTCTCCCCACAGTTTTCTCACTTCCATATGATGAAGAGCCTGGTCCTTTCACTGTTTCCCAGACTCAGAGAGCTCTACCTGCTTTCCTCTGTACTGTCTCCATTTGATTCCTTTCATTCCTGGAAATGATGCTTCAGATCGAATAAAGTACTCGATTTGAACAAAGCCTTCATGTTGACACTTTTCCAGGATAATATTTGCTTTTCTTGCAACCTTGTGGCATTGCTGACGCGTGTTCAGTCTGTGACCCACTGCAACCTCTGATCCCATCTGTGGAACTGCTGCCTGGTCATCCCCATCTCTGTTTGCTCAGCTGATTATTCCCTAGTGCTGTGCTTTGGATTTGTCCTTAGTGAAATGCATTCCATTTGTTCAATGACAACTTGCATCTTGTTTCGGTAATGCATCCTCTCTATTTCCTCAGTTCATCCTTCTGAATTCAAATCCTGCTGCCTGTGTAGGGGTTACAGATTTTCCAAGCATTGCATCCTTTGCAAAGCTGATATGAGTGCTATTGATTCCATTATACAAATCATTAATGAATATACTGAAAAATGCCATATCTGGGATAAGTGTTGTACAATGTAATGCCTATGGAATGTTCTGGTCGGTGACTCTTCATTACTGAAGCTCACAGGACAGGCATGGTGTGAACAGAGGATTATTCTCCTGATATGCCATGACTTGAGAGAGGTGAAGTTGTGTCAAGTTGTCCAGGCCTGGGGAGTGGTGAGCATCTTTTGCAGTAGTGCCGATGAGGGTCCTCCTGAGGTCCAAGGCTGAAAAGATAGTAGCCTGAAGCATCAGTGCCTCTTCCACACAACCAGGGGAGTTATATTTGCTGTGGTACTGCCCTCTTTGTGTTTGTGGGTGTAGAAATCAGTCCTACATGATCATACTAGAACTTTTTTTTAATATTTTGATAATTTAAATGTTTTCATGAAAAATTAAATTGAGTAGCCAGGTTTCTCTAAAAAAGGGTGTTCTTAAGTAGGAGGAGAAGGAAAGAGTTTGGAATAAGAGCAGAAACTACAAGTATTGTTGGAAGGGAACAAACATTCAGGAGCTAGAGCTGTTGTAGCGTTCTGAGTAAGCCATAGTGTATATGTCTTACTAGTCCTGGAAAAACTTGTTTTCACTGTTGAAAGTATATATATATATATTTTATTTTTTTCCTGACTTAAGAGCTCTAAGTGGCATGTTTCAGTAGGAAATTGTATGTTTGTCAAAAAAATGCTGACAATGATTTTTTTGTTTTCATCAGTACTTCTCCATGAAAATGAGCCACCTAATATATTTAGGTTTCACGCAAGTTTTTCAAAACTTCATGAGTTTTAGACTAATGTTTCTGTTACAGTTATTTTTTCAATAACTTCCAATACATATTTTACAAGAACAGTCATTTGACAATATATTTTGCTGTGGAAAGTGTGTTTCTTTCTTACAGCTTCCTATAAAATCTTATCTAAACTCACAATGAAGATGAACTTGCTGTTCTTGCAACAACAATGATTGCACTGTTTTCCAAGGCCACTTACAAGAAAATAAATAGTTTGGGCTGCATTGACACTTACACTTTCTGTCATTTAGCTCAGAATATGAAAAAGTAGAGATCCGCAAGCAAACATTTTATAATGTTTTGCCTGCACATCAGCCTTGAAATGAGCTGCAAAAATAATGCACACTTATACATAACTCCTTTGTTTTAGGTATGGTAAGGCAAGATTCTTGAGACCCAACTTACATTTTTTAAGGACTCTTTAGGACTACTTGCTTATTTAAGGCAACTGAAATTACAAAATACCACACCTGTTATGTATTACATAATTTCTAAAATATAGCCCTGCATTTCCTTTGAAAGGAGCAAGACATGGAAAAATTACATTAAAGAATGATGTGTCAGCCAGGTAATTTTCCCTTAAGATATAAATGATTCAAAGGGGCTGATTCTTGCTGCTGTGTTACTCAGTGAACAACAATACAGCCTGATATAAAGCAATGTTTTGCTTTATGCTGCTTAATATTCTTCTTGACTGAGTGACGCTGCATCGTATCAGGATAAAAAACCCAGAATCATATCCATGGTACCTCAAACATTAAAATAATTAATAAGTGATTTTTACCATTGAAAGGTCCAGCTCCGGCACAGCCAAATAAGGTTTGCTCAATACAAGACTAGTCTGAAAGACAGCAAATGTAGTTACCAAATCAATGACATATGACAACAGCTGAAACATATTTGATAGAAAAAGGAACTTACAAAATCCAGGACAATAAGATAAGGCAGTGGTCTCTCCATGGTTTATTAAGGTTTGGAAATATGCATCCTAGGAGATGAACTTGCCCCATAATGTTGCAGCGCTCATTCCAAGCTGGTATTTTGCATTTCAAGGAGTATTGTTACTTGAAATGAAAAGATGAATCTTAAATGAATATTTTCAATTTTTTATATTTTGTGATGTGTGAACAAAAGCTCAAACTTTGTAATTTTTTGGTTATTATTTTTTATCTTTTACACCCAAATCGGCACTCTTGAGTTGTCTTGTCTACTTGTTCTTGAGTAACAGATGCTGTTGACTGACTGAGAAGCATCAGTTAGGAGTAACTGAAGAGTTAGGTCTGACTTTGTTAGGCAGTATGAGATGAGCCTACATATGGTGGCTGGCAACGGCGTGAGGGACTGACTTACCCAGGCTACTGTCACCTGCCTGCCACTTTCCTCCAACTGGAAGTTTTTGTTCCCATCCCTACCCCCAGCTTCCAGCAGAACTGAATGTCTGGTTACTAATTAACGTTATTCTGTCAAAATGATCTGAGTAAGTTTAAATACTTCATAGCGAGGGATTTAAAAAAAAAAAAAAAAAAATCCCTGGATCAGTGTTGACAGAACTGGGTTAGAGGAGATGCCAGCAGATGGCAAGGTGCAGCCTTCTTGCCCAGGGTGGGTGGTGGGGCCTGAGTTCCCCAAGGTTACCACTGACGCCCGATCTGCCACAACCAGAGAAGTTCATCTGACCCGGCTTTCTTTAAATCCAGCCTCACTTTCAGTGGATTTTTCAGTTAAGAAATGTGTAAGGTGACAACAGCATCAGTAAAATAGCAACATCACAACATCTGAAGGAACAAGCAATCCCAGGAAAGGGAGGAATTTTTTAGCTGTAGTTTCCAGATGTTGGGGTGGGGGATGAGTTTGTGACGTCTTTATTGCCTGTCATTAACTTGCCTTTGGAAGTCACAACTGCTGCTAAAGACTTGGTGCCTTTTCCCCTTCGCTGAAAGTGTTAGAAACTTGCAGCAGAGTTCTTCACACCTCCCCGTAGCTGCTCCCCAGCCACAGGAGGATATTTCTCAGGATGTCAATCTGTGTTACAAAGATAATATCAGTTCAAGGAGTCCTGCCTCCTCCTATGTGCCTCTTCTGCTCATCTCTCATTCCTACCCCTACACCACAGTGTTTCAGCCTCCCCAGGATTATAGGTAACCTAGATCCTTTCAGCAATCCACCTTCTCGCAGGGCCTCACCAGCAGCTCTGTGAGTATTGCTGGGGAGGCAGCAAACTGCTGTGGTGAAAGAGAAGACCGGGTTTCTTAAACTGGTTTTGCTGCTGAAGCCAGTGACGAGTGAAGCAACCACTGAGACAATAATTTCTCAAATTATTCGAGGATAAATATTTTAAGATGTTCTATAAATTATTTGGAAGACTGTGCAGACTGGGCACAGGTAGGACATTTTGTTCAACTTTTTAGGACAAATAGTCTGAAAGTATTCACATTTATTATGCTTTTCACCATGACAAAACAAGAGTATACAAATTTTGTTTTTGTCTTTTTCTTTAAGATGCAGAGTATATGGCAGTATGATATATTAAATCTAATTATTGTAGCCACTTGCATTTGAAATTTTCTATTTAGAAGCATAAGAACTAAGGCACTGACTTAACATTTTAGCTTCTGTAAAAAAATTGGTCTTAAAGCCCAGCTGTTTTGACCCTGATCAAGAGTGTGAGAACCATTATAACATTGTTCATTGACAAAAGTCACATCATTTTGTTTAAAGAGTTTTAAAACCTGTATCATCTGAGCAACAGTGAGTTCTTTTGTATTGTTTCTTTCTGTATTCATGAAGCTCCTGTTGCAAAAGAATCTCAGTCATTGGAGAACACCAATAACATGAGCGACAATCATAGTTTAACTGGCCAAGCACTGATTTACAATATTCTTTGTAGGCAGATTACTAGCAGGCAACAGTCCAAAATTCTTCAATGACCTTAAAAATGTTTCCAAGAAAGTGTTACTGATTTTAACAATGACTTTGCAATACGTAGTAAACATGAATGCAAAAGGTTAAGAGATCGGCAAAGAATTCTCAGCAGCACGAAATTAGCACAGGAGGCAAAGGCAAAAGTCTAAGGTTAAACTGTTCAGTTAAAGCTAGAACGGAAATTGGGGCAAGAAAAAGAAAACATGGTGTCATAAACGTGATGAAATCTCTGTGCTAGGAAGATGAGTCACAGTGCGGTTGTAAAACCTGGGTACAAAAAGTTCTTGTAGATTCTAGAAAGTAAGGCAAAGTTGATAATCGTGTCATGTTTTCACCACAGTTAAATCTATTTCCCCTTTTGATTAAAAAGTCAGGCAGATCAAATGCAATCAGATAAAGCACATGGTAAATCACATACTCGAAGTGCTCACTTCAATTAGTTATGAAATGTAATAATGTGTCAATGAGCTTTTTTCAGATTAGGGAGAGGAGGAGTTTTAAAGTCTTTAGGCAGGCAGGAAAAAGAAGTGCAGAGTTTTAAGTGAAAAGGAAAGCACATTGTTTTAACTTGCTTACATCTAGAATACATCAACTAATTAAAACAGGTGAGGAAAATGTCAAGGTCATCTTTGTAGTTTCAAATGAGGAAAATAAAAATACGAGAAGTTGAGTTCTCTGGCTTTGACTCAGCAAAGCTCTTAAACACGTTCTAAACTTTAAGCACAAACATTCCCATGGAAATCATCCGTGGTGACTCAACAACTTGCAACATCAGATCCTTAAAAGTGTTTGTTATCTTTCATTATTTTGCATATGTGTTGCAGGTTCTCCTACAGCAAAGCAGCAAGCTGCTACATGTCCCTTTTAACTGTGGGTACATACAATGTAAGCATTTTGTAATATATTTTGTGAAATCTATGCAATCACCTCAAGTTTTTCTGTAGATTTCATTGTAAGACAGAAATACTACAGAACTAACACATATCCATTCCAGGGGGATGGGAGATATTGCTTCTTTATCGTCAAAAGACATCTATTTGTGGGAGACTTTATTGAGCAAGAGCAACATATCACAAGGTTTATTACTTTGCATATGAGGTTGGGTAACTAGTTAACAAAACTGTATTGCTTGCTGACTGCAGCCATGGCATTTTGTAAAGGAAAGGGACCTTCTGTGAAGTAATACAGAAATATTCTGGCTGTCATATTTGTAAAGGAAATAATCTGTGTTCGTTTCTCAATGTGTTTTGAGATTATACAAATATGGCAGTGCAAGATGGCCATCAACCGAGAGACAGAGTCTAACTACTCCATGATGTCTTCGTTTTTTTAATTTTTCCTGTTTTGTTCACACTAATTTTACCATTTCTTTTTGCTTGCAGCCTCCTCTTTGCTTCTAGACAAGAAGAAAGAACCTTTCAGATGTAGGCAGTTTACTGCCTGCAATATGTAATACTGCAGTTTCCTTACGTTTTGATGCAGTCTCTATCCTTATTCTGTGTTCAGTGAATACTTTGTGAAGTAGAAAAACATCCTCTTCTTGTTTCTGTTGATTCTGTGCCTTGGGATTTGGACAGGAAAAAGGGCTCCAGTTTAGAGCCAGTCAGAGTTAGCAACTAAGGGTTTCAAGAATGCAGACTGAGCAATTACCACAGAAATGTCCAGAGCAGCTAGTTTGAGTGTGGGTCCAGGATTTTCCAAAATTTTCCTTAGAGCAGTGGTTCTGGTTACAGCTAACTCTAATAATCACAGTAATACTGACCTTCTTCACGAAGTCCTGTTTGCAGCATCTAGACAGGAAGAATCCTGATTTCCGCTGAGGACTTTCAGGCAACACAGCAACAGACAAATGCTAATGCTAATGCTGCTGTCAGTTACAGGGAGTTTATCACTGTAAAATAGCTTGACCTGTGTTGTCAGATTTTTCTTAAAAATGCAACAAAAAGGTAAATTCAGATCTCAAATCTACTTACTTGGTTTCTGGCAGTAGCTCAGATGCAATAAATGTTTCTAAATGCATACATGTGTGAAATAAAGTATGCCCCAAATCAATGCACACCTCCTCTTTTTTTTTTCCCTTCCTTTTTTTTTTTTCCTTTTCTTTTTTCTTTTTTTTTTTTTCCCCTGGCTAATTAAGCCAGTGTGGAGCGGGGAGCATTGCAACCCTTCTGACCTTCTGCTGGTCAGGTATGGATGAGGCTCTGCACGGAGACACAAGAAAAGGATTTTATTTTACAGTCTGGTGAAGCAGTTGCAGTCTTTCAAAATATGGAAATTTGAATCACTGTAGCCTGTGAAGACCTCTACATTTTGTGACACAAGAAAGAACCAATAAACTGCATCCTCTGTGCAAACCAGGCTCTGGAACAACAGCGTTCGCTTTCATGAGAATGCACCTCTTTGGGTGAAAAATGAGACTTGTGAAACTTTTGCCTCCAATACCACAATATTTACTATTCTTTGGAAGTTATCTTGCTTCTTAAATGTTCAAGTTTTCTTTCTTTAAACATTTTTCCCTTCAAGAGCTAGCTTTAAATTTTTTCAAAGTGGCCTGTATCTGCAATGATTTTAAGTGACCTGGAGAAGATCTGATAAAACAACTAGAATGAGGAAGTTGTCTAGTTTATTTTGGGGGCTATTTGATAAACTCTGTTTTATAAAGTAACTCTTCTCTGCAAGACAGGATGTATTTTTACAGTTTAGGTACATTAAGATGATTTCTACATTCTTTTTTCACTGTAGTTGTCTATAACTCTTGAGGAGTAGAAATCAGAGGCTGCATGGAAGATGCTGTCGGACTTTGAATTATCTGTGTCTGAGGAAGGAAGCTGGTTAGAAATTCGTGTTGTAGATGTTTTTGCAGGAAGATAGGTAAGGACAGGTAAGATTCGAGGTGTCTCACTACTGATGATGTGCATGATGGCATGCCACAGTAACAGAAGCTGGGTTTAGTTTTAACGTTCCTCCTGGTGCCAGTGCTTGGTGGCTCTGGAGGCTGGGCTGTTGTTTTGGAGTAGCTGATTGAAGCATTATTCAACTGTCTCTGATAAAGAATATGCTCAATATTTGTGCTATTTTACTGATACCTACCTCTGTAAATTAGAGTTTTTTCTTAAAGAAATCCCTATTGACTGTTTACGGGTATCTCAAATTTATTAAAAAACTTTTCCTGATTATTTTAAGGAATTCTTCTTGATCTTGGGGCCTTTCCCAACTGTTGATTTTTTTGGTGTGTTTAGTTAAAACTACATTCTTACTCTTATCAGTTCTGTCATAATTTCATGTATTGGCTTATTCATGATGAGTGAATGTAAAAGAGAGCATGAAGACACCCAAACAAATTCTAATTTTAATTTGAGTGAATACTTTCTGAAGGTTTGGCCTGGTACTATTCAAAATGCAGTGCTTCTGAATCAGAAGGGATAAACTCACGAGAGAGAGTGCTGGAAATAATCCATGGACATCTTGTTCTTATTAAACGTGGACTAAAACATTCTGACAGATTTCAAACCTGCTGAAGTATTATTCATTAAAAATTTTGACTTCAACTCCAGCGTTACTGGGAGCACATCTTATTTATCTCTTTAATGGTGACTATGAAAAAGGGAGAAGACACAAGTATGTATGGTGAAAAACAGGGTGAGAAAAGAAGCAGAGAGTTGACTGTGCGAAAGAGACACCCTGGAAAAGCAGCAGAGAAAAGGGAAAGAAAAAAAAATCCAATTTTTGTAAGTATGTCTCTTTAGGACTGAGACTTTGCCAAACCTTGGACTTGGAGGCTGTTCTGTCCTTAATACATTGCACATGATTGTCTGTAGCTACAAAAACATTTTTTGTGGTTTTTAAAAAATTGAATTATCCTTATATGAAATAAAACAAACTATGAGTTTAAATGACAGAGTAAAAAGAGACCAAATTCATTTTGCAAGCCCTCAGAGAGTTTAAACATCCCTTAGGTTCACAAAAACTCAAACTCCATAAAGTTCATATATTCCCAGAGTAGGATGTACAATGGAGTTACTTCCATCTACTTTATTTAAGTTTTCATCAGACTCTTTCTATTAATATTTAGCTAACTGATTCTCCTCTCAAGAGACATTTGTATTAAGGGCAAGATCCAAAACACAACAATGACACTTCCTGTGCAATCTAGATAGAAGTTAGGTAAAGAGAGAGGTTATAAAATCTGTGTAACTTTCAAAGCTACAAGACCATATGCAGTCGAATACGATGATGAATGTTTATTTCTGCACCTATGCCTTGTTCCAGATAGGCTCATTTGCTTTTTAAGGTCTGCATCTTGACCAATTGGAAGTATTATGTGAGTCTAAACCCCAGAAAGGGTTTATTAGTGTATTCCTTAAAAATTATTTCCTATTGGCTGCCTCTCGGTAAGTCCCCACTCAGCAGGGGTTTCTAGCTTGTTCCTCAGGAACACCATTCTCCACTCTATATGATGTTTAGGCTCCCAGCTTAGTGTCTTAACAGGCTAACCTGGTCCATTTTTCAGATGTTAGGCTGCCTACTGAGCAATGGGAAGCCATCTCCAAGTGTTAGCTCCAAATGGAAGTGAAGGCTCGCGACACTCAAACCTGCAATGCCAATGGATCTTCCAGGTATGTAATAGCCAAAGCAGGGCTGTGCGCGGAGTTAGGTACTGAAAGAAGTTGGTACTGATAGTCAATATCAGCAGACTTTGATAATTAACAGAGACACTGTGGGGCTGTGTGAACAGAAGAATGGCTGTGCTGGGTCAGAGCAAGGGTTCACCCAGCCTAGCAGGCTGTCTATGATACTTGTCTGACAGGGAGGAACTCTGACAATGAAGACGGTTTTTGAGAGTGAGCCTCATCATTAGCACTTTGGGTAGGCTGACCCCTGCAGTTTCCCCACATCCAGGGAACTTGACTGTAAAATTTGTGATGTGGGAGACTGTTTTTGTTCTTTTTTTTCCCTGAATTAAAACATATTCCTACCTCCAAAGTACCAGTAATCTTAAGCGGATGTCTAGGGAATAACATAGGAAGAGGTGATCTGATTGCTGCTTAAGCCCATACTAACTTTTAGCATCTTTGATGTTCCTTGCAAGGAATTCCACCCATTTCATGAGATCTACACCTTTTATTTCAGTTTAAATTCTTATTTGGAGCTTCATTTGATATCCCTCACTCTTGAATGGGAGGTGCAGTACAAAGTTGGTGCCAGACTACCCTCTCCACGACACTTATGATTTTACATACTTCTGCCACATCCCTCAGTCATCTGGTTCCCAGACTGTAGAGCCTTGAATTATTTGATTATTTCCTTACATGGAAGATGTTGCAGATCTCTGACAATCTGTCCTTGCTCTTTTGCAGTTTCTGTGAAGTATGTTCTGAGACCTATTTCTTTACTCAGCTTTGGAGCTAACTCTAGATTGTAGATGGAGACTTCCTCCAGTCAGGAGTCTCCCTTAGAGTTAGGTACCTTCACTATTATTCTAAAAAATGGTGTGTAGTGACTCATTTTTCTTAGGACACATTTATACACATGCATGTGTGTAAGCATATGTGAGTACCTGAGATTTGCTTCACCTGCTCTTCTACCATGGATGACACAAAGCTGTTTATGTATTATTGTACCTGGAACAGATTTGGGAGCTCAGGTGTCCTGCCTTCCTGGCCAGTATGTGGCCCCTCTACTGGAAAGCCACACAGGCTCTTTCTCACACTCATATTATGGGATTGTCACTTGTGCCATGTGCAGTATGACCGTTTCAAGGACACCCTTACTGCAGTGTGGCCTCACCTCTCGCTTCAGGCCATCTCTGAGTGATGGCAGAGGTGGGTTTGCACTCACTTGGGATCTGACAGGATTTCCTTATCTTCTGTAATTGCTAAGATACTGTGTGACAGGACTTTTCCTCCTCTAAGTGAAATAGCAGCTGCTGTGATACTTCCTCCCATGCTTGCTCCTGTTGGTGTAGGGAGCATGTTCATGTGCCACACAGCACTAGGAAGCATGAACAGTGGCACTGTAGATATCATAGGACATAGGTCACAGAGCAGTTGCTGGTGACTTTATGTCACCTGCAGACAGCAGATAGTGTATTGAAGAACTCTGCTGACAAAGATGTAGGTGCATACAGGATTAGGCAGCAGGAAAGACAGAATCACACAAAGATAGAACAGTTTGGGTTGGAAGGGACCTTCAGAGCTCATCCAGTCCAACCCACCTGCAATGAGCAAGGTCATCTTCAACTAGATCAGGTTGCTCAGAGCCCCGTCCAGCCTGGCCTGGAGTGTTTCCAGGAACGGGGCATTTACCACTCCTCTGGGTAACCTGTTTCAGTGCTTCACCACCCTCAATGTAAAAAATTTCTTCATTGTATCTAGTCCGACTCTACTCTCTTTTAGTTTAAAACCGTTACCCCTTGTCATTGCAACAGGACATACTAAAAAGTCTGTCCCCATCTTTCTTGTAATCCCCTTTAAATTACTAAAGGACCACAATAAGGTTTCCCTTGAGCCTTCTCTTCTCCAGACTGAACAACCCCAACTCTCTCAGCCTGTCCTCGTAGCAGAGGTGTTCCATCCTCCTGATCATTGTGTGGCTTCCTCTGGCCCCTCTCCAACAGGTCCATGTCTTTCCTGCACCGAGGTCTCCAGAACTGGACACAGGACTCCAGGTGGGGTCTCACCAAAGCAGTCTAGAGGGGAAGAATCGCCTCCTTTGACCTGCTGGCTACACTTCTTTTGATGCAGCCCAGGATAGGGCTGGCTTTCTGGGCTGTGAGCACACATTACCAGCTCATATCCAGTTCTTATTCCACCAGTATCCCCAAGTCCTTCTCCATAGGGCTGCTCTCAAACCCTTCATCCCCCAGCCTGTATTGATACCTGGACTGCTCCAACCAAGGTGCAGGACCTTGTACTTGACCCTGTTGAACCTCATGAGGTTCAGGTGGCCCACTTCCTGAGCTTGTCCAGATCCCTCTGGATGGCATCCCATCCCTCAGGCATCTCAGCTGCACCACTCAGTTTGGTGTCATCTGCAAACTCGCTGAGGGTGCACTTCATCCCACTATGTCGTTGATGAAGATATTAAACAGTACTGATCCCAATATGGACTCCTGAGGGACACCACTCATCACTAATTTTGTTTCAGGACTTGCAGTTTGGGCTTAGGTGTTTAATAACCACTTACATTTAACTTAGATGCCTAAGATATCATGAGAAAATACTTTTTAGTCTCCTTATACATCAGTATTTCATTCTTCCACAAGCAGGTGCCCACCTGAAGTGAGTATATGAACACAGGCAAACTCGGTATGCTCAGATACTATTTTATACAGTACTAAGTGCACAAGGTTAACTGGATCTGCATTAGGCATTATGATATTGCACAGAAAGTTGTTGAGCAGCTATTGCATCATCTTAGTTGCCTACATCATACAGCAATATCAACCTGGATAAGAGGTCAATAATGTCCTAGGTGCCTGACGTGGACTTACTAGGAGACAGCTATTACACAAAGGAACTATCTCTATGGGTTCACAAAGATGGTATTACTGTTATCCCTGCTTAACATATGGACTTGGGGCCCAGAGGGATTTTGGCTTATCTAAGCCAAGGTCGCTTGGAAAGTCTTTGACAGAACCCAGAAGTGACATCGGTTGTCTAGCATCCCAGTATCATAACTGGCCACCAGACTTTATCTATCTATCTATCTATCTATCTATCTATCTATCTATCTATCTATCTATCTACCTGTCTATATATCTACCTGTCTATTTATTTATATTTATTTTCATTATTTACATCATTTGGAAAAGCTGTGATCCCTGTTCTTAATGCTTTCTACTCTCCTTCTGAGAAAAAATCAAATCCCTTGTAGGGCACACAGAGGAATGTATTGATGATTCATGGAGCTGGTGAGAATAATCTTTCTTTCAGTGACTTTTCTTTCCTTCTAAGCATCTCTACATTTTATTGCTTTCCACAGAGTAATTTTACAAAATAATGGGTGGCTCATTGTTTTGCTGTGAACAGAAAGGGCTGTATGGTTTTCATTTGAAGAGGAAGTAAGTCAGCTTTCACATCCTTGCTTGTGGCCAGTTGGTTTAAAATCTAGGTGATTAAAATGGGAAATTAACTGGAATAAAGATGTTCAGTTTAGAAGTGTATTAATAGAACACTAAGGTTGGGATTTATACCTACAACTAACAGAAGATTCAGCTATGTGTTTGTTGTGAAATTTCTGCTCATTTTTATCTAGTGAGGTAAAACAAGTTTCTGGACAAGTATCTGTAATGTAACTATGAGCTTAGTAGGGTAGAATAGTGTACTGTCCTGAAGTGATATTAGTGAAAGGATGTGTCAAGTTTTCTTGGTTTGGGGCTTTGCTCACCTGTTGTGGGTAAAAGCAAGGAAGGGATGGAGAGAGAAGAATTCACCTTCATCTTTTTCAGAGGAGGAGATGTTATGGTTTGATGTGATTAATGATTTAATGGGTTCATGATCCAGAGCTGTCCCAGCTAGAGCAAGTCACTTTGACTTCTGGCCAGGAGAGTCCTCAGTGCGGTCAAGACAGAGGCTGGAATGGCACTGAAGTCCCATGTGGTGGCTATCAAAGGAAATTTTTCAGATGGGACTCATCTCTAAATCTGTGTAATCAAGTACATTGCATTAGTGGAATGTTGCTAATTTCTCTGAGGAGGCTCCAGTGCATGTGGAAGGATACTGTGTCCTTCGCTGGTGTGTCGCTTCTCTGCCCGCTTGGGATCGGGAGTGGGAGGGATGATGATGATGGCAAGGAGACTGTTCAAGGAGTATAATCCCACATGGGAGCTCCCCCTTCTGTGTATGCAAAGGAATAGGGGCTGAAATTCATGGCAAGACAGAAAAGAAGGGGCTCATTTCTCACTGAGGTAAACTAAGAAGGGAGGAGCATGAGAGTTTGTCTCTGAATTTGCCTGTTGCAGTTTGCAAACATAATGAGTTGTAAATAAGAGTGTTTGGATGAAGTTTTCTTCTGTAACCATGCACTATTACTTGTGCAATAACAACACCCTGTTCTGTACAGCTGTTTGAAATGAGTAGCACTGGTGTTGAAAAATGAAATGAAAATATCACTAAATTAGCTGCATAACATCCAGATCAATACACCTTCCTATAGCAGAATAGCAGGTGCTACTCTGGTTCATAGCAACCAGTTGATCAATGGCTGCTGATATGTTAAAGCACCAGACAGAACAGTGAAAATACCAAGGAAATTTTTTTTTTTTGAAATGTCATAATGAAATTCCATCTAGAATGGATTCCTCACAGGGGATCTTAAACTAGAAATCCAGAGATATATAGAAGTACCTTTAAACAATGAGCAAAAGGTGATAATAATAAAAAACTGTTTGTATTTCCCGTAGGGGAAAATAAGTGTTTTTCCAAATGCGCATAATTTCCAGTACCATCCATCTCAGGCAGGTAAATGCTGTAACCACTTCACTGAGTGAAAGTGATTGTTTATTATGATCTGCATGAGTCTTTTTTTGACCATGCGTACAGAATAAGGAATTCTGCTCCCAAAGCCTTAGAAGCTCTGGTGCTAGTACATACATGAGGATAATGCTGCTAACAAAAATCACTTCCTTTTTTTGACCCATTGCCTCTTTATCCCCTTTTGAGTGACTAGTGTTAACATCATTGTCCACATGTATTCATGCACAGGAGCTTTTAATCTCAGCTTTCCTGTACTGAGTAGCTGTGCATATGTGAACCCACAGTTGCTGTCATGTTAGAAGATGGTGAAATTACTTCTGCCCCAAGTATTCTCCTGCCATTTGCTCTTTTCTGGAGTGTATTCACATAAATGTTCTTTCCAACTTCCTTTATTTAATAATGTATAAGCAGTTACATCCTGCTATTGAAATTATTTTTTGCTTAATATTGAATGAGTATAATATACATTGTACACATGAATATAATATGCATTATACATAGGTGATGTTAGCTACTGTTTTACAATGAGCAAAAAAGGAATAGGGACTTATCAAGTTACATAAGTCTTGATATCTGCCTAGAGCATTGTAACCTGCTAGTGTTGAAATAGAAACCTGCATGGTTATTCTTGCAAAATAAGTAAAAAGAACTACCAAAAAAGCATTGGAAAACAGGGAAAGATAAATAATCAGAACATTTTCTCAGCTATATTAAAAAAATGCTGGATTGAACTTAATGGTATGATCCTGTATGAAATGAGAAATATATTAGTTCTGAAAAAAAATTTAGCAAGTTCTGTTTTATAGAACAGAGAGTTTTCAGAACACAAATTGTACAGTTGATTGGTCAGATTGATTTCTTTGCCTTATGGTCAAAGCTTCTTTTGGATGGTTTGCGAGTAACATCCTGCTGAATATATTTTTCATTCTTGTGTCTGCAAACTAAGTGTTGGTTTTTATTTATGCAAGAAACCTAATAAAAATAGCATATAATGTAGCTCTGAAACAAAAAAGGTTGTAGTATTTTTGGAAGAAATTGAATGTTTTTGAAATAACAATGATTTGCCTTTAGTTTTGTGTCTAAGAATTTATTATTTTCATCTTGTTTTCCAGAGACACTTCATTAAAATGCTGTTTATTTTATTGCTACTGGAGCATTAAATATATATATGTGTGTGTGTGTATATATATATATATACACACACACGTAACTTAGAAACTTAATATGGGTTATAGTTCTGAGCAAAATTGAAAATAAACTCTCATTAGACTATGGCATCTCATATAAGAAATTATTAAATCACCTTTTCATCTGAGAGAACTGGGAAAGGGCAAAGGCAACACAGCTTGTTTTTCTACTGCACCCCATTTGCAGGCAGCAGTACTGCAGACAAATACGCAGTAAAAAGAAACAAAGTCTGAAAGTTAATACCCCAGGCGCCAAACACATGTCTGTGAAAGAGGAATGCAAGCAGACATTTCTATGTGCAGCACATTGCTTCCTAATAGGCTCTTTTGCAAAGGTCAGATGGCTGGACGGAACAGGATCCAGGCTCCCACAATGTCGTACCTGCTTTGGTGTGCGCAGGGTAACGGCAGGGCTGTGTTTCCTTGCTATGGGGTTAACACCCCCAAGTAACTAATTAATAATTCCACTGCTAAGACATGGACAACTCAATGGGTCAAGTCTATCCGAGCTGGCTGCATACAAATCTGACTTTTTACACTGCCAAAATATTCTCTGCTGCAAAGTGCTGCGTGTCCCTGTGATAACAGAGATGCTGAGCAGGATGCGTCACAGAGGATCAAACCCCTCCTGATGGGCAGGCACTTTGTTTTTCAGCTCCAGATGGCACTTCATTTTTCAGTCTCCTGCTTCCCTTTTTAATTGCTGATGATGTGATGGAAAACGTCAGGTTGATAATTCTGGTGTCTGAAACCAGGGTGTGACGTAGTCATGGGATATGAAATCAGTGCAAGCCTTGCCATCGCCTCCAGTGAATTCTGGCTTGTGCCCTAGAGGTTCTGCCATGGGAGACACCAAGCCTGGGCAGAGGCCCTGGGAGGGTCACCAGTGTGTGCCCAGGCCCTGGTGCAGACCAAAGTCACTTTGTAGATGGCTTCCCCACTCCCGAACAAGTGTACGAATGTTCTGGTTGTGGCCGGCTCTCCAGCAGAGACCACCAACCTGCATCACTTTCAGCCACTCAACAACTGGGAAAATGCAGCAGCTTCTCTGTGTTGTCACCCACAGCTGAAGCTATAGCAGAATCTGAGAGGTTAAAAATAATAAACAAGTCCTTGAGTCTCTGACTGTTGTGGGACACATTTCTCTTTCTAAATTGGTGCTCTTAATTTAGATTTTGGACTATTTTATACTACTGTTTTCATATACAAACAAACAACTAACTGCACAGCTTATAGCTACGCAGGACTGCAGTTTGCCGTTCTGATTTGTCAACATTCCTCTTCATTTCAGAAGTAATTTTTCTCAAGTAAGAACTACAAAATTTGATCATAAAACCAAGCATATGCAGGATTAAAACTATAATTAACAGGTAGTGTAATAGTATTAGATTAACTTTGACAATGGAAGCTATGTGGAAGAGGAATAATTGAGCCTGGAATTTCTCACTGCCTTTGTTATCCAAATATTTGACAAAAATAAAAATTGGTCTTTAGATAAATAATCCTTTCCAAGAAGGAAGTCGGTAGCATACAGTGTGAGTTTGTGTTTCAATGATCCTTTATGACTAAATCGCTGTACAAATATATAATCAGTATATACAGCTTATGATTAGCCTGTTTTGAGTATTATAGGTTTCATGTAACTGTGTTTATTATTTTTTTTCAAATTTTTCCTTTAACCTTTTAAGAACTGAGAATCCTAAATGATGAATGTAACATTTTGTGCAGGCAATTCTTGTTGAAAATGCATCGTTTTGTACCATGTAGTAAGAATGAAAGTTATGAAGAATGTCTAATAAAAATATTATCATACCAGAGAGTTTGAGTCAGCTGAGCCTTGTTGACTCAAGTTGTACCATTGATTGTAAACATTTTAAGAGAGAAGGAGAAAAGCAGGTTCTGGAATTTATACCTGATATCTTTTTCTCACCCACCATCCTTTTGGGAAGGAGTGAAGTTTGCACTTTACAAAGGTGCAGGATGTGAAATCTCCAGATGCACAGAAAGATGTATTTCAGTGTTGCATAATGAAAACCGATGGGTGGAAATGCCCTTCAAAGGCTATTTCCTTCCCTGGAACAACAAATGCTGTCATCAGCTATTTTTGATTAGCCTGTGAATGATGATCCTGTCAAGGCAATGGGGTTCTTGTTACAAATATACCTTCAAGCCCAGCGACAGACATGTAATCATGAGTAAAACCTGGTCACCTGCAATGGTGTAGAGTTGTTCACATGATCTGTGATGAAATGCTGGGTCAAGACTCATCTCTGTAGGACATGCCTGAGTCTTAAGCACCCATGACATCGGCTGTGGTTGTAATGCTTTTGTTGCTGAGTGGAAACACAATAACTCCTAGAATACAGGGTTTGGAAATGTGGAAAGAGTGGAAAAAAAATTTTACTCTTGTTTCTTGGCTACCTTCCGTGTATATTTAGAGAGAGAGAGCAAAATATTTCAGGGAAGCAATTCAGTACCCTATGGTCAATGTTATTCTAGAGAAAAAATTACACTAGTGTGTAAAAAAGTGGAAAACAAACATAAGAACAACAGATCTGAAACAAATCCAGTTCTTAATTTCCACTTCCAAACGAGATTACTCAGTACATGATGTTTACATTTCTTTGGTAATACAATGAGTAGAATAAGTTACTATTCTTACTTCCACTATTCTTACCTCTTGGTGTAGCAACCTAAACAGTTTAATTCCTGGCTGTTCACACTTTTCACATATTTTGTAAGAGTTACTATTTTTTTCTTGTACCCTTAGGCTGTTAACCTTTTTAATCTGTCAACATACATTAGTCTCTGTAGCTCTTTTATCTCCACTGTTCTTTGCTGAATTCCTTCCAATTTGTGGCTGCCATTCTGGTATTGAGGTACCAAGATCTGTATATAGAGTTATACAAGAAAGATCAGCGTTTCCTAGTTCTGTACCAACAGTACCAAATTATAAATTTTTAGGCTTATAAACATTTTGATGCTCAGTATCAACTCAGTCTTTTCTAGAAAGGCTGCTCTTTCTCAAAGGGTTTAGGGTTATTATTTTCTAAACGCGTGTTTTTCTGAATTGAATCTCACTTGTTTTCCACCAGAAATGTATTTTATTGCTTTTATTTGTGAATGATGATCTGGTTTTGATGTTTTTCTTGCATCTCACTCATCCCTAGAAAAGCAGCCTCCTTTGATGTATGCAATTACAAGTTCTAGACTTCGCACCATCTCCAAAGAGAAATGCTTACTACTTTCTTCCATGTTTTAAATTAGGAAACTAGATACAAATGAGATTTCCACTGATCCATGGAACATTCACAAATGTTAGGGAATAGGCTGCCTTAGCTTATTGAATTGCTGGGTATACTGCTTTTTATAGAACTTGTTTAGAGGCTGCTTACATAGATGAATTTCTGGAATCCATGCCTGAGTCTCTGCCACAGGAAACCTATGCGAAAGGAACTTCTCTAACAACAAAACACCTCCAAATTCAGTATACAACTTTGTAGTGCTTCCTGGTCTTTCAGGAGGTTTGCTGTCTGTAGTGAGACCAAAGCGAAGACCAGTACAAAAATTAGAAAAGAAAGAAAAACGACAACTGCTCTCAACTCTGCATGGGCTCCTCTTCAAGCAGCTGGAGGTGACAGACCCCAGTAGCAGCCCTGGTAGCCAAGCACCTGCCTTTCCAAGCTGATGGGAAGCAACCCAAAAATCCCACCTGAGATACCTACTGGCAGCTGTGCCAGCACTGCCTTTGATGAGAACTGCTCTGCTGTCAGTCCCCCTTCAATAACAAAGTTGTTAAACCCACATGGGAAAGCCACGAGCTGGGGAGACAGCTTTCCCGAGTCATAGCCGTGCGGTGAAATGTGCACCCACAAGATGTATAGATGGCCATGAACCTCCTTACTCTCAGGGCTAAATGCGAAACTCCTTCCTTTGATTTAGTACTTGCCTAAGACTCTCTCATATGCAACAAACAACTTATTTATCCTACTAGCTGGAAGGGGAGAAAGACTATTTGTGTTTAAGTATTTTGGTCGTACTTCGTTATTATGGTTGTGTGGGTTTTATGCTTACCTAAACAACTAGAAATACTCCAAAATACCTTGGCTAACCAAGTAATTTAGTTAACACTTGAATCAAGGTTTAATATAACTCGCCTTTTCTGAACAAGCATCTCTTTTTTTTTTTTTTTTTTTTTTTTCCCCAAATTAAATGACCCAGTTGAGTTCCTCAGCTGATAGGAAAGAGGGCCCAAGTCTGAGGGTTGCCTGAATCACGTCATCCACAAGGCAACGTGGAGCATGAGGCTACTGGGTTAATCATCCGTCACCCCTCTGCTCCCGTTCCTCAGGCGGGATTTCGCCCTGGGCGCAGGTCAGGGCACCCACCAGCACCCACCTACCCAGGGAGCTCTGAGCCTGGAGGGCTCGGGCCTTGCGTGGGGACAGGGGGGAGAAAACCTTCGTTTCACTGGGGAGAGCAGATGTGCGGGCAGGGCTGTGATTCCCATCTGTGGGGCTGTTTTCTAACATGCTGATTTTGACTTTGTTGTCAGGAGTAGGAACGATGCAACTGCTCAGAAATGTTGAAGCAAAAAACCCCTGCCTTTAAAAGTAATTGCTTCCTCCCCTTGTAAACTGCCTACTCTGTAAGCACCACGAATCATTGTAATTAATCCTTAATTCAGGTTGCTGTATCTATGTTACATTGTTATGTTTACTTAGATGTGAAATGCATTATTCTTTACAAGGTAATGGCATCAGTCCACGCAGTCTCTGTGACAAGCACAGGCAGCTCTAAACTAAAACATTAGGTGCGGTATTAAAAAGCTAGTTAGATGCCAATATGTTAATTAATTAATCGCAGGCAGGTTTCAAAGCATTCTTCATACCTCAGGTGTGGCTCCTGGGCTATTATGAAATGCCAAACTTCCCTTGGGGCTTTGAGGATTGCACTTCTAAATTCCTCAGAAGTTCAGGGAAGTAAAAGGGTATGTTTTTGGTGTGAGTCACTGAAGTGAGGTTGGAGATAAAGATTTCTTATTTTGTTTTATATTGGGGGAGGAGGGCAGCCATCAACCAGCAAGCGTTTCAGGAAGGAACTAGGTAGAGGACAAAGGTGTATTTTTCTAACCCTATAGGACTATTTTTCTAAACTTTTGTAGTTTTTAATTTAAATGTTTAAATTAAGTGTTTCTGAACTTGCTTAATTTTACATTCAAGTCTCTGCTATATCTCAGCCAGACTTCTCTCAAGTTCTGGGCAGAAACCCATGGTTACCCTTTGTGCCAGCTCCTTGTGCAGTAAAGGGCAAGTGAATATAAGCAATTTTCACTGCTCACTACCAAGAACTGGAAAAAATGTGTTTCCTCCCCTGGTTTTGCAAACATTCTTGTTTTCTCTCAGCTTTTTGTCTGTGAGCCTGTGAAGTACCTGCAAGGCTGCATTTGTAGATCACCCCACAGCTCCTTTTTTTTTCTTTTTTTTTTAGTAAAAAAGGAGATGCCTATCAAAGAACTTCATTCCATTTCAGTGGATCCCTGAGGTGGGCAGAAAATATCACGAGATTTGGGGAAAAAAGGGAATTCCTATTGTTTCGTAAGCCACAGACCTCTAGCATGGGTAGATGTTGGAGAAGTGTAATCCACCAAGGGAAGCTCTGTAGCTACCTGTTGAGCCCTGTGCCGTGAGTGCAAGGCACAAGATGACACCTGCAAGGCATCCTTGGTGAGGTTCGGTGAGACTGACACCCCTAAAGGACCCTGCTGACTAGAGTGTGGCAGAGGCCTGAAAAGAGCTCTTAGCAGAACTGAGCTGTGAAAATATGACTGGTGGTGTCTGTGTGCAGATAGTCACTGGCACTGTCACCCATGGTCTCGTCCCAGTCTCTCATGCCAGAGGAAAAAAGTTAGTGAGTTGTGGGCCACAACTTACTGCCTGGTGCTCTGCCTAAAACTTTCACTCGAATTGGCAGGAGGAGTAAGTATAATGGAATTTTTTAAAGGGTTGGGCAACTCTGTTTATATCTGACTCACATGGCGTGTAGATTCATGAAATGTGAAGCGATCCCTGGATTAGATACAGAAGTGTCTCGCATGTCAGGACAAAGCTAGTACTATGTGGCATGTCAGAGCCAAGGGAAGGTCACTGTTTTGAATTTTTTCTAATTACCATTCCCACTCGGTATCTCATGCTTTACCTGCGGCGAAGTTGTGTAATGCCCTGGGAATGCTGTTCTGCTTTCCCAGCAAAGGTGCAGAGGAGAGGCGGCATTCAGAGAACCCCTCCTAAGTCCTGCACAACTCAGCCTGGAATATGTTCAGGCAGGACTTTGGGAGTCCATCCAGTACTGCACAGATATCACTGATGAAGCGAAAAGATATCCGAATAGTTGGTCTCTTTACTCTGATTCAAAGAACTTTCAGTCCACTGGAGAAATGAGAAAAAACAGAAAAAGTTTTTTCTCCTTTGGAAACTTCACAAAAGCTCCTTAGAATGAGGTCTTTGAGATCCACTGTGCACTTAAAGTGCTTTGTGAAAGGTGCCTTGTTTCTGAAGAAAACAAAACTTCAACGGAACTTCAAATATTTTAGTTGAATTCTTCTAAGATTTCAGTGTCAACTGGTCCCCCCATCAGGGAGGGGGAAAAATTCAGATAAATGTTGGTGTGAAATAAGAACAACCTTTCATGTGGATTTGTTCTGCAATAATCATGGGAATATGGGCATAAAGTCAAACAAGTATGGAAAGGGAGTGGCTTACTCAAAGCCTTATAAATAAAGTACAAAGGTATCACAGTGGGATCTTTAAACTCGGTAGAGCATTTGGTAACCAGGAAAGATTTGGCAAGGCTCTCTTATTTACATTCTACTGGGTTCAGCTGTTTTTAGCTATTCATTTGTTGCTTTCAGCTGAAATGGATAAATGCAAGCCCACAAGACAACTCCTCTTTTATCAGTTTTAAAATTGATAGGTATTACTTTTATTCTTCTCAAGTGTGGTAAGAGAATATCCTGGATTAAAATGTTAAACAAATATTCTAATAAAGAAATTAACCTTTTCCCCCATGCCCCTTTCTTTTCTTTCCCTGTTATGGTGGTTGCAAAAGAAGTGTGCAACAGGTCTGTCAAAAACTTAGGAGTTAAATAATATAGGAGGAAGAGATGAAAAAAAAGAGCTGCTTTACATAGGCAAGTTATTACTTTAAATAATGTATTTTATTTAACTTTTCTACGACTGTACTGCCAAGTGGCCCCTAATGTACAGAGCTGTCATGCACTTGAATGAAGTGGAACAGCTTGTTTTGAAAGAAACTACAGAACAAAACTTGGTTTTATGTTACTGGAAAGATGTGTGCTTTCTTTCAGTATCAGCAGGCAATCAGAGTTTCTATGGACCTGGTGTTAACAGAGTTATAACAGCATGAAACTTGAATAATACGGTGATGAATGAACCTGCAGGTTGGGGGAAAAAAAATAATCATGTGCTTTGGAATGGGACAGTGTTTGGTAGCCAAGAAGGATCCTTCCACTATATATGGTCACTTCTTTGTTCATGTTCATTCAGGAAGAGCCACACCTTGGACACTTTGTGTCTTGACGCTTCAGAGTGATAACTGACTGTGACTTTGCCACGTATGTGGGAATAGCA
Organism: Caloenas nicobarica; assembly: GCF_036013445.1. Lineage (NCBI taxonomy): Eukaryota > Metazoa > Chordata > Aves > Columbiformes > Columbidae > Caloenas > Caloenas nicobarica. Next base: position 34,071,744 of record NC_088245.1, read on the forward strand.
CTGTAATATAATACTCTGATTTGGACGTGCATATTTTCATGTTGCAGCTTGTGTTATTTTTGTTTCAAGCTTGTGATCACAAATATGAACTGAATTTCTGCACCTCTGCCCATTGGCATTGATAGAGCGGGGTTTCTCAGAGACCATCTCTGAATAATTCTGGAAAGATTTGTATCTGTAGCACAATGATATATTTACATTAGCAAACAGTCTGACTTAATGACTAATTAATAGATTTACCTGTTACTTAAATTTTTATGCTTTCCTCCCATTGATAAAGACAGGGTGACCACAAGTTCCCTGAAAGCCAATGCAAAATATCGAGCGTTACAGTGGAGTCAAGGATTAACCTGTTGTCACTAAGCAGAGGCAGAAAAGCAGAGAAACAAATTAATTAAGTGGCAAAGAGGAACAGAAGCTATGTCTGTTTCAGGAAATGAATTATTATGTAGTAATTTACTCTTAAGGCTTAATTATATTAATTAGATATTACATAGTTATCAACATTGTTCTTCAAAAGTGGCCTTGAGGACACAGGTTGCTGCCATTTCGGTCTCTCTGGAGCATTTGGCTGTGCTTGACTCTTTGAGCCCGGCAGACATGCAGGGTCCTGCCTGCCACAGCAAGCACTCTCTGGCTGCTCCTGAGCTGGGACTTTGCTCTTCACATGGGCCATGAGTGTGGCATTGATGATGGTCTCCAAAGACAGCCTATATTCACCTGTCATGCTTCCCACATTGATTACAGGCTGAATGCAAGGGAAAGCACAAGGCTTATCTTCAATTTTGCAGCTCCCTCATTACTGTCTGATATTCACAGTTGCTCTTGGTCTTACAGAAATGCAGCAATGGTGCTCTGCTGCTGAGATGGACCCTGACTCCATCTCCTCAGCGTGTGGTCAAGGGTCACAGTAGAGCAATACTTGGAAATAACAGGCTTCTGCTTCTGGTATCGGGGTTGGAAAGTCCATGTTTGAAAAGATGGGTGAAACATTCCAGAAAAACTAGATTTTACTGTGGTGCCAGCCCTCTGGAGAGCAGCATAAGAAACTGGACTACTTCTGGGTAATATTTCAAATGACTTCTTGCATTAGTTTAACTGACAAGACACAGAATCAGCTCAGTGATTTTTCTCCAGTCCCATAGACTTATGTAGTTCCTGCACTGAAGACTTACACTTTTATTTGGGTTGCATTTGCATTGTTATAAGGTCTGTGAGACCACAGCAAAAAAACGATATGTGCAGTTGGGGTAACCTTTAGAGGTTCCCTCACATCAAGACAGTATGGGGGTACAGGAACAGTGAGGTGATGGGCTGCATACCTAATCAAGGAATGTTAGGGATTGGAAGGGATGATGAAAGATCATCTAGTCCAATCCCCCTGCCAGAGCAAGAACACCTAGATGAGGTTACACAGGAATGTGTCCAGGCAGGTTTTGAATGTCTCCAGAGAAGGAGACTCCACAACCTCCCTGGGCAGCCTGTTCCAGTGTCTGTCACCCTCACTGAGAAGAAGTTTCTTCTCATATTTAAACGGAACCTCCTATGTTCGAGTTTGCACCCATTGTGCTTTGTCTTATCATTGGTTGTCACCGAGAAGAGCCTGGCTCCATCCTCGTGACACTCACCCTTTACATATTTCTAAACATTAATGAGGTCACCCCTCAGTCTCCTCTGCTCCAAGCTAAAGAGACCCAGCTCCCTCAGCCTTTCCTCACAAGGGAGATGCTCCACTCCCTTAATCATCTTTGTTGCCCTGCGCTGGACTCTCTCCAGCAGTTCCCTGTCCTTCTTGAACTGAGGGGCCCAGAACTGGACACAATATTCCAGATGTGGTCTCACCAGGGCAGAGTAGAGGGGAAGGAGAACCTCTCTCGACCTACTAACCACCCCGCTTCTAATACACCCCAGGAGGCCATTTGCCTTCCTGGCCACAAGGGCACAGTGCTGGCTCATGGTCATCCTGCTGTCCACCAGGACCCCCAGGTCCCTTTCCCCTACGCTGCTCTCTAATAGGTCATTCCCCAACCTATACTGGAACCTGGGGTTGTTCCTGCCCAGATGTAAGACTCTACATTTTCCCTTGTTATATTTCATTAAATTTTTCCCTGCCCAACTCTCTAGCCTGTCCAGGTCTCGCTGGATGGCAGCACAGCCTTCTGGCGTGTCAGCCACTCCTCCCAGCTTGGTGTCATCAGCAAACTTGCTGATAGTACACTCAATTCCCTCATCCAAGTCATTGATGAATATATTGAATAGTATTGGTCCCAGAACTGACCCTTGAGGGACTCCACTAGATACAGGCCTCCAACCAGACTCTGCCCCATTGACCACAACTCTCTGGCTTCTTTCCTTCAGCCAGTTCACAGTCCCCTTCACTACCCAGTCGTCCAGACCACACTTCCTCAGTTTAGCCATGAGGATGCTGTGGGAGACTGTGTCAAATGCTTTACTAAAATCAAGATAGACCAGATCCACTGCTTTGCCATAATCTCTCCACCTTGTTATGTCCTCATAAAAGGCTATGAGGTTGGTTAAGCGTGACTTCCCCTTGGTGAAGCCATGTTGACTGCCTCTAATGACCCTCTTATCCTTGATATGCCTTGAGATGGCACCAAGGATAAGTTGTTCCATCACCTTTCCAGGGATAGAGGTGAGGCTGACCAGTCTGTAGTTACCTGGGTCCTCCTTCTTTCCCTTTTTGAAGACTGGAGTGACATTTGCATGGTGGGGCATGGCCCAGTAGGGTTGTGTCTGTTACTTCTGGTTGGTAGGAGAGTACAGAAACCTGCCGTCACCTGTTCTCAGTTGTGTAGTATGGCTGATTAGAATAAACCACTATTTCTTCTGAATTGATTGTGTGGTCTGCATGAGCTCCTTGTTTATGTCCATGTGGAATTCAAAAGCCTCTTCCCTGTTGAACATTCCAGCAGAACTCTTTTTGCCTGGTTACCCAGCTGTGGCAATGTCACATCTTCCAGGCAGTGTCTACCCAGCATTTTAGCTTGGATCAGGAATGCTTTTTCAAGCAAACCTCCCCATCATCACCACTTGCTGTGCTTCGAATTGAGCTGCAAGTCCTGGAGTACACAACCTGACTGAATTCCTTATGCATGAAGCTGATCCTGTCGATGTTCTTCAGCAACACACGTAACAGGCCACAGGGTCAGGCAAGAGCTCATCCAAAGTGAACCTTAAAATGTGCATGGTGTGGTTGCTGTCTTCAAGCAGCAGCTCTTGCTCTGCAAATCTACCTCTCTTCCTGCTATTGTGTCTCTTTCCACTTTCTGCAGCTCCCTTCCAGGTATTCCAGATTGCTCATTGCTTTCTTCAAATCCTTCCTTAAAATTAGACTTCTTTACATTTTTATTCCACTATTGCTTTCCAGCCATAAGCTGGCTAGCTCTGAACATAGGGGAAACATGAAGTAGACCACAGGGTGTCCAAAAAGCCACAGACCCGGTGTCTGTGTTGCCTGGGAGGAATTAATAAGCAAGACAAAGGTGAGGGCTGGGCTCTTATGAATTTTTCTATCTCCTGTCCCCAGTCCTTGCCAGCCATGAGATCTGTTCTCTCAGCTGGATGGATGTTTCCATAATTATTTTCAAATATGTGTATTTTATTAAATTTAAAAGGAACTAGTTTAAAAATAGGATACAGCACTCTGGACTGAGGTCTCTGTTAGCCAATATACACACAGAAGGGTGTGTATGTCATTCCCACTTTCCTGCATGACCAAAGTGTACATATTTTTACTGATGGAAAAACGGGCAATCCAGTGATGTTTAAGGTGGTTGGGACTTGGATTCTGCTCCTGAAAATGTTGGGTTGAATTTAACCTTGTGCTTGGGAGTGGTATAGGTATACGTTGTCTACATACAGGCCTTGGGACTTTTAGGGAAACAAGGTGCTTGGCTAGTTAAGGATGAGCATGTATACATAGAGCAAGAATGATTAAACTTGGCTGTCCAAAAGTCTCCTCCCTCTCCTGGTCCTTCTTCCCCCACATCTTCTCTCCAAAAGTGAATTAAACAACTTCCAAACTGACTAATGTGCTTTGGGGATTGTGATTATTTGAGATCTCTATACTTCCCGAGTTCTGGAGGCAATTATCATTTGGCCTTATCCTTCAAAGTGTGCTTGCTGAGTGTGGAGCTCTTATAACTGCGTGCCTCTGAGATATTCCTTACATAACTCCCAAGTTATGAAAATACAGCATTTAATTTTTACAGGCGATTAGATTGTTTGGTCTATTGTTTCCTGTTAAATTCACCACACCAAATTCCATCCCAGGGGAAATGAAGCCAGTCAGTAACTGAGATGAGGATTTAGCCTCTTATTTTCTGACAAAATTGGGGTATTTCACATATTTGATAGTGCATCTGTTAAAGGGACAAATTCCTGTGCAGTGTGTTGGCCACTCCTTCTGTATTAAAATCTTACCTTAGATGTGTTAGGACTACCATTCAAACTTGTCAAGTGATTTAACTTGTTAAAAAAAAAAAAGTTTTTTCTGTACTCATTGATCTCGTCTTTTGATGCCTTGCCCACTGTGTTACAATGCATCTGGAAAATAGCCCGTGATGTTTCTTAAGGCAGGAAATAGTATTTATGGCTGTACAATAATGTTTTACAGTGTATATGATCAAAAGATTACCAACTTCTTTTTCAAATCAAGTCCAAACAATAACAGAAGCTATCAAGGTACTGTGCTTTGTTTCACAGTTTCTCAAGATTATGCTCGAAATTCTGCCTTCTTCAGGTATACTTTCCACACTGCAGATTTTGGGGTCTGAACTGATGTGCTATAGCTTGAGAAAGAACAAAACAAAGTGTAATATGAAAGAAATACAATAGTGAAATATATCAGTAATGAACAGCTTTAATTGATGGAACTCTGCCTGTATGTTACCCTAAAAGAAGCAATATGTTGAGCAAGGGTGAGCAGGAATACTTGTAGTTCCTTTAATCATAAGTTATATAGTTTCCAGGTAGCTGAGTTCAGGATGGACAGTCAAGCAGCAGCTTTTTCTTACAACATGTGATTAGAGAGTGGAGCTCATTACCACTATGTGCTCTAGAAAATAATGGATAGCAAGATTCAACAATTCATGTAAAAGTTCAGGTAGGCAGCTGCCATATAGCAGTACCTTGAAGGTGGTAGCAATGAGTGCTGAAAAAAATCTCTGGCTGTGAAGTAATCTACAGCTCCTAATGGTTAGGATAACTTAAATGGGAAGCAGAATCTTTACATCAGTCTCGTGTATCTTTTTTCTTAACATATTTAGTGGGGATATCCTTGGGGATAATGAACTAGCTGGAGTAGAGATCTGGTTGTGTATTGACAAATCCAGTGTTTTCATTTTCCTTTCCCTTCCATCTGCAAAAATGTGTCATTTTGATTCTGCTGAGAGTTTTGAGCAGGCTTCATAAGAAGCATGATTTATTGGTGTGGCTTCTGAGGGGTGAAATTGAATGAAGCTCTCTCTTCAGGATGCAAGAAAACCAACATTAACTCTCACCTCTTGGGCTTTCTTACTGGCAGTAAAGATCTGCAACTAAACTGTATGCAATGTGTGTCTGATTAAAGCCCCTTGAAACATCGACCAGCTGTTCTAAAAGGAATTGGATTTCTTATCCCTTATTTTCTTGATAATAGAATATTTACACTCTTGGAGCAGTTTTAAAGTAAGATATCAATGTTTTTTAATATCAGTAGCTGACTCACGATGCCACAGTGAGGCCATTCAAGTTATGTGGTTCCTTGGGAATCCAAGGGACTGGAGTACTGAAGAGTCCTTTTCCTCCATGGTGCCACAATGGCAGGAGCATGCTCTGAAAGTGCTGCAGCTTCTCTTTTCCCTTGCAGCAGGATGGAAGATGAAATGATGCACAAAAACTAGGAGTCATACTGTCTAACCTTGGCCAAAGCCGCCACTCGTGTTGTGTGACTGTCACCTAGCATGTACAGGCACAAGTAGGAGTTTGTGATGTGACACCTGGCAGAAGGCAATAGGTAACCACACAGCTTTTTCCTTTGCTCCTTCTGTGCCTTATTTACACCTCTGTGAACTGGGCTTCAGAGTGAAAATGGTGGAAACAGATGTTTTCCATATGGACTGTGGCACTTACCAATTGCACTGTGCAAGGAGACTGACTCAGTCTGATTGTTGCAGTGACTTGCGGTGCCCAGGGTCCTCCAGAGTCCTTGCAGAAATGAGAGTTATCATTGAGGTGGAAGCTCTCTGTAGTCTCCTGGAAGCTTATGATTGTAAAAGCCACTTTTTCCTTGGAACAAATGTAAAAAACTTGAAATGGCAGGGTCTGTTGGCCATGACTCCATGCATTGAAGGTCATCTGAGACATGAGCTATATGATGGCAAGGGTTTCAGAAGGGGGTAGAAGCAAGGAGCAGAGTATGTCTGGGTGTGGGCTGGATAAAACAGTGTGTAGGCTGTGCAGCCGGGATACCACAAAAGCAGGCAGAGACCACTGGAGAAAGCCAAGAATGGTCAAATGAGCTTCAGTAGTGGGGCCCTGAGAGGAGAAAAAAAAAAAAAAGAAAAAAGGTCATGCTTTTTGGGTGAAGTGCTGGCTGGTGAATAAAAGGCTTGGAATAAAGAGCAAAGAAATTCCTTCTTACTGTTTGATGATTGTACTAAGAGCAATACAATTTAATGCCCACTTTTAGTAAATAAACAGGGTTGCTACCCTGTTTATACACAATTCAGCCTTCAGTTTCCTCAACAAACACAATCTGAACATTTGCTAAAGACTCTGGCCCAAAGGGGTAACGGTAGTCTCTAATGGGAGTAAATAGAGGGTAGGCAGTGCTCTTTCAATCCACTCTTTGAAGAGTGAGCTGAATACAGCCTTTAAGAAAGACGCAGGTACACAAATATTTACCTGTTAAGTCTCTATTCATGATGGGTTCAACCCTATTGTACTCAGTTGTTTCTTTTGCTCCTCCAGACATGTGTCCTGACGTGTGACCTGCATTTGCAAGGACTAATTAGTGAACCGAGTGGCCCTGCACCCTCACTGGGCATTTTGAATGAGCAGCAATGGCAAGCTTGTGTGTGGCAAAGTCCCTGCATTGCCTCCAGCTCCAGGGGTAGCTCAGAATTTGGCCCTGGATCAGCCCGGGGCTCCTATTATTGATTTGCATCCCAGGAGCCTGTGCTAACAGCTAGTGGAGGATTAGGGCCTCATTACAGTAACTGCTGGATGGGAAGTGTCCTCTTTTGGAAACGCCTGTTGGCAGAGCTGCCTTTCTCATTTACCTGCCCCGTAATTAAGAAACAACTGGGAAAGGTATTAAGAAATAACTGTCACTTTCACATTGTACCTGTCATGTAGTTTGATCGTGGTAAACCAGTTTATGGTATTAATTCAGTGTAATCATGGATTTGTAGTTTTGTGAGATTAACCAAAATGGTATAATTTTTTGACAGAAGCGGGCAGATGTTCTAGGATTAAAGTGAAGAGCAGGAATTGTGCTACAGCCAGACTGGTCTGAACAAACGAGCTGCATTACACTGGAGGATTAGTTTCCTCCTGGGAATGTGCAAAACCGAGGCGAAAACACGCTGCAGGTGCAGAAAAGAGTCAGGACTTTGCTTCACTGGCCTTATGCAATGTCTCACGGGGTTTTTTTCCTGTCACCGAGGGCCCTGTGTGGAGCAGATCAGGGCTGCTGGCGCTCGGAGGAGAGCCTGGGGAGGCTGGCAGCAGATCTGCAGGCAGGAGCTGCTCCCAGGTGCCACCCCCGACCCTGGCCTGGCAGCTGACAAAGGCCCCATTAAGAGGGGACAGGGAGGCCGGGCTGCGGCTGGGGCGGAGGAACACGATAGCAGCCTCTTGAGGCCAGGGAATCTGTAAAATAAACCACTGGGCAGCGCAACCGTGGAGGTGAGGAATGTGAAACTGGAGTCGAGTTATTTGGGAGCAGCGCCTGTCCAGCGCTGCGTGAGATGTTACTGGCCAGCAGAAGCGGCATAACTGGTTATAAAATACAGCATCGATGGGACAAACTCTTTATTGGTACAAATAACTTAAACTCCAGTTAGATCAACTGCCCACTTATACCAGGGCATGTGGGCAGCATCCGTGGCTTGCTGGCCGCTGCTTGGCCACCTTCCCCAGCCTGGGTCTGGCAGGGCTGAGTGTCTGGCAGCTGGAGCAGCTGCAATCTCTGCGACTCACTTATGGAGGCACATGGCAAAATGACTGCTGCATCCTGGCCAAGGCTGTGCTCTCTCCTACTTGGGGTTATGTCCCAGATGCATTCTTGGGCTATTCCACCCAAGGATAAAGTTTAAGGCAGAATCAAGGCTGCGCTTGCTGAGAGCTGTGGTCCTGCGTTACTCCCTTTTGCTTTGTTTTGTCTCTTGTTTTCAGGCTTTCTGTACTGACCATAGTTATGTCTACTGGGTTTTCCTTCTGCCGGGTCAGGTCTGGCCCACCACAGGTACTGGTACTGGCATAAAGGGAGCTTGTGGGTCCAGGCAGGCAGAGAAGAGAGTGGCCTGAGAAAGGCACTGCCCCTTTCTGGGGAAGAACATTCCGAATTCCACTCCTGCTGCTCCCCAAGGTGCTCCTTCAGGGCTGGCAGGGCCCCAGCCTCTCTAACCTGCCTTGTGGCTATACTCTGCAGATGTCTTCAAGAAAGAGAATGTACCAATTGTTTGTTCAGAAAAAGCTGCTGATCAGAAGGCAGAAAAAAGGTTAAAATCAAGAAATGTCTTTGCAAGCGCCTTCCCATGGAGCAGGCAGCGGGTCTGGTCTCCTCACGCTCCTCAAGTCTGCTCTTTCTCTACTAGATTAGCTGATGACAGAGCAGCCCAAACCAGCTGAAAGTAGTGACTGGTGTATTTTAGCCAAGGATAACTAGAGAAAGAAACTAAAATTAACCTTGAATTGGGCAGTCAGTCTTCCCATCGATCCCCATATTGTGCTCTTTCACCCTTAAAAATCTTGCAGTGTTATGTGTTAAGGAATGTTGCAGTTCAACACAAAGAAAACAAGGACTGAAAAGAACCAATTCCTTTTGATGCAAACAAGCAAAGCATATCGTAGGCAAAGGCTGTTGTAACAACCAAGTCTTCCTGACAAATTTTGTACATCAACTTTGTTTATAGTTAACAACATTACTGAGAGGGGAGCTCTGAACTGAGACTCAAGTGTTTACTGTCATAGCAAAGGCACAAACAAATAGAAAATGGAATAAGATCTGTTTTAAAAGGAAAAAGCCTGATTAATACTAAGACAACTGGGCTATTGTCTAAACAGTGGTTTTAAACTTGATTTAGCTTGTAACAAAATGTAACAGTACCCACCACAACATGTATTATGTCTAATGCTTTCCCTTGGGCTGGAACAGAGGAATAGTTTATTCTTCTAACTTGTTCCAGGTATAAAAATAATGGTGTTTTTTATTACTTTAAAAATATCCCCAGAAGTTGATGGAATTATTTAATAAGAAGTGTCAGTATCCTGTGATGTGTCCCTGAAGAACCTCTGTACCTCTATGGAACATGACCAACAGTTCATTAAACTGAAGGAATGAAGAATATAGCAATAAAAATCTGTTATGCATGACTTTTATCTTATTCAGTTTACATGTTACTTACCTGTATGCATTCCATAAAACTAAATTCTAATTAAAATTGAGCAATAAACTCTAACTTTTCAGTCATAATGTTCATGCATCCTCTCTTCACCAGCAACATTTTAAGGAACCTGAAACACATTTGTAACGTCTTCTCCAAGCTCTGGATTTGTTTTTCTTGTTTAAGAATTGGAATGGAACTGACTAAATATTTGTAACCAATAAAGAGTATCTGGCTTATTTTTGGAGCAACTTTATTAATTCTCTGTATATATTGGGATGACTTAATTTATACTGAAGTTCTTGAACAGATGTTTTCACATTTCAGAAACTGTGTAAATTTTTAGTTCAAATAATTATTCCTAAAATGCAAACAATAAGTTGCTATTGTCTGATGTTAACTCTTTGCTATTCTTGCTGTTCCTAAGTTTGGCTCTGCCTGAACTTTACAGTCATGCTGTCTGGCTTTGATTACCTGGATGCTATTATCTGGGAAAAGGCAAAATGAATACTTTGCAAATTAATAATAGATTGTGTTCTTTGACTAATCTCTGAGATTTAAAGATAACCTAGAAACCCAGCAATCATTTCATGAATGTTTAAAAAATGCAAGTGAAAGAAAGGAAAAGGAATTTATACTTTTCTCATTTTTAGGATCTATGGGATTATTTGTTAGTAAGCTCTTTTGCTTTTAGTTGTGTATTACCATATCCTGCTGTATGTCTGTGCATTACTTCATTTTCAGCGAAGTCTGAAAGTGTTCATCCACATTCGCAGGAAAGAGTCTCTCTTAAGAAGCACTTATTAATTCTGACTTGCTTGAGGAGTATGTCTTTCCTGGTGTGTCACACATCTTTTGTTCGTGCCTGTAGCTCACTGGCCTAGCAATGAAAGTTGAAATCTGGCTCTCACCTAAGTCTTGCCTATTTATGGTAGAGCCCAGATTTAGAGAGAAAAATCCTTCCTTTTCCCCTTTAAATGTAAATCAGTGCCATGATACGTGATGACAGTCCTGACGAAGTATCTGAATGCCTGTTTTCTTGTGAAACAACATGTACACTTAAACAGAATAATTTCTAGCTTCCCTCTAGTATAGGAAAACTATTTATTACATGACCTTCAAGTCCTTTTCTAAAGATAGGCTTGCTTGTAAAAAAACCTCAGAGCATTGGAGATTGAGATTCCCAGTAAAGTGCTGCTGTTGTTCCCGCGGTATTTTGCCTGCCAACTTCTGGTGGGGCCACTAAGGATCAAGGGATGGGTCAGCTCTCTCAGGGAGGCTGGAAGGTTTCTAGCTGTATACATTTTCTGGTGCTTCCCCTGCCACTTCTCTTCCTCACCTCTCCTCTGCCCCAATTTATCTGTGTGTCCAGAAAAAGCTGGGTTGAGATCAGCACATTTGTCTACTAGCAGGCGTCTGCTGCTGCTGACTTTTTTGTCCTATACTCTCTCGGACTGTATGTAAAACAGTAAACTAGAGATGAAATGACCCATACTATGTTTGTAATCTCCCGTGCCATCTGATCTCCCTTTAGGAATTTAGATTTAATTGTTCTTGTGTAGGCTGGTAGATATTAATCTCTGATGTGGGATAGGCAGTCCTTAATATTGTTTTGGGTTGTGTATTTCAATTTTTGCACTCTTGTGCCCAGAGCATAGGATGTGCATCAAATACTACATCTGACTTCTATTGAAGTCAAAGCAGCAAGGGCAGGATTTGCCTCTTATGTAAGATTTTATTAATCTAGAGGAATAATTGTTCATCCGTGTTCTGTTTTGCCAGCTTTTAATATTATCTCATTAAAAAAAAAAAAAAAAGAAAAACAAAGAAATATCTCATATAGAAATGGAAGCTGTATTACAAATTGAAATGAAGTGTTGCCTTTTGGAGTATCATTCTTGCTGGGACTCTTTGTTCCCAAACATTTATGATTTAAACCAGAATATCAACACATTGTATAATAATGTGAACATTCTTTTGAAGTACAAGTCGAAGAGTTGAGGGTAAAGGGGAAAATGTTTTATGTGTTTTTAAAGCAGGGTACTGTATTGTGAGAAAACTACTGTACTCACTCTCTTCATTCAGTCGGAAAAGAATCACAAGTCTTTCATGTCAAAATGAAGTGCTTTTCCAACTCAACTATTATTCTTCAGAGTTGCTGCCCAGGAAACTGAATAGGAGATTAACAAAGTATCCGGCTAAAAGGATGTCATTTAAAAAACGTTCTGCTGTGTTTCTAGTTGTACAAGGCCAGCCAATAGATCACTTGAAAGTTCAGAAGTTGGAAAATGGCACTCTGCAGTTGTGGAAAATCCCATTGCTCAGAATTCAGATGTTTTGTAAAGGAGAAAATTTTCTTTAGCAGATTTGGCTGAATTTTTGACATTCTTGTATTATCTCATTCTGCTGGAGGAATGTAAACAGTGCTCATCTGTCAGTATAGCTGTTGCAGCTGGATGTCCTTTAGGACTGGGATTTTTTTTTAAAAACGAAGATGTATCCTGAATGTGGTGCTTACAAACTGACAGCTCTAAACAATAAAATTTCCACTGTGATGGGTGAGGTATGACAGATAATTTGCTTTGTGTTGCCCCATTGGTCTGTCTATTGTGACTTGCAGAGGAATTCCAGGCTGGGTATGTAATCAGATTTGATGCCTGACTTCCTGCTCCACTAAAGTGACCAACAAAGATGCCATTAATTAATAGTGAACAAGAGTAAAATCCAAAGCTAAAACCACCTTTTTGTCAGGTTTTAGTACAATTTTTTACAAGACTGAAAATTTTTGCCTGTAATGATTAGAAAACATTCACTTTTCCTTGTCAGCATTGTCTACAAAATACTAAAATTAACTGTAATCTTGCACTACCCAGCATCTTTGGCTACTTTGCAGAACATGATTTTCTCAACAGCTGTGAACTTCAGACTGGGAATGGCATAGCTGTTACCCAGCCTTCCGTTTTCTTCAGTATGCTTCACCAGAGCTACCCTTAGCCATGCATTCCTAGTCATTCTTTTTCTAAATGTTATGACTGTGCTGCAAGCAGAAGTTGGTGTAGATTCCTGAACTCAGCTTAAGAAAGCTATCTGTGGAAACAGTCCAGAGCAGTGTAGCTAACTGTTCATCTCAGATACAACTTCTTAAATCTATCATTTATACATTATATATACATTATACTGAACCCGGGACTCGGGACTCGGTGCTGGACCACTCTCCTTTGGCCTTATTCTTGCTCTGAATATTCTGTTCCTTCTCTCTACATGCCAGCCCAGCTCCAAAGTGAGAATTCATCTCTGGCTTCCTCTTCTCAGTAGTCTAATTTTTAAAGCAGGAGGTTATTGGTGAGAGTGGTGGGTCTGCACCTGGCAAGAATGGGGAAGGAAGTTGAACTTGGTGTCCTGTTCTGCTCTCACAACTGCCATGTTTTGGGCTGAACTTAACCCAGTCTACAGGCAGAGTTTGGAGATGCTCAGAAAACGCACGAGAGCCTGAGCCTTATTTGGCTGATGAGAACTTGGACATCCCACAGCCTAGACAGCTGGGTGGGGATCTCATGGATCACTTGCTTGAACTTGCATGCCCAAATTTCTCCTAAATTGCTCTAAGTGCCTATTTATTTATTTATTCATTCAGATTAGCCCCTTTCTTTTGCTCTGCTGCAGTCTCCATCCAGAAAAGTATAATAACAAAAATTACTGCCTCTCCAGGATGTTGTGTAGTGAATATTCAAAGGCTTGGAAAACACCCATCTGTGATGACAGCAGGGGTTAGTATGTACTGAACACAACTAAGTTCCCTAGTCACTGTATCTTCTGGTCCAGGAGAAGCAGACTGAAAGAACAGTTATTTTTGCCCCCTTCTCTAGATGTATCTTTGTATTGATAAGAATATATGGAAGGAATATACTTTTTCTTCATGCATTTCCTGCTTTGTTTTCTCTCTCGTACACACACAGTATGAGCCACTCTCTGTGAATTTGCCCAGACCAGCCGTGGTGGATGAAATTATTTTTTGATACTTGCTGTCATTTCCAAGTAAAGTGGGATTTCACCTCCTGTAGACATAAAGCCTTACATAAAAATGGAAGTACACTTATCTGTCAAAAGCTAAAATATGTGTATATATGCGCCCTTGTACGCCAGAGGGCCATCGCTGCAGAGAGATTTAACACATATATAACATCAACTCAGTTACATACTTTTAAGTTGAAGGGTTTGTAGGTAAATTGTTTTTAAAAAGCATAGTCCAATTGTATATTTCATTAACAAAATGACTAATCTCACTAAATATTATGATGAAAGTGCTGACGGAACTTAAGCTCTAATCTGTGAAAGCAGCATTTTAATTTTACAAGAGTAGCTGTTCTTAATAAACATCAAAGTACACGTAATTATTATGTGACTTTAGCCCTTTTTTTCCCACGATGCTATAGTTAATCTTGACAACAGCTAGCATTAAGTACAGTGCTTTAACTCCCCTGATGACAAAGTTTAAAAATACCTTCAGTTCAGATTGTTCCATTCTGCCACTATCCTCCTTCATTTGGCTTGGGGGGTGACCTTCTTTCATTCTTTTTTCTGGAGGCAGGGCTTGGATCTGCTAGACACTGTCCTTCAAGGGCTATTTTGTGTGCATTTTGGGAGATGGAGCCAGGACAGAGACAGTGTGAAATGTCCTATTCTCTTGTGGAAGAGCATCCCCATTTTGAATATAAGTTTAGGCTGCGTTAGTATTTGGAGGCTGCCTTTATATTTCTGTGAAGTTCATTGATCTCAAAAGCTAAGCAAAACAAAACCAGAGAAATTGTAAGATTTGGAGCAGGGATTGCCTTCCTAAAATAGAGCAGATGTGGAGCAACAGAGGTGGTGCTGTGGTCGGAGATGAGTGATACTCTGCCCTGCTGATGGGGAACTCGTGGCACGGCCGTGCAGCCTGCAAGAGGTCAGGGACAGGTGCTGCAGATGGGCCTCTGCGAAGGCGTTATTCTCTTGTTACATATTCTTGATGAGGATTTTGATAATAATTTGTGGGGGTGGGAAGAATTTAACTTAAATCTTCCACAGTTGAAAGACCCAAGGGTCTGCTTTAGGGGGTTTGAGAGGCAGTTGTGTTTTAGGCAAAGGAAATAATCAAAGTTCCCTGTTTGGAACAGGACTGGGGCTCATCGCTTACCTCTGTAGATCTTAACCATGTTTTTTCTCTTCCTTTCCACTAATGATGTCATCTGCCAAACCCGAATCTGAAATATTTCTTTAAGAAATTCCCTGAAAATGTAAACTAGTACGTTGCATACAAAGATTTCAGCACATTTGCTGGGATTTGCAGTCTTTCTTCTGTGCTCTTTTTCACTATATCCTTGACTTTTTCAGCTGGCTTGAACAGGCCATTGTCTGATAAAATATGTTACAGCATGAGTCCTAGTATGTCAAATTCCAGGGAAAAGATAATACAGTTCTGAATTATGAACCTAATGAAATAAATAGTTAACATCGTCTAGAGACAAAGGGAAATATATTAATAACAACAGCACTGTTGTTGCATTTACTGGCATCCTTAGTTTATTTTCTCTCTTAATGGGCAGATGCATTCGCTCTTTGAGCAAACAAAAGAGTATTCAAAAACCGCTTACTAGAAACAAATGATCACACATTGTACCTGTATTTCTTGAACAGAGAACAGAACAAAATAAAACATTTTTGTCAGGCATGCCTTATAGCTGTGCATTCCTGCACATAAAGGCCCAAGCAGGATCCTTCTCGAATGACACAGATGATTATTATTTTGTTCCCAAGGGAAAGTGGTATTACAGCATCAGTATTATCCACTGGTAATGAGGTGCTCACAGATGAAACGAGGAGGGGTAAGACAGATATAGCACGAGTGACTACCCTGTGGCAAATATTGCTTTAAAAATGTTTTCATAGCACTTCAAAGAGTCTGAGTGAGGGGATCATGTGGTAATACTGTCTAACTCTTGCTTTAAACAACGGGGACTTCCACCCCCAGTCCTGGATAACCCTGTTAATATTGCTGGTAGCTCCTTTGCTTGATGCCAAGTGCATGATTAAGAGTCTGATTCAACAAATCAGAGGTGATCACTTAACCAGAAAGTATCATATGACAGATGAAAGGCTTCAGAGAGGGAGCTCTCCTCGCTTCTGCAGATCTGCCTTGTGTTTCTTCCTTACCGCAGTCTCCACCACCACTGCTAATATCTGTAAAGGCCCTTGGAAATAAAAGCTGTGTGACAGTGGCCAAGCGTTTTAACAGTGATGAGTTTTAGATGAAAAGACGGGGAATGCTGTCAGTGAAATACATTTGCTTTTGCTTCTCAAATGTGGTGAGGTTACCTGTCTGTATGGCTGAGATAATGGATGCAGCAGAGACCCAGACCTTACTGTCTCTTTCCTTTCCTTTTCTTTCCTTTATTTTTTTTTTTTTTACATTTTTTGTGTGTGGATGGTCACTTAAGTCCAGTGACACAGTTGCCTCTTATGCTGTGCATGCACATTAGCGATACTTTTCCTTGGTTAACTGGGCAACCAAAAGGAGTGCCTAAAAGGGAGAGCTGCATGGACAAAACCCGGAGAAGCGGGAGATGTGCACAGCGCTGTACCCCCGGCGAGGCTGAGCAGCCTGGTGTGTGCAGCCCGGTCTGTGCAGCCCGGCTGGCAGCTCAGCATGGGCTCTGTACGTGATGCGGCCCCTGGTCCTGCTTGCAGCGGTTCGGCTGCACTGCCCCGTGCTGCAGGCTGAAGTGTTCTTAAGCAGAAGGCCATCGGCCAGCTCTGAATGTGTTTATATCCCCGGTAATTCCGGTACATGAAAATTCCCCGATCAAACGTCAAAATGTGTCTCCTACACTGATAGCGTGTGAGGAGTTTGTGGTTTAGCAAATGAGCTACTGCACCGGTGAGGCCGTAGCGCAGGGTGACCACAACCATTCATCCCTCTTGGAGACAGTGAGCGGCAGCGGGGGGAGGTGGTGTTTTTCGTTGGAAAGGCTCTCCTGTTGGGTGAGTTAAACAGTAAGATGCCCAGGTAAAATCTGTGCACAGCTGCTGGGGTAAAAGCAGCATTGTAACGGGAGCAGGGGCAAGGAGGGGCGTGCGTCAGAGGTGAGATGATCTGCTGGAGCAGTGTGTTCAATGGTAAAAACTTGTCATAAAGAAACACAGAGATTGGTTGAAGATCGCTGTTTCCTAGGCCATGGGAATGATCAGAGGTATACCTAAAATATGAGGAAAGGAAGAGAAAGCAAGCTGTTCACATTTCTCTGAGGACTGAAGGAAAACATGGTGATAATCTTCAAACAAGTAAAAAGTTACCGCAGAACCAAAGGCAATGTGGTATCGTTATACATCCACTGTTGTTAAGACAAGAATTAATGGGTTTGCATTAAAAAAAAAAAAAAAGTTTAGGTAAGAAGTTTCAGCAGAAAAAGGTATTAGGAAATACTCAGGGAAAGAATGGTGAAATGTGGAAAGTGGTTGCCTGAAGATGGTGAAGATTGATGCTGAAGCTTTTAAAAACAAGTTTGAGAAATGTCTGTCAGAAATGATGTGTAGTCACCGCTTAAAGCACAAGGATGTACTACCTGAGTTCTCAGGTCTCTTTTGGACTTTGTTTTCCGTGTTGTATATGCTGTATTTTTTTAGCCTTTCATGTAAAGCCTTTATCCTTCAAATTGATTTTTTTCTTAAATTCAGCCTTGTTCTTAGTATTGTGATTTTTTAAATGGCATTTCACTTCTTGTTTATCTCTATAAAATGATAAACCATTTTCATAAAGTGGTCTATCAAACAAAATTATCTCTGCTGTTTGAAGTTATAAAACTGGTTCTTATTGTGAAGAGAATGCAGATGCTATACAGTTCAGCCACCCATGTTAGTGATTTATGTAAGCTCCTATAAACTGGCCAGAAGCATGAAGAAACAAACGGACCTCTCCTGGATTTACACAGGGTGCTCGTGGGAGCAGAGTGGGGCCATTTCTGTGTAGAGGTGTCTGGAGGACAGCTCGTGCTGCCGTGCCCATAATGAGTGGTAACTTCCCTCTACCAGCAGCGAGCACTTACAGACTCATTATATTACAGGTGTAAGCAAGGAAGTCAGCTTTGCAGTTTATTTTTGGGGTGATAATGAATTATGTGATCTATCCCCTTATCCAGATGACTTACCTTCATCATGTCTTGCATCAGTGTTTGTTGCTTGTTACATTTCAGGGTGCCAAGTCACTTGATGCATTTTGCATTGGTGATGCTTTTGTAGTTGGATAATCAAATCACATATCACGCTTAGTTTCAATGGAAAGCATTTTCTTGTCCTTCTCTTCTTTCCCCAAATTCAGCGAGTGGCCAATATCTCATAGCTTTTTTCCTTAGAAATGGTGAATTCCTGACATCTAAGCTTGGCTCTGCCACAGATTTGACTTGTGACTCTCACTAATAATTTCTTCCTTCTGCTCAGTGACTCTTTCACCCAAGTGGAACAGATGCTACTCACTTATATTTCAGCTTTGCCAGGTAATACGTTTGCATGTTATATTTTGCATACAGCCTAGTATAGTAACTGTAATTAAATCCTAGCAGAAGTCAATGGAAAAGCCAAATGATCCAAGGGTGCTGCTAATAGTAAAGCCAAAATACACTTCTCAGAGAAGTAATCCAATTCCTTCAGTACCCCCTAAAAGCACAGCGACCTCCTTTCTGAAGGCCAGGTTTTACCTCTTCACATTTGTTAGGCAATTCATCACTCGCTTCAGGGACCTCAGTTGAAGCAGTATCTTGATTGATCTTTCCCCTTTTCCTTTCCACTTTCTTAGATGTTCCTGGACCTTGTTTCTTAGCACTGCCTGCTACACAGAAGACTGTCACTGCTGGAGGACAGAGCCAGCACGTTTGCTTAAATAATGCCCTAATATTATTGATAAATGTAGAATTTTGAAGTATATGAAAGGGGAGTGCCCGGATAAAGTGATAAGCACTGCAGCGGTTACTTAAAGCATTTTGCATTACTTTATATTTTTAAATGGTCTCTGACCTATCAGCCAAGTTTGCTTCATTTATTTATTCAGAAGATCCTTTTTGATCCAATATAAAGATTTCCAGCAACTCAGTGGGACTTGAAGGGGGTCTACTGAAATATGGCTACACTTCCTGTGTCTTTCTGTATCTTTCATGGTCTCTCCAGTTCCAGAGAAATCAGGTTCTTTAGAGTGTCCCCACAGTTCCTCAGAGTTTATGCTTGAAGAAATCTCCCTGTTGTAATACTATCTGTGAGATTCTCAGAAACTGAGAGTGCTGGCCAAAATAACTCCAGAGGGATCAGAGAGAGGCCAAAACTAACACAGTTTTAAAATCCAGATATATAAGCTTACATGCAGCTTTTCTGGGAGCTGTTTCTTCAGAGAACGTGCTGATGGGATTTCTAAAACTGAAATTAAATGACGGTCTGTCCCTCAAGTATTTGTCCGTGACACATTCTGAAGTCACTTGCTAAGAGAGAGCAGACAGCAGCGTATAGCAGGTATAAATAGCACCTAGGTCCTTTTCCCTCTCATGAGCATTTTGTGCCAGACTGCTGCATTCCTGGTCTGCATGTTTGGGATGCAGGGTGAGTTAGATTAGAAGAAATTGCATGGAAACAGTCTGCGTAGTTTTGAAAACATCTCCAGATCTGAAAAAAATACTCTCACATAACTGTTGGTCACTTTCTCTGTTGAAATCTGGCCTCTTGGTGACACCCTGGGTTGATTTCTCATGTACCTGTCTGGCACTTCTGGACCTTGGGGATAAGCACTTATCTGGTGGCCTCCGGTGATATCTGGGAGTTGCACTGTGCGCCCTCTTACTTTCATTTGTTTAGGAGTTTTTTTGAGAAGCACTAGCAAATCCTTACACATACCAAAAGTTTTGCACAGACTTCCTGAAACATCTCCTGTTTCTGGAGGTCAGAGTGACCATGGAACTCCCTGGGAGTCAGTCTGAGCTGGATAAGCTTTTCCTACACTGAGACACTGATTTTGGGAGATATGGAAAATTTCTGACAGGACTAAAAAGGAGTTACTACTCCTTTCTTAAGTTTTTGCTTCTTCTGTTCTCTCCCTGCATCCCCCCCCTCACTGCTCCTTCAGGGAATGCTACGAGGTAATTTGGTCCAGTCGGACTGTACCCCTGAAAAAAAATATTTTCCCTCAGCAGGAACCATCCTGGTGTTCAGGATTATCCCATTTTGGTGGAATTGTACTGAACTGGGAGGATCTGGCTTGTTACCTCTGTCCTACTGCTCCCTGCAGTGTCAGCCCAAGAGGGAGGTGAAGTCCCAAGTGTGTGTATCCATAATGGTGTCGGCAGCTTGTTAAATAGACAAAAGGGATCATAAGCTGTCGTCACACTGCATCTATGTAATTTTTCTGAGAAGTTCAACTTGTTGGCAAACCACCACCTTTTGTTTGATGATAAATATGTTAGCAGAGGACTCTTTATTTCTTAGCTGTTTAAAATTGCCCAAATCTTAGGTTTAAACCTAGGATTTTTTTTCTTCCAGTTCATGTTTTATTTTTTGTTACCCACCCTCCATATTATCAAATATATTATCAAACATCACCAGCACTGAGGTTCTTACAATTTCTTTAATCAGACAGAAAATAAGAAGCCGTCGTGGTTTTTTTTTCCCCTTCTCTCCTCTCATCAGCTAAGACTGAAACAAAACTTTGTAGCTCCTATAAACACCTTTATACTATTGACCACGATATATTTACTTCTATGAGAAAGTGCAAAGTATCCTAAACTGAGTTTTCTAGTAGACTTCCCAACAGTTTTACAGTGGTAGACACGGGACTGAAGTGCCACTGCTCTGTTACGGATGAACCATCACCTGATGACAAACAGAAGAGAGGTCCAGAGCTGGGTTGGGGTCCTGGGAAGTTTTCTGTCAGCATTTTGTAACAAGAAAGTGAAAATACTGACCTGCAAATAACACCTAGTTTTGTTATTGTGTGACAGGCTAGCCTAAATATAGTTAAAAACAGAGTAGCCTTTCAAATTTGGAAATAATAAAATGAAGTGATCTGTCCTAGGAAAGAAAAGGCAGAAAATCAGTACCTAATCTATGTGGGAGTGGGGTGGCTGCTTGGCCCAAATACAGTCTGGTATATTTGGGCAAGAGAAACTGGGAAGGGAAGGAAAAGGAGGAAGGAACTTTGATGCAATAGGAAACTTCTGAATTTATCAAGACAGGTCTCCTGCACAGCCCTGGAGCTGAGGCCTTATATATAGTCTAAGCTATTCTTAGAGCATACAGCAGAACAATGGTTCCATTCGAAGAAGCTCTTTTATAGCTTGCCAATATAAAGAAGGCTGTGCAAAATGATATGAAATGATCATGTAATTGAACACTGTAAATAGATGTGCTGACCCAAACGATAATTTTAAATTAGCTCACTTTCCTGCCACGTCTAAACTTTGTAGACTTGATGGAATGAGAAAGACCTGATTAATTCTTCTGCATTTATAAATGTTCATTTATTTATATGTGATTTGTAAAATCAAGTTATTTGATGGGACAGTGATGGGAGCCTTTTTTCTGTTCATTGCAGTAGAAGCTAGATTTACATAATCCCTTTACTGATTTGACCTTACTGTGTAGTTACGAAATTAAGATATGTGAATTCCGCGAAATCCAAACCTCAAATGTGATGAAGGCCTTTTACTTTTTATGACACTGCCACAGCTTTCCCTATTAATTAGGATTATTTTGGATTATAAAATTGGTTTTGTGCAATGCAATTGGACTGGTGGTATAGGCTTGAGTCAGGCAGGTGTAGTCTGCAATTGTGTTTTGAATGGCCGCTGCCAAGACAGCAAGCTAATGTGACAGCCACCGCTGGCTGGTGCAAGCCACCAAGTGTCCCGGCTTGTATGGCATCAAGGTGGCTGATTCATGCCCTATGTGCCATGGGATATGAGCAGTATTGCACTATGGAAGTGATTTTTGGTAGTTCCCTTCCTTACAGAGCCACCCGTCACCTAGTCCAACAGCCTCTTGGAGGTATTCCCAACTATCTCAGAGTAGACATCTCACCCAGCTCCTTTTCGCTTTCATCCTGAGTGGTGCAACAAGGGCTTGGTCTACACCTTAATCACACCCTTATCGGTGGCTGTGTGGTTATACCAAGGCACATGGTGCCGCAGGCAGGCTTTGTTCGTCACTGCGGATGATGTGCAGCTGCGTGCGGCAGACACAGAGAGGGAGCTGATGGGGGTGGAGGTGGCAGAGCCAGGAGCGGTGCCTGGAGTGGCAGGTTCCTGCTGCAAGGGACAGCATGAAGCCTCCTGGTAGTCAGAGTTGTCAAGGTGGGACAAACCTGGTGTTCTGGGTTGCAGGGTGGGAGTGGTTGGCCTGGCCAAGGGCCCAGCATTCAGCTCTGTGCCCAGAAAATAAGATCCCAAAAGGAAAAATAAAACCAGAGTATGACAGAAGCAGCAAATGGTGTGCAAAGCAGGCATTTTTATTTGGTTGCCTGTTGCCGGGATTGTCGTGGGAACGGGTAGGAGCAGAGCTGGATCTTGTACCCACCGCTGGCCTTGGGCAAAGGGTGATCCTCACCAGGGAATCCCAGACACTGCGCTCCCCTTTGGGATGCTGTGGTACACAGCTTTGGATCATTCCCTCAGCACCCTTCTCAGAGGTCCATCCTGACTTGTGGCACACAGCTAACCCGTCAGGGTCCTCTCTGGAGTGGTTTTGATCCAGCATCATGAACTCACACCAGATGAATGTGTTGTGTCATAGGGCCGTGACACTTTTCTTACAGACTTTAAGTATTGCATGCCTCAGAAAAAGATCAAGAATGTTGAAGCAAAGTGTTTCTAAAGCATTACCATACTGAATTTTGAGTGCATGGCACCCGGAAAATTATTAGCAGGCCTGACCTACAGCCTTTTCACCTTGGCTGCTTTTCCCATGTAGTGCCATACACCCTTGCTTTGTAGCTGGGACTTCTGCTGAATTTCATTCTGTTTCCCTGCTGTAGCCTGAAGTGGTGGGCCAATTGGCAGGTTGATATTAAACCAAGCTGCGTGGTAAAGGTGTCGCTGTATTCGCTGAGGAGCGATAAGTAACTCCTTCCCAAGCTGATCACTTCAGGAGGCTTCTGGAGGGAGATCGTCTGTTCCTGTGTTCAGTTTTGCTGTGGTGTTGGAATTCATAATAAATGTGGTGGTGGTTTCTCTCTTTTCTCTGGTGATTTAAAGTATGCATTTTTAACATCGTGGCTAGCAAGAGAAAATGTGAGCATCAAGGGCTGAGCTGGGAATGGGACCCAGAAACCGGAGCTGCCCAACTTCTGTGTGTCTGGAGCCTCAGCTGGAAAGCTGCTTTGCGTTTGTTTGATTTGCATTGATATACTGTTACATCATATACGTGATACAACAGATTAAAAAAAGCCATGTGGCTCTTGTCAAGAAAAAGTGAACTATGCAGTTCTAATAATTATTACCATATGGTTCTTGCACTGTTTCTACATATACAAAGTCACATATATCCCACCGAAATGCTATTTTTTTGATCTGAGAGAACAGTTGAAACAACATGTTTATTGCTGTAATAATGGCCTTTTTAAATGTCAGTTCCTTACATCTGTTCTGTAGCCACATCCTATGTGCATAGAGAATCTTTAGGCAAGAAAGTGAGCTTCAGATGTGTTTGCTTAATGTAATTTAAGCAAATTTTAAGCAAATGGATTAAGGAAATAATTTTCCTTTTAAATGATTTAAAAAATGGTGGTGATAACGCGAAACAGAAGCAAGAGGAGTCTTCCATGTGCGGTAATTTGACACAGTAAGTTGAACTAATTGTCATTTCATACGCAGACCTTACGTACCAAATCTTTACCGAGTGAATTCACGTAGTGCTCGAGTGTGAATGGTCACATTTAATCTTGTCAGTGACATTTTAAATGCAGTACAGTTTGACCTAAGCTCTGTTCCTTTAACTCATGCTGTTACTGTATGCTGCAGTTGTTGACTCAGTAGATTTTCTGATGTGGTCTGGGAATGAGTTCTTTTGGACTTTCACATTATCATACTACAATATACACCACAGATTATTTATACTGGGGGTTAATTGCATCATCTGAATGGAATTCATTTTCCATTTTATCTACAAGTTTGCATTTGAACATGGTATTTTCTCTTACGGAAATTTGAAATAAAATGACATTGATTCTTAAGGAAATGGACTTTGTATAATGATTTTTCGTATGTGCTTGGCTTTAAACAAACACCTTTGATTGTAATAATTAACTGGGTATTATTATTACAGGATCAAATGTATCACTTCTGAACTGTAATGGCATATGGAATCTGTCCAGCTAAATGTAGCAGATAAATAAAATAAATAGCATTAAGCCTTCTCCATGGGACAGAGTTGTGAAATAAAACTTATTCATGCTTAGTAGATTCTTAACGCCACTCTTCTCCCAAGCCTTTCTATTTAATTTTAAAATAAAATCTGGAAGAGTTTCCCAGGACCAGTAATTAGAAATATGTAATCTCATTCATGTGAAAAGCAAGTGGAAGACAGAACTTCATTGTGTGAATACTTATTTTTTGTTTGGCTGTCAACACATAAATGTGAAAATAAATTTGAGGCATTAACTCAAGAAAACATTTTTTGGCATGGCTTATTGGTGAATTGAAAACCTTGAGGTTCATTTTGGGTCAAGCAAACATTTAATTTTTCTTTTTTTTTTTTTTTGTTTTTTCCTGAAACAAAATGGCTCATTGAATTGCACGAGACGCCGCAGAAAGGAAAGGCCGATTCACAAGATGGAGGACGCGGGGCCTCCCCCAGCACCGTGCTGCCTTCTCCCCATGGCCGCGGGGTTACGGGACACCGCGGGGCCGGGGAGCCCCGGCTCCGGCTGCCACATGTTGCTGGGCTGTTTCGGATGGGGGTCGCCCACCTCCGGGAAAGGGCCCTGCCCGAAATGCTTGGATGCAACTGGTGCTCGGCCTAGATGCTTCCTTTCCTCCCTTTGAAAGCAATGCGCTGTCAACACAATTTAGCTACCAAAAATAAGAGAACTCTCTTCCTCCTCTTCATCTTGAATGAAAAGCAACACGGAAGCTTTATTTTTTCCTGCCATCCCATATTTTTCCCTGCCATCTCATATTTTTCCCTGCCCTCTGGAGCACCCAGGCTGGCGCACACATGCTTGTGAATACCCACATTTTGGGCACATTTTCACTTGATGATAGTGGCCTAAAGGTCTTGCGGAAGAAAGATGTTGTTTTCCATGGCTGTTTCGTATTTCCTCACCAAGATCTGGACTGAACTGGAAAGAAGTTAAACAAATCTGTTTGATGGGCCTTGCAAAGCTTTTCTGGTCGACTCCCCGTTGTGCTGTTGAAAACTGGGGCGAGCAGGAGGAAGGATTTGTCAAGATGAAAAAAGACCAAGTTGCCAAGTGCGCATGTGTGTGTGCGTGTCTGAGCACACAGAACAAAAGAAAAGGGGAAATTACGAAGCTGTTAATTTGTTAATAATGAACGGATAGTTGCCAAGGCCCAGTCTGTATTCATGTGCTGTGTTCAGTTGCAAAGCAGAAAAGACAAAAATCTGGGGCTTGGTAAGTCCTTTCCATCTCTGGAGGTACCAAGGCTGGCTCGGCAGTTCTTGCCCCATATAATGCAGCATATAAAACTATCACGAAAAAAAAAAAGAATCACCCCAAACCTACTAGCATGCAAGAGCAGATTCAGTATGAGGAATCAGAGGTATGGTGATGTAAGATGCATGGAGAAACTGAAAGTGTGCTTTGACTCAAATTACAAGTTGGTGAGTGAGTGCACTCCAATTTAATACAAAAAGATTGCATTCTACTTAGTAAGAAACATATTTTTTCCTTTTACCAGTGTCTCCAGACGTACTTTCTAACATTCAAATAGCAAATACTGCAATAGTTTGGGGAGCCCAGAGTGTCTTTCTCTATGCATAAGACTTTCTTGATTCCTTATATAGGGGAGCATCAGAAAACACCCTCCTGGGCTGGTGTTAATGTGGACTAGGAAAGTAAGCACTCAACATACGCTACTGCAGCAAAAGCTATCTTTTGGGTCTGTTTTTTATTTTCAATCAGGACTGAGAGGGAAGTTTCTGGAGAGTTCCCAAGCCATTACAGGTGGCTGAAAATATTTAAGTCTTCTTTATTAATAACAGAAATACATTTACACTTAAAAAAAAATTGGTTCTAAAATCTAGCTGCCTCCCTAGAGCTATTCAGTGAGTTACTGACAAGATCAGTCTGGGATGTGGGATTTACTCCATGAATACAACCTTTTCCCTTCCTTCCAGGCAGAACTTCCCTACAGGTGACAGTTACCACTGTGACCCTGTGTGCACCAGCCAAGATGAAGGGAGAGCTTTCTAGCTAGAATTAACACCTACCTTGCCCTTAAGTGGTCTTTTTCCTGATGAGTTATGAGAACTTAAAGACTGATTTTAAATTTGGAGCCACATCTGTTGGAGGGCAGCAGGGTTTAGGTGGAAGTTTTCTCTCCCGCCGCTGTCCATGGCCAGCCTGTGTTTCACGGCAATCCAGCTCCCAGCCGTGTGCGAGTTCTGGGAGCCCATGTGGGTGTGCAGGGAATGCGCATTTGCGGTTCAGTCGGTGCAACGCTGATGGTTAACGAGGTTAGCAACCTCCAAGGTTGCTAATAAAGGATGTCCTGCCCCTTCCCTCTCTTTGGCTGGTGCTGTCAAGACCTGTCTGGGCAATTCAGCTGCTCCTCTATTGGTGAGGTGCTCCAGCTTCTTCGTTCAGACTCCTGTAAGATCTCCAAGCCCTGAACTTGGGCCTAATATGTTTAGCTGGACATAAATCAAAGCAGAATTAAAAAAAAAAAAAAAAAAAAGTTGTTTATGTTTTAGAGATATCATATCATTCGGACTTCAAAATATGAATTCTGTTTAAAGTCTTTTCCCTCCCCTGTAGTTTAGATTCATTAGTTGCTAGACTTCCGTAGTCTCGGCTACAGTTTTAGTGTAGATTAGGAAGGAAAACAGGATCTTTGTTTGCATTATAAATAAGTCTGGATTGTGCAGTTGTTGCCAGTATATTTTTCTTATTCCAACTGTGTGTCAGTTCGGGATGAACACTTCATCATTGTCAAGCCACCTGTGCAACTGCAAAGTACCAGCTGAATCTGTCAGTGCTGCAAAGAGGAAATGAAGAGACTTTGATCCTCTGACCAGAGTCCCTTATCACCTAAAGATGTTGATTCAGATTAGCTTTTGCTATAAACTTCAGTATGAAAAATTTCTAAGCTTTTTATCTACTGCAGTGTTGCTCTACCAAGGCTATTGTGAGATTGTGTGAAAATGAGCTGCAGTGATTTCATCCTGCTCTTGCACGCTGCAAAGCTCATGTGCCACCTGCAACACCGTGTGAGTGCCTGGTGGGTTTGCACTCCCCTGACCCCTGCATAGACCATGGGCACGGCCGTCACCTCGAGCTTGGTCACAGAGCTTCCAGCTCAACCTGCGCGTCATTGCCTTGGTTCACCCCTGCCATTTCAGTGGCCACTGACACGTGAAGAGCTGCACTGTTGGCAGCACTGGCCGCTCCTGGACTCCTAAGGGAAGTATTATAGGGAACTGTTCCCCAGTGTAAGCAGGACTAAACATGTTTTTTGTTTTGTTTTCTCCCTTTCTGGAGACGCCTGGATTTCTCCACCTCCTGAGCTACTGACCAAGGTCACCTTAGGGATCGCTATGTGGCCACAGACTCATGGTATGGTGTAAGTGCTATTTTTCCCAAAGGCTGTGGTCCTGTTCCCTGCTCCCACTTGCAGTTTTTCCAGTCTCCCCTGTACTGGTATTAGTGCTTATGTGGCCGGCTATATTGGTAATCCTTCTTTTTGCTGGATTAGGTAACCAACCAACAGAAAATTGATCATGAGGCTGCATTGAGAGGGTGGCTTTTCTCCTGGCTGCATGCTCCCCCTGCTTCTCTTGCTCATTTGAACATCTTCAGGGAGCTGAATTCTCAGAAAACTAGCAGAACCACCACACCAAAACCTAAGTGATTCCAATTTTCTTAGGGTTTAGTGCAAGAGGTAGGACAGGGACTTTCACTTTTGGCAACTGCTCAGCTCTACTTAACTCTGATGAGAAGCAGAAGACCCAGTCTCTAGCAGGATCTGGCTGCCATTTAATATCTGTTGGTATGTTAGAGATGTGACTCATGTTTGCTTGACAAGCAGCTAAAACAGGATAAAGTATGCTTCTCCCTCTGGCACACATCACCTCCTTTGCAGCTGGGGTCAGGACGCCGTGTTTCGGGCTGGCATGGCTGCAGCTCATGATCTGCTCTGCTCCTGGTCAACAGCTTGTGGCAGTGGGCTGGAGCAGAGGGCTGGAGGAAAACACCTCCTAGTGTTGTGGCCAGATTCATGAGCTCATCTCCCAAAACCCATCCTGCATAACAGGGGTCAGGGACTCTGTGGGTGCCCTGGGGTGAGGGGCCCAGGCTGTGACCACCAGCCTTGCTGCTGGCAGCTGCCCCATGGCGTCTCCTGCGGTGCTGGGAGGACCCTGCACTGGCTTTGAGAGGAGCTGGTTAACTGCTGTATTTCATCTGGGGTGATATTTTTACCCAGCAGTGTAATGTGAATGGACTGTAAGTGATGCATCAGGTCCATTTCAGGCTCACAATGCAAGAATTTCTTTTCTTTTTTTTTTTTTTTTGTGTTGCCGTTTCTATCTCCTCCCAAGCAGCCATTTCTTCTCCAAGCAATAATAACTCAGATCCTTTAGTTTCTTATCCTAGCCGAGCCATTTGACCAATCTCTGAACTTTTTCCAAAATTTCTAGTAATTCCACTTTGAATGAGCCTCACAGAAAAATGTAAGTGCTTTTTTTTTTTAGGTAGAATATTTCTTGTTCTGCCTTTTTTAAAAAAAAAAAAAAAAAAAAAGAAAAGGATACTCACAACACTTTACATAAAACCTAGACTGACACATTGTAGGAATTTATTGAATATTTCTGCTTATTCCTGGCACAGAGTCCAACCAAAGGCCTATTGAAGTCTTTGGTGGGTTTAGAGCAATAACCCCTGTTTGAATACTTATGATGCTCCTTACTCTAGATAATTGCTATATCTCAGGTTTTCTATTTTAAGACATGCACTCCCTCCCACTGCTTCTCTTGTCACTTGTGGATGACACAGCACGGGACCATTTTGCCTGCCTGAGCTCTGGAGCAGCACTGTGAGTCTGGAGAGAAAAGTGACAGTGCGGTAACTGCCAGTCAGTATTTGCTCCTGCCTGTGTTTGCTTGTGGTTCGGGCCCCAGCAGCTATCATGCTGGTTGATATTAATGCTACAGTCTGTTCTCAGATCTGGTTTTGTTGCGAAAAAAATATAAGGAGGAATGTTCAAGGGACTTTTAGCTCTGTTAAAACAGACCTGCTATTTTACTGTTAGATTTCTTTTTCTTCTCGACTGCTTTCCTCTGCTTCATCCTCTCAGCATGCATGAATGTGGGTTCGTATAGCCATGCAATGCAAAACATAATTGATTTCAAAACAAACCAAAAAACCCTGAACTGAAATTGCCCCTTTAAAACTGAAGCATTAAGTTTGGCCATGATCCAGCCTGGAGACTTTCCCTGGCAGTGACTGTGATGCAGAAAACTCAGTTTGGAATTACTCTTTCAGACACAGATTCCTGCAAGAATAACAAGAACATGATAAGCCAAGTTATGCCAGGCAGTGAAGCTGTCTGCAGTCCAGCAAAGACATTCTGTCCATTCACCTCCTATGGACTTCTCCTGGGCTGCTCTCTTGTTAGGGGAAGGTAAGGGAAGGTGATAAGAAGGCAGAAACGTGGCTGTGGTTTTAAGTCCTCCTGCATCTGAAGGATTTAAGTCATGTAGGTGAAATAGTTCAAGGTTCCACTGTAGAAAATTGTTATATTTGTTTCACATGTTCTTTCTGCTGTGCCTCATTAAAATCTTATTTCATTGTTGGTCTGTACTGAACTCTTACTGGGAAAATTGCTACTCTTTGTTTTCTGGCCTGATCCAGCTGCCTTTTAAGCTAAAAGAAATCTGTTAGATTCAGTAGGTAAGTGGGGAGGTGAGAACAAGAGATGCAAAACAAAGCACGTGCTCTTGAGTGACCCTGAATGGTAGGAAAGAGATCCGAAGACTGAGGTCCCTTGTACGAGCAACGGTATAAAAGAGGGAAAAAAAGCATGTAAATATAGCCCTTTCAGTTCTAATTTGGGCAATGAGGAGTCTACCCACTTCTTACTGTCTGACTTGGAATGACAAACAGGTGAGCCACCAGGACATTGCTGGTTTGCAGAGCCACCTCAAAACCAGTGTGTATTTGTGTTGCTCCTCACAGCAAACGCTATGTAGGGGCATGTGCATTCTGCTGCTATTTAAAGCATCAGTACTGAGTTAGTGCCTGAAATACTACCTCTGACCTGGTTGGCAAAACTAAACCCATGCAGTATGGATGGATTAACATCTTCTTGCTTTGCACTGACTCGGGGGCAAGGTCTCCAAGGCAAGAGTTAACTCACAGCAAAATCTTGTCCCAAATATCTTGATACTGTTTAATTTCAATTAATTTGTCATTATGTTTTGCTAACGAGAATGAAGTGTCCTCACATGCTAGTGCAATCTCTCCTTTTTTTTTTTCCTTTTACTGAGAATGAAATATTTCTTTCTGCTGCTTAGAAAGCCCAGCCAAAGCTCATCCATATTTCTGATGCTGGATGCAGTCCATGAGTGAATCATTATTTAGTTCTGCATGACATATAGAGTTTTTCTTTATTTAAATAACATAGTTTATAGAATTGCATATGCTAGTTCTTTAAAAGCCAATCCATCGACCACTTTCTTCATAGTACTCAAATGAGAACACAGTGTTTTCTGTATTGTTTGGAATAGCCTGGGAAACAATGCCTCCCAGTGTGAACAGATCTCCTTCAGTGCACTGGCAAACTCATCTCAGAGGAATGTGGTTATCGACTAAACTGTGATTTCTGATAGCAATAGCTAAAAAGAACGGAAAAGTACTCAGCTGCCTGCAGTCCAATAGCACAGCAGTTTACCGATGTGCGTGATAAAGTTGCTTCTATTTAAGATGGTCATAAATCCTATTGTTCCAAACAGAGCATCCTGGATGCCCAGGAGTGGCGAAACAGCTGTGGACCAAGGCCTCTGGTGGTGTAAAGTGGTGTGGCTCTGTTGGTTCCAGCCAAGTGGTTTCATCTTCATCAGTTAAATATTTCGTCTTACTATACGTTACAACACTATTCGTTGTAAAAAGAGTATTTCAGCTAATGCTTGTGCTTGTGGGAAAACATTCACATGGAAAATGTAATCACCCATTGTTAACATGAGTGTCTGGATTTAATGACTGAAAGTTGGCATCGGTTCATAAAACATAAAGAACACACAGAACAAATACTTTACATAGAGACTGATGCTTTTTTTCCCCTATGGGAAGAGTGGCAAGAGAACAGGTTTTTAGCCATTCTTCCAGCGAGTGGAAGGGAGCTGAGGGATTTTAGTTCTTGGAACACTATAAAGGTCAGTGATTTTTTGTCTTTGCCTCAACTTGGACACTGCCCAGATTTTGGGAGCAAGCTCTTTGACTTCCACCTCATGTTCTGCGTGGATGGTGGGCAGAGGGGATCTCGCTCCTGTATCTCAATGTCCCCTTCCTTGAGGTGGGCCAGGGCTTCCTTCCCCCAGCAACTGCTGCAGGCTGAGCTCCCCAGGCTTTGCCAGGCACTGGGGGCTGGGTGCAAGGGGGAATCTGGCAGGAATGTGCTGGTAGAGCAGAACTTTGTTGTGCTTTCACTGTTCTTACTGGATTTCAGAGTGGCGCACTGGATTTCAGAGTGGCGCCTTGTGAGGAATACCTCAAGGAGAGCAAAGATTGCAAACCTGAAGGAAAGCACTTCCATCCATGGCCTGCCTTTGTTAGAGCAGTTGGCAGAGCTGGGGCTGGCAGCTCTCTGCATTGCGGTTTGAGCTAAAGGAATGAGATTGTAACGATGGCTGACAAGGAATAGAGAAATGGCTCTGAAGCCAAGGAGAGTGAAAGGGAGGATGTGCCTGTACTCCCTGCCCCAGCTGATCCCTCCTCCACCATGTGCTCGAGAGATGAGCCAGTCTTGCTGCTGCTGCTGTTCTTCAAGAGCATCCAGAACACTCCAAAACCCTTGAGTCTGCCATGTGAAGCTAGATGACTGTATAAGCGGAGTCATCTGCAGCACTGCCTCAGTGATTTCTCTTAGCACTCTCATTTCTTTTGTTTTTACATCAATGACTTTCTTAAGAAACATTTTAACTAGCAGGAAAAACAACAAAAGAAAAAGCAACATCAATACAACAGCTGTGTATTCCATCATAACGATTTCCCAGGTCTGGCACTGCCCTGGGTCCCCTCTTCCTCCTCGCACCGCTGCCTCTGCTACCTCAGATGTTGACACTTCAGTCTCATATGTCGTAAGGGTAGGGAGGGACCTTTTGTTCGTCTCCCTTGTACCGTTGGGAAGGTGGATTTCCTGGGTCCCAGGCCGCAGCCTGTGTTTCAGAAGCTATTTGTTTTGAAACAAAAGGTTTTGAATTCCTCTTTCAGAGCAAGGAATATAAGAAATGTAGTTACTACAAGCAGCCACACTATGGCACTAACTGTGAAAACTGTCTCTTGGCCAAAACCTGGAGCTCATGTCAAAACATGCTACAATAGCACATTTTACTACAGCACAGGAATGTTAATGTGATACAATTAAATATTACATTGCAAGGAAATTACATGTCCCAAACCATTGCAATATGTGTCTGTGACCCTGGGGAAGCTCTTTCTTTCTGTGGCGTGTTTATACTTGTGTGAATTTGCTTTTCCCATAACTCCTCTTTGCCATTGCCCTGCAAATGTAATTCATGCTCCCAACCAGTCCGTGAGGCCATGGCTGCCTCTGACATCCAGTGTCTTGCGCAAGGGAGAGTGGGGCCAGCTGACCGGACGTATTCAGGGAAGTCAGACAGGATTATTGCCGATGTGTTTCGCAATGAGAGATCCCGAGAAAATGCTTTGCAGGGAGCATCTATGAGAAACCGTGAGCTGCCTTGTCTCTTGCCACTCACGCAGTTTGTGTTCTAGCCTGGGGCGGGGGCTTTTGGAGGCTGGGACTCCTGCATTTCCCCCCTCCCCACCATGGCATGGCTTGTGTGGAAGGATATTATGATCAGGTGCAGATTTAGTGGGGAATTTACTCTCCCAGAAGGGCCAAATGGTGCAATATATTCTGCTGTGCCAGGCAGTGTGGTTGTGGCCAGTCATAGGCCTCCCTCTTCTCCAGCTTAGACAAGGCTGGGTCTCCCTGGTCCAAACCCTCCCTTAGCAGCTGATACAAAGCTTAGTAAAGTGCTTTGAAAGCAAGGGATCATTTGTTCAGACTTGGTTTGTTGAAACCACAGATTTAAAAGCCCAGCTGTGAAGCGGCTGGAGTGGAAGGCCCTCTCTAGCAGGACAAGGTAATGCCTGGCTTGTCCTTTAACCTTGTCCTTTGCTCTTCCTTCGTACTGTCAGTGCTTGGCTCCTCTGCTGGCCACGTGCACTTTGAGAGGCCTTTGGAGATGCCGGGGTAATAACCAGTGCTGGTGGAGCGGGCACGGGGACTTACTTCCCAGAGAGGGGTTGCTAACACCACTGTATTCACACATGAGGGTAAAAGCAGAGGCATATAATTACATTTTTGAAGTGGGACCGATGTCTCAAATATTGCTTCACTGACCGATTTGCATTGAGTGAGGGGAAAACACCTCAATTAGTGTGTGTCAGTGCTGTGTCTTTAAAAGTTGAAACTGCTTTCCTATATCCTATATCCAATATCCTATATCCTATATGCTATATCCTATTTTCCTTTATAAGTTGGGGAATGACCTGTTAGAGAGCAGTGTAGGGGAAAGGGACCTGGGGGTCCTGGTGGACAGCAGGATGACCATGAGCCAGCACTGTGCCCTTGTGGCCAAGAAGGCCAATGGCATCCTGGGGTGTATTAGAAGGGGGGTGGTTAGTAGGTTGAGAGAGGTTCTCCTTCCCTTCTACTCTGCCCTGGTGAGACCTCATCTGGAATATTGTGTCCAGTTCTGGGCCCCTCAGTTCCAGAAGGACAGGGAACTGCTGGAGAGAGTCCAGCGCAGGGCAACAAAGATGATTAAGGGAGTGGAGCATCTCCCTCGTGAGAAAAGGCTGAGGGAGCTGGGTCTCTTTAGCTTGGAGGAGACTGAGGGGTGACCTCATTAATGTTTATAAATATGTAAAGGGTGGGTGTCACGAGGATGGAGCCAGGCTCTTCTCCGTGAGAACCAATGATAAGACAAGTGGCAATGGCTGCAAACTTGAACATAGGAGATTCCACTTAAATATGAGAAGAAACTTCTCAGTGAGGGTGACGGAACACTGGAACAGGCTGCCCAGGGAGGTTGTGGAGTCTCCTTCTCTGGAGACATTCAAAACCCGCCTGGACACCTTCCTGTGTAACCTCATCTGGGTGTTCCTGCTCTGGTGGCGGGATTGGACTAGATGATCTTTTGAGGTCCCTTCCAGTCCCTAACATTCTGTGATTCTGTGATATTCCGCAGACTGGAGAGAGCTGTTGCATGGGGGAATGGTAGATTTGCAAGCCAAAGCCTTATATTAATAATTACCAGTCTCATTTTGCTAGTTCTCTGTTAGAGGACCAAAGCAGACTATGGCATGAAGAACGTTTGAGGAAGTCATTAAAGTTATTTCACTTTGGAGGCTGCTGGGCCTGCATTTTCTTGCTTTTTAGGGCTTGGTGTTTTTTTTTGTCAAGTCCCGTTCCTCTGTTCTGAAAAAACTCCTGTTTTCACCTCACTCTGCAGGTCAGAGGAGAGGACCGAGGTGGAGCTGCATGGAGACTCTGGCTCCTGAGCCAGAAAAAAAGCACCTGTAGCATCACAGCAACTCAGAGACCAGCTCTGGAATTAACTCTCCCAGCATATAACTGAATTAAATTGTATTCTGACTCCTGTGTCTGACGGGACCCTTCCAGGGGCTCCTGGA
Source organism: Caloenas nicobarica (assembly GCF_036013445.1). Classification (NCBI taxonomy): domain Eukaryota; kingdom Metazoa; phylum Chordata; class Aves; order Columbiformes; family Columbidae; genus Caloenas; species Caloenas nicobarica. The sequence goes on from NC_088245.1 coordinate 34,106,478, forward strand.
TTCACTGGAGTAGGTTGGAAGCTCATCATGCGGGCTGCCACCAACCCGCCCTGGGGAAATGTCCAGGGGAGCCAGGCTGGGGCTGCGCTTGTCCCACGGGTGCACACAGGGGCTGGCTGCAGCCCCGTCCCCTGGGAAGCTGATTCAGCCATGCTGGCCTCGTGCAGGCAGCGATGCCAAACTCGGGATGTGTTTGTTACCACAGCCTGTGTGATTTTCATGGGCTATTCGCATCGGAGCCAGCAATTTCCATTGTTGGTGGGAGAGGCGGTGGGGAAGAGGGGGAAGAAGGCAGTGTTGAGGAGAAACTTGGATTTTTTTTGGATTTCCTTTTTCTGGCAATTGGCAATTTTTTCTGTGGCCAAAACCACTGACTGTTTATTTCTTGGATTTTTCTAAGGATGAACTGCTGCTGTGGGGAAGCAAAGGAGGTATGAAAGCTGTAACACCACTATCTTATTTTCCACCAAAAAGGCAGGAAAAAAAAAAGTTTTGCCTAATCACTGTTTTCAGAAGCCATTACCACACTAACACTTTAGTATGGGTTGTCTGTATCCTTGATACTATCATCCCGGAGGGTAAGCCTGCCCACTGGCAGCCCAGGGAAGCACATGCCCAAGGGATCTCCAAAACCTGGATTCTCCTCACAGCCCTCTCCAAGGCACCATTTTCCACTGCCTGCTTCTCCTGCTCATGGACGTCTACCTGAACAGCTCCTCAGACACTGCCTCTTCTCTTTAGACAGAATTGTGCTTTTTTGTTTTTTTAATTTTTTAAAATCTGGGCTGACTTGAATCAGATCTCAAGTACTAACAATCAGTGCATTCAGGATTATTTTTTTGGTGACACTTTGAACCTCAGCTGTGCTCTTCCAGGAATGGCCCTGCCACAGTGATGCCTCTGCACATGGCTGGGAACGAGCGTGGAGCCCTCCTGAGAGCAGAGAGCCATACCCCAGCCTGGTGAAATACTTTTTGATCTATTGTAAGATGAATGAGTGGGAGAGCCAACAGAGTGCTCTTTGGGTCTCCCCTAAAACAGACTGAGAGGGCCCAGCTATCTCTCTAGGTAACTGGGAATTCAATCTTACCTTGCAGTTTGCTAAGTTACCGAGACTTCTACCATTTAAGGTTGCATGTCTGTTCTCCACTCCACAGAGTACAGATACTCCTTTTCCACACAGAACAATTCAAAGGTTCCACTGATTAGTGTAAATAATCCCTTTTGGTGAGCACTCTAGACAAAAAATTGACTATGGGATAATACCATGAGGGCAGCTCCTCCATCTGTAATCCAAGAAAACTACCTGAAATTCTAGGCAATGAGAGCGAGACTATTTAAAGTTAAGCGGAAAAAAAGCGCAGTTACTCAGGTTGCAGAGATGACCAACCAGTAGTGTTTGCACTGCTTGTTCTTCAGTGGAACTTTTACCCAAGTCTGTTCTGGATGTACCCCACTCCTGACAATATGCATAATTAGATGTAGCAACTTTGTGGGCTTTTTTATCTCTTAAAGACTCCTTGACTAATATTTGTGTCAAAGTTGTAATCTAATCGCATCTTCTGCATGTCCATGCACAACATTTTTATACACACAGTGGGTCAAGTTCTTTTCTGTAGGCAAGGTCTGCTTGGTGACAGATATTTGCAGAGAGGGTTATAACTCTGTATAACACAGCATCCTGCATACTGTCCTTACTTGCAGCGTCTGGGCAATGTGTACACCAGTTAAAAACTGCTGTGGTGTGACCACGCCTTCTTCCATCCCTTCAGCTCTTGCCCAGCTCATTGCACTGATCACTTGTGCTGCAATAATGAAATTCCCAGTTGATATGGAAAGGGAATTCCACTCCACTGGCCCTGTTAGCTAGTTGAAAAGGGAGAATTCGGCCTAAGCATCTAAATTCTGCACAATTTGTTGGCCATTGCACTAAGGAGATCTCCTGAAGGCTGATGGGCTTCCAGCCAGCTGAGGATCATCTTCCTGTTGCAGTCACAGCTGCATGTCTGCAGGGGCATGCAAACCCCTTATTAAAGAGAAGGGACAGGAAAAGCTAATATAAGGCTTGTTGGCCATTTTGCAAGCTATTTTTTGTACTTCGAGTAGATTAACAGTGACATATGTGAGTTTTTCTATATTGTGTAGCTTATTTTAGCCACTGATTAGGTTACACTGTGGGCACAATCCATTCCTTGACACTTGGCACAGCAGCTGCCGAGGTTGGTTTTTGGACAGGCCTGTCTTGGGAACAGCGTGTGCTGTGATCTGGATAAAGGGTGCTCGGATTGGATGTGTGTCTCTGCTTGCCCCTTCCATTGCAACTTTGTTGTGGTAGCCTTTATGAAACCCAAACCAGCTGCTTCCTAGTTTTACACAAGGCATGTTAATTGGGACCTCTGGCTTTGGTGAAACAGCCAACTCCTACTTGTAGGAGTTGTCTACATATGGGGCTTGTCTCCACAAATTGCAGAAGTTTATTTCACCCCAGAATTTGATACAGGAAATATTAAGTACTGGTAAGTGAAAGCATATAAAAACTTGGTAGTGAGCCCTTCATGGCCCTGTACCTATTAAAAATAGCCACTGACAGATCTGAGTTCCACTCATAAGAGCAAATAAGACTGCCAGGCAATTCATCTGTGTCTGTCACTGACTATGTTTTCTGGTTGGCCTTTATTCAGCTCTGTGCACAAGTTCTCCCCAAAATATGTGTAGTGAAGCTGCCTTCCTGAATCGGCTCCCTTAGAAGGTTATCAGCTACTAAGACCAAAATGGTCCTCGACTACAAATGCAGCAGCAGCAGCAGCAGCAGGAGTAGAAATCTTTGCATCCCCTTGATAACGTTTGACATATTTCTATCAATTCATTTAATGTATTTATATATGATTCTTAGTGCACTTTTAACAGGTACTTACAAACCTACAAATTCTGTGCCTCTTTTAAAACATGTTAACTTCTCAGAATTATTTAAGACATGCTGGAGGACAGAGTCTATATCTCTTGTTATAGGGCCCTTTAATTTTAGAAGACCTGTCCCTGTGTTTCACAAGCAACCAATTTACACAGCGGCACTAACCACGTGAGCACCGTCGGTTTTGTGTCAAGGGTCACAGTCCAAAGCCCCCCAGCCTGTCCTTGGCCTGGCGTGACCTCCCAAGCCCCTGAAGTCAAGGGCAGAGGTTGCCTGACTTTAACAACTGGAGTGAAGTCCTAATCCCTGTAAGCACCTTTTCCAGATAAGCCTTTGGTGCGTGGTGGAGTTTGTTTCTCTGGCTGCGTCAGCATCATCAGAGCAGCGTAACTCTCTCAGTGCAGCTAGATGCTGCAGCAGCTGCTCTGGCTTGCTCGTGTTGGTATGGCTCTGTTTATGATGGAGCTTTTACACGGGCACATGCAGCAGGTTTTTTTTTTTTGTTTGTTCATTTGGTGGTGGTGTTTTGTGGTTTGTTTTTTTGTTTTTTTTTTTAATAGCCACCTGATGAAGCTTTGCTGCCCTCACCCTTAGCTGTAGCAGGCTGGGAGCCCATGCTGGCTCCCAGGTGCGGTTAACCCAATTTGGGTCCATCAGATGCAGGGCAATGATGGTGAGCGGTGCCGAGCGACTGAGGCTGAGACCTGCGTTTGAGCTGGCAGTCGGAGGGGTGGTCCAGCTGTGCGTCAGCTGGGTGTGCTGTTCAGCAAACACTCACAGCTAGAGCAAAAATGTTTCATACTTACAAACCACAGATACTTGGGTATCTAAAATGGCATGCTTAAGTGCTGCTGCCCAGTGGCTGGGTCACACTGGTTTTGACAGTCAAGCGGTTGATTTCACTGCCAACTATTTTGGCTTATTGACCTTCTGGAGAAAAGAAATAGGAACGAAGCAGTTTTGTGGTTCAGAAGCATCAGTTTGTTTCCTAGCATGGCAACCCTGCTGCTCTTCCCCAGGAAAGTTGATTTCTTGGCTCGTACCCTTGCAACAGCAGCCAGAATAGTATCAGCAGCCTCATGCCTCAGTTAACTCAGCTTTACATGATATTAAAGAGCATGCCAAGCCAATGAAAACAGGAACCTGAGCAGTGGTAGGTGGTAGCCATTCATCCACTCCTTGATGTTTTGGCTTGTTTTCACTGCCTAGAGCCCCCTCTCCTACTCTGGTTGCCTCTGGCGATGGCAGGGTAGATAGGGATGTGCAGACACAGTACGTGAGAAAGAATGACCTATTGTAGCTCCAGTTTTGTGTTTGTGGCTTGTGCTGTCATGCAATGAAATTGTCCCTGTTTGGACAGGGAACGGAGTGACTGCTGTGAGCTGGTCACCTCATGGAGTATCTGGGGTTGCAGTGAGGCTCTGCTTCCCCAGATGAAAGCACTGTTTCACCTCAGCTTATGCCTGGTCTATGTTGATTGTGGCATGGCCATGATACAAACACTGGACTTAGCCACATGTTGGGAAATGATCTGAAATGAAAAAGAGAAAACACTGATTACTGTGTCTGCCCATATGCTCTGGTCCGTTCCCTGCGGCAGGCTGTGAATCACATTTCCGTGGGATGTGAAGAGGACTGGAGGATGGGGAGAGCTCCTGAGAGTTGCATAGAGCTACAGAGCCACAGCAGAAAACATGAAGGGTGGCCACTGGCCACTGGTGGAGGGATGAACAGCCAGGGAGCCGGGACAGGTGCTGCTCCCCGGGCTGGCTGACTGCAAGCTGGCTTTGTGCTGGGGCTGCCTTAGCGTCGTACCATGCTGGGGCAGACACACCTGACTGCTCAGAAAGGCTGAGCTCAAACACAGCATTATGCTAACTCAGCTCTCACCTTTCTGCATTTTGAGTCTATAACTTCCAGATAATGACACCCAGAGCTACAAAGATACCTAAATCCTACCTGAACGGTGTGTTTCATTGGAAACTTTCACCACACCTGTGGGTCTAGAGGTGCTCTAGTTTATAAGAGCAATTTCCCAGAGATGTTTTAAGTTTGGTAGCAGTGCAGCACATCCTGGTGGTGCTGTGTTGCCTGAGTGGCTTGCTGCAAGGTGCTTCTCCCAAATGAGGCTGTGCATGGTTCAGCACCAAATGCTGAGACTTATCTCCCCAGCTGTGGTGGACAACATCTCTACAAGTCATCCCGGATTCCCTTCCTAAGCCAGGAAGGGAATTGAGTGTTTGTGGAAAGAGGTTTATCTTATATTAAAATGGCTGGTTGCTGTAGTTCTTATCCAGTAGCTCCATACCTGGAGACCTGCCCGGGGGGTGTAAGGCAGGGATTTGGGTCTCTTCTTGCCTGAGAGGATCCTCAAACCAACTCCTTCCTGTGAATCCCAAATCACTGGGCTACAAACCAGCCTGTGGGGACAGGAGTGACGGGGCAAAGCATCATCCTTCACTGCATCTGAGATCCAGAGTGGGTGAGAAGACAACTGCCTGTAAAAAACTTGTGCAAAACTGCAGAGCAGCAATGGGAGGAGTGGCGCATCCCTCTTCAGCCAGAGCTTATCTCTGAAGAAAAATGGTTATAGCTGAAAGATGTGGCCTCGGGCAGAAGTTTCCCACCATCTGAGGAGAGCAGTGCTCTAACTGCTGGGCTATTATGTGAAAGGTTGGAGTGTGGCCCCATCCTCCACCTGCGTTTTAATTGAGAGGCAAGTGCCTGAGTGGCTGATTCAAACCTGAGCTTCTCGGCAGAGTTGTGTGTGAGGAGAGGCACCTGGAAGAGACAAATGTGGCGGGCAGAGCACCACACGGCACAGCACAGCACAGCCGAGCCTCTGGGGCCAGGGCAAGCTGGGAGGAATGTGCAAAACGAGATTTTGGATGCAAGCGCAGGGAGTGGTTGGCACGTCCCCTGGCCATGAAGGCAGTACCTTGGCTGATAGCTTGTGATGGGCAGCTGAATGTGTCCCCAGAAGTGCTGGCAGCATCTGTGGGGCCTGGAGGGCTTTTGGCATCACAGCATGAGGGACTGCCGCAGGGGCCGGAACACCTCTTTACCTTCTTTGCAACAGGAGGAGTGATCTGCCCTGTCCCAAGGGAATCCTTTAATCTGCCAAGGACTGATAGGTGCAGGGCCCTGCTCCCCTTCCTTTTGGGAGAGGGAGGATTGGCTGCAGGAGAAGTTTCATGACAATACCTTCTTGTCTTTTGATGGATATAGACTTTTTAAAAAGGCTCCAGGTTTAGGCGTTTTCCCTAGGCCAGTGCTTCTGTGACTCCTGTACCCTGAATGCCTACACTGTGCCCAGGGGCACCTCTCCCATGGGGCTGGGCACCCCGCCATGCAGTGGAGCCTCCCGAGCCCCAAAGCTCCCTGGCCCCATGTGGGATCTCCCTGAGCTGCTGCCCAGAGCACCTTGTGAGCCACTTGCTCCTCTGAAGACACCTCCTTGGTTGCCACTAGCACTGGAAAAAGTGATTGACAGTGGCTGGACTTGTCCAGTTTCTTGTCTCCTTGTGAAATATCTGTGGCTGGTTGAACCTGGCCATGCTGCCAATGGGGCTGCCCAGGGCCGCAGGTGATGCACTGAGGCAACACGGTGCTTACCCACTTGGCCTCTGGGACCAGCCTTCCCTGGCACATTCCAGTGTGCTGGCAAACCGGTAACTTGCAGTGTCGTATCTTGAGCTGAATCTTACTGGGATAATAATATTCACCGTTAAGTTTTCCTTATCATGCTTTTCCTTGGTACGTTGCAGATGATGGCCTTTGCCTCGCAAGTGAGGCATCCTGTGCTGGAGCCAGGAGGGAGCCGGCTGCAGCCATCTCCATCAGCCAGCAGCAGGGCTGGGCAGCGAGGAGCATCCCAGACCCTGGTGTGGCTTCTGGGAAGCAGCCCCTTGCTTCCCAGGACCCAGCTTGTGCCTTCAACTCTGGAACCGACACAAAAACTCAACATGGAGATGAGGAAAAGCAACAAGAAACCGTGTGACTGAAAGCACCTCTGGGCATTGGAAATATATTTGAATAAACACAATGCTGCTTTTTCATCGCATCCCCCTGCTCTCTCCCTGCCACCCCAAGATATGTTTAAAGCCTGCGGTGAGATGCCGGATCGCAGTGTATGCATTTCAGGGACATAACTGAAAACAGATGCTGTGTTCCTGCGAGCCTCCTCCCCGCGCTGGCCGCAGCAGCCCTGGCGTCACGGGGGCTGCCAGTATGTGGGGTACACGGTGGGGGGATGACCCCCCACACAGGACATTGCCGAGCACATCATCCTGCTCTTCACCTCTCCCCAGGGCCTGGGTACTATTCTTTTGTACTTTTTTTGTTTTAGTCACTTTCCTCCCATGGAGATCAAGATCCCAAAAGGGGAACCAAGAACAGCCTCCAAGTTTTTTTCCACCACCCCCTTTAGTGTTTGGAGAAAACAGAACTGAAACAAACTAGTAGTGTTTGGGAACCATCTAAAATTAGTATTCCTCATGAATGATGACATTCCACCAGAGAGGGAATGAGTTATTTTTTTCTTTTTGCTCCATGCGGCCTGCTTCATCCTCGTGGCACAGAGAGCTTTGCTGTGCAGCTGGCAAAAGGTGTCCAAATCCCCTGCTTCCACCCACGGCAGAGGGTTGGCTGCTGCTTCGTTACAGGACTTAAAAAGGGAGTCAGTAACACGATAAACACATTCATTAAGTGAGTTCACTTTTTACTTCTCTGGACTTTTTCTGTGAATGCTGTGTTGGCATGAGATCCCGGTGAGGCCATGGGAATCTGCGTCGTGGTCCCCACAGGATTTAGCTGAGGGACTGGAAATATCGTGGTCCTCCCATGGGCTCCCTGTTGTACTGCAGCAAGGTCAGTGCCCATGGGGAACGTGGGGACAGCCCATCCCTCTGACAGGCAAATAAAACCTCAGCCAGGGATGGCTCCTTGTGACAAGCCATGCAGTTGTTTCAAGGTTTCATGAGCCTAAAGAGAATGGGTGAGTTGAAGGGAGAGAGGTGCCCTTTATGTTTCTATTAAATAAATTACATTTGAGGGAGCTCTGCTATTGTGTCCTGAAGAAAAGAGGACTTTTATGGAGCAAAGGAGCTGAAGTGTCTGCCAAAGTGTCTCATACAATGCAAAGTCTTTAGACTTTACACAAAGGAATCATACAGCTCAACTAAGTAGGCTGGTCAAAGCTGAGCAGCCTCTGACACTTTAAGCAAAAACTAGACAAAAGCTTCTCCCTGCCACGTGGCCAGGAATAATGGTCCTGCCTCTGGAGTCCTTGAACCTGACCTGGGATGCACTAATTTATCTGCCTCGACTGGGCTGGATTGAACAGCCCTTCCTGACTTGAGGAAGGCCGTAAATATGCACATTGTGAAAAAAGCAGCTCTTGCTCACGCTACAGTAGAAAACAACAACTTGCTTTGTGATGGGTTAACCCTGCCTGGACACCAGGTGCCCAGTAAAGCTGCTCTATCACTCCCCTCCTCAGGTGGACAAGGAAGAGAAAATATAACGGAAGGCTTGTTGGTGGAGATAAGGACAGGGGGAGATACTCACTAATTACCATCATGGGCAGAACAGACTACACTTAGGGAAATTAATTTATTACCCATCAAATCAGAGTATGGTAATGAGAAATAAAAACCTAAATCTTAAATCACCTTCACCCCAACCCTCCCTTCTTCCCGGGCTCAACTTCACTCATGATTTTCTCTACCTCTTCCATGTCAGTAGCAAAGAGGGATGGGGAATGGGGCTTGTGGTCGGTTCATCACATGTTGTTTCTGCTGCTCCTTCCTTCTTAGGGGGAGGACTCCTCACTTTTCCCCTGCTCCAGTGTGGAGTCCTTTCCATGGGAGACAGTTCTCCACTAACATCTCCAATGTGACTCCTTACCATGGGCTGCAGTTCTTCAGGAATTTCTCCATTGTGAGTCCCTTCCATGGGCTTCAGTCTTTCAGGAACAGACTGCTGCAGCATGGGTCCCCCATGGGGTCACAAGTCCTGCCAGCAAACCTGCTCCAGCATGGGCTCCTCTCTCTCCATGGGCCCACAGGTCCTGCCAGGAGGCTGCTTCAGTGTGGACTTCCTATGGGGTCACAGCCTCTTTCAGGCATCCAACTGTTCTGGCGTGGGGTCCTCCATAGGCTGCAGGTGAATATCTGCTCCACCATTAACCTCTCTCCATGGTCTGCAGGGAAACAGCCTGCCTTACCATGGTCAACTCACCCAAGAATGACTGTCTCTGTGTTGACAAATTTTGGAGAGCATCAGTGACGAGCAGACCCTAAAAATCAACACAAATGTGACATGGAAAAAAGCTTGGTCCAGTCTGTACAGCAAACAGCACTAGGTGCTTTTAAAGTGGTGATTACCACACTAGCAGTGTAAGAAATGGTGATATGGGCTGTGTTTTTCCACTTTAGTGTATTTTAACAACAGAATAAATACTTTTGCATCTGTAATTCGGATATTGAGATGAGTCTCTCTGGCCAGGACATCAGGGAATCGGTTCTCTGGAAGTGGGGCCAGCCTGGGGATGGTGGACCAATCATGTGGCTCTGTTAAGAAGGCCCTCGATGCTCTTTTCCATCAAAATATTAAAAATGAAAAGCCCACTGCCTTAAAATAGGGTCTTTAGTTAATAGATAAGAAGTTGTCTATGGGAAAGACTGAGCACGTCATTTTCTCCAATCAGTTGTGTGTTGGGTAAAGCTGAGATGTTCCAAATGTGCCCACTACAGATGGTGAAGCTTGACTGATGCATTGGATGGATGGAGAATGGCTTCTCCCAAGACAGCTGCTGGCATTAAGGCTGTCCTTTGCGTTTACATCAGACAGTATCCTGGGCAGAACTGTTGATGGGCTGCAAAATACATATGTGCTTCTTTCATGACCCCACTTTTACATACATAACTTGCCTTTTTTTTCCCGTCAGGATGTTTTCTAAGCAATAGCTCCTGTTTCTATTGCAGGGTGATACATCTACCAAGGATGAAATGATTTCCCACTGGCATTTGTCAAATTAATGTAAAATTTCACTTTAAGCGTGCATTTGTTTAATACAGTTGCAGAGTCTTATTTTAAAACATGTCTGATTTTGTTTAGGTAAGCATAGAAAACTTAGTGGTTAGGAAGTAATGCTCATGACTGCTCTTATTATTGTTAGTGAAGCCAAAGCTTTTGAGTACGAGTGGGTGAAAATAGAAAAAAAAGTCACGTCCTAGCATGTCTTCGTCCCATGACAGAGATCTTTTTTTTTTTGAAATCGTGCTTGGAAAGTGTGTGTTTGTTTGTGTGTGCTGCATGGGTGTATTTTAAAAAGCTGGCTTTATTGCCTTCATTATTGGCTTTATCTCAGAAGTGAATGCTGTGAGCGTGAGTAAAATATGTGTATGCGTGCTCTAGATACAGCTTGTTGGGGGAAAGGTGGTTTTGCAAGAGTCTCTAGACTTTTCTCCATCTTTCCAGCTACCAAAATCTGTCTGCCCTAGAGCAGAGGACCTTGTATGGGAGGTGCAGTGGGGCAGCGTCCTGCAGACCTGCCTGTCAATGTGACAGAGGGCCTGATCCTGCTTGCATGAGGAGCATGGACCCTGCCGGGAGCATCACACCAGCACTGAGAGACCCCCTTGCTCTGCTTGCCTTGTTTTCCCACTGGGTCTGGAGCTTGGTGCCCGCAGTGTGTGGAGATGCATGTATGAAAAATGAGACAGAGGTTTCCCGTCTGTGCTGGGGACAGAGAAAGGCGGAAGCTCCGGGGTTAGGATCAGAGGAGGTTTTGTAACTGTGAGCCTAGTCGTGGTTTTAAATTGAAGCTTGTTTTTGGAATGCTTTTTGTATGGTCTGAACCCTTTCTTGATAGTAATTACAGGATTTATTAAAAAAATTTACAAGATTATGTGATAGGAAGGGAATCTCATATATAGTAGGGACAAAGCAGGAGAAGTTTGTTGGCAGGGGTCATTAATAAGCTCAAAGGGGAAGAGACTGTCAGAAAAAGGAAATTCTCTGGCACAGCAGAATGGCAGGTAATTAATAATTGCTGCAATTATAGTAAGTAATAACTAGCATACATTCTGACTGTTCGTCAGTGGCTTGCCAGAGTTCATTACTCGCAGATTCTTTCTGGTAAAAAAAAACAACCCAAACAAATCTCATCATGTTTTGGTGTGAGTTCAGCTATTCATGAAATCTAGAAGGTGATGTTTGATATAGAGCCAGAATAACTCTGTTTTCTTAATTAAGGGAGAGAAGTCCTTCTAAAGGCTTTGACACAGCTTCACAGGGCTGTCACCAGGACTGCCAAAACCTGGGGTCCTGCCGCTGAGCCCGAAGGCAGCACTTCCAGGGGTGAAGGATCATGTCTTCTCCTCAGACCCACCAAGCCTGGAAGCGCTGAACACATTTGCTTTCCTAAAAGACAACATGGCTCAGTTCTTCAGAGTTCAACACAGCAGGATGGCCTCGGGAGATGGAGCCTGAAAGGAAGTGATTTGCACTTCCAAAGCATTAGGATAAGGAAAAATACAGGCGCTGAAGTCTACCATTGTAAGACAGTCCTATCTTGCTGCAAAAAGTAGACACCAAGTATGACTTATGGGGCAATAAGGCGTTGTCTTAGTACGGTGTTAAAAATGGTTAGGCTTTCAGGAGCATTTGCATCATATAAAGATTGCATAAATGGTTATTAGGAAAACTGTCTTCAAGAAACTAATTACTCTGTGGAGACATTGCTCACATTTGGGAGTCAAAGCTGTGCAGAGGAAATATCATAAAGGGAAGTGAATTTCGATACTCTAAAAGGCATAAGAGCAGGAGAGCAACTCTGTGGCAAGACCTCAGATTTAAAAAAAATGTGGAATAGAGGTGTAGTGATTAAAAAGTTAGAGCTTTGGGTAATGTTAAAAATGAGAGGCTGAAGTAATTGTGAGCAAAATAAACGCTGCCTTAGAATGGTGATCTCTGAAGCCATTAAAACCGTGGGGGGAGAATGATTTATTTATTTACACTCATAAAAACCAGACAAACAGTTTTTGCATGTTATGATTGAACAGTATAGGTGACAACTGATCAGTCAGTTGGCTTTTGTGGGAGTCCAATGAAAAGTGCCGGAAGATTTCATAGCTAGGATGGGAGATGCCTTGAAGAAATTAAGATGTTTCTTGACCAGGCAAAGGTAAGCTACATTACCATAGCCACAGTGAAGAATGTGCAGCTCCAGCAAATTAAATGTTTTGGGATGGGTACCTCAGAATAACTGGTTTGACTGAGAGACAATATCCACAGGGCCCTGAAGTACGTGGTTTTTTATTCTGCTGTGTATAACTACTGGAGCATTGAAAAAGATGCCATTTTTCAGTGTCAGCCCTGTTTGAACCAAGGCTGTGTGAGTGTATGATTGCTGTTATGACATGTGCTATTTTCAGGTAACTGAGCCCTCTTGACCCAGGATAGAAACGATTGACTTGTCTATTGTTCATTGGATGTTGATTCTCCTTGCAAAAAAAGCCTTGAAGATAAAGGATGTCTTCTGAATACACGAAGAAATGTGGCATGTCTGGTAGACAATTTAAGGCTGAAAAAGTACTTCAGACTATGAGACCAGTGTAGCCACGTTTAGTTCATAGCACACAGAGCAGTGATGCAAATGCTATTATCCACTAAAGGGTGTTGGAAAGGAAGAAGGAGACGTAGAATTGACAGATGAGGTGGTAAACTTCAGAGGAGAATGTGAAGCTTTAAGCAGAACTTGTCACCTCGCTCAGCACTGCCTCTGGAGGTGTGAGGACACGAGGGAGGCCAGCAGTACTCGGCAGGCTCCAATGTAAGAGTTTCAAGAGTGATACTATTGTGTAAACAATTGTACAGCCATTGATAATAAAACCAGAGATTTTGTATGTGAGGGATGCCATTCCCATGAGCTTGGTGGGGTGAAAGGTGCACAGCTCCATTGAAAAGCCTCTGTTTTTTGCTGTTACCAGATTTTTCTCAGAAAAGGGAAATCTATAATTAGGCTAATGTGGGGTCATGAATATGCAAAGCAGATGAAGATCCCTAGACTTTCATCAAAACAGAGCTGACTTGGCAAGGGTGTCAAATACTCTGGCAGGACTGTCTGACTGGGCAACTGAAGGCAGAGGAACAGTGTTTACCCATCCGGCAAATGGACCAATGAATGTGTTCCTGGCTTCCCCAAATCCATCATAGTGGTTCTGGAAGTGCTTTGGGCTTGTAAACATGCTGAAGGGGAGAGCTTCTTTCAGAGAAGGATGTCTGCCAGCTCCTCAGTACCTTGCATATTCAAAACCACAATGACCTTGTTGTGCGTGGCAAGAACAGGCGCAATGCTGGCATTGACTCGTGGAGAACTTCTATGTGACTTCGATGAAGGAGCCTGTGTTTGCCAAAACTGTGGCATTCATGTGGCACTTTTCTCAGAAGGCCAGACAAGCTGCTTTCCTTAAATTACACATTTGGTAGAAGCAAGCGTTATCAGGGTTTCTGTTGTGGTGATTTGAAATGTGGAGTCTAAGTGCAGCATGTTTTTGGTTGTTAACTGAGACTGAGGGATGAGACTCCGAGTCCTTTCCAGGGCTGGAGAAACAAAACTGAAGGGTGCAAGCTGGCTGGCATGGGAATTGAGGAATTGTGGAGGGATGCCTTTAACATGGTCAGAACCAAAACTCATCTTTGAACAGACTCGCAAAGAATTAGCTTGGGACAGACATCTTGTGACAGACATCTTGTGACAATGTTTATAGGCACTGCAGAAGATTTTAAAACACTGTCCTACTGGTTTTAAACTGGTTAAACCTTTGGAGAGGCTATCCGGTTTTGGTCATTCTCATGAGATTAGGTGTCACAGGAGAAGGGTCTACTGATGAGACATTAGCTAGAAGGTGTTATATTTAGTGCATGATGAAGCAGGATGTCTCTTCTCTGACTCCTCTCTTGAATGTCGTCAGCTTTTCCCCCATACCATTTACTGTGACTTGTAAAGCCCTCAGAGAACATACTGCCACTCTTAGGTTCCCGGTCCCAACCAGTGATCTGATGGTTGCTATATTCCTCATCAGGATCCACTGAAGTGATGCCAAGGCCCATGGACTGCTTGTAAAGGCTCTACAAGAACCCATTTACCAGCCTCCCAGATGCAGAGAATTAAAGCCTAAAGCTGAAATCATTGCTAACGCCATTGCTTGTGGAGACACTGAGTGCATTTTCCCCCATGTCATTCTTTGGCTATTTGCTTTGGTGGCTACCATGTGCCCAACACAGGTTTATGCCTCCTACTCATCTTTCTAAACAGGCATTTGTGTGGGGAGCTGGCTGTTTGCAGATGTCCTCTTCCAAACATATCTGTACTTCTCATGAAATCAGTGCCTGTGGATGCCCATGCTCTCCTGTAGTCCTTCCCTCTGCAGAGTTATGCAGCAGGTTGTGACCAGCCTGTGAACTGTAAGATGGCAACGTCCAGAAAAGAGCAGCAAAGCGCTGTGGAGGTGGGACACCGATGGCAGTTGTATCTTGCTGCTGTCTAGTTGCTGAGCCCTAGAAGGTGACATTTCTCTAGGTCATCCTTCAGTCAGCAGCGAACGTGTGAGCCAGGAGTTGAGACACTCTCCTTCCATTCTCAATGGGAGCTTTATCAAGACAGTAAAAGTTTTTTTCATATTTGCCATTACCTTTTTTGACACTAGTATGAGGTTTTATTTATTTATTTAACTATTTTTTCCTACTCTTTCTGATAAAAACCCCACAGTAATTCTCTCCCCCATCACCTTTTAAGTTGCATGCTGGCCTCTGCCTCTGATGGTTATATCCAGAAGGTTTATACTGTTTTAATAAATAGTTTAAAAGCCCGCTTAAAATGCTTTCCTCTATTTAATCTGTAATTTTTCAAAATAGCTAAAAAGGCCTTAGGGATTTCACTGCCCATCTTGTCTTTTTAGGCTTAAGGCCCAGGCATTTTCTGATAGACTGCCTGTCTCATTGCAGATGTACTTTGAGCCACAGTTTTATTTGGAGAGGTGCTGCATACCTTCACCCTGCAATCTCCCCATGTGTATCTGCAGCTGACCCCTCTCACTGCTGCTTATAAAACCTAGTTTTGCTGGTTTAGGGAAAATATAAACAGTCTACAGTTAGAAGGCTGTGTTTTTATCTGGCTCTGAATTATGATTTCTGGCTGCTGCAGAGGGTTTAAGCTCTTTCAAGCCCAAAACCTCACTAGAGCTCCAATAAATCTTGAAGAGATCCTTCAGTGTAGACATGTCTGCCAGCTGCACTGTCACCTCCTAATGTCAGGATGGAGGACTTGCTCACACCACAAACATTGACATGAAGATAAAGCACATTTTTACTAAGCACTTGGTGAAAGAGAGTGTTTCACAGCAGTCTGAGAACAGGAGTCAACTGTGCTTTTGGAAAGGTAAAGGTAGAGTCACTTAAAGCTGCACTTATTTAATGTGCCCTCTTAAACAGCGATGCCACAGACAGGGACAAAAATAGCTGCTAAATGAGGAAATATGTCTATGGATTTGAAACACCTCCAATCAAGTTTCACATTCAATATGAAGAGATTTCATAAAAAAATGAGGCTGGTGAGCCACTGCGTTGGGTTTGGACATGGCCAGGATCATTTCCCAGCCATCCGCTTCTGGTTGTTTTTTTCTGCAGGGCCCTTTGGTTCAAACCACATGCTGAGCAGCCCCGACATGGGCTGCCAGCCTGTCTTCTGGGCTCATTTGTCATTAGCTCATTAGCTAATGAGCCACTGCCCTCTCCTTCCCCTGCTGCTGCTCTCCTGCAGCCAGACCCACCTCCTTTTGGTCCAAGTTGCCCCTGGACACAGGGAGCAACTTGCTGACTGTGTCACAGCTCAGTGCTGGAGAGTGGGCTTGTGTCCTGCTGGAGACCTTCTGCAGAAGGTCAGCACCAGGAGGCCCTGCTTTCTGCAGCTGCTCCTGAACTTGCTTCCCAAAGGAAAAAGGCTTGTGGCAGAGGCCACAAAGGCAGGGTTTTGGATGCAAAAGGCCTGTACTGTATTTCTAGAGCAAATGGGTCAGCACAAGGTTAGGAGGTGTCTAATCTGCTTGGGTCTGTTTTATATATCAGACCAGGCATAGCCTACTATTCCACAGTAAGCTGGGCTCTAGTCTTCTACTCTTGAAGCTACACAAAGTTCAACTGCAAGCTGATACGCATCTGTGGACCCCCTTCGTAGATACTGCTAGGAATGAGCCTGTCTCCAGATGAGTGAGGGTACCTTGGGCATCAGAAGGCCCGTAACCTTGGAGTTATTTAAAAAAAATAAATTGTTTGAGACTTTTACATTATCTTTAACATATACCCAAGCAATATGTCTGATGTTCCTGTCACAAAGCTCAGCCATAAATCAGCTGGGACAGGGATTTTCACAGCTCTTTTCATTAACAACAATTCTGGGACAAGCAGTGAACAAATAATCCTCATAATTTCAAGCTGTTTTTTTCTGATTACAAAAGCTCATCACATAACTGGAGTGTATGCTTCTGAATATCTCTTAAAATCTGCTGCTCCTTGCTTTTGAATATGCATGTAACTGAGATCGTAATTGTGCTGCAGCTTTGTAAAACTGTACAACTCTATCTTCTGCAACAAAAATGAAATCAGAACATAAAATTAACTTTTTTTTCCATCAAAATAGCCTATTCCAGCTAGCATACTTTTAAACAAGAGTTGGAATATGATAGCAAATGCTAGTGCTATTTGAAACTGCCTATATTTGCTTTTCTATTATGTGCTTGCAATAATTGAAATTAGGTGGAGGGTGAATACCAGCAGGTGTTCTAATTTAAATTCATTTTTGGTTTTAATTAAGCCAGAAACAAATACTAAAAAATGTGTACACGTGCTTCTAGGAAGATATATGATATGTTTGATACAACTATTAACTTTCAGAAGTTGTGAAACTTATTTTTGGCTGCCAGTTATCCCTATTTCAGGTATGCGAATAATAGCAGAAAATTAAGAAGTGAAAGTGTTTTGATAGAGCAAAATGTCCTTTATATGTTAATGTGAATTCCAGAAGGTTTGTGTAGTTTGAATGTAATGCTTACTGGGCAACTGAAATGGGCTGTGATAACAAGAGCTTAATAGTTAGCTTTGGTACAGGGAGACTTGCAGGAGCCAGGAACTTCCTGAGAGCACAAGTCAAAGGGGCAACTTTTTAGACTTTTCTCCTAAATATAGCTCTTTCGGGCAATCTCAGAAGTTAAACAAGCATTAGATGTTGTCATTACAGTCGCTGGAGTGAGACTCGAGGTATGCGAGAGGCTCCACCTTGAGCTTCCTTGGACATCAGGGGCCAGAGAGCAGAGGTGAGGGGTGGGTGAGTTGCGGGGTGCACCCACACAGAACTGAGTGATGCAGAGTTTGGATAACCTAGTGGGAGTCTGGCATGATACAATCCTGAGGGATGGGGCTGGAGAGGTGAAAGAAAGTGTGAGTTACATCAATATGGGATTTATCTAGACTCCTTCAGGCTCTTGATTTTGGCTGGGCATGACAAGGATGTGCAGCCCCTTCTGTCTCTTGCTGTGATTTAGAGCCGTATTCCTGCCTCTTGGTGCTTGTAAGGATTTTGACATGGGCAAGTTTTCCAGAAAATTATTTCTTAAAGTTTCCCTTTTTGTCTGTGTTTGAAAAAATAAATCACTGTTGCTTGTCTTAAAATCCGTTTGGATGTTAAAACAGGCTGGATTTTTTTTTTTTTTTAATCTCATCAAATAGTTTGTGCTCTGTAAATGCAATTTTGGCTTGGCAGTGGGTGCCTATGGACTGGGGACAAACTTGGCAACAGTATGGAGGAACAGAACATAGAAGAACTTCTCAGAATTGTCTGAATGGTTTGGTTTGATGTTTCAGAAATAAACCAAATCTGCTACATTGAAAGATTCATAAAAGAAGGCAAGGGTTTAGGGGGTAACTGCTGGCGTAAATCTTTTTACTCCCCTCTCCCATCAGACATCTTATAGTCTCCTGGCTGGGATGTGTCCTCAGGTGGAGGTTTCCAGACCTCTGAATTGGACCTGTTCCTCCTCTGTGAGCTTGTCCTGCCTGTCAGGAAATTGGGAATTTGGAGCAAGGTCTTCTTCAGCTTCTGCAGTGACAGTGTGTTATCTGGTGGCACAGAAATACAGTAAATGAATAAAGATTAATGTTTGTGAGCATGTTTAAAAATATTTTAAAATAATTTATTTTTTCATTCTCCTGTTTCAGTGCACCTCAGCTGCCGTCCGTCATGACAGAGGCTGTGGGTAACTGCTGGTGAGAAATGTCCTGTCCCCATGCTCGTACTGCCCTTCCCTGCTGCAGGTTTTAGTAGCTGGAGATGTTTACCAGCAGCAATATTTGGCACAGAGACTGCTCTACTGTGCTTCATGGTGAAGAACAGGAATCGGCTGTGTCCTGAAGTATTTGTTCAAAGAAGGAAAAGGCACAGAAGTGTCATAAAGGACCTTCTATTTCCAAAATGAGCTCTGAGTCAGTCTGTGCCCAACACAGTGCTATGAATCCTCCCACAAACTCAGCATGGCTTTCCAAGTGCTGGGGTGTGAAAGGGACCAAGGGGACAATCCTTCCTCCCAACAGTAGCACTGCCAGCACAGCTGCACCATGGTGCTGCCTGTCCCCTCCTACAGGCACACATACATTTCTCTCTCCACTGTCATAGGGCCTATGTCATGCTTTTGATAGAGAACCTTTTTATTCTCCTCTCCCAGAGGTGGTGGTGATGCCTTGACATCCTTCACATGGTGATTTAATTTTGGTGATGGGTCTCGGCAGGCTCCTCCTCAGGTGCCTTGCCAAGGCTTTGCTTGGAGATGTCTTCAGGCCACCCTTGAGGGAGCACTCATCCCCTGCAGACCAGACCCAGGTTGTGTCTGCATTGGGAAAAGAGGGCTATTGAGAAAGGTGCAGCAGGGTGGCAACTCCTTGAAGAGGCTCTTGGAAAGCTACAGATCTCTCTTGCAAGGAGATCTGTGAGAAGTGCAGTGGAGGAAAGCAGGAGTCTGTCCTGCAGGAAGGTCACGGCTCGTTGCGATGGCTACTAACTCACCTGCCTGACTTAGCTTCACTTGGCATCAGCAACTACACTAGCTATCCTGAAGGAGGCCGAGTAATGAGGGACCCCAGTCCATTTTGCTCTCCTCGAGCAGCCTGCTGCTCGTTCTGGTTATACCAGGAGCCAGCCCTGCTTCTGATACACCCTAGTGCTGGTGCTGGCATTTGGTGCAGCCCCTTCCAGCTAGCCACCCTTAAGAAGTCCCCTAGATCCAGCCCCTCACTCATGAAGTGTGATACTTGTCACAGTCCAACAGCTGTGGAGGGGCAGCTAGTCCCTCCTGGGACCATGCGTGGACAGTTATGGGTTGCTGCCTACCATTAAAAAGCCTATGAATAACAAAGAATGACTTATGTGTCTGAAGTACTTGGACTTCTGAGCCATTGGTTTAAAAAAGCAGAAACATATTTACACGCTGCCATCCTGTACTCAGCACTCCCCTCATGCTTGTGAGTAGATGAGACTTTGTACAAGTCAATGAGACTTTATTCTCTTAGAGACCAAGTCACAACTTGCCTAGGGCAGACTTTGTGCTTCTGTCAGCCTCTGGCCTAATAGAGCTTTTGCAGCCCTTTCTCCCCTGCTCCTTCTGTAGGCTTGATCTTTACCCTTTGATCTTCAGATGTACAGCCTTAAAAAAACAACAGTTTCATTGGGGTTGGGGCAAAGCTGTCACATCTTCCAGACTGTAAATCTAACTATTGTGTTTGAGCATTGCCTGTGATGCTTCTTATCGAGATCATTGTTCCACCCTTTCCTGTTTGGTTTCTTTCACAATTCCTTTTGAATGGGCTCCCTAGTAAAAAGCCCATCATAAACAAACACATCGAGCTTTGCACAATGCAAAATAACATTGATTTCCCAGTTTTCAACCCTCACAGCATAAAAAAATGCACCCCAAATATAAAATGAAAGAAACCCAAAGGGTTGGAAAACATCTAAGAAAATCATAGCCTCGAGCAGCAAGCCACTGCTGGTGCAACTGAGAACCCTCCATCCAGTTTCCAGCTTTCCCAGGGTTTTCATAAATGGGAGAAGGCAGGGCTGTGGGCGCACACAGCCCCCCCAGCAGCACCCCTGCTCCAGCCCTCCAGCAAGGTCTCATGTCGATTCAGTGTCCTCTAGTGGCAAACCTGCAGCACAGGCACCACAGCAGTGGGAAGTGGGGACCCCTTTCTGCCTGGCTTTGGGAGAAGCAGCAGAATGTGGCCTTGAAGTAAATATCTTGGGGGAAGGAGGGCTATTGCACCTGTCATTCAAGCCATGGGTATCATGTATAGCACTTACACGCGTTAACCAAGTCATAGCATCTCTGCAGTCTCCTTCGGCCTTTGGTGATGGACATGCCAAAGAGGCTCCTAGAGAGTGCTGTTGTTACAACACTTCGAGATATTCTTACAGCTGACCAAACTGTCCAAAATTTGCACGGTTGTTCACTGTGCATGGCAGAGATTCTTTCTTAAGAGCAAAATTTACAGCTTAACTTGGGTGAAAGATAAAAAAGCTGAGCTGCAACAGTGGGACAGAGCCCTCTCCATCCCTGCAGCTGGCCGGGAGCCAGGTGTGTTGCGCAGCAACAGCCGTGCTCAGGGGGGCGAGCGGTCCAGCCGTGAAATCCCTCCCCCACCAGCACTGGGAATAACACACTCGTTCTTGATGTTTTCAGCATATTGACACAAATTCTTCTCATCACATTCAGTAGACTTTTATTACTTAAAGTATCATAACCAAACTGCATTTAAAGTGCTTTCACTGATCTCCTTTTCTAAGTCCTGTTTCAATTTCTTGCTTCCCTCCTCCCTTGTCTATTCCCATCCTCCCAAATTCTTCCAGACTCTGCTGTTGGATGCTGTTTCCCGACCTATGATTTAGTGATTTCAAATCCCTTCAGACTCTGGGTATGTTTTCTGTCTGGAGATGAACTCTGGCTAAGCTCATTTCTAGCAGTGACATGAAGGCATGACTTGTTATTTTGGCATGCAGCACAAAGTCGATAGAGAAATCAGACCATCAAATGGATCTCTGCATTAGGCTCTCTTCCTGGAAAAGATGATGTACTTTTAGTTGTTATCAACACAAGCTCCCAATTAAAAATATGTCAGAACACTACCATTGAGGAATAATGATTCAGCTTCTCAGATAGTGGAATGTTTATCCACACCAGAAACACATCATTTTAGTGGTTTCGACCCCCCTGAATATCCTTCTGTGTTTCAAAAACACATATCAAACATTTGACTGTAATAATTCTCTCACAAATATGAAGTCAAGCGCTATCCAGTGTTTTCCTTAAACAGATGTAGAAAGACGCTTCCCCTCCCGCCCTTTTGGGTTTTTTTTGTCCTACTTTTGCTGTGCCTGAAGGGGGCAAGAAAAACTCTTTAAAGTATCTAAGACTTTTCAGATGACACTGGTTGGCTAACCGTATTCACTGTGTTGGGGAAAATGGAGACTGAAAAATTACTTTATTTCTACTTCCATTTGCATAACATTTTACATCAGACAAACTGGTTTTGAACATCTCCAACAGCTTTTTTTCTTTAACAATCCACACTGTTTGGATGAAATGCAGAGCTGATTCTTGGAAGTTGTACATGAGACCAGATCTTCCCCCTGCCTTGCTAAGTGTTGATAAGCTACAAAGTTCACTGAGGACATCCTCCCTCTCTGGTCTCAGTGATGTTTTCTTGCAAAATGGAAACACTACAGAAAAAAAGGCTTAAAGATTTCAAAGTTAGAGGCTGCTCTCAGGATCCAGCTAGGTGGGAAGCACCAGCTGCTGTCTTCTGGGAGGAACCCAGACCTGGTTCTACACTCAGCTGAGACAGGCACAGGCTGAGGAAGGCAGATCTATAGGATGGTAAAACACCTCTGGTCTTCCCATTTGCTTGGACCAAGCCACAGCCCTGGAAAGACAGGTTTGCTGCTTTCTGCCACTTAGAGACGTGCTGGGGCAGATGCTGAGCTTGTGTCTGGCCATTGCCAGTGGCAGCAGTCACCCCATCACTGCCCCATCACAGTGGGCTGTAGTGGACAGCCCAGCTCTTCTGCCCCATGCCATCCCTTCCTATTCCTCCCACGGCAGGAGCAGCCACTTCCCAACCCCTCAAACACAATGTGGCAAAAAACAACTTTGCCATTGTGGCACTTGGTTTGTTCAGCCTGGAGAAGGGGAGACTAAGAGGAGACCTCATCGCAGTCTACAGCTTCCTCACAAGGGGAGGAGGAAGGGTAGGTGCCGAATACTTCTCTTTAGTGACCAATGACAGAACTCGAGGGGATGGCAGGAAGATGTGCCAGGGGAGGTTCGGGTTGGACATTAGGGAAAGGTTCTTCACCCAGAGCATGGTGGAGCACTGGAACAGGCTCCCCAGGGAAGTGTCATGGCCCCAAGCCTGGCAGTGTTCAAGAAGAGACTGGACAACACCCTCAGACACATGGTGTGAACTTTGAGGTTGTCATATGCAGGAACAGGAGTTGGACTCAATGATCCTTGTGGGTCCTTTCCAACTCAGGACATTCTATGAGTTCTATGAGTAAAAGCCTAGAGCTGGTGAATGGTGTCCACCACGTTACTCATTCCCAAAGAATAGGTGGAAAAGGCAGAACTCACGTTGGGGAAAGGCAGTGAGGTTGGTTTAGGGCTCAGCTGGAGGTTTTGTCTGATCAGAAGTATTTTGCCTCAGATGCTCTTAATTCTTGCTGGATGGGGAAGCCCAGGGGAGTTGGGAGCAGCTGCCTCTGTGCTAATTGAGCTGGGCTGCTCCTCTGTGTCTGCAGAAATAATGATCCTTGTAGCTCTTGGCAATCTTTCCTTTTTCCCACCGTGTTCCTTAAACCTATCTATAGCACCCTGCCCTTTCCCCTGACTTCTGGCTGGGCAAGAGGTAAGACATTTTGTGTCTGGCTGGAGATATGGCCAAACAGACCAGAGGAAGAAGGCTCAATCTGCAGTCCTTCCCCTGGCGAAGGCCCTGCTTTGGATCTCTTCTCTCTCTAGATGCTGATTTTCATGCAACTCTTAGAAACATTAATTTCTTGAGGGCTGCAAGGCTCTGTCAGATTGCACAGGCCAAAAATCAGTCCAGAAAGCAGCAGGAAGAGCTGGCAGAAAGAAAGAGAAATTACATAGTCTTCATGTCCATGGGAACCCAGACTAACACGAAGACCTCTATCCTTTTAGCCCACTCTGAGCGGTGAGAACAGATAAAAGATAATATGATTTGTGGAACTGCAGGCTGTGACTTCCAGCATGTCTTTATGTCCTCACACTTCTCCACCGTCTGCTGCTCATTACTGTCCCACCCAACCCTCAGCCCCATGCCAGCAAAGCTTTCCCCTTTGTCTCAGAGGTGACCAGCCTGCAGAGCAGCAGTTCTCTGGCCAGCTCTTGCTCCCACTCACTTTGTGTATGGCAGGATAGGGGGGAAACTCAAGAGAGATGTGAAGAAATGTGTTGACTGAAGTGTCTAGATCCTACCATTATGTGTCCAAATCCTTTTGTTGTTGGACTGAAACACCTTGAAATGAGACAAAAGCTGCTGAGAAGATTTCCAGTGGATCCTTTGTGAGAAATTTAGAGAGTCATAGAATAGTTTGGGCTGGAAGGGACCTTAAAGATCATCTAGTTCCAACCCCTCTAGCCATGGGCAGTGACGCCTTCCACTAGACCAGGTTGCTCAGAGCCCCATCCAGTGTCTCACCACTCTCACAGTCAATAATTTCTTTCTAATATATAATCTAAACATACCCTATTTCAGTTTAAAACCATTATGCTTCGTCCTAGGGGTATGTGGTCAGTTCTCACTGAGTTGAGGCACCCTCCCATGAACAGTACTTATGGACCATGGTCATCATTTGACGTGATCTTTTGCTTCAGACTATCTAAAAAGCTTACATGTTTGTGTTCTAAATAGTTATGTAGGACAAACTAAATAATCCTTTCTTGTTTTATCCTTCCAATAACCTCTTTGTTTCTGTACTGTAGAGGAAATGAACAACAATTTGACACCCAGGAAGAAATGGGAAGCTTCGGCATTATTCTGCTAGTGTGGTGTCACCTTTCTTCCTAGAGAGACAAGGTGATGTAGTGATAGTGCATATGCCATCCTCTGAATAGGAGCTTTGGCAAAAGTCCCCCCGATTAACTATTCAGTAAGCAAGTCGATAAAGGTCAGACCTGATTGTGTAACTAGTTAGAAAATGGGAGGAACTGAATTGATAGCACATGGATCTGTCTTGACTGATGTTTTTAAAAAATACGTCTTTTTTTTAAAGTGATGGAAGAGGGATTGAAGGAATTCAGACATATATCTTGCAGATAACGCTTTATCTAGGTTAATAAAAATACTGTATGACTCACTAGTCAGAGGGACCAAACTAAGACTCTCAACACAATGATACAATAGCATATTAAATACTGCATATGCATGTGGGAGGTGTAATTTGAGTTGGAAATGATTTGTAGTCGCTCAGGAAATCAGATGTCATTGTGGATAGCTCAGTGAAAACATCTGGTACAGAGAATCAAAGGTAAATGCTATTTTGGGTTGGAGTAGAGTGCTACTGAAAGTAATACGATAACATAATGTTTCAATCAATAGCGTTTGGTAGGTTGTGTTCAATTTCAAGCGTGGAGGTACAACCAAAGAAGCATGGTGGAAAGGACTAGATTTTCAGAGGTAGTGGTGTTGAAGAGAGACCTGGATACTGGGGCCATGAGGTGGATGGGCTCTCCTTCTGATACCGCTGTTGGATTGTGGGACACTTATGTCAAGGCATCATTTACTTATCTGCCATAAGGCAGGCATTGGAATTGCTTATGGCAGTGGTAGATACTCCAGCACTAGAAATCTTTACCTCAGTGCTTGATTTGTTTTCCTCACAAGAATTCAGGGAGTCTTCTGGTCTGTGCTCTCATGAGGTGAGGGTAGATAGTCATCCCTTGCCATAAAATATATCAGTTAGGATGGAATAAAAAGGGAAACAAAACTTCAGGAGAAAATAAGTGACAGTTTACAGATGACATAAAAATTCTAGAAGCACATTTGAAATATGGGAAGAAACATGTAGATTAATTTCTGAATGGGGAAGACTAGAGAGGTGTAATAGACCCAGCAGAATACCTGTTTGCTAGTTCATCCACACTTATATGGCTGGATTAGCGAGGTTTAAAATCCCCAAATCTAAAATCTTTTGATCATGTCTGAAAATTTTCCTTGTAGTAGGATGAAATACTTCCCATGTGTCAAAGCAACACCTGATTTTTTTTCCTTTGACTAGTCTGTAAAGAACAATAAGAGGCTGAAATATTTGCTAAGTTGTTTTTATTTCCAGACTTCCGGTTCTAACAGAATTTTACCTGTGGGGCTCAGAGCATGGTCTAGAACAGCAAATATTTTGGTCACTTAGTTGTCTTAACAGGGGCTGATGAACTTCATCATCAAGTAGTGGAAAAACACAAGGCCTGAACCTAGGGTATCAAATGTAATTTTAGGAATGTTGGAGGCAACCACAAGGCCGATGTGGTCCCTGGTGAAAATGAGTTTGACACACCTGGACTAAGCAATCTAAGAGGAATGGGGATTACTGTGGAGAACAGGAGAATTCCAAGTTAAATGAGTTGGAGAAATTTTGTTATTAAACTTCATCTGATTGATTTCATGACAAGTAAAAAGTTCTGTGTCTAGCAAGGCAAAATCAAATGCAGAATTACCAATAAGGTACAAGCATTTATGTAGCACCAAAGCAAAAAAAAGGGATCTGGGGGTTATAATGGAGCACAAACCAAACGTTAATCAGCCGTGTGCAGAGAGAGTAGGAAGAACAGGGAGTCGTCCTTCCTCTCTGCATGCTGTAAATTAATGTGAGCATTGAGATAGACTGCTTATCTATTCTCCCATTCTGTGGACTTGCTGTAGAAAGCTTATTCTGCTGTTTTAAAGGCTGTACATGTGATTCTGGAGCATATGAGCAAGATCTGGAATAAAAAAATGCAGGCAAATTAGATGGAGACCAGAGGTGGGCAAAAGAGAAACTCCTGAAAGTTTAAAAAACAGCCCCTGTGAAAAAAGCTGAGGAAATAAGTGATTCTTTGGCTCGAATGATCTGTTTAAGACACCTGAAAAGAAAACAAATAACATGGAGAGTGGCCATTTTAATGAGCTACACTGAATATGTAGCTTGGGTAGCACATACCTCACAATTTCTTGTTGCAAAACCTGCTTTGTGTTTGATGTCATGTGGCTAAGGCATGTGTTTCAGAAAGGCACACCACCCTGAAATAAAATCTTGGAAGCAAGACAGCTCTGCTGCAGTTGATGACATGACCCCTGTGTTGCTCCCAGAGAATTGCTCTGGGGTTCTGGGTTTCAGACCTTGGATGGGGATGGGCAGGGCAGCTCCTGTGGCCACTGACAGCATGTGTTGTCTAGGGCCCATGACAAAGAAATAAAAAAGTGGATTTTATAGTGTTGTGCCATATTACCGCATCAGGAAATAGAGACTTTGTCACAGGGTTCCTCCCGAGGCAGTGTTGTTAGAGAACAGAGGCCATGGCTAACCTATGGGGTATTATCTTTAAAGGCTCTTCTTAAGCTCCTTTGTTCAGTGAAGTCTAATAATTCACAAGGACATGCAAAGTCTAAAGGGGCTGTCTTGGCAATTACATGCTGTTTGAAAACTCTTTAGCGATATCCTGCTCTGGAGTGGCCAACTGTTCATGGCCTGATAGACAGGAAACAAAAATGTGTGGCACTAAAAGGCAATGGGTTTTAAAGCACTCAATTTGTGATTTTGTGGATGTTATACCACAGGGCATTCACTTGATCTTTGCTTTCTTTGGCTCTTTTTTTAAAACATACTCATTGTTTGTATACGTCCACAAAATCCTGTTCTCACAGCAAACTCATCAGTTGTAGCTATCTGGAGGCAGAACTACAAAATGAAGCCATCTAGGATTAGTCTCTCCACAATCGTTTCATGCTACCATGCAGCACCTGTAAGGCTGAAGCTCAGCACCCCTGACACATACTTCTAACTAACCCCCAGGTGCTGCAGCCTCTTCTTGAAGTCCTGAGACCCTGCATCTTAGCTTTCAAGTACACAAACAGGAAAAGGCTTATTTTAGCAACTCCTGGCTGCTGTAAGCCATGGTTTCCACTGCTCTCCAGCCTGACAGGATAATCCCCAGCTCCCCAGCCAAATACAAATGCAGAGGAGAACAGAGCATGCTCAGGTGTCATTCTACAAGGCCGAGTGCTGCAAAGGTGCAGCACAACTGTGGGGTGCAGCAGAGGCAACAGGAGTTGTGGTGGAGCAGGAACATGCTTTCCCTCAGGACTCTGCCAGGTATTTGCAGTTGGAAGGACCAAGTGGCTAAGAAAAGTCATGTCTAGGACTTCATTGCCTCAGATTGTGCATTTTGTGGGGGTAAAACACAACCAAACCCGGGCAAGCTAGTCATAGGTGGTGCTGTGGTAGGGATAGACAAGTTTTTTCAGGTCACACTGGCGATGTGTCAGTCCAAGCATCTGAGGAACAAGATTCAACAGGCTCAGTACGGGGGCAGTGGTCACCAAATTTAAAAAATGCCCCATGTGTTGCAGTGGTTGAATTTACAACTTTGCTACCTACAGAGAGCAAAGCCGGTGTGAGAGCCGTATCACAGATCAGGCTTTTAAAAAGTAGTTGCTGCTGTACTCAGGAGTGTCTCATAAAGCTGGTTGAAATTTCCCCCATTCTGCAAATGCTCATTTATACATGGAGAATGATGGACCCATATATTCAGCAGCAAGGCATGGAATTGTGAAGAATCAGATGTGAAAGTCTGCAGAGATTGAGGCTTTCACTTATTTTTCTGAAATTTGGTTCTAATTCGAGATGAAAAGTGTTGAGCTAATAGTGACCGCACTATCTGTAGGAGTAACCCTCACCTGGGAACCTCTTCTTTTCTGTCCCAGTTTCCTGGCTTAAAAGACCAGCAGGTCACCTCTCAGCTGGGTGAGATATCAGTGATCCAGGGCTTTAGGCTGCAGGCTGAACTTGAGCCCTGAGGTGCAGATAAAGTCATTGGCATGGCACTTAGCCTAGTGGAGCCTGAGCTAGCCAGAGCCTTGTAGCACAGCAGCAGTATGAATGTTAATAATAAATCAGTGAATAGCTGAGAGATTTGCCCTAAAAGGAAATCTCACCAGCTCAATTCTTCCCAGCTATGTTGGTTCTGGGAAGTTGGTGTGCTGTTTTCCTACAAAAAAAGGCCTTTTTTTCCTACTTGATGCAAGATGCCAAGTCTTGTGGTCCCACTGCTCTAAATAATTAAGAACACAAAGTCCTTTCCTACAATGTGATCCTACAATCCTTGTGATCTGCTAAGGTCTTCTTATTTCTTATTCTGACTTCAAATGACCGGATTTTGAATTCTGTATGAGGCTGAATAGCTAGTTACTCATCCATGCAACCTCGTTTCATTGAATGGAGCGAGGTGAGCATGACTGCTTAGCTGCTGGCGTAAAGAGCTCATGACTTGCCTAAAGTGATGATGTGGTAATTTTTAGCATCAGTACATTTTCCTTCTGTTTCAGACTTGGGGCAAGTATGTTCCTGGATGCAGGAAAGAAACACAGTATCCGAGGTCCCTTGTGGAACAGAGGAACTGACTAACCAAACAAAAAGGGGGGGAAGAGTCCTCAACTGAGCATGTCAAACCCATGAATCAAGTCGTGTTATTACTTTTGATTTTTTTTTAGCCAGCTTGCTAACCTTGTGATTCAAGTGGGCAGGGGAGGGCAGCCTGACCTCTTTTAGCCCCCGAGGGATGCCACGGCACTATTTCCAAAGCAGCAGGTGTTAATTCCAGAACTCTGGCAAGATGTGAGCCCTGGATTAGAGTCGCCGTCCTTGAGCAGCTACTACTGAATTGGTAAAAGCTTTCCTTCAGTATGAGCTGGATGCATAACGAAGATGGCCGCAGGATCTAAGGAGATCCTATCTATATTTTTTTTTCAGTTGAAAAATCTATTTTGTGTCTGTTTTCCTAACAGTAGTTTTGCTGTTGTGTAGTTCTGTGTTGCAGCCCAGAAATGGTAACATTTACTAGCAGCCGAATACTTCATCTGTTACCTCATCAGCTAGAGGTGTTAGACAATGATACTTTGTCAGTTAAAGAGCAATTCAGGTCACTTTGGATTTCATATGAAGATATATTTATAGATGTTAAGCCCGTCGATCAGACTTACTTTTGTGGCCCTAATTTGATTATAGAACTTAGTTACTCGTGATCAGAAGGTATGGAAGGTAGTGTAATTATTGTGCAGAACCCTGTGAGAGACCAGGAGACGATGGAGACAAAAACTGGGAACAGAGGTATCTGGGAATTACTTGGTATAAATTTCCCCTGTTATCAAATTTCCCTGTGGCCTACATAACCAGTAGAAATCTCTCTATCTATAGAAAAGTTTATGGGCAGCTGCCAGTAGATGATGCCTGGAAATCAGGAATGGGACAGCTGGTGCTTGACCTTGCTTTACGTGATCCTGATTTATAAAGAAAGCTGGAAATCTCATGGCTCCCATGACTCCGGTGGGAATCACCCTTTCCAACCCCGTGGAACAGCCTTCTCAACAAGATCTATAAGCCACAAGTGAAATTTTCTGTATTCCCTGGAGCCTTGTCCTAGCTAGCCTTTAATTTACACCCCCAATGGGAGTTTCAAAGATGTGCATTGGTGGTAGCATTTTTTTTTTTTTTTTCCGAAACCTCTCATGAGAGTCTTGGAATAAGCCATGTAATTGCAGCTAGAGAAAAATCTACCTAATAACCATGCAACAAATTTAGAAAATTGCATGCACAGTGAGACTTAAAAGATCTCAGCATATAGCCTGAGTAGTACGAGGGTTTTTGGACGTATGTTGATAATTAGAATAATAAACATGGCATATTGTCTAAAACTTGGAGGCAAAAGAGTGAGTTATATAGGAGCCCTCCAATGCTTTAATCCATGGCTAAGAACAACAACAACAAAAATTCTAACTCCCCTCTGTATTCTTCCTGGCCCCCTGCTGCTACGGTCTCTCTTCTTAATCTATCAAAAGTAGCTCAGAAAAATGTAACATTTCACATTAATTTCCAGAATTCCTGGGTCTTCCAGTAGAGGGAAGTATTGTTTCATTTCCTTTGGCTTTGAAATTTTTTCCAGGGAAATAAGGCAAAAATACAACGAGATGATCAATATTATACAAACAAGGAGATGGAAATAGCCACTTAGACCTTAGTCCCGCAGGCAGATGTATGCCACACCGTCTCGCAGGAGCAGACACTGAAAATAAGTGAATGCATAAAAGCTTCAGGATCAGGCCCTACATCATTTAATATGCTTGTGAAGGACAAAGATACTGTACCAAACAAAAGTCCTGCTGTGGAAACTGAAAGTGCAAATTCAAGTTTTATTTTTGCTATTGTGTTTTCCTGGATGACAGTCTGTAGCTTAAGCTTCTCCTTATTTCCTTACTCCTGTTATATCCTGACAGCTTTCTGTTATCCAAGGCAGATAACAGGCAAGATACCTCTTTAGGGGCTAGAAGATCTGTGTAACACAGGTACTGTGGCTTCCCAAGGTGACTCTACGTAAAACCAGCTTGAATTTCTGCATCACACTACCAGGTGCATTCGTTCAGGGAGGGCTTCCCAGTTCACGTGTGCTGTTGTGCGTGTGCTGGAAGCCAGCTCAGGTGGGATCAGAGGCTCCTGGAGCAAGGAGCAGGAGGGAGCTGGGTGTAGAGGTTTGGAGCCAGCTCAGGTTTACCAACTCCTGGTGCTGCTCTCCAGGACTGTGGACATGCTGCTTTCAACTGGCTCTGTCAGAGCAGAGCTGTGCCTGACCCAAATTAACCTGATTCAGGTAGCTTGGCTACAGTAAAAATATTAGAGCCAGAGTATTGACTCAGACAGTGGCCCTTAATTGTTCACACAGTCCTTGGTATGATTTTCCCCTGTGCCAATTAACTCTCCTGCAGACCAAGATGGACAGGGACAGTTTGGAGAGAATGGGCTGAAGGCAGCGTAGACACAGCCATCTTGCTTGGGGATAGAAGCAGATTTGTCCATGTGGACATGATGCTATTCAGATGCATTTTCTGTGCCAGCGTAGCCATAGTCAGGCTGCCCTGAGTAGAGCCGGGTTTGGTATTTCTGTCCTGGAAAGTGTTATCTGCAGGGGAGGTAATCTGCTGGCTAGTAATGGAGAGCAGACTGAATGGATGGTGCTGAGGGTAAGCCTGGTCACAGAGCCACTCTGGCTCTCAGCATGACTGCACCTTATGTGCCTTCACCTCTTCAGGTGCTGGTATCAGCATCAGCCCCAGCAGCACGGGCTGCAGCAGTGACCTGGTGCCCTGGGAAAACATTCAGAGGGTGAACTGCTCAAGTATCGGTTCTTCTGCTGCCTCATCCGCATGGCTATTAGTTTCCCCTCCAAACTTACCCTAGGACACAGCTCGTGGAAGGTCTCAGTGGTGCTTGAGTGAATCCTCTCTCCTGTGGGACAAATGAGATAATCCTGTCTCGGTTTTGAACAATTTCTCCTAGTATTATGATTACTGTGATGAGCTTAGCCTTGGTTCCTTAGCAATACGGTGTCATTTGCAATGCTCTTTTTTCCAGTTAGTGCTGCCATTTTCCCAGTGAAGGCAAAGACAGGATTTTAGTGCACCTCAATGTGATTATTTCATGCTCCGTTATCTTTCTTTCTACTCATGGCAGCAGTAATTAAAACTGTAATGACAGACATTTTGAACTTAGGATAAAATAATAGAATTATAGAGTACAACCATAGAATCATAGAATAGTTTGGTTTGGGTTGGAGAAGACCTTAAAGATCACTTAGTTCCAACCCCCTGCCATGGGCAGGGAGACCTTCCACTAGGCCAAGTTGCTCAAAGCCCCATCCAGCCTGGTCTTAAACACTTCTAGGGTTGGGGCATCCACAACTTCTCTGGGGAGCCTGTTCCACTGTTTCACCACCCTCATGGTGAAAGATTTCTTCCTAATATCTAATCTAAATCTACCCTCTTCCAGTTTAAAGCCATTATCCCTTGCCCTATCACTGCATCCCCTTGCAAAAAGTCCCTCTCCAGCTTTCTTGTAGGCTCCTTTTATGTACTGGTAAGGCTGCTTTAAGGTCTCCCTGGAGCCTTCTCTTCTCCAGGCTGAACAACCCCAACTCTCTTAGCCTGTCCTCATAGCAGAGGTGTTCCACCCCTCTGGTCATTTTAATGGCCTCCTCTGGCCCCTCTCCTGTCTTTCCTGAAAACACTCAGACAAAAGCTGTCTTCTCTCTGTAGAGTCCAGATAGATGCACCTGCTCCCCCTCAGTTCAAAGGTATATTAGCCTGGGGACTGGCCTGGAATTTCCTCAATTATGGTTGGGAAAGCCTCGTTTTTTTCCTTCTAACATCTATTATGGGAAATTTGTCATTTTAAAGTCAACTTTGTTTTTGCCACGCCACCTGTGCTGATTGCCTGATGCCGCAGGAACGATGTGAAGCAGATGCAGCAGCTCATGGCGTCTTCCTCAAAACATGAGTCAAAGGGTTGGACAGAGAGCACCCACTGCTTTCTGCAAGGTGGCGCAGAGCAGCAGTGACTGTGTACGATCTGTCACCGTACCAGACTCTTATTCAATCAGTCTGAAGGTGACGCTTTAAAGGACAGGAGTGAGTATGGCAGAAATTCCTCCTCAGCTTGTTTGTGGTAGTTTTGAGCATTAGTATGTCATGCTCTGCGGGAACTCAAGAACTCGTTACACTCTTTGCACAGGCATGACCAATCAGGAAACAGCAATGTGGAGATTATCCCAAAATGCTCATTTCTCGTATGCACATTGTGTGTTGCTGAGTCCAGAGCTGTTTGACCTTGCGAGAAATGTCGAAGAGAAGTTTTCTTTCTTCATATAGAGAATCAAATGCAAGTGGAAGCAGTTTTGTTGGTTACAATAGCCCGATTAGCTCGGAGAACAAGTAACAGTTGGTTTGCTTTAGCATTGACTTTACTCGTAACCTGAAGGTTAAAGTGCATCAGGCAGCCGCCTTCAGCGACCCTGCACATGATGAAGGACAGGCTAAAGATTCACCAAAGAAAGGACTTCAGCATTTGAAGCATCCCTTGTCCTCTTCAGCTTGTTACTACTCTTTGTTGGAAATGCCGTCCCCACAGCAGATCTGCTGGAAGGGACATGGGAGGGCTCAGCCAGAGTTTCAGAGCATGCTCAGCCTGCTGGGTTCCAGCTGCTCCAGCGAGCGCTGGGAAGGACGTCTGGGCACTGCTGAGGGCAACGCCAGGGTAGGTGACCTCGATGGCAGACAAGCAGCCGTGCCTGCTGTGGCTAGGGTCACTTCTCTCCCGTCTTGTGGAAAAATCTAATGTCTGACTGTTAGCAGTTTATACTTTTTCTTTTTTGCTAATGCTGAAAACTCTTGTCAGATGGATGTGGCTGGATGCTTTCTGCAGGCAGAAGTGCTAATGGGATTGTCCACAGGCACCAGTCAGAGCAAGTGTCTGGCTGTTTCCGATTCCTTTGGCTAAAGGCTGCTGCTGGGACTAACAGCTCATGTGGAGGCGTGCCAGTTAGCAGTGCCAATGAGGAAAGGGCATTTAACACACACAAAAAGATCTAATCAGTGCCTAATAAACAAAGACATCTTGCCTTGTGTCAACAATACACTGTGCACGTGGCCACAGCTTCCTCCAACCCTGTGACCTCTCTGATTTGTCCAACAATGTTTAAAATAGCCACTCACATAGGCTGGCTGTCTTAAAAATGACATTGTTCTATGCTGAGGCTCATCAGTGCGATGAGAGACACTAAAAAAGGAAATGCAAAATACAATTCTTTATATTGCATAAACTTCAGGACTCGATTCATGCATTTTCTGCTGTCAGATTGAACTCCTGCTTTCCTTCTGCCTATCCTTTGATAAGGACATAACTATGGACAGATGTGACAGAGGATGGCTGTCAAACACGCTTTCTGAAGATGGGACAAAATCTCCACTACTACTACTACTACTACTACTACTACTACTACTACTACTACTACTACTACTACTACTTCTTCTACTATTACTATCTTATACATTTACTTTCAGTTTCTAATTGCGATTTGGTTACCTCACTGAGGTTATAATCTATTTGAACTTTGGATGTAACTGAGTTGAATGCTTTCAAAGGGCACATTAATATTATCAGTAGATCAATGGAAATTAAATGCAAATTTATTGTTTGACATTCAGCTGAATTCTATGTATGCAGGATAAATAGAAATATAAGGTGATTTTTACTCAGAAGTTAGAAATATTGCACATTTTGTTCAGTATGTCAGGTGCTTGACACATCATATTTTATGTTCCTGATTTCAATGAATATCAGAGAACAATGACACCCCAGAAAAAAGCCTAGAGGATTATGCTATAACTGATATTTTATATAGAAGTGACAGACCTGATGGAATAAAGTACATGCTTAGAGTTAATCTGTATTAGTGTTTGCATGATTTCCTTCAATTAAAAGATAATACATGGGGATCCTCAAAGGGGAAATTTTTTTCAGGAATATGTTTCATGTGTTTCTTCTTGTGATTTTGTTGCCACTTTTCTCTGGGTGCATGTGAATTTTTCTACTTGCTTTTATTGGAGTAACTTCATGCCAGACTGTACTAGAGATATGGTGAATCAAGTCTGCATACCTTAGCAGAGATGATCTAACTCTTTGGGGCAAACTGTTGACTGATATTTACTGACTTCTGAGCATTGTCGTAGGAAGACTTGGATTTTTATGCATACATTTGTTATTTAGTTAGTTCTGGATGGTTTTAGTCAGATGCTGGATTTCTCAAAAACTATTTCCCATCACTTGTTTCAGCCCCAAGTGACCAGTAACTCACACAATATATGATGCATTGGCCATCTGCATCTCATGGGATTGTGCCTGCTGTCTCTCTGGTGAGCTGAAACTTTCCATGAAGGCTTGAATGAGTCCCTCGAGGCCTGGACCTCAGCACAAACATGTATTAGTGTGAATGTTTCTATAGCAACATGTGTTTGCGTATTATCCATCACAGATTGCATGTCTCCCCAGAGCGGCAGCAGTCATTCTGCTGAATTCATTTGCACATTGGCACTCTCCAGGCCGTCTCTTTGCACGAGAATTGTAACGAATGAAGTATTTCTGTGGACAGGAATGAGAGGAGTGGAGCACATGGGTGGTATTTGAGCAAATGTTGGAGAAAAGTTAGTATTTTCCTAGTTCTCCACCTTCTGCATGCCAGCTGAGAGAGAGAGGTTTTCATGTCTCCCCTCTGGAGTGAGGGTCAGGTGCTGTGAACCTGTCATTCTGGTGAATCTTTGTCCCTTGTCTTGTCTTGTTCACCACCTTCAGCATTGCTATATACCAATGTGAATGCACTGGTAAACTCACCAGAGCAAATTAAAAAGTTTTTCTTCATTGGTCCTTAAAGGGACAGATGTAACTAGTGAGGTTTTTTTTTAATCCTTGGTGATTTTTACAATAGATGGTAAAATACAATGTTTAGATAGCTGTAGTTACCAGCATAGACCTCCAATAGGGACACTAGCAAATATTGAAGGATTAAGATATCCAGAATATATGAATCAAAGAAGTTGATGGAGTAGTTTCCAGTGCTCAGATGAAATCTCAGCACATGAAACCCAGGAGCACAAATACCACAGGTCTTCTTCACATGTGCTGAATGTTGTATAGCAGAGCCTAAGAGTGCCTGTCCCCTCTCCCCTCCCCAGCCACTCAGTAATAATGTTTAAGAATTCGTAAGTTCTCTCAGTTTCACTGTTTTTTAAGTTGGGGTTTTTTTTTTCTTTTCTTTTCTTTTCTTTTCTTTTCTTTTCTTTTCTTTTCTTTTCTTTTCTTTTCTTTTCTTTTCTTTTCTTTTCTTTTCTTTTCTTTTCTTTTCTTTTCCCTTCCATGCAGGTTTGCAGGAAAGCTATTTTTAACTTTTGGGAGGAGAATCTAGACTACAACAAGCAATTTGTAGTTGGAGCTCCCAGTGAGAGAAAGCTGTTCCTGGCATCTACAGCTGAGGCGGGAAGTGTGGCAGAGCCTGCTGTGACAGGCAGGGTGGGCTTGGACATTCGGGGTTACCTGCTACTGATTTCCAATGCTTGCTTGTGCAACTCATTGTTTGCTGTGTCCAACAGGGCAAAGAAGTTGCTTGTCTCACTGGTTGCTCTTTTGGAATGGAAAAAACCAATTTTGACTGTAAGAGAGTTTTTTTACTCTCATTTTAGTAGCTTAATTCATGGTATTTACCATGATAATCAATCAAAATATATTATCAGGCTGTACTAACTATTGTAAAATGCTTTTTCACACACACACACACATACAGCTGTGAGGCCTTTCTCTGATGTGGCACTAAATCTGGAAGATGCTGGCTTAAGACTTCAGCACTTAGTCGACTCCAGTGTTTTAGCAAAACTTGCCTCATACTGAAGAAGTAACCTGGCCCTCATGGTAGCTATTGTGCTTCAAAGTGGCTGGATGACAGGCTGAGCTGGAATTAACTCATGCTCCTGACTTCTGAAGTTAAGGATGAGATCCCTCTGCTGCTGGTGGCACAGTGTCTATGGCAGGGAGACGGTTTTGGTCCCATCCAGATGAGACAGGTGATACAGGTGATAACCTTATTTTCTTTTTTTTTTCTTTCCAGAAATATTGAGCCTGTGCTTGTCTTTCTTTAGTATCTGAAGCCAGGTAAGATATTCCCATTTAACAAAAATGTCTGTTCGTGGCTCTTGCAGCGTGTTTGAGTGTATATAAGAAAATAAGTTATCCCTGACTAGGTTGCTTGACTCACCCCACCACAAATGCTGTTAGACTGAATGCAATTTGATGTATTTCACATAGTACTATGAGATCTCAGGAATTGGAGACAACATCAGGGAAACTTGCTTTCTGAGTCATCTCGTCTTTGATTTCCCAATACCTTATAGGAACACAGTTGCTTTAATTACCTACTGTTGCTTCAGCTGCTTGTTGTGTGGATGTTTGCATAGCTCACTATAGGTGAAGTTAGAAGCAATATGCACTGTCTCGCAGACTCTTAATGAGCAACGTAAGGAACCACATTCCCTGTGACAGCCTAAGGTCTGACATAAGATTTCCTGGAGAAGATAATGGGGAATATAATTTTCTGTTGAGCCTGTATCTGCCCAGTTACTCACAGATGTAAAAGCAGGGGTAATATAAAGTTTGTTTTCTTCAAAGCTGGACTAAAAAAAGGTCTGAATTTCATCTTGCAGAGCATTTATAAAATGGACTGTAGAGTACAAAAACATTATTAAGAGCAAAGGGGTGTATTAAGACAGCCCAGGCTCCATCGGAAGGTTTATATCAGTTCGTTGCAGGTTCCAGAGGTATGTAACTTATATCACTCTGTAGCTGAAGGAGAGAAACAGGTGGCTCCTAACCCCTGCAATGGGGTTTTGAGGACATAAATAGGACACCTATTTCTGTCCACTAGTGATATATAATATTAGACTGAAGTACCACTGAATGGTGAGGAGGTGTTGCTGCACGTCAAAGGGAGAACATCAAGCAACCTGTAGGAAACAGTGTATAACATCGGGTGTGTGAAAAGGTGTCTGCCTCAGCAGCGTCTTCTTCCTGGGGAAGTTCAGAAATCTTAGGGGCTGGTGGCTTGTTTTGTGCTAAGCCCTCTAAGTTTGCTCACGAGGGACCAAGTTAAAGGTGGCGATTTAAAGGAGAAATATCAGTCTTAGTGTGAGCACTTGTTTTAACTCATGCACATGAGGTTGTTTATTGGGTTGGTTTGACCATGGCAATCTGGAAACTGGGTAAATTGCTTGAGCTAAACCCAGCCATCTCAGAAAGAAAGGGTGGGATGAGTTCGATACTCTGTGGTGGAAGACGCAGAAGTGTCATCTTGGTCAGAGAGGGAACAGGAAGGTGACACTGATGGCATGTAGCCATTGCTTCCCCCTGAGAGGAGGTACGGACCCTCCTTTTGAGAATACACAGTTAGGTAATAATTTACATGTAGACAGTCTGTTACTGAGGGCAGGATAACTTTCCCAAGCCTTAAGATAAACGTGCCAAGAGAGGCACGTGCTGCATGGAAAGCTGAATGAATGCTCTGAACACTTTCCATTTGAGCACGTGGAACTTGAAATATCCACTTCAAAGTGTCCCAGAGAGCTGTGGCTAAGCTAGCATCCTTTTATATTTAGTTTTCCTTCTGCTGGGAGATAAACACCTTCTGCTTTATTGCTAATAATAGATCAAGGTCTCTATCTCATTCGTAGCAAAATTAGGAATTTGTATTGATTTCCAAGGCTATTTGTCGTTATATGATGCATTGGGTTTTGAACTTGGCTCACTGGATGGGCAGGGGGACTCAGGCTGCACGTGGCATAACTCCTTTCCGTGTTTCGCTTTGCTGACAAAGGCGGCAGCTCTGCAGCACTGCAAAGGCCACTGGGCTACCCAGGCTGCGGGGGAGCTTGGGCCCCCCCCAGCACCTCAGCATCCAGAGGATACTGGGGTGTCAGCAGAGTCACTTGTGTAGCTGGAAACAGCAGCTCTTCACAGGCATTAGTGGTTGTGAGACCAGTGAGAACAGCAGTTATTATTTTTCTTTTTTTTCCGTGTAGTTCACTAAATGCCTGAAAAGAGCAGGTGGAGCCAACGTTGATGCCTGCAAACACTAACCTAAGGTTGTCTGGCCCAAGTGTGGAATAGGAGGTTACTTGAAATCCCCTACAGCTTTGTATCTCTCATGCTCTTATGAAAACATTTTTTATCACCCAGATTCGGCACAGGATACAACTGTACAGCACAATATACCACGGAAATATTGATGAGATTGTTCGCTGTGGTACTGAACCCAAGCTCCATGGGAGGAAACCCTGAGCTCACCCTGGACCCCCAGCCAAAGCACCTTGGCTGCCTGTGCTGTCAGAGAGCCCTATAACAGGTCCCCCACCTGAGGGACTCAGCTTCCAGGGGAGGTGGAGGCCAGGAGATGTGGCTCCTGGGAACCCCCAGCACCTTGCGAGGCAGGTTAATGGAAAACCAGGCAAATTTCCACTTGGGTCTGCCTGGGCTCTGCCAGAGTTTTGTGCAATAGCACATTTTCAGTAAAACTTCCATTGAAATTTAAAGTCAGATGAAAGGAATTTTTCCACCTATACCACCAACTAGAACTCTTGGTGAGTAATTGCTGACTAGCTCTAATTACTATTATGTCAGCCATTGAGGACTAGCCAAGCACGCCAGGGTTTACTGAAAATTAACACCAGAGCCAGCTGCTTTGTTGCTTATCTAGGCCTGCTGCCCTTCTTTCAGATAGATGTTGTTTGACATCATCTTTGAGTATTTATGGACTGGAGAGGACTTTGCCCTCTAATGGGTATCCCTTGTTCTGCCTCTTTCCAAATCCAGGGCTGAAATATTTATTGGTTACTTCTGTTTTCTCTATGTCACTTCTGGTGTTCTTGTCATGTCCATTTAATGACATATCTCTGTGACCGCTAAAATGTTTAATAATTTTCACTGCTTTCTTTTTCGTCCTCTAAGACATGTTTCTTCCTTTTTTTTTTTTTTTAACATCCCTCATTCACTTGCCACAATTTTAATTGTTTAATTAAAACAACCTCCTGCTGTGAGGAATTAACAGCTCAAGAACCATCAAGACAGAGCAAAGGAGATGCTGCAGGGAATGAAGGATACCTAACCACAAGGGAAGGAGAAAATTGGGAGAGGGGGTGGTTTGTGCTGCAGGTGTTGAACGAGCACCTGGGGCTGCAGTACCTCCCTTGTTAGTGGGCAGGTTGCAAACACTGGCTGCCCGGCGCTGCTGCGTGGTTCTCACATGAGCTCATCCATGCTGGAGCCCTGCATAGACCAGTATATTTTGGGCTACGATTATACACCAGAGAAATATGTAACAGCAGGAAAACCTACAGCTGCAACGATAGGAAGTATTTATACAGAGCGGTACCATCTGGTCTGCGCTCCTAATAGTGACTATACTTAGCTGCTACACTGTGTATCCTGGCTAATCCCATGCTGCGAAGAACGAGGCATTCAGTATCTCACAGATAGCACCACTTTTAGCGCCAGCCATTCTCTACTTGGTGATGTCTATGCAGGTCCAGGAATAGATACAAAACAGGGTATGCAAAAGGGATATTATACAAAGGGGCAGCCATAACTGCTGTCTTACTCATCTGCAGATATATGGACACACAAATTTCTCTCTTAAAAGGGAATGCAGTTTTAGTGATGCTTGTGCTAAGGATACCAGTTTGATTCTCTTTGAGTTTTCAAAAATAAATAAATAAATACATCATCCTGCTAGCCTAAAACAGAAGAAAAAAATCTGCAGCCTTTGAAAAATTCATTTATTATACATCCATGGATAGTTTTGCAATAAAAATCCTCAAAAGGCCTATTGTCAGCATTACAAAATGAACAAAAAACTCCAGCATCCACAATTCCCAGGAGTGCTAATAAGTTAGTGTACAGTACCACCCTTACTCCAAGTGTGCGTGGCAGCTGCATATTGCTGTGACCAGCATATTTTAACTTGAAAAACTGACATTTTGCAGACTCTCTACCTCTATTTTGGACACTGAGAGTTTTGTGCCATGAAAAGGCAGTGAGTTATGCCATTTTTCCATAGTTTTTCTGTTACTTTTCTTGAGATCATCTATATTCTAGGTGGCCTACATGAATTCCTAAGTCTCTACATTCAGCTGCAGTCATTATATGTGCTTTCGCTCTAAAGCAAAGAGAGGTGTCTGGGTGTGTTACCATTAACTCTAGTCCACATTAAAGGTCTCTTCAGTAATAATGCAGGATTATTTGTATTAGTATGCTTAAAATAGAGCAAAAGATTATTGGCATCTTACACAAAGAAGTGTGCCCCAGTATATGAAGAATACAGTACTCAAGTGAGCATAAAATAATTGTCAGACAGAGAGCATTCGGCATGGACTATATGTTTGATATGCTTTTCCAGTTAACCTGTACATATCTACACATTTATACACACTCATACAGAATTTCATGCGAAGCTGAGGAGTGAGCAGAGACAATTTTTGTGTGCTTTATGGCTTTCTGAGTTCACAGGTATGTTTTCAACAGACTT
Source organism: Caloenas nicobarica (assembly GCF_036013445.1). Lineage (NCBI taxonomy): Eukaryota > Metazoa > Chordata > Aves > Columbiformes > Columbidae > Caloenas > Caloenas nicobarica. Next base: position 34,147,710 of record NC_088245.1, read on the forward strand.
CTATGTTGGAAAATGAAAACTCCAATGACATGAGCCTGGATTTGTGAAAGTGTGTTAAAACCAACTGTTGCACCTTCCCACTCATTCCCTCTGCTATGGAGCTAATGTGAGTTCTCTGACTATTTTTCCCTGGTGTGTACAGAGAATATATGTAGTGGGTACTCCACAGCACAGCCAAAATCACAACCTGGAGGGTACTGAGCATTAATTAAGCACCTATACAACATGGAACTTAACCTTTTTTTTTTTTTGTCTTGTGCAGCTGCATAGCATGATACACTTGATATTGCCAGTAACACCCTTTCCTTTGCATGGCTTAAATATGTATGTTGTTGAATGCTACCATATGCATAGACAAGCTAAGTTACAGCAACTGAGCAAGTTACCCAAATTTGTAGTGTACAATGGTAATACAGAACTTTGAGTCACGTACTAAAAATTCTCAAGAGGAAAACATCTTGCAATTTATTGTAACATAAGAGGTAAACATCTGAATGTGTTTTTACACAGGTAACAGTTAGGGCTTGCTACAGATATATTTCAAATGCTATTGAAAAACAAATGAACCTTTTACAAACCCACCAATCCAATATGTTTTCTCCAAAACAATATGAAGTGTGTGGCTATGAAAACACAGTGACACATAAAAAAAAATTCAAAAATCATTTGCCAAGGAGTAACATTTTTATAACTAGAGGAAAACAAAAAATTACGTACATAAATACATATATTTTTATATATAGCAAATTACAGTTTCCTGCACTGAACATTTATCAAATACACAAGTACCGAACAATACTGGATAGGGTATTTTGCCACACCTTATGGTCTCCTTAAATTCCTGTGAAAATGGAAGACAAGTTTCTATGGAGGACACAACTTGTTCAGTGACACAAGCTCACACAAGAATTAAAAAAAGTAAATAGAACCATAAAAACCCACAGCAGATATGCCTGATGTTTCCAACACAGGCATCTTCAACAACAAAACACGGATGCTCAACTGTTCTTCAAGTGCATGCCCCAGCACAGAGTCTGTGCCAGAGAGCTCTATTCTGTATGACAGCCGTCACCAGCGAACGGCGACAAATTTGGGCAACAAATCGGATGCTCAGCTTTGTCCACTGGCTTGTCAAGGCCATCATCTTTCTGATAGACAGGTTGGTAGGGAGCAGTCGCCTTTCAGATCCCCTACAGAAACTGTACCCTTTCTCTTGGAGCTGGGCAGCAGCTCCCACAAGCTTCAGGTCAAAAACAAGGCACCAGCTGGTTTTCCGGCCATTACCTTTCCAGGGCTCTAGGAACTGTGGTTATTAGCATGATGGGAGAGGTTGAAAAGGGCGATACCAAGCTATTTTTGAGAACTATGTACACAGTTATTTTGGTTTGGAAAACAGAAAGCATCCACACCACACACTGCATTTCACCTGGCCAGAAATGCTGAGATCAGGTTCCTAATGCATAAATAATGATCCTTATTGAAAAGGATGACGTAAACTCCATTGGGATCTAGTAACCTTACCAGAAACTGTCTTCAGAATACTGCAGTTACTAGCTAGGAATAACAGTTCCATTTAGATGTCCTCTGGAGCACACAATACAAATATTTATAGTATAAAAAGCATTCAGTTTTCTCCACAGGTTAGTGATGTTGTCTGGAACTTGTGGGATTGTAAATCCAATCCATTAAAATAAGAGTCATACTCACAAACATGAAGATTATGCCAAGTATGAGAAAAATCAGAGCCTGCAATTGGAACACGAAATTGTATTAATAGAGCAAGTGACTGAGCAGACTGTAGTTCACAGACTGTCCCACTGGAACCACAGATATGTAACACCCAGTGTCCGAGTTTGGGTCCTTTCTGTAGCCCAAGTAATAATATTACACAGGGCTACATGAATCAAAGTTAGTCATGTGTGAATTTCAGCCCAAGAGAGCCAGGCTTTATAAGACTAGACCTGAAAAACCCCCACTTTATTATTATGAATAATAGTACAAAATAAAACAGAGGAATAGGTTTGTTTTTTTTTTATATGACCAGTTTTCAACGAATGATCGTTGTCTCTGATATCAAGAACAGCTTCAGAGTTAATCCTTTCCATCCTTATTAGACAAACAGGTAAACTTATCTCTCTTCTCTGACGCAATTTCTGTATATATTCAAGTGATTCAGATGCTTACATTCCCCGTTTTCTTTAGTGGAGCTTTAGTTTGCCTTAATCTGTCCACACTTAACAATATTCAGCCTTGCAACACAAAGATGAATATTGTATGTGATCTCAGCTCAGGATGTGAAATTCTAGATGTGCCTAGCACACAACAACATGAAGAATGAACAAAAAGGCATGAACAAATATTCGTAGTCTCTCTATAATAATAACAACTCCAAAAATCACCCTCAGAAATAATCTCATAAATATTTTCTCTAATACTTGCAGTTTGTATTGGTTGAACTTCCATGTTTTTGTGAACAGGTACATAGATCTATAAATGTTCATCTGTTAATATTATGTGCCTGCATATATATTTCAACAATAACTTATCTGATTAAATTTTCAAAGGACATCTCCTTGGTGATACTGTTAAATGTGCAGACAGCTATTGATGTTCAAGATGACAGGCAATCCAGCACGACACAAATGATAGACCTTCATTTATGTCTCCTGTAGGTGTAGGGATCTATCTCAGTGGGCAACTCTCTATTACTTAATTATCTTTGCAGTACAAATTCCTTCTCAACCTTGACCTCAACTCTTCCTGTTAATCCACAGCTTGCCTTCTAGCATGAACCAACAGCTCTTTATACACTGTCTAGGCAATATTTGTGCAAGTACAGGTGTTAACTAGAGACTAGATTGGATTAAATGAATGCCTTTTTCTGGCGTCTTAAGACACACTTTAACCTAGACTGTATTGCGTATCCGTAGCAGTTGGGCCCTAAAGTCTTTGGCTTGTGAAGCCTGGCTCTCCACACTAAGCTGAATCTCACTGCCTGACCTGTATTTTGGGTGAGACACTATGATATGTGATCAGCTGCCAGGTGTTGCAAGTCAAAGGGCTGAGTACTTGTGACCAGTGGAAAGCACACACCCTCCCACCCTTCCTTTTGCAATTGCTGCCAGCTCCCTTACCCCGATCTTCTGGGGAGACCTCAGGGGCTCCTTCTCAACGAGTCGCAGGTAAAAGGCAGCAGGGAGGATGAAAATCAGCATTGTAGCAGAAGAGGCACCTGTAAGAGAAAGCAGAGCTGAGTATTGTGCCATTTGACACATCAGCAGCATGGTGCACCTCCAAAAGAGAGCTCGTGGGGAAGCAGCTGCTTTTCCAAGCCCAGCCGCACAAAGGGCTCTCCCTGTAGACAGCATTCATGCTGAGCTGTAGATGTCCAAACACTTATTTGAGTGCTTGAGGTCCAAAGAGGCACTTGTTACTGAAAGATTTGTTCAAACCAGTGTGGCTGCCTGTGATTCGGATGTATGCATGTGCACCGGTCAAGTGAGGACAAACAGGCACTCCCAAGGCATGACAACCCTGGAAGGCAGGTGGTGAAAAGAGGGTGGATGAACAGTGCCTGTTCCACTCCTCTCCTCAGCCCAGCACGGTGGCCCAGGTGTAAAAGGCAGGGAGGAGCAAACCACCTGCCTGTGTGGAGTATAAAATATGGAAAAGGCAGAAATGCCATGGAGGCATCTTTCTCAAGGGCATCTGCATCCCCATCCCCAAATCCTCAAGCAGTTCAGAGCATGGAGGCTTTTTGGTCAGAGGCCAAAACCAACTAAAAGGAAGAGGTAGGGAGAGAACTGTGAATGTCAAAAGAAATGTGCCACTTTTCTCCTTTTTCTAACATTACGGTTTGGAAGCCAATACATTTTGTCCAGGCTATAGATGTTCAAAAATCAAAGGTGATTTGCCTCACCTCCACATGCACTAAGTGCCCATTTTGTCAAAATGGGAATTTCTTACCAGTTTTTATACTGGGTTTTTTGGATTCCTTGTGCCTCATTCAAGGTAGCAACGAAGTTGGGTAGCATTTAGCTTTGTATGTCACCTCTTTGGGATTTTTATTTCCCTTTTAACTAGATTATTCTACTGTAAGACATGAACTGAGGCTGTTGTTCAGTCCATAAAAGTAAATATGTTGTGCAGAGGATCAACAGAGTAAACCAAAAATATTTATGAAACCTACCAATAAATCCGAAGATGTCTTTAATGGTCGGGACAAAAATTACAAGAAGGTTATTAAAAGCAAGAATCACTGCTGCAATCAGGAAATGTCTTATCCAGCTGAATGGCCTTTTGGGAAACAGCAATGCACTGATAGAAGAACGGATCTGCAAGATGAAAACCAGCAGGGAAAGTAAAACAACAATTAATTTATCTTTGCTTTTCACTTTTTAAAATGATCTGTGCTAGTTACTTTTGCTGTGAGAAATTATGACTGAAGAAATGTGTTTTCAGTTTTTGATTCCCTTAATGTAATCTCACTCTGATGTAGGTTTTTGAGAGCTGGGTTCACAGTTTAATGCAGAAACTCAAATATTTGCAGTGTAGAAGAAAGTCAAGTAAATAGCATGTAAAATCAGGGACATGAAATCTGTTCAACTGAAAGATGCTAATATCAGCAAAAAAATCCACAAAGAAACTCCTGCTACGAATACTAATCAGCAGGCAAAAAATACACAGATGAAATATGAGTTGCTGTATGCCTGAACCTGATCCCTCTGAAAATCCCACAGGAGTTCTGTCATTTACTTTTGTGAGAGAAAGTGCAAGCTGTTGATTTACTTTCATTAAATACGTACATATACATACATATATCTCTCAAAATAAAAGCATGTTTTTCAAGGCCACTTGGAAATTATAATCCTAAAAGCTATTGCAGAGTATACTTTCTGCTCTGCTGACTTTCTCACATGACACTTTTTTTGCTTTTTCATGAACGAAGATGGTAAGTAGGAGAAAGGTCACAACAAATCCTTTTGTTGGCAGGAGATGGTGTTACTCTGAAGTACTGTGACTAACTTAAAAGACTTGAAATGTAGAAGATGAACAAAAATGGTTTTACACTGAAAAAAGCTCAAACCCCACTTCTGTTTGGTTGTTTTAAAATACAAGCAACTGTTTCTGGATGAGTTTGTCAATTCAATAAATGTACAGGGTTCTGTCAGATTTGGAGCCCATCATTTGAAACCACAGCATGAATTTTGCATTTTGTGGTTTTCAGGTTGATGTGAGCCAATATTATGTAGAATGAGACAGCTTGCAAAAATTTTGCGCAGTCCCTGAGTTGGTGCAAAGCAGCTTTATTCCACCAAAGAACTGCTGCTTGCATTCATGTTCACTTATTATATCTTGTGCATTATTCCTCCTGTGGCATAATCCTTAAAATGAAGCTATCAAACTTAAGTTTTACACTGACTAATGATACATAGACCTATATTTAATTATTTTTTTAAGCAATGCAATTTAAGCTCTGGCTACTTTAAGAAAACACAAATGTTCATAAAAAAGTGGTTATGTATATATGTGTGTATATATATATATACACGTATATATACTGCTTATTTGCAGTAATTAGGTCTGCTGAGCTGGCTGTCCTGATAGGCTATATAAAATTGTTTGGTATGCTGGCTTACAAACCAATTATATTTTCTCTGGAGTTCTTTTAATAGAGCAGTTAGTGCTGTGGTATGTAACTGCTAAGCCTTCGCACACTATTCAGATCTAAAAATGATTGTACAGAAAGTTAAAAATACCAAATGCTACATCTGGCAGAGAAAGGCTTTTGCAGTGGTCCGTTAGTTAAGACTAATTTAAGTATTTAGTTACTAGTTTAAACAAGACATTTAAGGCAGAGCCTCAGAGTGCTCTAAGCTAGATGGACTGATCACTCTGGGTGCTTTATATTAGATTTTTTTTTTTTTTTTTTTAAGTAGGCAGCCTGGAGTGGTGATCCCTGCTCTTAGGTATTTGTCAGTAAGCCTGGAAACAGTACCTATGCAGAGCTCATGTTTGCATCTAGGACAACAGAGCAACAGGACACCAGGATTACTGGTCTAATCAGACAGGAACATTACGGTGTGACGCAGATTGCTGGGAGCCCCCTGACAGCATGGTGCTGGGCCTGTACATGCCACACAAATGGCACACTAACCTCCCAAAACAAGGATCAACTATTTTCTCCCCTGCTGCGTAGCAGCTCAGGGAAAGCATGAGGGACAGTCCTATATGTTCAGGGGCCCAGAGGTCTGTTTTTCAGATGTGGACTGATCCTTGAGGAGGGTCAGTCCCTCTGCAGAGCAGTTTGTTTAGCTCTATCCTTCTGTCCCTGCTATTGTGGATAGTGTGTTTTAAATTGTGAACAGCACCTAGAAGCTCCAGACTTTATTCAGGCATCTGACTATGTGGCTGGGTCTTGACTGCCCCTGTTTTTCTGGCACTTAGCTTTCTTCTCTGTCCATAGGCTTAAGTACGAAAGATGTGCACAGCGCCTCCACGTCTCTACCTTGGCAGCCAGGTCTGTCAGTCCTGCACAGCGTGTGGACTGAGTTGCACAGGTCTTTCTTTAGTTTGGATGCTATAGTAGGTGCCTATGTCTGTATTAGGAAATCTTATGATTTCAGCACATCCCCAAGTCTTCAGTACTGCTTCTCTGTTAAATATAATACAGAGAGCAAGAGAAAGGATGGACAGGGCAGTTGTTCCTGATTTATTTGTGATTTATTTATAAAGATGAATTTATTTAAGTCTTTCAAAATTTACAGCCCTAACTACCCAAGGTCTGTGCAAACTGCATATGAGAAAACAGAACCCCTCAAATAAAAACTCTGGCTGACTTTTCCTCTATGTTTAAGTCTGTCTGTGCTAAGTCCATACAATGAGTATATGTGGGCTAGCCCTGATTTCAGCTCCAGCAGCTCTGTTACTTACAGGGAAAAGGACAAGAGGCACAGTCAGGGTTACAGCCACCAGCACTGCCAGGCGAACTGACAGCAAAAGGGTGTCGAAGGTGTACACTTTGGTGTACGTATGGAGTAGCTCATCTTCAACTTCTCCTACGAAAAAGAAACAGAAAGGAGTTAAATCCCCCAAGCAATATCCCTCCATGCAAAAGGATCTTTACACCGCAACCAGATAAGATTAGCTCTGGCCCAGCTGCTGTCATCAGATACATGCTATGGGCTAGGCATGAAAGAGGAATTTTCCCAGCATGACCAATACAAGTCCATCATTCAGAGACGATGAGGGTAATATAGGTCTGAGGTGATGCTTTGTATTCCAATATCTCAAACGACTTGCTCAAAGTGGCTGTGGAACCTGATGTAAAAATAATTTCTCTGATACAAAAATAAGAAACAACTCACTGAACTAGGAACAGATCCCTCGACCTCCACCCAGGTGTCCTCGCTCTTAGACAGAGCCCTCTTGCCCCAGCGACAGAGAGCAGATTGTGCTGTCATTCACTTCTCTGCTCTAACGGAGGAACTAACGAGGTAAAAAGAGGTGGTGTTCGCATAAAACCGTGTGCTATTACAGGGCCTACTATGTTTACCTACCAGTTAGTCTAGCTCATCCATATTTTTTTTACACCAGAATGGTTTGAACTTGTTTTTCAGCATAGGTGAAGCTGAATTAGTGGCGTCAGAGCCAGGGTGGGTAGCACTTAATAGAGTTACATTAAACTGTTGAGCACTAGCATATTTTTAATACAGTCCCTCTTGGCTTTTGCCAAGAGCCAAGTTTATAGTAGCTTGTTGTCTGAGTTCACAAAACCAAGAGATGCACAACTGGTCCCTGTAGCAGGTGCCTCTGAGTCTCTCATGGGTGAGGAATCTGTGGCCTGGCAGCTGGATAAGTCCCACCACTTATTCAGGAGGTTACACAACCACGTATTATGTCTGAATAACGATTACACCTGGATTCAGGCCCACTGAAAATACATGAACACTTGAGCCTCAGTGTGGTAGAACCATCTCACCTGCTTTAAAATGCGAGGGAAATTCTGTAGAGAGCAGCGCTTTGACCTACCATAGAAGGTAAGGTATCCAAAAAGGGCAGCCAGAAGATACATGATGAGCATGCCAGTGATGGAGACATTTGAGACATTCTGCATCCGCTTTCGGGAGCGACTGAAGTAGGAGAGAAAGAGAGTAACAGCGCTATTATAAAGTCTCTATTTGTACAAGAAGTATTCTGAAGAGTCATAGCTCTACTGACATCCCCTCACTGGCTAGTTAGTTCATAGCAACTATATTGGTTATACAGAGCTCTTTACTTGAAGATTCACAGATTATGCAGAACAGCACAGACTTATAAAAGTGTGTTGAAACTCAATTTCTACTGCTTACTTAGTGACAACAAATAAATGTGCCACATTATTTTGTATATCATTATTTATATATTATCAGTCTCAAATGGTGCATTTTAAATAAAAAATGGAGTGGCTAAAATTAGGGCTGGTAATAGTAATAGACAAGAGCTTTCAGTCAGTTCTATATGAACATACCCTTATACCTATATAGGGCTGTTCTGCACGTTTGAGAATGTCCTACAGGTAAAATCCATTCTTTAGAAATCCTTTGGTTAAAGATTTTGTATTAGAAAATCTTCAGCTTATAGGACCTGGAAGCATGTTCCCAAGTCACCTGAGAATTTTCTTTTCTTCTGAGTTTAAGCCTACTGAAATAGGAAGTAATGGGTCTTGGCCTCCTTGAGCTTTGCAGCCCAACCTCCTGTAATGCAATCCTTGCTGTTGGACAAATGCATTTTCTTAGCCCTTCCCAACCATCAACTCTGCTGATTCAAGCAAGTGTATTTGATTTTTGATATTTGATAAGCAAAATAGGCTGGGTGAAGAATATATGTAAGACACTCAAACTAATGGCATCCCAGGAAAAGCAGCAGCTGACCCCGACACAGGACTCATTAAGATATTATTGGAAACCAAAACTATCTGTTTCAGTGCAACCATATTCTCCAATAGATTTTACATAATTTGAAGGATTGTCCAGATTCCTTCTTTACTAAGTAAATATTGTTCAGTGCTTCTATCTGAACAGTGTTTCTCTGTCACCGATATCTGACCATTAGGTCAAAGCAAAGCCAGTATCTCCTTACTATGAAAAGCAATAAACCATCAGCAGGTGGGTGTCTACACATGAGCAATCAAGGCAGAACATGTAGAAAGTGATCTCTAGGTATGGTTAACTGGAAGTATGGGACAAAATTTAAGAACCTTACCCTTTCAGTTCACTGTATATTGGTAGCACCTCAGGGTGGCATACGAATGCAAATGCCAGGATGGGTATTGCATAGGCAGTCTGTAAAATAAAGTTCCCATTAGTAAGAATGGTCACCGCTGTACCTCTGACTTTTGGCAGGCAGCAGGTTAGCTCTGGTATGAATGACTAAAGACAAATTCTACAGAATCTCCCTTACCCGTGAGTTGAACACAAAGTATTTTGGCTGACACATGTCACTACTGTCGCTGTGTGCTTCGTATTCTACACCACTTCTGGCGGAGGTATCTTTTGGTTCCTCAAGGCCTGGCAAGTGCCCAGCGGTGTTGTCCATCATGAAATTCACACCAGAACTGAGAGACTCATTTGGTAACATGATCAGGTGCATTGGCACTGTGTTGTTGGTGGCGGTCCAGTTTTCAACCCCATGGTCCATGATGGGGAGAGGACAAGGTATTTGGGATTTCTTGAGGATTACCTACAAAAGAGTAGACAATGTCATCAGAAGAGTACCACTGTGGGAGATTACACTTACATCCATGATATGACAACAAATGTAAACAGGCACACAGAAGAGAGAGGTGAAAGAGAGAGAGCAAGAAACCAAGTGCTACCACTTCTGCTTCTCCTGCAAGTATTTGTTGTTACTCTGCCTCTCAAGTGTTTTTTAGGCTGATCTTTTTTATTCTGGCTTCATTCAGCAATAGGCTTGTTGATCTGATTCGCTTGCAGGTGCTAGTCTAACATCCATGTTAAATTGTCATGGTAAGAAATATAACAGCATTGCACAGTTCACAGGCTCTGTGTTTGCTTAGAGACAATACCCAAACAATCACCTACCACACTGACAAAGAAAACCATACAGGTCAGCGAAAACCCACTCGTATAACCAAGATAACCTGTGCGGCAATAAAAAAAAATACAGTTCAGCTACATATAAATTCACAATCCTAGTAGAAATAAGAAATGAGGTTATTTGGGGCATTAATCGTACCTAAACTCTTTAGAAGGGAGAGAGGAAGAATAACCACAACTGTTACGAGTATGACGAGATAGTTCCCATTTAGGTACCATTCTCTGAAGAGGAGGAATAAAAAACAACAAACATTATCATTGACATGAAAGTGAAAAAATTTCATCTGAGGTCCAGGTTAGGCAAAAGTACCTACCCAGAACTCTCCTCAAGTTTCATGAATGCTCTGATCACTTCAGGAAGTTCATATTTAATAATAAAGAAGTAGCTTGACATTGCTGAAAAGAAACAAAAAACCAAAAAACAACAACAAACAAACACTTTCAGAAAAAACAGTGTCCAGCAAAAATAATATGTTTTAAAAAACATTTATGCTGCATGAAAAATACATTGTTTTGGGAAACCAGTTTTTGCTAAAATAAAGAAGTTTTGTTCAAATAACAGTATGACTAAATAGATGATGTTTCCTTGGTATTGTTATGAGGATGTCCTGAAGGATATCTATCATTCAGTATTAGAATACAATACAGGTATTACTGAATTAACAACATGCTCAAATCACTGTTCTGATGTAATTTACACTGTTAACTTTTCCTTTTGCTTTTCTGTTGTAAATGTTCGTTTTGCAACGGACACTGTCCATCCATGTTCTGTTGTTGTAGTTTTGTAATTGTTACTGCCTCTAAATATCTTCATCTACTTTATCCCTTCTGTTTTCATCTTCTTTCTTCCAGTACTCTACTCCATGTATAAAAAAAACCCAAACCCTGGTCATCAAGATTCCTGATGGAAGGGTGGACTTCTATACATCTCATTTAAATGTACTGCCAGAAGGCATACTTTTTTCAGTTGTTTTACTTTGACCACAGAGAGGTCTTTGAAGACTATGGATCAATCTAGATAAGAGGCTGAAAACCCCTGGACTAGATGAACAGTTATTCCTCTCCAACAAGGAAGTATACTTCCTTCCTGAATTCAGCCATATTTGATATCCAGGCTTGAGGAAGGAAAGAAAGGCCGTGGAATAGGATCTTTCATGAACAAAGTCAAAAAGTCTCTTGCAGGAGAGAGATGAGCCACCTCTGTCTGGGTAGCAAAGTTGTCACTGGAGATTTGCAACAAATACCAAGTTCCAAGAGAGAAATCACAAAATAATCTACATGCATTTAATGGACCTATGACACGTTTAATTTTTATTTCAACTACCTCTCCTTAAGAAATCAGGAAAAAATTAAAAGCTCGCCTGAGTTTTCAGATATGGTGTTCTCCAGTTTCCTAAAAGGCTTCTCCCAAGTTATTAAAAGGAAATAATATTTGCTGCATGAAGGTGCATTCCTACCCCCACTGTTTATGTTGGTAGGTAAGCAGTCTCCTGTTCTGAGAGGATGGAGATTATTTGATAGATATTTCACAGGAAATGTCTTTGTGGATTAATACTTTCAACAATCACTCTTAATGACTCAGCATCTTAGAGAGATCACAACCCAGCTGTCGTTTCAAGCATAAAATGAATTCAAACAAAAAGTTGCTGAAATTCTCTACGATTCAGCTGGAAAATGAGCTCCTTTATTTTACGGAGAAATCAGAACGATATGCTTTTCCTTTTAGGCAGTATTCATCTTTTCTAAGTTAAAGCAGATGATGTTTAGTCTGAGCTCTAGTCAATGAAGAGAAATGGCGTGCTCCTTGGGCAAAGTCAGCCAAGCCATTTAAGCCATCACTTCACAGCCACGGAATGATTCCAGGCAATGAGCTTTCACCAGGCATTGAAGTGTCACATAGCTGAATCAAGGCGAGGTGAATTTCTCCTGTCCTTCCTTATTACAATTTAGTGTATACTGTACCTGCCACATCTCTGATGCCTCTTAGCCCAACAGAGGAAAGCACTTATGTTCTCTAGAAAGCTTTGTAAGTTAGAAAACTTTTATCTATAAAACTTTTTCCCATAAAACTTGTTCCCCTTACCTCCAATGTTTTGCATTGTAACAGAAATGAAAACACCACACTTCCCAGGCCAGCCAAATGCCTTTTCTCCCAGTTTTTCATATATTAGTGATCCTGGGGGGGGAAAAAAAAGAAGCAACAAAAAAAGAAACATAAGCCACTGGATTGGACATACTTGATTAATTGCATTCCAAGGTAAAATACATGCATGCAGTAGGGAACCTTAGTCACAGCCTGATCCTCGTACCTCCTTCTTTTGATATCTTCAGTAAGAGGTGGACCGAGTAGAGTGACATTATTGCTACGCTGAGCAGCAGAACTCTGCAAGGCAAAGCAGAAATCAGAATCCCAAGCAGGGCATCAGAGACACTCAGTTAATTTGAATGTACTCATTCTCATGAAGTTCAATGTGTAAATAGTTTTCACCAAGAGGATGTAATGGCAACTTCTGGAGAGCTTCTGAGTTTTAGGAGACCTCCTTCCACCTTCACCTTGTAGAAGATCTTCGAGCGAAAGCACTTGGGCAACATGAGAACAGGGAATTACAAAAATTTAGACAATGCTGCCAGCATCATCTAAATTAGAACTCATGTCCAGCAGTTTCCATTTAGTAGGTGGGATTTTTCTGTCCTGCTAATGCTAACGTCATGATCTGTGAAAACAGAGGAACCTTTGGCAAGTGGATGCATGCCATGGAGGTAACAGTATCCCCACACAGTTTTGTACTTTTTAAATAAAACCCCTTCCTCTACCAGAAGGGAAAATGTTCTCATGCAGAAAGTATGGAAGTAGGACAGAAAATAAAATGAGATGTGGGGTAGAGACGTCCTTTCTTTTTGATGTTTAAGACTCCATAGGGTTGCTTTAGCATTACTCCTTGCTTGAGCACTGCCAACAGAGATAATGTCATTAGGCTCATATTAGATTTTTTTAGCCACCCCTGTGAATGAGCAGACACTTAAAGATATTACAAAGATATTCTTTTTCCCCTAGTAAGCATCGATGTATCACAATCTTCTTTCCAGTTATTTCTGGCCATACTGATTAGAAAAAATGCTCAGAGAAATTTGGAGGAAAAAATTCCTACAATTTTCAGACTCTAGTGCGGTCGATTTTAGAATTGTCTTTTGTTTCTGTATCTGCAAATACTATATCTAAACCATTTGAATGCAGGTGCTGGGACGTACTTATCCAGGACAGCATTTGCATCTACAATTAATTTTCAGTTAAAATTTCTGCTGGCGAAACACGAGGTGTTTCTTAGCAACTGGAAGCTACAAGTAGCATTTCAAATGCTGTTGCCGTTGTAGTTACATCATCTCCAGAAGAAAGAAGCCACATAAAAATAGCCAGGCAACCTGATTTAAAGGTTTGTTAGATTTCAGTAATGTGAAACAATGGCCTGTTGTCATATAGTGCTGTCAGGCTTTATTCCAGCCTCATGGGGTATTAAAATTAAGGCTTCAGTTAAAACTGAAGCTAGTTATTTAAAAAAGAAAACCAACTTTTTTTTTTTTTTTTGTACAGTCTCATTTTGCAAAGCTAGCCATAGATTAAAAAACTTAACATGGCTCTCTGTTGCTGTCAATCAAAACCTATTTTGTATAGATACTGAATGTCAGCCACATACCGTTGCTGTCACCTGTGCATATTGAGTACACATAGACTTGAGGGAGCACCATGAAATCTGAATAAATCTGTGAATGTCTTTACATTCAAAGCATGCTGCTATTTCAGACCTATATAAAATGTTCTTCTTCCATTTCTACATAGTGATTAGATTGTTGGGATGATGTAATTATATACTTTATGGGTGATTTATTTCCCTTGTTGAATTCCAGTACTGAACAAGGAAGACTGTTGTTGTTATTTTAGAACCAGTACACTGTCATTCCCCTCTGTTTTTTTACTGCACAGTATCAATTCACAGTTGTGTTCCTGATATAAAACAGGGCTAAAATAAAAGAAAAAAAAAAGAGGTTTGTCAGCAGTGGATGGTTCCTTGTGGTGCAGCTAAAATGTTTTTATTGCAGACAATCTTACAAAACTTTTCAACTAAAAACCCAAGCTTAACGTACCTGTATAACCACAAAAACTTTAGCTCCAGCTCACTCCTTATATTTTATTTGCTTTTCTTTCTATGTACTTACATGAAAAGGATAATTCCTGTGTTGGCCATGGCATAGGAAAGCCCTAATATGCCGCTGCCCATAATGGCGTTGCTGAGGTTGAATGAGGACATTCCAAAGGAAGCTCTGCCCAGATGCTGTTGGGATCAAGAACATAAAATGGCAATTAGTTTGCATAATAATTATCCTCATTGTTGATTTTCCCTGTATTGCTCCCTTGATCCTTAGAGGTGGAGCCTTATCAAAGTTCCTGAGCCCACAGACACTTGTTACCATAAGGAGTCTCTTTTACTGCCAAGGCCAGTTGTGCTGGTAGATGCTTCCCTCTTCCCACTCTCCCCTTGTCTCACCGGGGAGGAGGTTTACATCCCCAACAGGTAACTGATGGGACATAGTCACAACCAGTTGTGTTGGCCAGCCTCTAAAGAAATACATGCTGTTATCTAATAGGTTTCCTAATTATATATTTAGCAAATTCAGACGCTTTTAAAAATGAATCCATCTGTTTTTTTAGTTTTTCTCCAAGTAGGATGTGCTTCTTGGGGAGCTAGAAGTGTGTCTGGGCAGGAGAAGAAGTGCTATGTGGCTCAGGATGGAGGCAGGACAGTGGGAAAGGGGAAAAAGCTTGGAGAGGGGGGATGGGGTGTGAGGGAGTCACATCTGCCACCAAGTGGAAAAGAAATTGGGGAAATACGGCTCTTAATTTTAGCTTCCAATCACAAATAGTATTGTTTGTTTTTGTTTGATCAATCCTAATAAAGCCTGTAATGTGACTAGTAAAATAATGCTTTTCTTTGTACCCAGTTCATGAAAATTTTGAATAAAATTAAATCCTGAGCAGAGAAGTACTCACATGCACACTCCGGGAACTGGTGCTGTGCTTCCCTTTGCACATGGAGTTGTTTAAAGAGCTGGAGGTGTGCTGAGTGTGTAATGTTCAGCATTATAAAGCCAAACATGAATGCCTTTTCTTTAAAGAAATGCAGCTGGATGTGGATTCATTTGCACAGATGCTGGAAACAAACAATACAAGCACGCACACACTAAGGCCCAGCTCTACTTTGATACAGGAGCAACAAAGTTCCCCTGAACCAAATCTCCTGTCAGAAAAATGACTGCAGACCCACCATGGCTGTGCATCTCTGGCGAGATGATCAGGTGTTACTGAAGTCCAAGTATAATCTGAGGAATTCTTCTGATTACTTGTGAAGTGAAGACCCAGTTTTACTTGCAAAACAGCAGAAAGAGTTTGCTGCACTAACTGTTAGAAATGTGTTTACTCTTCCTAAGCCAACATTATGCTGATTAAGCTCCAGAGTAACTTATTTACTGAAACTTTTGGAAAAAAATTCAGGTCAGTGAGATTTATTTTGTTACTACCCTTAAAAATGGATAAAACTTACATATTCTTCATTATATTCTTCCAATTTCTTTTTACCCAGATATCCATTTGTAAGGAACTTCTGACTCTCTGCATCATCACTGGTAAATGGACTGAACACAAAGAAAAATAAGAAAATATGTATAGGGTTTATGACACACATTGTGTTCAAACAGTGCCTTCTGTCATTAATCGAAACTTTCATTTGACATTGCAATAAATATTTAAATGTCCTTCAGAAAAAAACCCCCTCTTTTCTCCTGTAAGAGTCTCATATCCAATGACATGTTTAATAAATCTTTGCTTTGCCTTGGAATTTAGTTTTAAAACCAGTAATCTTCAAATTATATCTGATTGCAGATGTTGGAAAGTAAAAATTCCTTACTGCCAGCAATGTGCTAAAGCTGAGCACATACTTGACATCCAAAGAACTTGCAACTGCCCTGTTGGAGATACGTGCCGGGGAGGTTCAGCAAGCTGAGAGCTGGAGGCTGATGGCTGCTTTTGAGATGTTCGCGTCAGGTCACCCAAGTGCTGGTTCTATGGTGGGTCGTGCTGGAGATGCCTGAGTGCAGGCTGTCCCCACAGGAGCATTGAGCTCCTGCCCTCCGCACCCTTCCTGGAAAACATTCCTCTTCCCCCTTGGGATGAAGCACAGAGGCAGGCTGCTCAGGTTGCACTGCCCCGAGAGTGTATTAATTACATGTGTACTATCTGACCGGAGTGGTTGGAAGTTGCCAAGTGGGTGCTCAGGGCTGCAGAGGTCACCCCAGGCGGTGGCCAGCAAGGGGAACCTGGGCTACCCAGGCCATGCTGGGCACACCATCCTCCACAGTACCGAGCAGCGAGGGTTGGTGCTGTGGGAAAACAATAACTAAACAATCATACTAATTTCAATGTATTACCTGGGAAATGTTTTTATGCCATTAGTGAAGCTCGTTTTATGATTACTGCTTTCTAGCCTTAACAGAACAGCCTTCCCGCTTAAATGCTTACCTCCTAATTGCTGCCTTTTCCAAATCAACCAGCTCTGTGTAGTTGTCTTCGAGGCTTTCCCCACTGTTGCTCTGATCATCAAGTTCGATGTTGACTTTTTGCAGCTCCATGCGATCCATTAGAGCGGTCAGCGCTTTCCAGCACACACAGACTCGCTTCCTCAGGGTAAACAGCACCGTGCCGTCTGCTTGCAGGTCCTCTCTACCATGCAGGGACTGCCAGAACACTCTGTTCTGCAAACGAAACACAACAGAACTCATTAGAGTTTTCTACAAATTAGATAAAACAGTGTGAATTATTTGGTTTGCGTTTGTTCTTTGTAATAGCATTAAGAAGGGAAACAGTTGCAAACTGGGAAAATTCTGGGGGAGCACAATGTCCCTTTATATGCCAGCACTTGGTCCTTCTGTCTCCCTTCAAATAGTGAAGAATGCAGGGGCCATGGGATGCACAGTGGATGTCTGGCATCTGGCAAAATCACAAAGCCAGCAGAAAATAGTTTCTTGAAGTTCTGCTTTTGAATTTCTAGGGGATGGTGATGCAGAAGTATTTGCTGTTAGAAATGAAAGAAGTATATCGGGGTTTTCTTACCACTGCTTCAAAACATACATACTCTTAAGGGACATGCTCAGGGCTTTGAATCATTTGTTGTAAAATTAATGTTGTCACAGATTTAAATGTTTTGAAGATTTGTCCCTTTCTTTGGGATCTGACAGAGGTGACCATCTCTGTATGGTCACCTCTTTAATAATTAGAAGGTGCAGTTCTGGTGTAGCAGTCTCTGTTTTTTCAGTATATCTGTGCTTAATTCTTACTTGTCTCATGACAAGAAGCTCTGTCTCACACAGGATGAGTGCATGGATATGACTATCTTTACCCTTGTTAGAAAAATTCCTGCCTTTTGAAAATCATATGAATAAATACTCAACTCCATTTCTATATGGACCAAAGGAAACTGTCCAAACTGAAGTTACAAAGAGGACTTCACCTCCAGGATTTCAGCAGCTTTATGTTACGGTCTTATCTGCAGTTACACATTCACATTCATTTGCTCATTCCCACCTTCAAGAGGAAAACATTGTACAAGAAATGTTGCAGTTTTACGAGACTTTTCACTTCCAAAACTATTACTTGATGCATTTTATATCTCCGTTTCACAGCTGAGGATACAAAGGGGCACACTGGTGAAGGGAGCGAGCACAGACCATGTAGCACGTTGCTGGCACACCTGGAGCTGGGACTGCAGATTCCTGACACTTCACTTGCTACCTTGGAATCAGGCACACTGGCTGGAACCATTACATTTTTCATAAATATCACATGCTAAATGCAGCCCAGCACTGGATAATAACAGTATGTGAAAACACCACAGCAAAAAATTACTATGCCTGGCTCTTTATAATACTAAACCTGCAATTATTTAATAGCCTTTTTCCTGATTTTGCATTTATGGATGTATAGTTACTTGCTCGATGACCAGACCTTCACTGTCCCCTGCTAATTGATCACACGTTGTTCTTAAGAATGTCTACAAACATATTTGTAATGCAAAATATTAGAATGCAGGTTCTTAAAATGCAAATATAGACTTTAAATACCAATCCTGGAGGATAAAACTGACCCCAGGCCAGAAATTAAAGTCAGCTCCCTTGCTTCTTACTAAAAACATGCACCCAGATCAGGCAACTAAAAAACCAAAACAATATCACAGTGCATTAGGAGATTTCCTACCAGAGAGAGCGACTGTGTTTACTCCTTTCTGCTGCCGCACGGGGATTGTGCGTGAGGGGACGAGGGACTTGGGCACAGCGGCAGAGCCACCGGCACTCACATTCCAGCGGCTGGGAGTTCTGCCCTCTTGGGATATGAATAACTCCAGGAGGCAAATAATAATAATAATTAAAAAAAACCCCAACAGAGCCCTCCTAACTGTGGTTTCATTCACAGAACCGTCTTCAAACAGAGACGCTGCCCTGTCTGAGGAACAGAGTCCTTCCAATTCCTGATGTTTATTTTTAATCTGTGATGTAAAAGTTAGGCAGAAAAATCTGACGGTGCTTAGCCCTGTTCTGGTAAAGGGTGAAATCTTCACTGTGTGCACTGCCTAATGCTTGTTAGAGAAACATCTTTTCCAGAAGTGGTGGTCCAAAAATACAGATCTTCAAAGAGTCAGGAAACAGAAGTAAAGTAAGCAAAAAAGTTGCCAGCAGTTAAGTTACACAGAGATTAGCCTGAGGAGGAAAGTCTATGTAATACAGCAAACATGATTTGGAAATGGGAGCAAAAATTGACTGGAAATATGTGTTACAGCATAAGAATAATCTGGACATTGTCCTGTCAAACATTTACACAAGCGATCTGATTTATGGGCATCATCTCAAGAGGCTATGGAATTGCTGCATAATGCATTGATTTTTTTTATTTTTCAATTTTTGAATTCCTAAAAGTCTTCTATTGAAGGTGCAAAGCCTCAGGTGGCAAAATTAAGTTTGTTGAGAACCTGGTTTCTTACAGTTGTCACTTTTTAGGGTGTGGTTGGTAGAGCTCAAGGGGTCTGCAACCATGAGCTGAAAGCCAATGGCATAAATGTGCACAGTATGAGACCTGTGAAATAGGCTTGGTATTACATTTGAATCCTGCAAACATTAATAACTGTAATTGCAACCAACAGCACCTTCGAACTTCAGCAGAACTTGGCAGAGCTGGTCGTTATTTGGTAGAAATCCATATCTTCAGGTTCCTAACACTGCACATACTGAAGGGCTTGGAGGGACGTTGAGGTGGCGTCGGCTCCCCACGAATACCTAGAAGGGGAAGAGCTTCCATCCCTTCTCCTGAGGAGGAAATGGGGGAGCCCAGCGCCTTTTGGCTCGCTGCTTGACTTGCGAGATATTATTCAGAAAAATGGGGATGCACGAGCTGACTCTGTTTAAAAAAAAATGCTACAGCTGCCTGCCGTGCCGTGTCCAAGCCCACCGCCAGGGCTGGCAGACAGGTGCTCAGCTGCACCCTTACAGGGGTTCGTGGCAGCCAAACCGCTGCTGCTGGGTGACGGCCAGGGACCAGGGCAGTGACGGTGTGACAGGGCATGGCCACCAAGGTCGGGCAGGCCTGGGCCATGCCAGAAGTTTGCACATGATATCGGCGGAGAAACGCCAAAGTTCATCTGCCTTAGTTTCCCTGAGATTTAACACCTTGTGCTTCAGAGTTCCGAATTTGATGCCTAAAGTCTGTTTCAGGCGTCCAAACCCATTGCGATCTGCCCAGATTCCTTTCCTTAGAGAGGAATTTTGTAAGTTTGGAAGCAACTGAAGATCTCTCCGCTACTTTTCCCTTCACTTTAGTTGAAATCAGTACATTTCCCCCTTATGTTTACATACCAGAGAAATTGCTTAGCCCTACAGTGTGCCTTAAACTTGGCTTCAGTACGACCCATGGTTTTGCTGCCTCCTGAGGCATTTAGCTAAACAGAAAAGATTTTTCTTATAGTACAGCATTAAAATGGAAATACTGGTTGCAGAAGAGATTGGCCTATTACTAAAGAACTAGTTTTCTCTTTAATATAGGGTACTGTTCTGCATCTTTTATTAAATAACTGTTTTCAGAAACGACTCAGAAAATGTTGAAATTTTTGGCACCTGATTTCACAATGTTATTGATTTCTGCCCAGTCTGCAGTTAGGACATGAGGAGAATGGACAACCACTAGGCAAATAATGCCAGGTCACAGATATGATTAACATGTCCATAGGTTTTGCAGTATCAAGATTTGTGAGCTCCGCCATGGTATCTTATTTAGCAGATTTTGCCAGATTCTTTATCTTTATGACAGTGAGTTTATAATATTATTGTCTGTGCAGCTATTTCAAAATGAAATAAGTATTGTCACTCTGAAATAAACAATTAAAATGTAAAGCCTGCTTTCACAAATTCATTTATTTACAGAAACATTAGCTAAGTAAATCAACAGCCTTGAAAAAAATTATCAGAAGTTAGCTAAGGGCTGCAAAGGGAAGCAAGCATTCATTTCTTAATTGCCTAGTTAGTTTTGAACATCTTTTGCTGCTTCTCTGGTTGCTTAGGTTTTGATTTGCTGTACAAAAAACAAATGACTAAATTTCATTCCTAAAGAAATACCAAAGATACTTGCCAACATAAATTATCATGTCAGTAAATCTTAAGGAGCCCATCCTTCACATTGCACTTCTATTTACAGATTAATTACATTTCTAAATCTCAGTTTTTAAAGAAGTGACCAGTGTCTAAAGTACATCAATCAAATATTGCTAAGAAAAAAAAGTGTTAGGTTTACCTCTGAGTCAAGCAGTTTCTCTTGCCTGCTTGCTAAGCAGGTTATATCTTTTAGGAATTGCACCTGTAATGAAAAGTTTGCCCATGTGCAACCTAGAGCAGTTGGACAGTGATTTAAAGACAAATGGGAGTGTATCAGATGAACCAATCAACAGCCGCTACGCCCCAACAACGCCCTTTGACAAACTTGCGTCAGCTCTTTTTTAGAAAAAAGGGGAGGGGAAAAAAAAGAAGAAAGGTAAATGAGTTTATTGGAGCACACTGAGGAAAAACATCTCAGTTACCAGAGCTATTTGCTCTCTGAGCTTAGCACTATTACAAAATGCAGATACACAAAATGCTTTACCCAGGCTTGATCACACTTTCATTTGTTAGTCTTGATTTTTGAATGATGAATGTGTGGTAAACTTGCATAGCACAATGATAATACTCCTTGAAAATAAGACCTGAAAGAAACAACTGAGGGCTTCCACATTGTTCTTATCTCTGCAACCACAGAGCTACATCTTGCAGTTGCACTGAGGTGTGCATGGCAGGACTTGGTCAGAAGTGTGTGCGCTTTTGAAACTGCCTGGTCGACCTGCGCCTTAGTTTCCCAGTTGTAATATTTACCATAATTGCAATTGCAGAGGTATATGTCAAGTGACAAATGTTATTCAGTTAACAGCAATACAGACCTGTGGAGAAGTATTTCATTACCTGTGATGTGCCTGTAATACTGTAGATTTCACAGCTTTTTATCCAATTAAATAATGACCATAATTAAAAAAACCCAAACAACCCTTCAGCCCTCCCGTGAAGGCTTTGTGGTTAAAACCCTCAGACTGGTCTGACTGTGAAGGCAGGAGGGTGAGTTCGGGGATGTAATTTTTAATTCTTAAGGTTTCCCATGGAGCATTTCAGACCACTTTAGCTCAGGCTGGGTGACAACCTGTGGGAACCCATCCCTTCTTGTTGATGGCACCGGCTGTGGTGTGCTGTTTCACGGTTCCTCCCCTCCAAAAAAATCCTCATTCTGATATAGACTCAGACAAATAGTTTAACAAAAATAAGTTCTGTCTCCCTCAGTTCTGCATTCCCATGAAAATACAACTGATTGTAAGGCCTGTCATGCCATACAGTGCCAAAAGTACTACAGTCCAAACAATAAGAAATGCAAGATTCAGAAAAGGTCCTATCTTGCTTTAAACCTATCACATAGTTGGAAAAAATGAACAAACTTTTGGGCTTAGACTGGTTAAAGGGACTTCGAGTTTGAAAGCTGCCTGTATTTTCCATTTCGTTAGCTGGTCTAATGAGGGAAACAGGTTCTCCCTCGAAAGCACATGACACAGAATAGGTGTCCCTAATGAATTAAAGCAGTTCTCAATTGCCTGAAAGAATAATCATAGTTTGGCACCATTTTGTGCCATTTCTAGGGTGAGAGGAGCAGAGCTGCAAGAGGGGCTGGGGAAGGCAGTGCTGCTCCATTTGCACCTGGTTGCTACGACACTTGACAGGGCTGTGGGTATAGGCAGTTCCTTTATTGTGCTGTTGTTCATGTGAATGTCTCATGTAACAACAGGGGAGAGAAAAACATTTCTTTAAACAAATGAAAATAAGATTGCAAACCATAAAGCAAACAGCAGGGAGATTTGAGGACAGATGTACTAACAAATCAGCAACAGCTGTGAAAATTACTTCTGATGCATATTTTGAAGCTGATTAAAAAAATAATAATCAAGATTAGAGTTCATTTCCTTTTCAAATACCACAGATATCAACGTCTATGTCTGATACCCATCAAGCCTAAGCAGTTTGGCACAATTCTTTCTGTAGCCGCATCAGTATACTTAGGTGGGTCTTTCCTTGGTGTATAGAAGGAGGGAGTCATCAGGATCAATGGTGCTCAGCAGTGTCCCTGTCCCAGCACCTGGTGCCCCAACGATGCCAAGGAGCATAAGGTATCTGGGCAGGTGGGCCTGGCAGAGACCGTCCACATGCTTGTAGGTGATTTTGTCTGCAAATGAGAAGCCAGCTTTATTAACAGGGGATTTCTTGACACTGCCACTTCTTTCTGCTTATCCCTAACTAGAAAGCCCTGCTTAATTTTCACCAGGAAAGACCTCTCTCAGCAGAGGAAATGTCAGTGTCCAGTCTTCAGACTGAAGGGAGACACATCATAACCCTAGGACTGCAGAGCCCTTTCTACCTTGTCTTCAACATGGCTGTATTTTATTTCACTCTTTCTAAAGAAAACTTCACATTTGCTATGATTACTTGAGGTTGTGCATGAGTTTAAAGAAGAAAACATATTTTCTTGTTCTCAGGGAAAGAATAGGACTAAATTCTTTGTTAAAATGTTGGAAACAGTGGGCAAAAGAAAGCACAACCTTGGGATATGCCCAACACTCATGCCTGGCGTTAACTTTCTGTGAGACATGGCTCTGCCACAGATATTGTGCAACCAGAGTATTTTCTACTATACATTCAAAGAAAGGCTAAGTGAACTACTTTTGGATAAAAACCCCCCAAAACCTGCTAAATAAGTCTTCTTTTTCTCTGTTAATTTGTGAGACCATTCTACAAGCTCTGATAGTCATCTCAGAGCCAACGGAGCACCCTGCAGCTCAGCAGGGAGTGCTTCCCCCGTAGTGCCTTGACCCTTGTTTACCCTTTCTCTGAGTAACTAGGTCATCTGCAACTAGAACCATGGTATTTGGTACACAGTACATTGTACTTTCTTTTTCTGGTGCCTTTTGGCTACCTACTATCTCATAGAGCAAGACATGGTGTAATAATACCTGTCATCATTTACAGGAAAATTTCCAGATGTGGCAGATCCAAGAACTAAGGACACATTTCCTGACAGAAAAGGCCTCCTCTGAGCAGTCTTCGATAGCTAGAACAGTGTTTACCAAAGAGAGGTTTTCAGCAGGGACTGGAGGTAGCGGTGGTGGCAGTGCCATCAGATAAGGCTCAGTTGTCACCGTACTCCAGAGACAACCTCTCACATTTGCCTCCTCAACAGGTCCCATGTTCTGAACAATATAACGCTCTTTACAGAGCAAAACCTACCAGCCATTGTTCAAAGTCCTCATCTGAGGCAAAGGGCAATCAAGAGCTGGTCTGACTGTGTGAACTGGAGGTGCTGGCCCAGAGCTTGGTACCTCAGGTCCCTCAAACAGGGAGAGCACAGGGGTACTGATAGGGGGAGTCCAGTGCACTCTGCTGCTTGTCCCTGCCCCAGCTGTTGTACCCCACACTTGGGCTGTGGTGGTCAGGCTCTGGTGTCTGGGCTCTGTCAGAACGGGTCGGGCTGCTCTGCTGCCCCTGTAGCTGCTGCTTTGCCTGTGCCTGGAGCCTGGGTCAGCAAAAAGGCTTTACAGGGTGAAATAAGGTTGGTTACTGAAGGTGCAGGAGGTGCTTTTACCAAAATACCGAGCACATTTTTACTGCATTTCTGTTTTGTTTTTTAGAATGTGAGGTTGTGTTAAATGTTTTATTAACATTTTCCTGTTTTCTACAAACAGGAAATCCTGCTCTCACCCAGAAACCCCAAAAAATATTGGTAAGATGCCTGTTTTGAAGTAACTGCTGCTCTCTGACTCGTACTGCCTTCTTCTTGGCACCAGATCCTTATGTCTGTCTATGTTTGCTTCTTGCACAAAGACTGTCTTCTTAAGTTGCAGGAGATTTTGTTGGAGCTCTGAATTTAGTTTTTACTCTGTACTAATCATCGTCATTGAGGCAGCCAGTCTGTAGAGGAAAATGAAGTTTATTTTGCTATTTTGTTGTGGCTGTCTGCTCTTCAGCAGTACAATAGAAGACAAAGTTATCTGGTGATGACAAACCATCTGCATTCAAAGCACCTGAACCTACAAACACATCTACACATAGGTCTAAATCTAGATTTCAAAGGGTTAGAACACTTTTACAGGGACCATTTCAATATTAGCTGACTCTTTATCCTTAGAAAAGCACAGGAAAAAATTCCCACTTATTTCACTGTTTTTTTTAAGACCAAGAAGGGTAATGTCATCTCCTGTATCTCAAACAACTTTAAGTCTCACCCAGATCCTGCAAATCCAAGGAACCACATGACTTCAGCCGGACTAAAACATTTGGATTTTCAGAACAGAAAAGGTTGGGGAGGCACGACTTGTTTAAGTTGGCAGAGGTGAAGCTAAGGGGGAGAAGAAAGCAAACTACAGTTATTTGAATTGTAGTTACAAAGACGACAGAGCCAGACTTCTCAGTAGGGCCAGACAGCCCAGACATGGGGCAAAAGTTACACAACAGGGCATGGAGGTCCAAGTTGGACATTAGGAGGATGGTAGTATGACCTGGGAACATGTTGCTCAGAGAGGCTGCAGAGTCACTGTCCTTGAAGGTTTTCAAGAATTTATGAGGCAAAGCCATGTCTGAGCTGACCTGCTGTTCATAGCAGCCCTGCTTTGTCGAGGCGGCTGGACCAGTTGTCCTTCACAGGTCACTTCCAACCAGCGTTCTGATGAGTCTCTGGAACTGCTTAATGCCACAAGCAGGAACATAAAGATATTAAAGATGGCCTCAAAACTACTGATGGCCAGAATGTGACCAGGTGAGACATGGCCAGATGTTAGGGAAACAACACTCCATGCAACAGGAGCAAGTTAAAAAGAAAAGTTGGTGAGGAATTCAACAGTCCATTGATTTCTGGAAGAGATTTGCTGGAGAAAGAGCAGCACGTTTTGGCTTAAGAAATCTTTTCATCTTCACAAATACACTCTAAATACATAACTACCCACACAGAGCTCAAAGTGCCCTTGAAAAATAATAATATATACGAATTTTGCAAAACAAAATTGAGGATAGTTGCTAAATGTATTAAATTCTCTGTAGTGTAATAACTGATGTGTTTTGAAAAGAAGGTTGCAATATCCTGTTTTTCCTTTGCAAAACCCTAATTTCTTCTTATTCTCAACTTTATTCCTGTGTCTCTGGCAGTTATCACCTTCACAGGACAGACATGAAAAGCTGCATTTTCAACTGGTTACAGTGAACTGAGGAAGAGCTAAAATAAAATATTAAATAAAACTCAAATAATTAATTTTAAGAAATAGAATTCCTTATAAAAAATACAAGTTTCAGAATAATGACTATAATTTACAGTATATTAATTGCTTTCTTATTATGCTTTTTGACTTAATGGGCTTATAACATTAAGCATGACTACAAATGGGACAAGATATTTTTTTTGCAATGTTACCACGTACCTCTGTTGTAACAACTCCTGCCAGTGCAGGGTGTAAGTATTTATTGTTGCCTAACATTTATAAGCAGTAGGGAAAGACAGAGAAGTTCAGGTTCACAACACCTAACAAAAGGCACTTCACTGCAGTGACTAAGAAAGAAGACAATTTGCCTTAGGGTCTGTATGATCTTGATGGATGGAGACAGGAACAAGTCAGGAAACAATTCAGCCCACCTAGAAGGGGCTTATGGTCACCAGCCAGCTTCTTTCATACACTCCACTCAGGTACTTGAAGGCTGATGTTATGAGTCTGGGCTTTGGGAAGGGTTTATGTGTTGTTTATACTATTTAGAAGAAGGAATTACAATGCAAAATTTGTTTTGCCTTCTTTCTAATTGAATGATGTAAGGAATGGACAAAAACATCCTCTCTAGATATTTACCCCAGGCCTTCTGCTGTTCCACACGCCACATAAAAAAGATTACTTCAGTGGTGCCGATCCCTCTCCATTATTTTCAGAACACATTTGGGAACATCTCACACTGTCAGGACAATTATTCCTGGCTTCAAGCCTTCCCTGAGTGAAGACAGGGGCTACCTGGAGATTTTTCACTGCAAGCTTGTGTCTATTGTTTGCTCTGAAAGTGCCCATGTGTGCTAGAGAGAACATATTGTCCATGCTCTACATGGAACGAGGCTGAGCAAACAAAGCTGCAGGGCAGAGGAATGATGAATTCACTAGCTAGTGAATACCCGCTGCTCGATAACATGTGAGAAAATACCATGGTTTTATATGTTTTTAAATATAAAAATATTCCTCACTGAGGAATATTGAGGTGTTAAATCACTTTAGCTAGCTCCTTTCTATACTGATATGCATAAGAAGTCTTAACATCCCTGATTGTTTGGAGCTATATATTGCAATTTATCCAGTCTCTTTACACTGTGCTATTTGCTAGGTGTAGAGAACTGTCCTTTCAGGTGACTAACAGAGCACCTGTGCCTTCTCATAGCTGCTGCCATGTTCTGCCCAAATGTGAACAAGTGATTTCAGACTCTCGAAGGTACCACTGGTTTGACAACTGTGACTTGGGCAGTGAGTGGTGCTGAGACTCACAGGCCCTGGGAGCATCCAGAGCTGTGCTCTAGGTGTGTCTTTGGCACCTCGACTTCTTTCAAGATCTGAAAAACCTGTAGGTCCATATCTGCTGGGTGAAAATTTTGGTCCCCATCCTCATTTGAGTGGGCTATTTTTTGCAGCAGCTGCAATGACCCCTGCATCCTGAGCAATTAATCAGAAGCAGCACAGTTCAGCTCCAACCTGCCAGAACATTTCATCCAGGTGGTTCCCATCTCTGCTGTCACCTCTCATGAAGGTCCTTCAGATGTTAGTGAGGAAAGGTTTCCAGCAGGATTACTTGCTAGGCTAGCCTGCTTGTGGCTCCCTCTTCCCTGGAGCCCAATGCTTGTCCCATTGCATGACCAGACGTGTCCACCATGACATGTGTCCACAGTTATCTACTGTGAGATAAACACACTTCCAGTCACACAGCCTGGGGAGAGCTCACCATTTATCATTTAATAGGCAACACATACATTTTTTTCGTGTCTAGTCAGCCAGAGAAGCTCATATTTGTTTAGTAGTGTATAGCTCTCAAATGCGTCCATATGTGCCGGCATGACGTGCTGGGATGGGAGAGCTGGCCACTGCTACTCCTCACCTCAGGGTCACAGAGGGAAGGCCTGGAAGAGCTCTCATGAAACCATCTGGATTGTATTAGCTAGAGTGCAGCCAGCAGGTCAAGGGCAGGGAAAAGATTATTCCCCTCCACCTGACACAGTTGAGTTTTGCCCTCTCCCCCTACAAAGATGGAGTGCAGCAAGATGGTGGTGGACTGCAAGGCATGCAAACGGGGGTTGAAGGAGCTTGGCTTGCTCAGCCTGTGGAAAAGAAGGCTAAGGAGAGATATTATTGCTGTCTACAACAACCTGATGGGGATATGGAGGAGAGAGACAGGCTCTCTTTGGAAGCACAAAGGCACTGAACACAGTAGGGTTAGCAACACCTGGGTCCTTCCTGACTGAGGCCACAAGCATAATTGTAGCATGGTGAGCTAGGGAAAAGAGACAGGCAGAGGGACAGTGCACCACTTTTGTTGGACCACTGACCTAGCTGGAAAAGTGTTCCAGCTCTTCCTAACAGGCATTTGTCTAGTCTGTCTTTGACCGTGTTTGTATTAACCATGATTTGGCCATTTGTATTTTGGCCATTGTTACATTAGGAGTCAATGTTTTTTATAAAACATGCAAAAAACCCACCGATAACTTAGTTTCACCAGTAATCTTTAGGGTCCTGTGACTAAGTTTCTTTTAATAAAAATAACAATGTGTTCATATAACCTAGATGCGATTAAAATCAGCCCATGAAAACAATCATGTTTCCCTTTCATTAGCAGACTCTGTGGGAGAGCAATACTGTTATTTGTGCTGCCTGAGCAGTGTAAAATACTTTGCAGCACTTAACAACATTACTTACACCCTGAGAGTGGAGTCAGGTCTTTAGAAGGAATCAGGATGAGGTACCACTCTTGAAAAGTTTTATATTTACGAGAGAGGAAAAGCATGCCTTCAGACACCTATGGGTGTTGACAGATTACAAGGATTTCCCATTTATTAAAATGAATGAAAAAGAGGTGAAACCAATACATTCCTGGTCTTGTAGAGTGTGAGACTGTTACCTTTTCTGGCAGTGAGAGGGAGACTGCTGTACACCTGGTCCTGATCTCCCCAGGTGCCCTACAGTTAGTCCAGGACAGAAAACTGAATGCCTGGTTCTGCTGCAGACTTTTCCTGCCATCTTGAACACACCTCTAAGGCAACATTTGTGGAGAGCTTAGGCACCAGAGTGGCAGTCAGAGCTCACGCCAGTGTGTTAGGCACTGACATTTTCCCCAGGGAGGTCCCCAAGGTGCACAGAGCCCCGTCTGGTGCACCTATCACCTGGGCAAGGCTGAGCAGCTCTGGATCTGGGCAACTCAGGCTCTACAAACTCAAAGTTTCTTTACTGTTTAATCTGCCGAATCTGTTCAAAATACAGCACGTACACATGTGTATGTGGTGAAGTTGTAGCCTAACAAAGCCTTAGTTCTCCTCTGCTGTGCTCCTAAGGGTTCCATGGTTTGGACTGACTTTGAGCACTGAAAGTGCCAGTGCGTGTCCGCCCAAAATACACTTTGTAGACAAACTCACAGCAGCTCAGAATAAGATGTCCCAATGTCCTTAATGGGTCTGATCCATTCTCTGCTCTCCTTTCCTCCATCTGCAACACTGGGGATGCAGTACATTCCCATTTCACTTGGACATCACAGGCATAAGTACATTCAGGACTAAGCAGCAAAGGAGCATGCAGGCTATAAAGGAAAGCCCACTGCCATTTGTCAGCTATTTAATGAACTAATGATACAGTAAAGCCACATAAAAAAAGACTGTACGATACGGGTTAAAATGATCAAAACCATACTCTATGTGAAACATTCTTGTTCTTATTTTTTTTTCTGTTGAAATTTCATATCTAGAAAATCTTTGTCAGTTCCACATGCATGTCTTAATAGTGTTCCTTACCCCATGGTAGTGACTTCTCGTAATGCTTTATGAGTTTCTAAAAAAAAATTTGAAAATCACCAGATGACTTATAACAATGATTCATGTTATTGTTATTGCTCATTATTATCATTTGTCATATGAGACAATGCCTGGCTGTGTATTTTTCCTCTTTTAAAATAGAAATTTGGCTCAGCACTGAAAGCTCCAAATTCTGTTTATTATACTAGCTGAAACATGTTTATTACACTGTCATGTTTTTATATCCCTTCTGCTACCTTGTGTAAAACATACTTTTGCTCTTACCAAACTGTGAAAATTCTGCAAGGTTTTGCACTCTCTGATCAAGCCGCTGATCCACTAAGTTCAACAGCCTCACATGGTGGCAGCCAGCATCTGACCCAGCAGATTGTCCTCCACCTCTCAGTACCACACCTAAACCTGAGAGGCACTCCATGGGGAAGACGCCTTCATGAATCTCAGTCCTAATTTATGAGATTTCCTGAGTTTTAAGCTCTATTTTTTCCTAAAACTGTGAGTTAGTAACAGTCTTGTACTGCCTGTCTGTATGGCTGTTAGCATAACTGCATTTGATCAAGAGGAGAAGCCACAGGATACATATGTAATAGCTAAAAATAACAGTGATAAAGCAACAGTAATGACAACCTTTTTTTTTTCATGTTGCAGCTGCAAAGAATTTGTGCAGAACCTTGGCAGAGAGGCTTTCCAGGCACTTAACTGAGCTTTTTGGACCCCTGAGTCACACTGACTCCACAGCTTGGTGGAAAGACATCTGCCAAGCGACTTTCTGTACACAAATAGCAATCAGAGAAAGTCACCTTATGGGAACTCAGTCACCGTTGTTATCTCCTTGATTGTGGACTGTATCTGAAAGACTAACAAGCTCTCTCTTTTGGACCTGGTGTCTGGCATTAAATCTAATGAATTACATTACCTTGCTCTACAAATCTTACACGGTCAGTATTGTCTATGAGTCAGTAACCAATGGGATGTTGCTAGAAATGCACTAAACATTCATTGTGGCATGAAAACCTCCCAAAGAGTTTGCTTAGTTTTGCAGGGATGTCAATAGTTATTGTCACTGTCACAGACCCAGAAAAATTACACAGACATGGCC
This sequence comes from Caloenas nicobarica, assembly GCF_036013445.1. Lineage (NCBI taxonomy): Eukaryota > Metazoa > Chordata > Aves > Columbiformes > Columbidae > Caloenas > Caloenas nicobarica. The sequence continues at coordinate 34,178,638 of NC_088245.1, forward strand.
AGGATGCTACACTTCCAGTCCATTTAGGGTTACATATGACATTTTCCCTCCACTTTTGAATTTAAGAGATATTGCATCAGAACTGGTGCCAATGAGATGGGTTTTCCAATCAGTTCAAACACTGTTGGGAAAGGAAGGGAACCAGTGACTAACATATCTGGGCTTCTGTTTCTTTCCCCACAGATGCTGTCTGGGTTTGAATCCCGGAGGAGTGATGTTAACACTGTAGTGTCATAAATCCCGTAGGTCAACTTAAGTAAATGCTGATGTTAAAAGAGGCAGTGCCACCTTCCAGCCATGACCCAATCACTGTTTTGACTCTCCTTGCTTCTCCACTGACTGCAAATAGTCATAAATACATATGGGAGGGAAAAAGAAAAGAAAAAGAAAAAGAAAAAGAAAAAGAAAAAAAGAAAAAGAAAAAAAAGAGAAAAAAATAAAGGGGCTGGTTTTAACCTAGAGCATTGCCCCATTCCCACTCACCATGTGGCTGCACAAACACTTGGCAAAGGGAGAGAGATGCAAGTGGCAATAAGCAGGCAGAGGACTGGAAGGTAAACCAGGACTGCGTATTCCAGTTTAAACCGATTGTGGAGCTAGCAAGTGACCTACAGCACTTGTACAACATTCCCTCACAGCTAAAGAGGAGGAGAGGGCAGGTGAGCAAAAGCAGGAGGCAGACTTCCTTGGTTGGTCATATCCAGATTGGGCAGATGGGATGAAACTAATTTTTTGACTCAGAGAAAATACCATCAGAAATGTTAAAGCTAGTATAAACATAGCTAAAGTACCCTCCACTCACAAAGGTGCTTCGCATCATCCATGATAATATCCAAAATCAAGTACGGATAATCTCATTGCTCTTTTAAATGAGAACTGCTGTCTCATCTTTTTTTTTGAAATGAAAATCACTTGCCTCATAAAAAGTTTTTATGTTTCATAAAATTATAGTGAGAATAATGTTTCTTAATAATGACTCTTCTAACAGAATTACTTAAAACAATTAAATCAATTAGTTCAATAAAATTCTTCAACCGAACTGCAATATTATGGCATTGTGACTGGTTGAGTTTACTGCCTTTCCAATTAATGAAAGATTGGTTCCTTCAGCAATTACACTCTGATTAGTCCACAGTGAGAACATTTTCCAGTACTCATCCCCCACTGCTATCAAAGGACTTTTATTGCTGGCTTTTCATTCTGCCTTTAATCCTAAATTAACAGAGTTTATAGCAATTCTTCCTCAGTAGAACCCTTGGAAAAAAATGATTTTGAATTTTATCTGTGCTGAAACTTCATTGACATAGGCAATCCAAGGAATAACATTATTAGACAGTGAAGCATCATGCCAGCCACAACCACCTAATGTTTTTGGCTTAATTTTAAAAATTGCAGCTATGACTCTTCAGGTACAAGTAAGAGTTAATGTCAGAAAGTGGGATAAAAAAGTAACTGTTTATAACAACATAGCATATAGAATCTTTTCATAGCCCAAGTAATCAAGCTTCTGTCAAGGTGAGATAATTGTCAATCAAGCTCTGAATTCAAACACAGCTGCTAAAAATCAGAGACGAATGAAGCCCAGTACTTCACTGCAGTTTGAGCACCCAACTCAGAAGCAAGCGAAGTGTCTTGAAAGTAGCTGAGACCCTGTTGTTATTTCATACAGTTGTAAAAGCACACAGAAAATAAGTCCAAATTGGAGAATATAATCTTTCTGAAACTGAGAACAAATGTATTTACCATGCTGGTCAAAATTATACTTAATGAGAAAATCTGTTAGTATATCAGGTGTTGGGTTTTTTTGTTTGTTTGGGTTTTTTTTAAGATCTCAAGAAAAGGTGGTTCTTGACTGCCAAGAGCCAATTAGTATTTATTTTAATCAAATCCTATTAGTAAAAGATTTTTCATGGCTCAGCACGCTGAATGAACATGCCAGAGAAGACTGTGAGCAATAAGCAGTCACCATTTCTGCAAAGACTCATATACTTTTTTTATTCACTCTTGTAAGTTGAAAACAATCAGCAATTACATATAAAAATATTGATAAATCAGAGCTGCGTTTATATTTCACAACATTGTTTTCCATGTATTTTTTTCTCAAATGTTACAAATTATTTAACATGTTATAAGTTTTGTCACTTACCCTATTTGACTTCATTAAGTACAGTTTGAATTAAAATCTGGAAATCAACAATTCTCACAGGAAATTAAATTTTTACTTTTACGTGCTGCACATACATACACCTCTATTGTTTATTATACTATTGCATAATTTTGCACAAATATCGATTAGTAATTTCGTAAATCTGAATACCACAATACCCAGGTGATGACCATGACCCTAGAAAAAGTCTAGAGAAAACAACCTCATTACGAGACATACCTTGCAAGAGATGTTTGTTTAACTGGAAATCCACAAAAGCAGCTGCCCAGTCCAATGGTACATATTTGCTTCTGAAGCCTTTCTCAAAGGCACTATTTAAACATGTTGATGAACTGAGCTGGATTTCTCCCCACCTCCATTCCAGCAAAACAAGGAGACTCAGAAGATAAAATTTGGTTTGTTATTGCAAGTAGTGCTATGCGGTAAGTGAGAAATTTACTTTCTATAGTCCTATTTAAATATGAAGGTGGGAAACTTCCATGTTCCTGTACAGATGCAATGTCTGTGTGTACTACTCAGTGACATTTCTATTTGAAAATGAATATGCTTCTATTTCTAGAAGTGTTTGTGTATAGAGCTCCTTCTTCTCCATATTTGGCTTGATATTAAAGATCTGGCTGCTCTAGCTTCACCACTTTGTCAAGAGGGAATTAAGAATTACTGGATAGAGAATATCAGTCCAATTCAAGATATATGACTTCTTTCAGATCTGGTTCTGATTTACATTCAGCTGTAAAAAACTGGGAGCGATAACAAGGGTTTTATGATGTGTGCAGCTGGACCAGCTATCACTAAATTTCACGCAGCATCCTGAACAGCAACAGCGATAACAGAGAATTTTCAATCTCCCCCAGTCCGGGCTAAGTTTGATCCTTTGACGTAGAGGGGAATGTCTGTGTCTCCTGAGCCAGTTGCACTTTACACTTCCTTTCTGGGCTCTGTTTTAGCCTTTCTTCTGCCAATGTCTGGATGGGAATCCCTTCAGCCTGTCAACACCTGACTTTAATTAGCTGAATAAATTTCTTGAAGTGCTCCTTCTCTCTTAGAGCTGCTTTCTGCAACCATTCTAGCTCAAAATTAAAAAAAAAAAAAAGAATCAGGAGAGACAAAAGGCAAGTCATCTGTGGACCATGGCTGAGCTGGTGTCACTCTTCTTCTCCTCCACTGTTGGCCCATGATGTAAATTGTCAGAAAAGGCTTGATCCAATGTCCCTTCTACTTCTGTGGGCAACATTTATGCATGTGACCAACTTCACTCACTCATGGAGGAAGATTTGAAGGTGGTGAAACACTGGCACGTTGCTCAGAGAGGTGGTAGATGCCCCATCCCTGGAAACATTCAAGGCCAGGCTGGACGGGGCTCTGAGCAACCTGATCTAGTTGAAAATGTCCCTGCTCATTGCAGGGGAGGTTGGACTAGGTGACCTTTAAAGGTCATTTCCAAGCTAAACTATTCTATGATTTTATTATTCCAATTTAACCATATGCTAAGTTCAACAAAAGCAAGCTTTCTCAGAGCAGGAGTGATGTTTTCCATAGTAAAATAGAAACAAAAATGTACAAGATGAATCATGCTTTTCAGATGTCTGAGAGTTCTGTGACATCTGTTTCAAACAAAACTAGAAGGGTCCATCAGCCACTTGCTGTTTCGTTTGCTTTGTGTCTTCACCTGCATTGGTGTCTGTAGGCAATAAACCATAAAGTAGAAACATCGACTGAATCGTGAGATACTCATTCAGGCTAAGGTCTTATTACTGGCAAAAGAAGATCTGTCTGAGTAACCTTATGATCCTTAATTTTTTCACTGTAAAAAGGAAAAATAATAAAAAATCACATTCCTGCAGAATCCAGCAATTTTCCTCCGCTCAGTTTCAGTAATCAGAACATTACCAACTAATCTGGTGTAAAAACAAGAAAGGTAAAACCATGCCTCCTAACAGGACTTGTGGTGGACTTGAAAAGCAAAGGTTGGTTCCTTAGATTTCAACCTTTGCTTTCACAGTGGAATGTTCTGATTCTTGTTCACTTGCCTGTCTTTTCTCTTCCTCTGCAATGTCTTTAATGTTAATTTCTGAAATGTGACTTTTAAATTTTCAGAGCTAATTGCTGGAAAAAATAAAGAAAAAAAGATAAAATGAGCTATATTAGGAATCAAAAGTGTTCTGTAAATTAAGATATTAAATTGCTAGAAAAACAGGAAGATGTTATAATTTTTTGTTGTAATGTTATGTATTTTTCTTTTTACTTTGAAGCAAACTTTACCTTGAAGCAAAATGGGCTAATGCTTCTATTTCTAATAGTGTATAGAGAAACTGTCCATGGTGGTTATGAAATCCAGATCATGAAGACTAGATGGTAATCTTGACTACTACTACTTGCAAAACTCACCAGTGGTAGGGACATATGATACATTTTTCAGGTCCTAATATTCAGTTCTGGTGAGAGGAAAAGTGTGATAATAATTTCCTTCCTATTTCATAATGACTTTTTGAAAACCCGTTAGTACTTGTAGAATGTTTTGATTGGCTAAAATGCTGCACAAAATTCATCTTTTAATTGGACATCTGACCTTAATGTAATATTTTTTAAACATTTTAATGTATTTCTTAATAGTAAAATTCTTACATTTTTCTATTACTTCCTTCAGACTCTGAAGTCTTTAGCTATGATATGGTCTGGCACCTGATATCTTACACAAAGCTGTGTCTTGCATAATTTGAAAGTGACATTCAAAACGTTGACACACTCAGATAATTCTGTTGATTTTTTTTAGTGATGGAAATTATCATACTGTGGTTCTGAATTTTTGCTTTCTGGTGCAACAGCAACAAGGCTAAAACAATGTCAAATTATCTACCAAGAGTGTCTGTCAGATGACTTTCAAGATCACTGGTGGTCCTGAGGACTTTTGGTAAGATGTAACACATGAGGTTGTATTTCCAAGTTAGCGGATAAATTTACTATCATAAGCATAAAGAAAGTAACAAGAAGTCTTAGTAACCAGTGAGGTTCACTAAGAAATGCTAGATTTATCACAAAACAAAAGCAATGAATGTGTATAGTTAACTTCAAAACAATGTGTTGCGCCTCAGCAAAGTGGTACATATAATAAATGATATCACACCAGTACAACTTTTTCAAGCATGGACCAAGATTTTTTCCATCCCTTATAGGTCTTTTAATACATAACTCTGTCATCTCAAAGTTATACTTCAAATGCATTCTGGTTGGCACTGTCTATAAGGAAACCAGAGAAGTGTCAACTGTTTCAACACATTGGCACTGACCTCCTGAGGCATGGTAGGAGGTTGCTCTTAGCACATTGCCCTGATGCATCACACTGTTTTCTGGTGCTTTTTTTTTTCAATATGGCTCAAATGCTACTTTCTGGGTTACACTTATTTGAAAAACTCAGTTGTGCCTCATCATGCATAAGACTGACAGAAGTGAGGTCTGAAAACTTTTCCAGTGAAGATGCTTAAAAGTAGAACTTCATCCTCTTCTTCCATCCTCCTTGCTCCAGTTTTATATGCACAAGTGAAGGTAAGAGATAGAAAGAGAAAGAAAGAATATGCTGACTTGCTCTATTAGGAGGATTTTTTGCATATTGATGAGTAACACTGAAGGTAACTGATATGGAAAATGAATACAGGCTCTTACTGGGGAAAAAAAAAAATGTATTATGAGTGCTTCATGGTGATAATTCTTTCGAAAAGTGGATAGGCTGGTGTTTTAATCATATTCTGATCACAGGTAGGTGCCGTAAGACCTGTAGCATTCATTATGGTCTATTATTCCTTTATTTATATTACTGGGCAGTATTTTCTAATTTTTTTAGTGTTGTAGCTTTTGGCTCTGAATACACTAATGTTAGCTGCTGGCTTGTGTTTGGGAAGAAGGCTTTACAACAGAAGATTGAAAGTGCATGACTGATTTCTCATCTTCTAGTGCTGTAATACTTGATTTTGTGGAGCTTGAGATCTAGCCTGTTACATGGTGCTGCAGAAGGTAAGCAACAAGTTAGGCAATAACATCCAAATACTGTAGCACTTCAAAAACATGCCCAAAAACTCTATCAAAATTATTTCAAGGATCTCGATGACTGAATTTAACATGAAGTGCTTTGATTGATGCTGTGTAATAACTCAGCTTCTATAGTTTATGTCAGGGCAATATCTGAAACACATCACACCTCTCTTTTTCTGACTCTGGGAATAAATTCTCAAAAAATAGCCTTACCTTCTCATTATCAGCTAATGATGTACATTTATGATCTGTTTGAGTTTCTCCATCCAACCGTGTTCTTCCTGACTTACGGGAAGGACGTGTTTGTTCAGCCGCACTGTTCAGCTAATTCAGTAATGAGTATCCATCCTTACTGGCTGACGTGAAGCACAGAAGAAACTGTTCCACTTCAATGTATAGTCTTCGTAAGGTAAATGTACAAGCGCACAGGCAAACCCCAGTATAACAATCAGACCCTATGGGTAAGTTGGAAAAGTAAGTTTGTTTTTTTACTGTAAATTTTTACTTTTCCACCCAGGTCCTCAAACACCACAATTCTGAGTAAAAAATAGATGTATTTAGGAATACTTTTGTAGCAGTTTTTTCAAAAATATTATTATTTGGTATAAGGGATTTTGCCTAATATAGACATTTTCTACAACAGTTATTTTAGTTAAAAAAAAAAAAAAAAAACACGACAAAAAACAAAACTCACAAAATGAAAATATTTAATCAGGTCAGCCTACAAATTTATATATATACATAATGCAAGAGTTGCCCTGACATACGCAGGGGAGCTCATAGAGAGAAATATTCTCAGAAAGTTACTTACTCTTTTTCAAAGTAAATGAATAAAAAATAAATAGGTGCCAAAAAGATAAATGCATTCAATTACTTCCAACTATGCACTCCCTTTCTTATGTGTTATCCTGGAAAGTAACTCTAATTGCTCAAAAAGAATGCACTGGAGTCTACAAGTTAAATTTCTGATGCTGTTTACTTAAGTAGAGTCATTAAATACAGGAACTAAGATCTGGTTCTCCTTTACACAAAAGTGTCTTTATGCCATTCTGGCAGCACAGAAGGGTTATAAAACAAGTAGTGCAATTAGTGCCTGACTGAATGCCCACTGGCACTGACTGGAACAGCAAAATCAAAACTAATCCCCAAATTTTTCTAAAGATTTTTCTAAATCAAAAATCCCATAACTGTCATCAAAATCACTAGCTACTAAAGAATAGAAAAAAATCCACTGATTTTTTTAATTTGATTTTTACAACAGAGAACTTAAGGAAGTGATTGAAACTGTGAAAAAAGATATACTAGAAGAGTGCAAAGACTCCTTTGGATGTAGTCTAAGAATAAGTGTGGGTTTTTTTGTTTTGTTTTGCTTTGTTTCTTTCTTTTTTTTTTTCATTCAAGTCGCAACAGGAAGACAAGTATTTTTGATAGAAATGCTGACATAACTTTACTAATAGCACCTCTAATAGATATTGTTATAATGTGTATTTACTCAGGTACAGCATTAAATAAGAGATGTGAACTCACCATAGCAACCCCTGCATCACATTGCAGATATGCTGCTTCTAAGATACGGCAAATGTTTCTGAAGAAATACACATGGATATTAGGTAAACATCTATCAATTCCAAATTGTGTTTCAAAAATACTTTTTTGTACTACAATATAGGAACTAGGAGCGTAACTTGATGCTGTTTAAATTATTAATGTATTACTGGACCTTTTCATTGTCTCATGATTATTGCCTCAAAATGTAAGTTTAAACAACTCTTCAACTCAATATGACAAAACCAGTGGCAAACACATTATTGAGTTCCTCCAAAATGTCACTGTGAATCATTACACTCCCTACTAATCCAGGACACTCACCTGCCGGCATAATGTCCATGTTACACTGTCCTCAGTGTGAAAGCACTGAGCAGGTTCCAGTGCTTTCTTTCCCTTTCCCTTTCCCTGTCTTGTCAAGCTTATCCCACCTGCTGTTGTGGTAACAATCCCATTCTATTTGTGGCTTTTAATTTGTGGCTTTTTAATTTGCAGTTAATACAAAAAGAGGGAAATATGCCAAGGCAGCATAAAATAGGTGCAGATTAATTAAATGCTCTTGTTTAAGTGTAAAAACTCCCCTGCAATAATATGTTCTTTGTTGTTTTTTATCTGTAAAAAGTTATGTCCATTCTGCTGCATCGTTTCAGGCCACAGGGGAGTCATCTATTGCCTTACTTGCCTTTAAATGTTGGAGCAGCTCCAGTCAACCAACAGGATTTGGGTACAAGTCTTTCAAAGGGCGTTCTTAGACTATAAACAAAACATACCTCACCAAACATATGATCACTTGAATGTATTCAGTGTTGTTGAGCACGTTCATTCACTAAAAATCTAAACTTCTTTGCTTAATGATATACCTTACAGGTCTTCTTCAGTCTTAAACTGTTCAATCTGGGGGTGTGTTGTATTGTTCTAATTCATTTTCATAGCAATTTTGCTGAACCAACTAATTAAATATATAGGCTCTGAAGGCTTGTCAAAAAATACAGAAGTTTATGTTTAGAATGACTGTGGAAATCTAAGTTAGTGGGATGCTGACTACAATAGATAATTAGTGCAGACCAGAGCAGTACAATTTGCACCATTTTTGCATTCACCATTCAGGACATCAGGTTTTGCATATTTTGTGGCAGAAATGATCAGAAAATTTTAGAATAAAAATAAATACTTGTTGACCATCACTACTACTGTTTTAATCCTTATCTTATGCTTTGATTTTACTTGTCCTAAACTGCACTATTTCTTCTGGAAGTTGCATTAATAAGATTTTTTTCTTCTGATTTACCTGATTTGGTTACATTTATGACTGGCTTATGCCAGCAGCTTTCAACTATTTTAAATTTGAAGACTTCTAATGAATTTTGAATGAATAAGGATTCTCTGCAGTGAATTTGATCCCACTGACAGAAACCTTGTTTTTCTAGGTACTTCTCACAAATCTCAGAAACTGCCAGCCCAGTCAATCTAAAAGGTTAAATCTCCTCCTGTATTCTATAAAGTCTCTGCTGCCATGCTAGAGTTCCCAAATTCTTCCTCTTTGCTAAGCAGTGAACGATTTATTACGTTGGCATGCTCCCTTCATCTGTCCTGAGAATTCATGCTCTTCTAAAATTAGACAGTTCAGGAAGGTCTTCTCTCTGCAGTATAGAAATGCAAAAACCTCGAGTACATTGTGAATATTTTCGATAGCAGAGGTAGAGGTTCAGTTAAAGCCTCTAACTATTTTAATAAGCCCGAAGGCCTCATCGTCAATCAGCATGTCTCCATTTTGTCAGAAGGAAGTGGGTTTTTTTCTTACAAACTAGTGTGTTTCTTCACTGAAGATGTTTAAAAATCTCATGTAGAAATCTACTGATGAAGCACATCCACCTCAGAAGTCATTTATTTTTATTACAGCACCGTTTCCCCACTGGTTTTCTATTTCCTTGCGTTCATGGAAAGTTATTTATATTTGGGGTAAGGGATGATGCACAGCAACAGAAGGGATGGTTCTCAGCATTGCTTTGCATTGGTGGCATGCCTTGGTCCGGGGTAACCCTGGCTGTTGTGGGGCTCATAGGCATATCTTTCCCCTGCCTTGGGGTCTGGGTGCTGCTGGGTGAAGTCCCCACCCTGGCTGTGTGCCCCCCAGGATCAGTGCCATCTCCTGGAGGGGGGCTGAGGCCAAAGTGCTGCAGCTGCCAATGGACTCCCACCCAGAGCCCCACCAGGACAGCTGGCCTCCCTCCCAGACATACCACACTAGGAGCTGTATTAAATCTCTGATTTTTACTCCCTTGCCATTAGTATTCCTCAGTACAAAACGTGGTGTTGCTTCAGTGAGAAGCGGTGGATCAGTCAGCACTGGTGAAATCCCACCGAAGTGTCTGCCTCAGAAGTTGTGTGACAATTTACACTTTCGTTATTATTCAAAAGTTTCTTTAAGCTACTCCCTGTGTTCAGTTGTGACTGCCTCTTTGCTCAGCATAGGGATAATGCAAATTGTGACCCTGTGACAGCATGGTTTGTCATAGGGTACGTGAGCTGTGCTGTGGCTTCCTGACATCTCATCCCTCCTTCCCAAGGATTTTTTGTGTGTGTGTGTGTGTGTGTGTGTGTTTGTGTGTGTGTGTGTGTGTGGAGAGAACTAGGAATTGCTGGGTGTGGTCCTCAAATGACTGGAATAATAATATGCCCAAAACTTATTATAAAAAAGTAACAATTTAGATTACTTTTCAAGACCTATGTTTATAAATTTACTTTAGTTTATGTGGTGGAAGTAGCCTAGCCACCTTCGCTTTGATTTTCTTATATTGGTTTGAGACCGTTGTGATTAACTATCACAGGGATATAACTGTAACATTGCTTGTCCCTGTTATTGTAAATCCAGGTCGCTAAACCCTCCACACGATGTACCAAAATAAGTCAAAGGTCTGCCTTATGTGGGTCTCCAAACAAGTATGACCAAATTGTACCATTTTCTGTAACTCGTGACAGCCAAGGGTGTGATGTGGCCAGCATCACATTCAGCTGCCTTTGATGTTCTTGGCTTCAACATACGAGTTTCTATTTATAACTGGATTTATTGAAAATGGCCTTTGTCACCAGTACAGACCAGAGCGTGGACTTTGGTCTCTGGATCTGAGTGGAGGAGCCCTGTCATTCTCCTACCTCCTGCCTCTTCCCTGCACAAAATGGCAATGACATTAGGGAGCCATGGAAATAGCTCATGACATCCTGCTATACGTGCCAGTGTGGATGTTCACTGGGTGGATCCATTCATTAAAAATCAGATCACATCCTCTTGCCTCATTAACCTTGCTTTACAAGAATGCACTTATTCTTTACTTTTCCCCCACCTGCCTTACTGGTGATGGAAACGATCAGTTCCATGTATTGCAACTTGACATTATAAATTATTGCTTTATGGTGCTTAAAGTTTTATTTTTCTTAAAATCTCATTTTTTGTTTTCTTTCTGGGGAAAAAAAAAAGTTCACATCACTTTTTGTAAAAGTTAAATGTCAGCACTTGCATGGCTCAGAGAAGTACCACAAATCTTCCACTGTTGCCATCTCAGATTTCTGGACAATATGACATATTTTTTGCTATATCTGTGTTTTTGTGTGGTGTTTTCAGTTACAGTATTTGAAAAAGAACTTCTCTTTCTCTTTTGTAGTGCTGGAAATAAGTGAACATTAATGACTGATATAATATTGTATGCCTTACTGCTGAGTATGCACTGCACACCAGCCAAGGGAATGGGACACCCTGAGTATTGAACAGACTTAGAAAATGACTAAGCCTCTCTCTCAGACTTATTGGTACTAATGGTTGCTTTTTAGTGTTGCACTCTGAAGTCAAATCTGTCAGTTCCCATTTGCTCCTTTTTTTTTTTTTTTTTTTTTTTTTTCCCCCCGCTATTTGATTTAGAGGAACAAAGAGATCCAATAATCTTCAGCTTTTTTCTTACTGGAAATACTTTGTGTAAGTGCTTTTACTATTCTTTTCCCTGCCACTGCGTTAACTTTTCCATAGATTATCATTACACACATATTTTGCAGTGAAGTAATGAGTAACACAACACAAACCCATCCATTCTCTTAATAAAATGAGCTACAGCTTTTTGGCTGAAATAAACAATAATATTATTTATAACTCAAATTACATTGCATAAACTGTGTTCTCATCTGTAAAGAGACTATAAATGGTGCGGTAGGGTTCCATATTTTCTTTTTTTTTTTTCCCAATGACTTTCTGTTAACCTCTCTTTTAATTTACAAATAAACCCATGACTTTCTTGAATGCCAGGACTGGAAATTCACCCTGCGATCTGAGATCAAGCTGTGTTCTTTCTGCCTTATGCCAAAATATACTCCAGTTCACCTCCCCAGCACTAGAGGTGTCTCTGCAGGCCTGGCAGGGATAAAAAAAAATAACAGCACTCTTGCCAGTAAAAAGTTGAAGAGACCAAATTCTCTCAGAAGTAGGAAGATACCAATTTTCAAGTCAGCTTTATAGAAAACAACTGTTTGAAACAAATGCTCTTAGCAGAGCAAGTCCCATTTCTTGGTGTTTCTCTGCAATCTTCCTTCATTTCTCCCCTTCGGTCTTTTCAGCGCAGCTTGTGGATCAATCAAACTGAGGGGCTTGCAGCGGTCACGCAGCCTTTTCCTATGGTGGTAGTGTTGGACTCAGGTATTTCTGCCCTCTTCTAATTGTTTGCACCCCTACGCTTCTGTCAGTACAATTGCGCATGGGGCTGATCTGCACATTGGATGGAGTGGATTTTTGTGGAGGTCCCCAGGCTAATCTCTTTGTAGCCAGGTCCCAACACAGCTCTGTAACCAGTTGCACTGTCAGAGATATATACTCCCTCTTCTGCTTCTGTATTTGTAGGAAACCAGATGAAATCTAGGGAAGGCAGTTTCCTAATTAATTTTCTCCAGTCCTGGACAAAGATGAATGTTTAGCGAGTTCTTTGCGCTTAATTATATAACCTTCTAAAATTTGTGGTTTTGAAAGCCAGTCTTCCATAACATAGTTGGCAAATATATCTTTGCAGTGAGAGTCTGAAGGATGTACAATCCTTAAGGACAAAGCATGAAGACTTAACTCCGGGGTGCCCAGCTTCCTTTGGGAACTGGGCATCTCTGTGGGGCTCAGGCACCTGCACGCACTGAAACACAGGGATCTAGTGCTCTCCTGCCGTGGAGCCCATCAGGGGGGAAGGGCTCCCTCCTTGCTGGGACAGGAGTTTACACAGGGCAGAGAGACGTGGGCAGAGCAGAATGGGTGCGGTGCCTGACAACAGTCAAAAAGGTTGCACATGGGGACTGCTCTAACATTTCTCAGAAGCTGAAATTATTCCTGCTGCCAACCAGGAGGACTGGGGCACTTGATAGGTGAGAGCTGCTGTCTTAGGAAAATGCTAACAGTCAAGGCCAGGCAAAGACAGGGTTGTATCCAAAGGCACACATGAAACCTCCTTTGCAGGCTGCAGTGGGTCTCAGGACTTTTAGCAGAACTCAGTTTCAGCTGCTTAATCCTGTAATTGCCTGTGGTTTATTTCTCATTTAATAAGAAGCTTAGAGAAAAAGAAATGATGCCTAACAAAGAATACTGCCCCTGGAGCTCTTTCAGGCTGTGGACCACAAAATCCCAAATTCAAACTCTGGGAAATATTTGGCTAAGGTTCTGTTAGTTCTTAGGGAAATGGGTAGAAGGCAGGAAAATGACCATGTAAAGTTAATGATGAACTGGTGATGTCTGGATCGACAGCTGCCCAGCACTGCCCTTCTCTCGTGGTGGCTGTTCCCTGCAAGCTCACATGCCACCAGCCCCTCTGAGAGCATCACCCAGTGTGGCAGCAATCCTTCTGGAGAGCCTGACAAGCATTGAGAAGCAAAGCCGAACAATTATTTGCACTTTCTGACTGGACATATTTAAAAGGAGAAGAAACCCTGAGCCACAGGCAATTTTCAGTGGCATTTACAGTTCCTTCTGCTGAGACGTCCTCTGTGAAATGTGATTCTCTGCACTGTCTCGTTAGGTTTAAGGAAACAGAAATTTAATGGAACCTGATTTTTGATCTTACATGTAATTTGGCCCACTGGATATACACTGACATGTAGACTAAGAGAAAAAGAAGATAATTACAAAAGCAAATGAAAATAGCTTCCAAACTAACGAGAGACTCATGCAGAATTTCTTCTGGAAGAAGTAATTTTTTTGCTTGCTTTGGTTGGTCTGATGCACTTTTTTTTTTTCCCTTTTCTTTTCTTAATGCACTCGTGTAGGCTACTTCTGCAAATATGTGGTTGAGACTTTCAACAGTCACAGCAATTTGAATGTACACTGGTTTCTACCAGATGGGCAAACACTTGCATGTGTCAGAAAATGTATCTGTGACACTGAACTCCCATAAAGCTCTGCTTTACCACCAGCCACCACCAAAAAGGTAATTATTTTTTAGGAGTAAAACCAAATGCATAGAAATAAAGACATTCACATCAACTCTTTTTTCCTCTTAGCTCAATAAAATTTGTTTATGTATTACAGCATCTGCTTCAGGTTACGCAAGATCTGTTGCAAGAACTTGTGATATCTGATGAATAAAGGCCAAAGTCTCGGTTTGGTTTTGAATTTTCAGGGCTTAGTGAATTCTGCTGTAACCCTGTACCAGGTCTTGCTGCTCCAGTTGGTACATTTGCAACTGATCTCTTTCTATGATTAATGGCAAAACTACTGTCACTTAGTGCCTTGAGGCTGCAGCCCTGTGCGTTGGGTGCTCTACAAGTGTGATCAAAGGACATCCCTTGGGTCAAAGTGCTAAAATTCACATACTAGTTAAGAGATAAATATATTTTTGAATTGGATGAACTGCTAGATTTCATTATCAGAAGTAACCTTTGCATTTTATGAGTTGTCGGTCATCTAAATTAGAAGAATGATCCTCAGAATCAAAATTCCATCCTTAACTCAATTTTTAATATTCAGACTACACAGATATCAATTTTGACATCACACAAACTAGTTAGTGATCAGAAAGTTTAATTCTGTTCATTTGATTCAGATGAGTAGTCGCACTGGGGTTAACTGACTTGCTCATAAGAATAATATGAACATGGTTACTTCGATAATGTTAAACCATTTGTTTAAATCCTTTTTTTTTTTTTCCCCATCAAGGCCACTGATGTGATGAATTAACTGAGACTCATAAATATCCAGTTATGATCTAGTACAAACCACATACATTCCCAAGGAGAAAAATAAAAATAAATATATTTTAAGATAAGGATCTTGTTGCTTTTAATATCAGAGTGAAGACAGAGTAATGCTACTGAATTACTACAATTAACCATGTCAACTTTAAAAAAAACCCACAACTATGCAGCCAAATCACATTCAGAAATTAATTGGATTCTGCATAAGAATTAAATATTTTGCATGCATTACTTGCAAACGTACACTTTTCCTGAGAAAAAATGAGTGCATGTTCATTTACTTAGATAATGCATACTATTACATACCTGAGAATACACAGAACAGATTAAAGGACACATGGACAAATCAATTATGGCACTTCTTGACTTCTGAGCTCTTGAGCTGGCAGTGAAAACCCTATATCTGTCACACAGGTGAAATGAACTTTGAGAAGACAGGCAATATAAACTTAATTACTCCTCTTTATTTCATGGATATATAATCTAGAGCTGATAAGTGGTTTTAATCAGTATGAATACATATTGCATACAGAAAACTGCATCAAAAAAATGTTGAGATTTGTGGAGTGATCTCTCCACGCTGAAGAACATTTTCAGTAAAGATTGCACCTGCAAGCCTGAATGTTGTGCCAACCCCTACTGACAAACACATTGTGATGGTTAACAGTTAACAAAGAATCAGTGAAGTCCTATATTCCATAATCAATTCTGAATTTTATATGTGTGTATATATATATGTGTGTATATATATAATTCCATAAGGTCCTCTGTTTTGTTGCTTCAGTAAGAGACTGGACGTTAGTATATACAATGTTAACCTGTCCCACAGACAAAGCTGGGCTATTGCTTCAGGCAGTGCAATGGGAGGAGACCACCAGTGAACAGTCATCCCATGTGGTTTCTGCTTCAGTTGCACAGTTAGCTCAGTAAATATGGGGTAGGGAACAGCATCGTTTATTTTGACCAACCAACCAATAGCTATAGCTGGAATAAAGATTCATTGAATTAAGGTTATGCTTGCAACCTTTGGCATTTTCTGCCTCTTGATTTCTTAATTGGGTAAATAGCTATTATACTTTGCTCAGTTGATCAAGTAGTATTTCCAAGTCTGCTTTTGTGTTTATTTCTATCTTTAAATTACAAAATCACAGAAAAATAATTCACTGGGAAGAGTTTAAGTCTTTTTGCACTTTAAAATCAATTTATTCTTGGGAAAGCATCACTTCTTTACACTCCGTCCACATAAAAGATATCACTTTCTTTTGCCCAAACCTCTCAGGACATTTCACATTCAGTCAGAGCTCAGATGGAAAGTTTTAGAAAGAGGAAAAATTTTAGAGGTTACTGATGTATGGTAATACAGCAGAAGTAGATAAGAAATTGTTGCAGTGTTCTGAGCCAATGTGTTCCAGCACCTACATCATCCCTGCGCTTGGAAAATCAGCATGTCTTTTTTTTTTAAGGAATCTCTTAGCCCTCTCTTATTTCATTCCTCAGTCCTTACTTTCAGCCTGCTTATGTTTTTATCTGTAAAAGTATATGTTAGCTACAGGACAAGTAGAGAGGGTAGCATGACTTAGTGGACAAAGGATGATAGATGGGTAGACTCAACAAGAAAAACATGCAACATGAAAATGGTTGAGCAGATTGTGGAAGACAGGCTGTATGTAAGTTCAGGATGATACTGGGATGAGACAAAAATAGAGTATTTAATGTATGCATGTGGCAATTTTCAGTATTAATATGACCATGTAATGGCTGTTAGAAGTATAAAACTAGGAGAATAAAAATTGATCATGGAATTTATACAAACCATTATGATAATTTAAATCGTTATGATCACTGTTTACTTATGTCTTAGGGTAGAATAATGAACTTTTAATTGCAGGCAAGCAATTTTATGTTAGAATAAATCACAAGTTGGGCGCAGTGATACCATGTATCCAACAATGCAGTTGATTTTGGCACTCATTCAGCATTCTTTATATTGTTTTAATGCAAACCATCTGAAACACACTGTTAATAAAGCTGATACAAACCATATACAATGAAATGTTCCTCATCCTCTCCCCTTTTCTCCCTTCGACACACACAAGGCTTATTTTTACAGTACAGATTAACTTTTTGATCTCTAAACTAAGGGAAACAATGAGCCAAACAAAATAAAACACACATGCAACAAGCACGGTTAACTTCTGAGACTGGAATGACTTCTTACGCCAGGAATGTTTTGTTAAGCATTCAGAAATATTGTTTTCTGAAGGAACTATACAGAATATATGGTCTCGAACAATGTCATATCAAGAGACTGGTGACTGTGTTTTAAAAGCAGGAGATCTTAATCTTAGTCTAGAATGTAGTAGAGATATATCTGTGTTAATTTATTCTAGTTTCCGTGTGTATTAAACAAGATGTGACCTGTCCTGAACTTGAGTCATTTGAGCAGTAATATAAAAAGTTATTAAAGGATAGACATGCTAATAAGATAGCAAAAAAACCACCCTATGTCAACACTCAGACTCCTGAATGTCTCAGGCAGCCCTCGCCAGAGGTCCGTAGCCAGCAAACTCCCCTTCACATGTTACCAGAAGATGGGGCAACGCACCTAAAGTGGTCTGAGCTGCAGGTCTGGGGGGGTGTTTTTTACCATTTAAAGGCAAGTTTTGTGTCCTTTGCAATGCACTAGATGTGTTGGCAGTGAGTGAGCTGCTATTGGGAGGGACCCCGGAGTGTGGAGGCAGGTTTACTCCACCTCTGTTAAAATCTCTCTCTCTGTTAAAATGCTTGAAATAGAATGTGGAAAACCATACGACAAGGCTGTTGCTATTGCAGATCAAAGGAGGGCAATTATAAAGACCATCCAGAAAACACTAATCTAAAAAGAATGAAGTAGATCTAACTTTCTGTATGAATATGGAAAATAAATTAGAGGAAAATAAGGCGATCTTACTTAGAACTAAAACCTCAGATCCTGGTGGTCCATATTTTATAATGGTCAAAACTCCAAACACAACCACCTAGCCCCCACCCCAGCCCCCTAAAATTTATGCAGACTTTGAAAATAAATTGCAAATGCTGTGGGAAGGATTGAGCATCAAAGATATAAACAGGATATGTCTACTTATCTGCCTCAGCCACTTATCTAGCCATCTATAATGCATTATTACATATATATCTATTTTTAAATTAGACTTTGAAAACAAGTAGAAACTCAGAAAGAAATCATGAAGCAAAATCTAGACTGTAACATTCCTATTTCAGTTCAAACAGTTGATGGAACACCTTATCCTTGGTGCCATCTTAAGACATATCAAGGATAAGAGGGTCATCAGGGACAGTCAACATGGCTTCACCAAGGGGAAGTCGTGTTTGACCAACCTCATAGCCTTTTATGAAGACGTAACAAGGTGGATTGACGATGGCAGAGCAGTGGATGTGGTCTACCTTGACTTCAGCAAAGCATTTGACACCGTCTCCCACAGCATCCTCACGGCAAAACTGAGGAAGTGTGGACTGGATGATCGGGTAGTGAGGTGGACTGCAAACTGGCTGAAGGAGAGAAGCCAGAGAGTTGTGATCAATGGGGCGGAGTCTGGTTGGAGGCCTGTATCTAGTGGAGTGCCTCAAGGGTCAGTTCTGGGACCAATACTGTTCAATATATTCATCAATGACTTGGATGAGGGAATTGAGTGTACTATCAGCAAGTTTGCTGATGACACCAAGCTGGGAGGAGTGGCTGACACACCAGAGGGCTGTGCTGCCATCCAGCGAGATCTGGACAGGCTGGAGAGTTGGGCGGGGAAAAATTTAATGAAATATAACAAGGGGAAATGTAGAGTCTTGCATCTGGGCAGGAACAACCCCAGGTTCCAGTACAGGTTGGGGAATGACCTATTAGAGAGCAGTGTAGGGGAAAGGGACCTGGGGGTCCTGGTGGACAGCAGGATGACCATGAGCCAGCACTGTGCCCTTGTGGCCAAGAAGGCCAATGGCATCCTGGGGTGTATTAGAAGGGGGGTGGTTAGTAGGTCCAGAGAGGTTCTCCTTCCCCTCTACTCTGCCCTGGTGAGACCTCATCTGGAATATTGTGTCCAGTTCTGGGCCCCTCAGTTCAAGAAGGACAGGGAACTGCTGGAGAGAGTCCAGCGCAGGGCCACGAAGATGATTAAGGGAGTGGAGCATCTCCCTTATGAGGAAAGGCTGAGGGAGCTGGGTCTCTTTAGCTTGGAGAAGAGGAGACTGAGGGGTGACCTCATTAATGTTTATAAATATATAAAGGGTGGGTGTCACGAGGATGGAGCTAGGCTCTTCTCGGTGACAACCAACAGTAAGACAAGGGGTAATGGGTTCAAGCTGGAACACAAGAGGTTCCACTTAAATGTGAGAAGAAACTTCTTCTCAGTGAGGGTGACAGAGCACTGGAACGGGCTGCCCAGGGGGGTTGTGGATTCTCCTTCTCTGGAGACATTCAAAACCCGCCTGGACGCCTTCCTGTGTAACCTCACCTAAGTTTTCCTGCTCTGGCAGGGGGATTGGACTAGATGATCTTTTGAGGTCCCTTCCAATCCCTAACATTCTGTGATTCTGTGATTCTGTGATTGGCAGGAACTGGATATGATTAGAGAAAGAATCAGAATGAGCTGCAGGATGTTCAGAGCGTTATCAGAACATCATCCGAACATTATCCTTCTTCATATGTAAATATGTATACAAATACATATAAATGTTATTCTAAAATTTCAAATGCCAATAGTAATGTTGCTCTAGTTCATCTATTAACTGTTAATAAGCTAGCTCTATTTCAAACAGAGTATTGCAAAGTCTAAGCAAGAACTAAATTTGAGTTGAATCATACTTAGGGTAAATGCAGTACTAAGTATTTCAAATTAAAAGCATTTCTTCATGAAGCAAAATGGAGTCTCTGCAGGACTTCATGATTAAAAGTGAAATTAGTTGTTGTACTTTGCATATTATTGGGCTAATTAACGGCTGGACTCAACATTTTTTTTGGTTGTTTTCCAGGAAAGCACTTGACGTGGTATATTTTACCTAAGCTATATTATTTTGTATATGTTTAATACTACTTTCTGTTGAAAAAGTTGCAAAATGAAGAGAAAATCTTATTTTGCACAAGCTTTTTCATAATTAAGCCTCTCTGAAACTAAGGTGATTAAATGAACAGAACCATTTTGCTTATTTTGCTCGTATCACTTTTATACAATCCACTTACCGCTAATATGTCCTGAGTTCATGTTGCAGCCTTATATTCCTGATCTCCCTTTAAAGATGATTTTCTAGTTAATACTGGAATACATAAGCCAACTTACACACACAGGCCTCCCTTAAGAGAAGTTTAAAGCTGCAAGTTCAAGCACTCAAAGAATATAGAAATGCAAGAACCAAGACTGCCAGTGAATTCTCGGGTCATGTCACTTTTACAAGTATGCATAATCTTTAATGATCTTTTCCTGTTCTCTGCTGCTGTGCCCATTAGGATTTTTTCAGAGATTTTTGTTTGGCCAGCTCTGGAAGGCAGTTCCTCTACCTCAAGAAGGCCACTGCCAAAGCTTGATATTTTATTTCAAAACCTGACGAGATTTATCAGAAAGAATATTTTTACTTCATATTGATCACTCATTAGCAGCTGAAGCATGAAAATTATATATAGACATAAAACACGTTTGCCTTATCATGTTATCCATCATGGAAAAATCCAGCCCAGTTAAAATTGGACAAGGTCATAAGGCACTTACATCACAGGTCAATAGTGGGAAGTATTGGACATCCTGGTATTAGTGGGGGCTGGGACCGACCAGTTCAGCCTGAAATGCAATCCATATGGAATATAAGAAAATGGAGAGCCCAAATTCATTATTGGTTTGGTAGGCTTTTCAGTTTTTTTCTTGTCAAAACTCAATTTTCAACAGTGTGGCATGTTCTTGTTCTTTCCTGTCACGGACAGCTCTGAAAATATGACCCAAACGATAAAGCACAGGAGAGGAAAGGTTAAGTGTAACCACTGGAGTGGCTTTTTTGTCTGCTTTAATTTCTGGGAAGCAGCCTATAGCTCTTAAGGATCCTATAGTCCTTCTTGGAGCCCACAGATAAATCAGTATTTGATTCAACAAGATTAGGAAAAAACGTATGAGATGGACTGAAACTAATCATAAGTGGAGATCCAGTTTGGTGAACATTTTGAGTCTAAAAATACCCTCAGAACTTGTAAAATATGGCAGTATTTATTTAGAAAATTTCAAAAGCAAAATATTGCAACTTTTTATATTGAAAGAATTGCTTTGTTCCAAAATTGACAGAAGTGTTATAGCAGTGTCAAGTGAGGGTTAAATAACCTCAGAATCAAATGATATCACACGATTCAATTGTCGCAGGCTACACTGGGCCAATATGTGGAAAGTACTAACAAGCTAGCCTTACATCTACAAGGGAGGGAAAAAAAGGAACCTATCTAATGATAGTTCAACACTGTTTCTAATTGTACTTTCTCTGAGTTCATTCTGGTACAACACTTTGTTGCAATCAATCTGCTTTAGCTTGCTAAAGAGCAAAATGCAAACAGGTTCAGAAGTAAAGGACATGACCTCATGCGCTTGAATATCTGCCCTACCATGTAGTTGTCATTAACTCATAGTTGTTGACCAAAGGGATCATAAAAGTTTTGTAGAAATTAATGACTGATATTGAATTTTAAAATCCAGAGACAAATCTGTTAAATTAATCAGTAACAGTTACCCTGAATATGGTTATTCAGGCTTTATTTTATTGTGAAATACGAGATCACCTATTTTACTTGTCAATGTTGAAATAACGACATTCAGAGTGAGAAAAAACTAAAATACCTAAAACGAAGTTAAATTATAATTATTTCTAATTATTGCAGTTAAAAGAACCTTAAGGATTGTGGAACTGGAAAAGCCCATTTAGGTTTCTGTGTCTGAATAAATTTAAATATTCAATTTATAAGTGGAGTTCAGATTTTAGTTTGCAGTTCAAAAATATCTCTCTGTTTGGGAAAGCACATAAACATGTACTTGATCAGCACCTTCTTGAATCAGGGCATGGTACAATACAAATAATGTCAACTTAAAAAATATATTAAAATAGCATTAGTAATATAATCTATATGTAAAGGAAATTACAAGCTGACATCAAAGGAACAGAAGATATTTCAAGGAAGTTCCAATTCCTCATTATACTAAGTTGCATAAGAAAGAGAAAAGTTACCTAAAACCTGACTCTACATGTGCAAAATTTTACTCGAGGTTGATTTATTTCTTTGTAGACCTATTCAAACTCTTTGTTGTTTGCAATATATTCGGTGAAATTAGTTTATTCACAGTGTATGAGTTTTCTACAACTTACTACGTTTGTTGTTTAAAAATTATTTTGTCACCGCTGTTTTTGAGATCTCATTTTATCAATGATTCTTCGAAAAATTGCATTTTGTTGACATGAAATTGCAGAGCAAAATATCAATTGCAATCACCCCAAAGAGATTTCTACTAGATATAAGCAGATTTCTAATACTGATTAAAGAGTTGAAACTCATAAAGTGTTTTCAAACAGAACAATTTTTTTGTTTCGTTAGAAATAAACTTATTTCTTTATTGCTTACCATAAAACGTGTCCAAAAGTTTCTGCCTGTGGCTGTTGCTATAAATAAATCATCGAATCATAAAATCACAAGACAGTTGAAGGGACCTTTAAAGGACTTTAAACTTTAGCTACCTGATCTTGTTGCAAAATGAAAGAAAATTGAGTGTGAAAATGCAAGCTGACAACTTCACAGCAGATGAGACAGCATGGACAATGTTTCAAGACCAAATATTGTAAAGTACCAGAAAAATACAGACATGAAGGTCTCATGAAAATCAAGATGGAGACCTGGTAACCTAGTTCCTCAGGGAACTAGTGGCTGCGACTTAACTGCTGCAAAATGTTGGTGTGTGTTAAAAAGCCACTTCTTTCAAAATCATGTGAGAGGAATTTATTTCTTTCGGTATCTGCATAACAAACACATAATTTCAGGTTTGAAAGTGCCAGGTACCAAACATTTTCTGCTGAGGAAATGTTGTGTGTTGTTCTTTTAAAATCTCCCCCCATATTCACTAACATATACGTGGATGAGCATTAATTTTCTTTTCTCTATCTTTTGGCTTCATGTAAGGAGTGCGGGCATCAGGATTCCCATAGGAAGATGAAGAAGGAGCTTTAGCAAATGGAGATACTTATTGTCGTTGAGGGATTCTGTATGTTGCTTATATTTTAAGTACTTGAAATTAGTTAACATCTCATCTAGATCCTGCTTTTAACTAGTTATTGTTTAAGAGCTAAGTATGATTTTAATAATCAGTTAAAACTCATCATTAATCCTTAATTTCTATTCAATTTAAGGTTAATCAAAATTTCTTGACATGTTAAGGAACAAAACAGGGCTGAATTGCTTCTTAGGAGAACTGACGGCTTTAGAGAGTGAAATAGAAAAGTAAATGCCAGGCAATTCTTTCATTCAAATTCCATTCTCATGGACCATCTCTCTCTCTCTCTCTCCATATATATGTGTATACATACATATAAAAGCAGTGAGAAGTGAAAATGCCTGGTATTACTTTGGTTGCCATCTACTCATTCAGTTTGGCAGCACCTTGGAGTCACGAGGTAGAAAGAGTAAACTATGATTTTAAAGCTTTTTGTCCCATCTGGTTTTAAATTGTATCAGCTATTTCAAATTTTCCGTTTGTATTCCTCAAAAAGTGACTTTCTCTTTGGCAAAGCTGTCTTTCATTATCCTTCTTGTCTCTTTAGCTAGTTAAATCCACCTCCTTTTGTGGTGCAAATAAATCCCTAGACTTCCAGAATTTGCAGTGGACCTATTTTTAGAAAATCCGTATAACCTGATGGAGATTATAATAATTCAGCAGGTATGTGCAGCCCTCTGGCCAGATGAGCTTATGGAGCTTCCTTTGTGCATAAAAAGAATACATTTTAAAAATTTCTATTAATGAAAGTTATGAAGCCAATGACTTCACCACAATCAGAGCAACAAATGTGAGTATATGTCCAAATGGTCTTCTGCAGACAGAGGTTCATGCCGTGAGTCCAGCAGGAGCCATGTGGCCCCAGCTAACAGACTGTCAAGCTTGAGCAATGTCCATCAAATGCACCCACACAGCTTTCATTTCATTCAAAACATGCAAAGAGGAAACTGAGCTCTGCTTCCACAAGACCTTGTAAATATTGCTGAGGATGTTTATCTTGAGTCTCTCTCTCTGTTAAATAGTTAATTGAACAAATAGTACAATACTGTGTTGCCACATATAGGCAGTTCTGAAATATTTTACTCTCTATATGTAGATGCTGGGAGAGAGAGAGTAAAGCCTGGA
Organism: Caloenas nicobarica; assembly: GCF_036013445.1. NCBI lineage: Eukaryota > Metazoa > Chordata > Aves > Columbiformes > Columbidae > Caloenas > Caloenas nicobarica. The sequence goes on from NC_088245.1 coordinate 34,202,983, forward strand.
TTGTCCTGAAGGATGTCTGCTTTTGTCTTGACGTCTACTTAGAAACGTGTAAAGCAAATGACCATTTTTGGAAAACCTCAGCTATTCATAACTTTGCAAAAGAAATCAAGTGTAGAGGCTCTCTGTGTCATCATATTTGGCCTTTAGGTACCATGGTCTGAGTGTTGACATCTACTCCTTTTCTTGGTCTCTCACTTGTCTTCTTGAGCGGAGCCATATTCCCAGTCAGGCTCTTAGGCTTCCCAGAAAGTAAATGGGGTAAGATGGTCTGTTTAGAATAAGGTTCACAAAAGCAAAAACTAAGTACCAAGAAAAACTCTTTAATGTTGAGAGATCAGACAGAAAATTAATTTCTGATGAGTCTGGTTTATTCCAGTGGCTTGTTTCCTTGATCTAGCAAGAGACTGAACATGGATTTCTGTGCCTTCTCATATGCAGTCTCATCCAGCTTGCTTATACAGGAACAGTTATAATTCCAGAGTGGCAAAAAAGACGTGTAATGAACTTAGATGATTTAGTGAGAACCTCCTGGATAAACTATAAAAAAACCCTGAAAGTCGTTTTGGTGTAAATGGTGTAGGTTAACATGGATGACCAGTGTGCCTACCATGTCTTTATACCAAAGAGGCTCTAATGCTTCCTAGTTTAAAGTATCAGGTAATATTCAGAACTCAATAATTTTCCTCCAAAATGGTGAGGTAAAAGATGTTAGTTCAAACAGCTCAAAGGCAGCAAGAAAGAGGACAGATTCAGGGACAGTTACTGCAGGGGGAAGGCCACCCCTTGCTAGAGAGAGCAGCCCCTCAGAAATGCTGCCCAGCACAGCTCTGGGGCTCTGGCTCGCTGGGACGGGATGCCGTGCCCCTCTGTAAGTTCCCCATCACTCCGAGTGGTGATCCTACTCTCACTTTTAATTCCTGCAAGATACACTTTTTAAAGACCAAGGTATTTTGTAATTTTTCTGTAACACCGGTGATATTCTCAGAGAGAATAGGCTCCCTTCCTATTATAGACATGATTACATCCCATTTTCAAAAAAATACTGAAAACATTGAATTGGTAAGACAATTAGAAAATAAGCTACTGTTTTAGATAAAGGAAATATCATATGCAGCCGTCAGGCCAGCTACCAGGAGATTTGTACCCTGATGGTAAATTTTAAAGTTAAGAAACAAAGTTGCTAGGTGGAGATCCAGTTTCTCCCTTTTAGGGTCTAGCTAAAGTAGAAGGATACCTTCTACAAAATAGGAAGATCTTGTGTGTGTTAAGATGGCCTCACAGGCATTATCTCCTTTTCCCAAAGGTAAGGGAAGAGGTGGAAGCTCTTAAATGGAATAGAAGCTCTTGTGACCAGTGGGCAGGTGCTGCTGGTGAACACACTGAAGATGGAGGATGACAGTGAGAGATGTCACAACATAACAGAAAAGAAGCCAGGAGTTTCACATTAGAAATAATCTTCATTTAGCACAAAACCAGCTTTGCATCTGACCAGAACACACTTTGCATATTTGATGCAGAAACTTATTCAAACATAGGTTTTGGCACATGTTTATGATTCAAACTTCAGTTTTTGTTGCTGAAAACCTTTGGAATATGGTACAACTCTAGCAATTGTTTCCATACATTTAAGCCACCTTTTTTTAAAGGCAAGACCATTGCAAGTATTTCTTTGCTTTAATACTTGACTGTGTTGGAGAGGTTATGCACATGCCATGTACAGGAACTGGTGGTGCCTGGCTAAAGTAGCTTGGCATAGGCAAGTGTGATCTGGCAAAGAACACACGTTTCCTTTGCTAATGAATCAATACTAACAGTTCGGTTTGGACAGAAACAGAATTGTAAAATGCCAGCTCAGCAGGAGCACTTCCTTGAATACATCAAAGCTGCTCCTTACTACATGACACAGCTGAGTTCTTTCCAAGAATTTCTAGGCCAGTATTCTTGCTTTTAAAAGTGTTTTTAAATGGGTATAAATCCCCACTCCTGAATGTCTCAAAACAAACAGAAAGGTATGTAAAAATTAGAAGCATCAAAATATTAAAATCAGCAGACATGCAAAGCATGAGCCCAGCTGGGAAGTGTTCCCTTGAGATCTTGCTTATATCCTGAGCATATTTAAACTATACATGTTGCTGTTATTTCTAGGAAAGCAGATATGTTGAAAATTCTTGTTTTCTCTGTCTACATACTTACAATATTTTTTTTCATAATGTTTAATTTCCTCTATAACTAAGCACTAAAGTACTACCTACATTATTGGCATGGGATAGATTTCAGCTGCATCAGTAACTGGGGGGTAGTTTTGCCTATTTCAGCAAAATGTGATAGAAGATTCAGAAGTAATATCAGAAGTAACATGATACCCAAGTTATAACACCTTAGAATCACAGAATAGAATTATAGAATCATTTCAGTTGGAAAAGACCCTCAGGATCATTGAGTCCAACCATAACCTAACCTAACTCTAGCACTAAACCATGTCCCTAAGAACCTTGTCTAAATACCTTTTAAAGACCTCTAGGGGTGGTGAATCCACCACTTCCCTGGGCAGCCTGTTCCGATCCCTGACAACTCTTTCCATGAAGAATTTTTTCCTAATATTCAATCTAAACCTTCCCTGGCACAACTTGAGGCCATTTCCTTTTGTCCTATCACTTGCTGCTTGGGAGAAGAGACCAACACCCTCCATGCTGCAACCTCTTTTTAGGTAGTTGTAGACAGCTATAAGGTCTCCCCTCAGCCTCCTTTTCTCCAGGCTAAACAGCCCCAGCTCTCTCAGCCGCTCCTCGTAAGACTTGTGCTCCAGGCCCCTCACCAGCTTCATCGCCCTCTGCTGAACTCTCTCCAGCACTGCAATGACTTTCTTATGATGAGGGGCCCAAAACTGAACACAGTATTCAAGGTGGGGCCTCACCAGCGCTGAGTACAGTGGCACAATCACTTCCCTAGTCCTGCTGGCCACATTATTCCTGATACAAGCCAGGATGCTGTTGGCCTTTTTGGCCACCCGGGCACACTGCTGGCTCATGTTCAGCTGGCTGTCAATCAACACCCCCAGGTCCTTTTCTGCCATGCAGCTTTCCAGCCACTCTTCCCTAAGCCTGGGGTTGTTGTGACCCAAGTGCAGGACCCAGCACTTGGCCCTGTTAAACCTCATACAACTGGCCTCAGCCCAACTATCCAGCTGGTGCTTCCTACTCTGCAGCAGATCAACACTCCCACCCAATTTGGTGTCATCTGCAAACTTACTAAGGGCTTTGGCCCTTCTTATTTTCTCCCTGCATAGCTTCTTGGAATTCTTGTATTTCTCTTGAGTAGCCTGCCCCTCCTTCCAAAGGTTATAAATTCTCTTTTTATTCCTAAGTTCCAGCCACCACTTTCTATTCAGCCAGGCCAGCCTTCCCTGCTGGCTCACCTTCCAGCACAGGAGGACAGCCTGCTCCTGTGCCTCTAAGATTACCTTCTTGAAGAGAGACCAGTCTTCCTGGACTCCTTTGTCCTTCAGGACTGCCTCCCAAGGGACTCTGCCAACCAGCCTCCTAAACAGATCAAAGTCTGCCCTTTGGAAATCCAAAGTAGCAGTTTTGCTGACTACCCTTCTAACTTCTCCAAGAATAGAAAACTCAATCATTTCATGATCCCTATGCCCAAGGTAACTTCCAACTGACATGTTATCTATGAGTTCTTCTCTATATACAAACAACAGATCCAGATCTATTACAAACAACAGATCTTACAACATTTCTGAGGCTATGGACCAGTTCTGTGATCATTATGCAGAAAAGAACAGGAAAAGAGCAAGTTAATGTGTTATTAATTATGAAAGAGTAGTTATGGTGTTGTGGCTGGCCCCCATGTCCCAAGGCAGGGAAGCAGCAGTGAGTTGAGAGCTGTGAGCCCATCTCTACCCTCGTGAAGGACAGCCTCTGCACACATTTGGGACATAGGGACACCAAACACATGCATCAGCCCTACGGCCTCAGCTGGCCGCAGGGCAGGAGCAGGGGAGCACTTTCAGCTACAGACTGTTGGTCAGTAGATAGAGGAGATCAGGAGGTAATGCCCCTCTTCGTGTTTTTTATGGTTTGTTTCATACTTTTTGGACAAATGGTGGCACTGGCTACCTGTCATGAAAAACACAGGCATGGTGTGTTGTGATGGGGACATCGGGCTCATGGGGAAGGGCTTGCAGGATGCCAGTCTATCACTGCATGTGTTGATGCAGAAATAGGAGATGGAAGAGCTGAGCAGGCTTTCTGGCCAAGTCAGGCTGGATTTTAATCCAAATCCCTCAGCGGTGTTGTCCCTGTGTCTTAACTTCAGCAAAATTTATGTGTACTGGATCAGACCTAAGCATGGTATGGATTAGTGATCTTCTGCAAAGGAAAGTATGTTTTCATAAGAACCACAAGTATGCATTTGTAAGTAGCAGGAAGGAAAACTTGGACATAGTGACAACGGGGCTGGGGTGGGTCCACCTGATAAGCTAAGTAGTGTATCATGATGTTCTGGTTTTGCCGTTGACGTATAACAGTCCAGGGACAGTGGTCCCATCAGAGCTATGGGAGGGCAATGCCATAATCAGGTTATCTGCAGAGAACTCAGTGAAAAAGAAGAAACTCTTTGGCATGTTTCAGGAGTGGTCAAGCATCCAAGGCTGCAGCTATTGCTGCTGATGGCCTCTGAGATCTGCTGTCAGAGCACCACCTGTGGCTTCAGATTGAATTTTACAGGGGACACATCACTCCTGTGTGGAAGAAGGATCCTCTGACAGCTCCTGGAAATAAAACAGCTCCTGCTGTTTCTGGGTGAGCAAAGTGAGCAGTGGCCTTCTACAATGGAGTCACTACATCAGTGGAAAAAGGGAGGGCTACCAATGTTGTCTATCTGGACTTCTGGAAAGACTTTGACATGATCCCCCACAACATCCTTCTCTTTAAATTGGAGACGTATGGATTTCATTGATGAGTGGACTGTTTGGTGGATGAGGAACTGGCTGGATGATCACACCCAGAGAGTAGTGATCAATTGCACAACATCTGGATGGGCACCGGCAACAAGTGGTGTCCCTCAGGGGTCCATACTGGGACCAGTACTGTTTAATATCTTCATCAATGGCATAGACAGTGGGTTTGAGCGCACCCTCAGCAAGTTTGCAGATGACACCAAGCTGAATGGTGTGGTTGACATGCCTGAGGGAAGGGATGTCATCCAGAGGGACCTGGACAAGCTCGAGAAGTGGGCCCATGTGAACCTCATGAGGTTCAACAGGACCAACTGCAAGGTCCTGCACCTGGGTCAAGGCAAGCCCCAGTCACATGAGTTACATGGCTGTAGGAGAACTGGAAAACATATGGACTGGCCGGGAAAAGGGAGCATTAGGTTTTCGAACTGTAATTTCCAGAGTTGTTGTTTTCTGTGTTTTATGATTAATTTCCAAGCCAACCCAACAAAACTTTTTGTTTGTTTGTTTCTGAACTGAATAAATTATCATTTTTAATACTTTAACATCTCATTTTACTTGGAACAAAAATAGTTCTGGAATTCCCCATAAGACAGATTCCATAGTTTCCATTCACATGACACTTTCATTGAAGATGCTATTAGAGTTCAAAGTATTGCTTAATAAAAGAATTACAAGGAAGTTATCTTTAAATGCTTTCTGTTATCTTAAATAAACAAATAAACATTTCCAAATTTGGGGGGGAACAGAATTATAGACAACCCTGTAATTAAAAGCACTGTGAATATGCTTCATGTTGTATGATTAAGTCCAGTCAAGGATGTAAGAGAGGAAAGTGAGACTCTGTCTACATGCAGAACATGGTTCAGATTCTTCACCCAGCCATAGGGTCACTCACCTTCAGCATGAGTCCCCTGTGTGGTTTGGATGTCTAGATGTCTATAGTCCTCTTCCTGAGTGCGCCTATAATTTTCTACACAGAGTAGTTCAGCATCTACTCCTTTTCTGAGAGCATTTGAGGTCCAGAAATGAAGTGAGCCTCTGTTAAGTAACTTGTAAAACTTACCCTGCCTGACAAAACTGAGCTTCTTTCAAAATTAGGTAAGTGCAAGTATTGACAGATATTATGATTGCTTTTTCTGGTATAATGACTTTACAAGGAGTAAGAAATTTGAGTTCAGATCCCTATTAAGCTTGGCTGTCTACTGAGCTGTGATGAGTTCAAGCTCAATCCCCTGCTACCCAAAGGTTATTCTGATGACTGGGTATAAGTCGTTGCAAAAGAAGTGGAACGGAAGGGAGGATCTGAACAAGACCTTTAAGATCGGTAATCTTAATAGTCTTTTCCAATGTAAATGATTCTATGATTCTATAAGATTTGTTGAAGCAGTGACATATTGCAGCAAAAGGTGGCTTTTTACTGGCCCAGAGGAGAGGAACTAATAGAGAGGACACAAGAGGGACCTGGAATCTGTATCCAAAGTGCATGACTTCAGATTATTGCAAAAGTAGTGCTTAGAGCAGGAGCTGTAATGTTCACACCCTCATTTTCTTTAAATAGACATCTAAATAGGCATTTAGAGTAAATCTGATTTCAGTCCTTCAATGCATTAATTCTCCAGGTACAAAGATAGAGAAAATAATAGCTGCCTTCTCAGAGACAGGATGTGAAAATAAATTCTTCAATGTGTATGAAGCTCCCAGGTACTACTCTGAATTTTTATACAGCGGAAGCTGGGAGGAAATGAATTGCTCTGTCTTTAGATAAGACGTTGAATAGGTGGGCAGCTAGTAAGGATAAAACAAAGTGTTAAAGAACTGCTCATGGCTTTGCAGAAATCTGTTACTAAAAGGAGTATAAGTGATAGTACTGTGACAGAGAGTGATACAATAAGTCTTTACTAGATAGAAAACACTATTCTCTGAACGGATGAATGAGCTAAATTCTGCTTTTCTGAGAGGGCTGTTTAAGCTCTCCTCTGTTATAATATGTTCCGCTATTGATATTTAAAACCAGACAAATGTCCTGAAAATCCAAAAATATGTCTGTGTTCATATCCAAAAAGGTTTGTTGGCACAATCCTGTCAAAGTGTTTTTCTGATAAACTATTCATGTAAACTGACAAGCAAGAAATTATAGTATCCCTGCAAATGGATAGAGGTTGCATCTTTTTCAGTATGAAGTCATGTCTTTGTGTGGCTGCACATGCCTGCATTCTCATATTCACCCTCACTCTGCTATGTGGCATATATTTATGCAACACATAAATATTTTATCTTCTTTTAGATTAGAGTGCCAGATAAGAGGTAATATTTAAGGATGTGGAGGGTCTTGTGACAGATGGGATCACAGATAAGAATAAAAGGCACACAAAGGAACTCCTCAATGGTCAGAAGCTCCTTTTAAGAAAGGGCATAACCGCATTGCTGAGAGAACCACCCACTTCCAGTTCACTCAGCATTTAATGAATGGCCTTCTTTATAGAAGTGCTTCAAAATTTTTGACCAGTCTAACTTGTTGCACACAAATTAGAACTCTACATCCATAAACTCAGTTTTTGAAAGTTTTCTTTAGACATTAGCCACAACACTTGTGTATATCTGTATTTACCGTATACCAAAAAGTACTTCTTAGTAGCCCCCAAAAAATTCAATAAACAAGCTGTAAACTGGGATCTAATAAAATTTCACATTCAATAAATTAGGTGATTCCTTTGTTATATTTCATCAGGATAATGTTTTCACTGGTGTATTTATATTCGTTTATATTAATTCTTTGAGAACTGTCAGCAGCTGTCTGCTGTCAGGTAGACTTTGGGGTCTTTTCAGCTGAAGGTCCCTATGGGCACCGGTTGCCCAGTGCACTGTCTGTCCTCTCCTCCCTGGGAGGTCTCAGAGGAAGGGGCATCAGGAGGAACTGCTCTGCAGGGTTTAGCTTCTGGCTGCTACTTGCCCTCCTGTGAAATGACTGCAGGGGTCAAACTGGCCTGGGACACAAAGCCATCACTACTTTGATAATAGGAAGCTCTGCCCCTTATTCAATGTACACCCCAACTGACAGATGATGCAGTTTATTTGTTCCCCCAGTGTCTGAACGAGGTAAATCTCTGATGAGAGAGGGCTGGCTGAAGCCCTGTCCAGATAGGGTAGAAAAGATATTGACAGACGGGGAAAAGAAATGGCTTTGGATATCAAGATATGCTGCCATATAGTGCCTGCTACATACTATGAATTTGTTTTGCTGTTCTCAATGGCTCCCAGATTCCTAGACATCTTCAATGGCTTAAATCCTTCTTTCAACTCACCTGTTAGTATTTATAAAAAGTTTCAATCTGACATAAAGCTCACCTTTGTGTATGTGTTGTCAGGTTGTTATGCTGCATTCAGTTTGGATCTAAACTTGCGTGCCACTGAGCTAGCTGAAATGTCACCCGCCAGCTACTGAAAGTTTCTTCTGGCTGGTGGAGATTTCAAAGAGTAGAGAATTGCACTGCTTATGGAGCCAATATACTCCAGTTCAGCTCTCATTCTGTCATTACTGGAGTCATAATACAGAACAGCTGAAGTGTTTTTGTTAATAATTCTTATATCTAAAATCTAGATCTGGGAAAATCTAGATCTGGGAAAATCTAGATTTGGGATACTTCTGGTAGACAGATCATGTGATTTCGCTTTACTTGTGGAACCATCAGAATTCCCTCATCTTCAGCGTGTGATATAGAGATCATCCTATCCCTGGGGGTTATGCATGAGAGTATCTGGTGTGCATGAAGAAAGTGTTGAAATGGGTAGAAAATTCAGTCTTCTGTGCTTCTGTTGGCAATAAAAAAGCCAGTCACCACTTAGGATGAGAGAAAACACCTTGGGGAGAGCAGTTCACAGGTGAAAGCAGGAGAGGACTGCACTGGCGTACCCTGCAGCTTATTTCAGGTGTATGGTGTAAGACGTGATTTTCTTTGTTATTATAAAAAGGGGAGATCAAAGCACTTTTAATTCACAGGAGAATTTGTTTACTTTTCTAATTTTTCTCTGAATTTCTGAAAAGCCTACAGCTCTTCTCAGGTATCATAGTGTTTCTGTGTGAAAAATGAAGTCTCTAATCTGACAGAACATCAACTAGTAGCAGCAAGGCAGCTCAGCAGTATCTCTTTCCCCCTCTTTTGAGAAAAGGGATTCACTATCTTTCATTCTGTTTGTCTTGTTTTTTCTACTTTCTCCCTTAACAATTTTTCCACCACTTAATTCTGGTTTGAAATCTCTGTACTGATAGAGAAGTTAAGATTGATGACCTCTTATGTTCTTCTGGTCAGAGAAGAGGAATCAAAATAAATTGTTTTACTAGTTAATAAAACCAGCCTACTTATTTTTCACAAAGGAATTCAGGGAGTAAAGATTATGGAATGACAGGGCAGACAGTGGGATGTAATCTGGTGGTGGTGTTTGCTAAAAACTGAAGGTGGCTCTGGGCATCTTGCCAGTTCATTCAGGCTGAGACTTAGCTCTCAGCTCAGGAGGAACTATCTGAGTATGTTAAGTCCATAATGTAAACAGATGTTGGTTTTGTTTTGTAGCCAGAACTAATATGATTTTAAATAACGACGCTATTTTTGATTTTATTATTGACCCTGGGCATATTTCTTGTCCTCTTCCATTCAATGGCAGTTAAGTACATGTGACCCTTGGAGACCAAGCTATAGCTGTAGATAATAAAGCCATCAAGCTGGCTATTTTTTGGTTTTGCTGGAAAATGCTTCATAAAACTAGAAAAAAATCCCAATAGAATAAAACCACATATTCCTATGTATTGATATAAAATTGCTTCTATTTTAGGATAAATTCTTGCTCAAAGATTTGTGTTTGGAGCAGTCTTGTCAGGAATGACTTGCTGCAGACATCAGATTTCTGCAGTATTTGAGAGATTCCACCACAGATACTGGAAAGAGCAATCTTGGGCTCTATCCTAGATAGTAAGTTCTTGTATCTCTAGTAGCCATGACAGTGGTCAAAACCATGAGGAATTTCACTGTGCTTTGTGCTGGCAGCAAATGTCCGTGGAATCTGTGGCACATTTAAAGATTTTTTTTTTGGTCTTCCTTTTCAACAGCTGAAAAAGTTTCCAGGGCTTGGGAGGCAGCACGCTAATTTATACTGCATGTCCTCCAGAAGAAATCTGGCATCAATTGACTTCAAAGTGGTGGTTACCAGACAGGGAGGATGCTGTTCTCCTATTCCCACATCTTCAAGTAGTTCAGGATGGTAGTGCACATGGTTTGTGTATACTTGTACTGTTAATTTATACTTTATTTCCAGGAAAATCTTCAGTGGTTTGTAGATCTTGTTCATCAGACACAGTCTACTTCTACCTCTAGCCACAGAAGCCATGTCCTTACACCCATTTCACGCACTTGCCCCGTCCTGTTCTACCCCAAAGCAAGGTTGAGCTGCAGCCGCCACCTGGCAACTGCACCAAGAACCCTCTGATTCTCTTCTGTCCTTCAGCTTCAGTTCTACTTGTTGCTCATCGGGTGTCTCCTGAACCTTTGCAGTTGCCCTTTTCCAAACTGCTATATCTTCTGAAGTCACTTTAAAAAAATATTTTTCATTTCTAGGGAAGTGCACAAATCTGGTGATCCTTTTGTGCAAGGATAAGGCAAAAACCTATCCATACAGGCTTGCTAGGTAGGACCACTCATGTAGAAGTGATACTTAAAATTTTCCAAGGTTCTTTAAATAGAAATATGTTTATGTTTCCAAGCAGACATTTTGATGAGTTTCTTCACAGTCTGAGCATACGCATTTTGAGGACAGTAAAGTGAAGTCTGATTAAATTCCATCTAAACAGTTCAAGTTCTGGATCAGTGCTGACATCTGCTGCTTATTCCTGCCACATACATGAAACACAGAACAGGGAATTGCTGCCTGTGTGCTTTCTGCTGTCTCAGTTCCACATTTTATTTCACGCAAGATAACATTAATAGAAATCACAAGATACAGTAAAACCTCCACAGGTCAATAACTGTTTCTGCGGGATTTGGAGACATGAAATAAGGAGCTGACAACAATGATGAAATTGAATTATCGTCCTTTTAAATGACTGCCAATGCTTTTAAGTGGGGAAAGGGCTTGACATATGTGGCTTAAGGAAAGAAGCCATCTACACACAGAGTGGATATTTAGCCTGGAATCTCCTTAGTGCAGGGATCCCTTTTATGTTACCATTTCTACAGGAGCCCCTAAAATGCCAGGATCCTAATCCACAGTTGGCATAGCTGGCTGCTACTGCAGGGTGAAGGGGTTATGGCTGTGGTGCAAGAGCGCTGTGTCCTCATCCTCTTTGCCTGCTCCAAGTCAGACCCAGCAGCACCATCCCAAGGACTGTCAGCTGCCAGCCTGGCCGCAAGCATGTGTGCCACTCCGAGTCACCTGGGCAGGTGTCAGCACTCAGCATCACTGAGACCCATGAGAAAGAACTGCAGGGAGACACCAGCTCCTTTCACACAGGTTATTAGAGAGTTGGGCGGGGAAAAATGTAATGAAATATAACAAGGGAAAATGTGGAGTCTTGCATCTGGGCAGGAACAACCCCAGGTTCCAGTACAGGTTGGGGAATGCCCTATTAGAGAGCAGCGTAGGGGAAAGGGACCTGGGGGTCCTAGTGGACAGCAGGATGACCATGAGCCAGCACTGTGCCCTTGTGGCCAAGAAGGCGAATGGCATCCTGGGGTGTATTAGAAGGGGGGTGGTTAGTAGGTCGAGAGAGGTTCTCCTTCCCCTCTGCTCTGCCCTGGTGAGACCTCATCTGGAATATTGTGTTCAGTTCTGGGCCCCTCAGGTCAAGAAGGACAGGGAACTGCTGGAGAGAGTCCAGCGCAGGGCCATAAAGATGATGAAGGGAGTGGAACATCTCCCTTATGAGGAAAGGCTGAGGGAGCTGTGTCTCTTTAGCTTGGAGAAGAGGAGACTGAGGGGTGACCTTATCAATGTTTATAAATATATAAAGGGTGGGTGTCACGCGGATGGAGCCAGGCTCTTCTTGGTGACAACCAACAGTAAGACAAGGGGTAATGGGTTCAAGCTGGAACACAAGAGGTTCCACTTAAATTTGAGAAGAAACTTCTTCTCAGTGAGGGTGACGGAACACTGGAACAGGCTGCCCAGGGAGGTTGTGGATTCTCCTTCTCTGGAGACATTCAAAACCCGCCCGGATGCCTTCCTGTGTAACCTCACCTAGGTGTTCCTGCTCCGGCAGGGGGATTGGACTAGATGATCTTTCGAGGTCCCTTCCAATCCCTAACATTCTGTGATTCTGTGATTCTGTGATTAAACAGCTGCCATGGAAATGTGGTCATTGCTGGGCTGGGCTGGATCAACAGTATGTGATGTGCTTTGTATTGCCAGGGTGCCCTGACTCTTTCTGCTCTTGCCAGTCATCCTCCCTTCTATCCTCATCCCAAAAAATTGTGTGGGATGAAAGAGTTTTAGATAACAAGATTTTCTTTGGATGTTCTGTGGAAATCCCAGATTTATTTCATTAGTGCAGCACATGACAACACTTTATATTTCCGGTCTCGAATGAAAACAAACACTTCACTTAAATGACGCGACTGCATCTACTGATCCAAATACAACTGTGGCAGCTGTCAATTGCATTCCCTTTACAAGGAATTGAAATTAAGCACACAAATATTCCCAGTTTTAGATTTATTCCCTCTGTGAAGTATCTAGAGGCAGAGAGATACAAAATTTTCAGGTTGGTTTTACATTCAGAAAGGCTTTAAAACAATATTTGAATATTTTTTATCCGTGCTGTGGTATTTCAGTCCACTATAGTTTACCTTTTCCAAAATTTTCTCCATGACCATTAATCCTGTATTTTTTTTTCCTGGAAAAATGCTTCATTCCCTGTCCCATGAATCCAGTATTTGGACTTTTCAGAGATTTGCAGACAAACTGGGAGAATTGGCAAAACTGCTCCAGACTTCCTGAAGGATAATGCTAACTAACAGTGTCATTGCTGAAGGTCAAGTTTCTGGAGTCTCTGGCTTTGATTCTATTAATTGTTTTAAAGTAAAAGAGAGTAGATTTGTATTAGATATAAGGAAGGAATTCTTTATATAAGGGTGATGAGACGCTGGAACAACTTGCCCAGAGAAGTTGTGAATGTTCCATCCTTGGAAGTGTTCAAGGCCAGGCCAGATGGGGCTTTGAGCAACCTGGTCTAGTGCAAGGTGTCCCTGCCCATGGCTGGGTGGTTGGAACTGGATGATATTCAAAGGTCCCCTCCAACCCAAACCACCCCATGGTTCTGTAATTCTTCAATGACCTCCAGTGGCTCTGGTTGAAGTCAGTAAGATTCCCTCAGGTGAAAGGATATCAGCAGAGTACAACATTGAGAAAAGTTTAGGTCACAGATGCAAGGTAAAGCCAAAATGTTAATCCCAGGAAAACCTGTGAAATCTAACATGCTTTGCACTGTAAGAGTAGGATTTTTATTCAGTTTCTCAAGAGAGTGTAGACATTAGCTTAGTGCAATAAAAATACATTAACATGCCTGATATTGAAAATATTTAATGTTTTTGTATATGAATGAAGTTTAAAAGTACAGTTAGTTTTAAAATTGTTATTATCATGTAAAAGTAATAATAGTGAAGTTTAGAAAACTCACTTAAGTCCTATGAGAGGTGACTTTTCTACTGTAAATTAGAAATAAGTAGGTGACAGAGGATGCTAATTGTTTTGGACTGGAAGAGATCTGTGCCTTTATATGACAATCCCAGTGAGTACATATAATCTCTCAGAAGTCACTGAGGTTTTCATTAACCCAAAGCTGGGGCTGGCACAATGCCTCCTTCCCAGGCCCATGCTGGGACCTGCCCCAGGCTCTCCACACCCCTGAGACCATGAGAAGGTTGGACAGAATTCCAGCTGCCCATGAGCCCCCTTGAGAGGTTTGCATGTATCCGGTGTGCCGCGGGGCATGGAGTTACCAGCTCTGCTTATGCGACTGAAGGTTTCTCTAGGCACACATGACCACGGTGCACTGGGGCTCTTTTCCCGTGGCACCCCAGGGGTGGTGGGAGTGATGGGAAGAAACGGATCTTGTCCTGGTCCTCGTCCCAGTCCCCTCTCCACCAGCAGCACTCCCTGTGTGCAGGAGGCGATTGCTTCTCTCTGTCAGTACATGAACACACTGTTCTCTCCTGAAGGGGGGATGACAATAAGTAAGTTCCTGCATGAGGGCATTTCCATTGCATTTTAATTACATGCAGCTTCCCCAAGTTGTGTGAGTTGCTTTAGTTTTAATGACATCGTGTAATTCACTTCATAGAACTGAGAAAGCTACTGAGAGCATGAGGGCAATTATAAATCACACCAAGGGGATCAGGAATATTTTGGGACTTCAGTGCCAGACAGTCTTTGCTATATTAAAAAACAATGATTTTTTTTTCCCAGAATCCTTTTGGTTAAACATCTCTCCCATATCCCCAAACATGTTTCTCATTTAACAGTCAGAAAATTTATGTCTTCTGCTAATTAAAATTTTTTAAATCAAATTCACCTTTGGCTGAATCACCAGTTCTCCACAAGGTGCTTGGTTGTGGCTACATTATTTTGAGATGGCTGTGAGGGATGGTGCCCCCTATATGCTACCTTCGTTGTGTCTCTAATCCTTGAAATGGGACTTGACATTTGTGGTCAATTAAGGAATTTGGTGGAGACCTGGAGAAGATGCAAAGTATTATAACAGCAGAGATAGTCAATGACATTAACCTGCTCTGATGACTCTGCATTATTCAAAAGAAGCCAAGGATTGGGGAAATAAAGCAGAGGCTTCAATGGTGTGATTATTGGATGCAATCTTATTGTAATCTGAGGTGGCCACAGTACTAAACTGTATACCAACAAAGAAAGTAATTTTCATCACCTGTTTTAAACATGAGTTTGCCTTAAACTCCTACTAGCTGAACAAGATTTGACTGAGAAATATCTTCCTAAAAGTATTCAATTGCAAGTGCTTGTAAAAACTCTGGACTGCATAAATACGTTTTCTAAGGCTGAGCCTCAGAAGGGTCTCCTATAATTATGTTTCCAATGCTCAGGAGTGCTCAAAGACTGTTTACTTGTGGAAATCCTCATGAGCTGCATCATTCCCATGGGAGCAAGGCTTAATCTTAGCTCTACTTCTCCCTGTGCCAGTATGCTGACTGCAGTGCAATTTGTCAAGGTCAGATTGCCATTACCCTGATTTGGACAGGTGGTTAGTTATTCTCTCTTTCTCTTTCTCCCATTTTTACTGACAGACCTTCACAAGCAATCTCCTCTTTTTGCCATTGCATAGATCAAGGAGATGATTCTTATTAATACTGATGAGTGGTTACTGTGAGGAGCAACATACAGGGGCAACTTTGCAGTGAGGAAGGGGACAATCTGTTCTCCATTTCTGCTGCTTTAGGTCAAGTAGTGAGGGGAATGTACTGCAGCAAGAAAGATTTAAGTTAGACATAGGAGTGAAAAAACCCAATTTATAAGGGCATGGATAGGGGAGTGCTATAACAGATGTCCTCGAGAGATGGTGGTACCTATGGAAGACCGTGAAACCAAGCTGGACAAGCACTGTCAGGACTGATGTGGACAGTGTTAGTCCTGCTTAGATGTGTGCAAAGGATTGGAATTTGTACCCTTTCCAGGTCCTCTCCACAGAGAAGTTACTTTGCCACACAGAGCCTGGTTTTAGGCAGTTAAACTGCCATTACTTCTACATGAACTTGGATACTTCTGTGTTCCTGAGGCTGGACCTGGTACACATGAGCACCCAGGTGGATGTGAGCTCACACTTACCCTCCTTCCCTGCCCCTTTACACAGCTGGTGCAGTGCCACAGAAGCAGGTTGTCAATGGCAGCTGGGTGCGACACATTCAGCACTTTTCTCCTCTCTATAGTGAAGTGTCTTTTAATGTGTTCCAACAGCATGCAGGCAGGAGGAACTGAACTATAAGTAGGAGGCAGGAAGAATCATTAGTTAGGAAGCCAGCCTGCAGCTTCTGTAGTCTTGGTTAAACTACTGTGCTTTTTCAAACACGATGCTTTATAAACTCTCTTTTGCTCTTATAAACTCTCTTATTTGTTGTTTCTGCAGTTCTTACTACAATGATGCTCTGAGGTGGTAGTGTACTCCTGTAGTAAGTTATAGTGAAAGGGAATATCCATGGATATATTACACCTCTGCTCCATCCCACCAAATTAGAAATATTCTAAGAGTGTGAAGAGCTGCTCAATGCCTCCTTCCTAGGCCCATGCTGGGACCTGTCCCAGGCTCTCTACACCCTCTCTTTTTGTGTTTGCTCAGCTAGGTTGTGGCTTTTAGCATATATATCAAACTAAGCAAACGAAAGCGCACAGTAAATGTGGTCTACATATGATATAGTTTCTTCCTGCCTTTTCAGGTTAGAACATTATCTGCACACAGCCACGAAGGAGTATGAATATACAGATAGGAAAAACTACTACTGAACTATTCTACAAGCTACCTAGCACCTGGAGTCATTGTAGTTTTCAAAGGGACATTTAAAATACTGCATCAATACAAGTGATGGAATACACCCGGGATGGGAGTGAGGTTTCATATGTATCATTTGGCAATGATGTATAATGGGTATAATATTTGTAGCAGCTGTTAGGTGCTCTGAAGCTACACTACATTTATGGAATTTTCCATTGAGCTCTAAATATTCAGGTCACATACACAGTTAAATTTCCAGCAGTGGCAGTGCAGATAAAAGCACTCCAACCGTATGCCATAATTGTGCTCTATTTAGAGAGTGCAGCAACTCAGGCATTTTCACAGCAGTCGTCTTAGATACGGTATACATTCTGCTTTATAAATGCCAATTCATTAGCACATGTAGCACGTAGCATGCTGCTCCTAAAAAAAAAAAAAAAGAAAAAAAAAAGGGAGTGCTATGTTTCAGTGAGGAATAAACATACAGAAAAAACCTGTTACTTAGAGGAGAAAAAGAAAAATGGAGACAAATGTCAAATTCAGTTTCATCTTTTATACAAAGATTCGTAGCATATCAAAGTCCATTTTGTAAGAGGTTTCTAATAAGTGGCAGTAATTGGAGTACCCATAAATTAATATTAAAAAGACTTAATTGATTGGAAATTTCCACTTCAGGATATTGAATTGCAATATATGGAATCTGCAACAGAAATGGTATATCATGGATAGGACATGTTTTTTTAATACAGTGAACAAGCCTGTTTATTTTGTAATTTGTTTGTAGCTATGCTAATCTAGCTACAATTCAAGGCTGCAAGAAAGACAGCATTATTTTTATACTTCTTCATGCTAGGTTTTCACATTCAGCAAGCACTAAGCCGGCAAGTCTGACCAAAACCAGATACTAAAAATAAAGGAAAAATCATTCTATCACTGCAATGAATTAAAATAAAACAGAAAGAAGAAAACACTGGAGCTAAACCCCAGGTTTTAGCTCACTATTCTGAAGCGGCCAGGAAGGCATATTCACCTGTACTACTATCAGTTTTGAGACAACCAGCAGTGCTATGTGAGATCCAGTATTCCTGAAAAGTAGGTCAGCGCAGTCAATTGGATTGAGTTTCCAGTCTTGTTAGACTTATGAATAAAATATTTTATACCTTTTTCTATAACTGTGATCCATCATGAACAGTAGATATATTAATCTGTTAAAAGATTTATTATGATTGCAAAATCTGCCCATGACCAAAATGTGGATCATTAAACTCTATTTGCAAGTCACCTTTTTATGACCTTTATTTTGTAAATTCAGTACATATTAGAGGAATGTGGTGAAATACATTGACCTTGCACCTTCTTTGTGCTAGAAGTCCAAATGAAACAGAGTGACTTTTTGCTCTGTCCTTTGCCCTTGTCCTGTCATTTTCCCATAGTATTTGGTTAATTTGTCCCATCCAGAACTTTAGTCATGCCTCACCTAAGGAAACCTCAAGGAGGTCTGTGCAGAAGTGACAGCTGGCATCAAGGCCAAAGCTGGAACATACCCACAACCCTTGGTTACTGGATATGTTTTCTGGAGACAAAAAAGCTAGTTAAAAAACAATATTGATGTCTCTGGCAGATCCGGCAGAGGAGCTTTAAAATATTACTGTCCCCTTAGCCATTCTTTTTCTCTCTCACAGGAACTTACAACTCCCTTGCCGCAGCTGGGAGAAGGTAACACCTGATTCACCTCCCCAAATCCAGCTGACAGCAGGGTGTACAGGCCTGAATTTCCAGCAAAAGAGCAGCAAAGCCTTCTCCTTGGAGTTGTGCACTGGACAGGAACATGGTCGCTCCAGCCTGCTTGCCTTTAGGTCAGTCAGCTGGGGAGAGCAATGGGAGCCAACGTACCGTGCTTGCCCTACTTTGCTCAGTGGGAACCAGGCTGTGCGCTGGCTGCAAGTCCTGGGCTGGGTCATGCCAGGACATGGGGCTGGCAGAAAAGGCCAGGGCTCTCCGAGACTCCTGGAGAGAAAACACAGCTGCTGCGTGGGTTTCTTTCCACACCCCTGCACCTCAGGCTGTTGACTGCCGTAGTTTAGGTTTGCTGTCCTTCCTGTGCACACCTGGCTCATCTGTCTGGCAGGGGAACAGGGCAGGAGCATCATGTAGCATCTGAAAGGAAGCAGAGACTGATTATCCTGCAGGTCTCAAAACTCCTGATTTTTTTCTACCCTCAACATCCAGATTTACTAAATTGCCAGCCACATCAGAAGGAGACAATTCTGCTGGGTGACACCTACTTAAAGCATTGCTCTAATTAGAGCCAAGGAAGGGCAGGAGAAAGTGGAAAGCAGAGAACCTAGTCCTCTTTCTGCAAGAGAACAATGCCTTACACAGCAATTACAGTAACTTACTCCCAGTTTCAAAACACATAGCTGATTCTTGCCATTCTAACAAGATTTTGATTTTCGAAGAGAAGTACCAGTTTTCTTTCATACCATGCAGAGTGTGAAGCTTTCGTGGAATAGCACCCAGCCTCTGTTGGGGGTCACCTTCCAGCCATCTGCTGTCAAAAGGACCCCAAACCATCATTAATTTCCAGGATCACTTAACTCACTAAAATTGTTACAAGAATCAAACAAAATCTTCACCTTAGGAAGTATCTGGACATCAAATGCCATGACAAAATGGATCTCCACAATTTCTATCCCAAAACCTTTGACTAAAAAGATCTCCATTGCTTTGGGCTTATTATAGAAATGTTTAACCTGGGTGCCACAGGTGCAGAGAAAAACCACAATCATGGGATAACAGCAAGACATTTTTAACAGTGGCATGCAATGCCTTAAAATAGTGCAGCTCAAACAAACTCAAGAAGTGGTTTTCTTCACCTTTCTTAACAAAATTGCAGATACATTTGAATTTGCCAAGACTTTTTGATTTATGAATGATAAATATGAAACAGTGATTAGAAGCTACAAACAGAGCTTGATCATCCATCCAATTCAATTTTCAACCATTAGTGCAAGTCTGCCTTGCAGCTAAAACAAGCAGAAAAAGTTTCTGCAAAATCCATAAAAGAAGAAACAAGGCAGCTCTCACTGACCGATTTGATTCAATTTTGCCACATTCCTCTGTCTACAGTCTGCAGCATAAACTAAAAAAATATTTAAAGCTGAGCAGTCTGAATATGGTCTAGCAGCATGTAGGTCACCCGATCAGTTATCTGACAGGCCTGGCACATAAGCTTCTGAGTTAATAAACCTCGTGACTGTGTGGGTCAGTTTCAGCACCCAAAACTAATGAAAACAAGTCATCAGCTATTTTTATTTAATTTTTAATTTTGGCACACTTTTCCACACAGAAGAAGAATATAGAAAGAGTTCATCACAAAAGTACAGACAAAAATTCAAATACTGGCTCCCTTTAAACAGCTGACAAATTGTACAGAACTAACCTTCACGTCCTTCTAAGCCAAGTCTCTCTAATCTTTCAAATCCAGTTCAATCTTATTATCGACTCACTTGGCAGAATTAATAGACCTAAATGGGCGCTTTGCCAAGTTTTCTTTACACTCAGTTTCTGTTCTGCCAATTCAATTACAATTTTTTTCTTTATAAAGCTTGATCTTATATAATGAGTTAATATAAGCATAAAGACTGAAGAAGATACAGTCAACTACATTACAGGCTAAAGAGGTAAGTAGTCTTATAAACTTTAGAAAAGGATCTTAGACACATATATTTATGCTGCGATAGATTCAAATCTACATAGCACATAGAAAATTAAACAATCAAACTCATCCAATTCTATTGGAGATGAAGATTTTTTCATTTTCACATTGCAATACCAAAAGTAAATGGTGCTAAGTGGAAATCTTTTAGTTCTGATTTGGATAATAAGAAATTTAGCAACTTTGCCTGCTCAGTCTGGAACACCAAATTGGTTGTAACTTCCATATTTAGCACCAAACTAAAAATAACTTGGTTATCTACTGCTAAATCACTGCTATTCTCAGCATGGCTTTTAGTAGAATCACTTAGGCCACACTGGGAGGCATAACAATTGTAAAGTGTTCTGTTAATAATGTCCTAATGACCTGAGTTCAGAGCAAAGACATAAGCACAATCCATACTTACGTGTTGTTCAGGAACCTGTTTACATGTGAAATATTGTTACCATAACTATGGGTGTGAAGAACATGATTACTTGTGTGAGGGTAACAGGATTTCTGCGGAGTTTTCAAAATCTAAGATGTTACCATTATGATCAGCTGTTTGAAAACTATCAGTACTCTTACTTCTTCAGATTGGGACATGGCCATTACAAGCTGAGCTGTTACCTGTGCACAGACAATATTCTCAAAATCCTTGTTTGGAAAAGGTGAAGAGGTGCTTTGAATACTGTATGAATGGAGAATTCCAGACCTATGTACCTAAACACTCACTACAGCTAAAACATACTGCACATGAGCTAAGGCTAAAGGACTCATGTTGTAAAAGGATGCAATAAATCACTGCACTGAATGAAGAAGAAATTTTTTTTTATAAAATTGGCCTTGAGATTTGATGCCATTTTCCACAAAAAAAATAATGCTATTATTTCAGCAGTTAGATGGTGGTGTTTCCACCATACTTGTTCTTAAGTAAAAATGTTATTCGAAAGTACCCACATTTATTACTAGACTTTTCGCAGGCTTCCAGTGATCTCATGAGGAAACTTTGTCTCTTCTAGAGACAAGCTATGCTTGATCAGCAAAGATAAATTTGACTTACTGTTTTCTACTAAGGTTCCTTCCTGCTCTCTGGCACTACTTATGAGAGAAAGCAAAAAGGTTTGTGGTTTCCATTAGATCAGTCCTTCCATCCTTAAAATAAAAGCTTGTATTACATATAGATAGGTAGACTTGTAGGACAACTATCATTGCTATGTCCTGTGGAATGGTAATAGTCTGGGATGGCGACATAAAATGCTGAGGAAACACAGCCTAAGTTGATCTACATCCACTTTTTTCCATTGTGGTTCACAAGCCCTGGCACAGACCATTATGATGTAGCAGTCGTTTTGCTGAATAATGCACCTGTGTCTGGTACTTTCGTTATGTTTCCTCCCATCCAAAGAAAAAAAGAATATGAAAATCCATAAAATAATTTTTAAACTTTTCCTTCTGGCATTGCAATTTTAATAATAGGCTCAAGCCATGATGGAAGACCCAAGTAATGAAGGAAGGACAGCTTGGCAGGTCAAGCCCAGGGCTGCCCTCACAGCTGAAAGTGTTTCTGAGATGGTGAGAAGGTTCACCACTTCCACAGAAAATCCCTGCTCTGATCTTATCTCAGCTACCAGCTGCCTGTCAACCAAAGCCCACCCCTTGCCTCTCTCTATGCCTTACTCCTGAAATGGTGGTAATAGTCATCTCTGTCAAGGACAAGCTCTGAAGCTTTTATCAGTTAAAAACCACAAGACATCAGGATGTACCCAGGCTGTATGATGCTGACAGTGAGTTGGTTTGAGTACCTAGCTCCACTGAGTCCTCAGATGAAGTGCTGAGCCATCTCCCACACCAGTGCATGGTAATTAAACACTTTTGTGTGCATGACATAACCTTGTACTACCTATGGAGATTGCCAATACCAGGACAACAAGAGGTGCATATAGATTGTTGAACAGAGGCACATGCCCAGACCCTTGGTACACTTGGCTCTTTTGGTCCATTGCTAAGAAAAATCAACTTGCTTCCTTTAATTGAAGCAGGAGTTTGTGGTCTCGTACAAGAATGGATGTTGAATTGAAGTTGTACACTTTCTATTCATGTGAATGTTTAACAGAGGGACTCTAGAAAATAGCAGTGGTAACTGACCACTGGTTCTTCTGATCAGTTCTTCTTGGCTTGCTTTTCATTCTAATTAGTGCAATAATTTAATTAGCATAACAGTTCATGAATTTTTTTGTGGATCTATTTTGCACATTTACCCCTATTTCTGTTACTGACCTCATTTGGATTTTTCACAGTATGTACACATTCTTTTTAACAGATTTAACCACTATGTGTCATGTGGCAGTGGAAAGAAAATTCGGTCTCAGTATTCTCAATATTTAACAAAAAGCATTTGAAATAACAATAAACCACACATGTGGCAAAACCAGAAAAGAGCAGGGCTCAGCAAACTAGGAATTCTGTCTGCAGTCTGGATTGATTGTGATTGAGAAATCTGCACAGACTGTGCTTGAGTCAGGGCCTGAACTAAAAATTGGCTGTTATATTCCACCAGTTTATCTTACAAGTTGGTATTTTGCTTATTCCAAGCAAATTATAGGACTTGCAAAGACCAGGCTTTCAGTGTCACGACTTGGAAATGTGTTAAATGATACAATCTTGTGCGTACAATGTAAAAAGTGTCAGAAATGATCATTAGATAGTCTTACCATTTCTGAAATATATTTTCTTCAGATTTCCTTTCATTCTTCAGGTCGATTTGAGTTCTACAGAACAATCCAAAGCCCCCGTCAGAAGACAGTGGCAGATGGCCCAAGTGCTAAGTTTAAAATTCCTCTCTCCAGCTCTTTTTGAATAGTTTGAGTGTGGCCATTCTGATGGGAGCATATACAGCCAGCTAGTCACTGCATGGGGAATGGGGATCTCCTGCTTAATGGAAATTCTTAAATCCAGCCTGTGTGTGTGTGGGGACATGCTTGAGTGTTTTCCAAGGAGCCAGCCCAGATGGGGCATGGTGGGCATTGCCCCACAGCAGGCGTCACCAGCTCGGCCGGAGCCGTGGGGCCTCCCTGCGAGTTAGTGCCCCACGCCATGGGCTGTGAGGGGTCACCGCCATGGGCAGCCCTGAGTGCCAGGAGTCACCCAGATGGATCACACGGATATGCCCACCCTGTGCTGAATCATCTGGTGCTGAGTTGTTCCAGCCCTGAGCATCCCTGTGAGGCACATCAGCTGCTTGGAGTGCAAAAGATAAGGAACTAGTGAGAGTTTAATGATAAGCTCATGGGATGTGGAAGTGGGATTTGGCTGAGCTTCTGCTGGATGTTTATCAGAGTCTGTGGCATATAAAAGCAGGCAGACTGCTTCCAGATCTAAGCCAGATATGGAAACAATTCAGGTGTTTTTTGTGTGGCACTGCATTTATAGGTGCAATTCAGCAGCTTCAACTTTGGTCTGTGTCTGCAGTAGGTGATGACCTGCCAGAGCCTTTGCTTTTGCAGCAGGTTACTCCCCTGCTTGGCTATCAGCTGCTTACAGCCACTGGTGAGTTGACTACAAGTCCCTCTGCCATCTGGATGCCTCTCATAACGGGTGCATTCCAACTAAGAAGATACAAACATGCTAGTGTACTGTATTAAGCATAAAAGAGAGCTGCCCGATAGAAATTATACACTCATTGTCATGTTTTCCATTCTTGGCATTATAAAACACAGACAGTTGTCCACATAATAAAAAGGAGGGAAATATTACTAATATTACTGCAGCATAAGTTTATGGTTCTCTTTTAAGGAGAAGTTTTATTACTCTGGACAATGGGTTTCTGTATTAATGCTATGGGTGAACATTTTTTCATGTATCTAAAGCACAGGTAAATTTTCGAACTCATTCCAATAGGAAGGTACAGAAACCACAAATGTAAATGACTTAATAATGACAAATTCATTACTAAAACGCTCATTAGTGCCTGTTAGGTATCTGGATCCAAATGTCAACTCCAGATAAACATGTTCCTAAACTTGAAACTACTGGAAAGGGAGGTGTTCCTGTGAAAGAAACATTGTGCAATTGCTTTGCTTTTAATTAGCTTTTCTTAAGCTGACATCTCTGATACCAGATACCAGACCAGATGAAGACTCGCTCTGACTGAGTAGAATTTTAAATATTTGACCTTCCTCTCATGTAATAACTTATCTCTTTCCAAATATTTAAGACATACTTGATGGTAATGTCCAGTATGTGCTTCCAGGTGATGCCAAGCAGGATTTGCTGAACATACACCTTTGCCCATGTCATGTTTTCAAAGGGATTTTAGTGAAATGCCTGTGGGGGCCAAGTTTGGTTAGCATCATCCAAAAGTTTGGTCATTGGCTTTTTTTCTCATTTGTCCAGGAAAAAGACTGAACTCACCCAGGTGAGATCTGTACTCTTCAGAAAGCGGTGTATGAGACCTTGCTGTGCTATGAAGAGATATGGAGTCCACACCACCTAGCTCTGGAAAAGCATTGCCAGGGTTTGAGAAGATCTTGCAGGGGTTAGTAGAAGACAGTGGAAAATGGACTTCAATTTCTCTAAACTGGTATCATGCTCTTACACAGAAAATGAGACTGTAATGACAATGTCTTGAAGAAAGGCTCTTCCTGCACAACCTTTGGGATGCTGAGGGGCTCTTCCACCACTGATACATTTGTTAGGCATGACAAAGGGGAAAGTGACCCACTCTGGCATGACAACTGTATTGCTTATGTGATACTTCAGCAAAATGGAAGCATGTTACAAGAGTTTAGTGCAGAGAAATTAATCAGTGTTTTAAAATATATAAATAGATTTCTGCTAGATATTTCTAATAAAGCTAGAATTGTTCAGCAGGCTTATATTGGTATTTGTAAATAATGTCGGGGAGGAAGGGTGTCACTATAAATTCAGACAAAACTTTCAATCAGTTTCTGTCATTTATGGTTTAATGTTTCAACCATTTATCCAGTGGACAGTTACAACAGACACTGTACCAAGGGAGAAATGGCAAGTGCTGCCCCTGGGAGGGAAGCACCTCTGCAGCAGCCCAGGCTGGGGACACAGGCTGGGTAGCAGCTCTCTGGGGCCCTGGTGGGCAGCTGAGCATGGGCCAGCCCTGTGCCCAGGCAGAAAAGATGGCCAGCAGCCTCCTGGGCTGCACAAACAGGGGCACAGCCAGTAGATCAAGGGACATGAGTTATCAGACCACATCCAGTATACTGGATCCAGTTGTCCCCCACTCTGACCTGGCACAAGAAGGACATCAATAAACTGGAGTGAGTTAGGGGGTTGATTAGGGGCTGGAGCACTTGCATCATGAGGAAAGGATGACCAGGCAGGAGTGGAGAAATCTCCAGAGATGAGATGTTCTCACCTCAACCCATGTTCACATTATGTGGTTTTATTGGCTTAGCCAACAGAGGAGGTTCCTCTACCCACTCTCGTCATGCCTGTTTGGTCTAATGATGACAGGAGTTATTTCTGCTTAACTGAGTTGCAGGTTACCCATTGGTTATCTAATTGATAATGAGTTGTGAAGGCCATGAAGAGTTTATTTTTGATTAAAAGAAAACTAGACTTTTAACAGAAAACTGATTTTCTGAAGTAACAGTACTTCCCTCTGAGCTGTTTTCCTTCCAGAGGCTGAGGGTTACTGACAAACTGGCAGGTCCTGTGATTGGGACTGCTGGCTCCTGTTGGCTTCAAGCAAAATCAGCCTTTAACCTGTCCATGTTGCATTCTTATTTTAAAAACAATGACAACCTATACACCTAAGCTTTCAAATTTTGCAGCCTCCGTAAAAATGACACAGAGGAGGCAAAAATTCTCCAAAGGGAAGAAGACAACTGAATGAGGTCTCATATATTTTAGCCACATGGCTTAATTACTAAATTCTTGTATAAATAGGAGAAGCAGCAGTGTGCTACACATTTGATGAGTGACATCTGCTCAGTTTTGGAAAGAAGTGTCATAGTTCCTGCTTTCAGTCAAAACCCGATTGACCTACTTCAGTCAAAAGACCTGTTGAAATCACAACCTGTCCCTGACCACAGCCTGACATAACCTATTTCCATCGTGCCCCATGGTGTGGTGCTCTCCTTCTGCTGTGTGTCCAGCACCCCAGCAGTGCTGTGCTGGGAGCATCGACCTCCACAGGAAGGACCCCAGTCCTGGTGGCTCTCTGCTACTGTTTTTCCCCTATAAAGAGATGATATACAAAGGACAAGACAGTCCACATCCAGCAATCTGAAGAGGCTGCATCTGATACCTCCCTTGACTTAGTCTGCTTGCAAAGGGACTGCAAAGCAGGTTTTCTGACTTGACCTCTCTTGCTGCCCCAGGAGACAGCTCTTTCAAACTGCTGCATGTAGAAATACCCAGCTTCTCCTGCAGGCTGCATCCAAGACTTCTCTGTGAGACCCAAGTGTCTCCAGGAAAGCATCATGATGTGTAACCTGTCAGGACTTGTGTTCTCTTCTGGTTATAGATGAAAGCCATTCCAGTCATGGGAGATGCAGGCTTTCAACATTTTATGGGTACAAACCTTAAAGTTTGTAACCGAAGAACCAACTAGAAAGATTACTAAACATGGTATAACTTATCTATGTCTAATCATTAATGAACCTTACTGAATTTTTAAATAACTCAGCACTTTTTGGCTATCAGGACTCCATGTTCTACAGGTATTCAGAGGCTGCAGTTTTCCTATTAATATTTTCTACAGTCAAGCCATCAGTTTCATATAATTTTATGAAATCTGTATCAAAGTTGAATGATCTTGTAATGAGCTGGTACTGATGCAACCTTTGGTGAAGTTTTATGCATTACCTATGTTGCTTAAATCTCATGTGCCTGATACTCTAAGCAGCTTTGATCGGACTGTGAGATGATGCAGCTGATTCCATTTCAAAACAATATTTAAGGAACAAAATTGCCACCAAATATGACTTTGGAAAATTAGAGTTTCTCAAGGAAAATGTAAGGGACTGACAGCTGGATGCCATTTTATAAGAGCTCTTTTTCCAGTATTAAGCATTTACAGTGCAGGTCAGTATGGAAGGTCTTTTATTTTTCAGTCTCCAGGGTGAGAAAATAATTGCTAAGTTTCTTGGCAATACTACCAGGGGTTGGTGGAAGACAGCAGATATTACACTTCGGTTTCTTTAAGCCTACAACAAACTCTTACACATGACAGGGTTTAAAAGGCAAGTGCTAGGAAAGAGACCTCTGGAGATCCTGTCTTTAGTTACCAGTGTGTGAAAGAAGAGGTCAAGTTTGTTCTTGTGGCTCTAAAATGGACTCTTCCACTAGAGGGAAAGGTAACATTAAAATTGTTCAGCCATTTAGAGTGTTAGGCAAATGGAAATATGCAACCTTCTGTGGTATTGCAATTTAGCAAAGGTCATTGAAGTGCTGGTTTAAAGGAGTGGATCTCCACACTCAAGCACTTGTGGCTGGCTCTCAGGCTGGTGTCCATCAACTTAGAGTACAGTAATTCACTCTGTATCCAAAAGGACTAAAATCTGAATGATGCATTATTTTTATCTAAGTTAATTTCTTCCAGTTTTTCATTATACTTTGGATATCATGTCATAGTCATAGTTTTCTGTCTCATTTTGCCTGACAGGCTGCAACATCATAGAGCTGGAGGAGGCTTGGGTCTAACTTGGCAAGCAAGTGGTCCACTCCTTTTCTCAAGGGTTCTGCCAATCCCTGTTCTGCTCTCTGTGCAAGCCCAGGGTGATGTTTTTGGGGATGACCCAAGCCCTCCTCATGTCTTAAACTGATTTTGCCAATGATGCAGTGGGAGGCTCAAAACTCTTTGGATCCCCTTCCCACCAGTGGCTGAAACTAGAAAACCAACTGAAAATCCTGTCTCATTTTCCCGGCTTGTGAGCTGAGGTGCTTCATCATGACTTGATGGAAACAGATTAATGCTCATATGCCAGTTAATGTGTCCTGGGTGGGAACACTGCCTTTACTGTGTGCTGTGCTCTGGTACACATTTGCATATGCAGCTAAGACTTCTAAGGCCATATCCTATATTTCTGAGCATGAAGAACTGCTCCTCTGTGGTGGGATTTTTCTGGGGCAGAATTTTCCTGTTTCTCTGAAAATGCAAAAGGAATCGCAATATTTATGGGGCTCAGAGCATCCTTCTTTATGCTCTTTCTACTCCATACTTCTTCCATGAATTGCCTTCAAAATTTGCTGTTTGAATTTTAGCTTGTAACCTCAACTGGATTAGTCAGTGCATTTAAAGCATCCCTGTAGCTGAGTTAAGGATTCTTGTATAATGACAATTTATGACCAGGAAGCAGTACTTCAGTTATATGTCAATTAAATTTTACAGTGATTATAGGGTCACAGAGACAAGTTTTCTTTTAAAAATGAAGCCAAGACTAGAATAGCATGGGTAACATGTTCATATTTTGTATCCATAATATACCACCTAACAGTGCTAGCAGCCTGGAGCTATCTGTTTTTGTGGCACTGCTGAATCTGGAATCAGCAATTGCTCTGATTCTTACAGGTACAATTAAGCAAAAAACCAAACAAACAAACAAAGGGGAATTCCAGCTTCGATTCTTCTTTTTCCTGCTTCCTTGAATGACATTGTGTCAAAAAGTGATCTGGTTCTTTTGCATTGCTGAGATTCCCTCATTTCTTTCTTTCAGGAGAAATAGGACTTGGTAATAGCAATAGGTATGCAAAAAAGGAGGTAACTGAGCAGATGTGCAGAGAAAATCACCGGGCAGAAATCTCCCCCTGGGGCTAATAGACATATTGTATATGAACTCTGCATAAAAGCTCTGTATCCCTTGGCTCTCTGACAGCAATTATGATCAGCCTGCAACCAAGCAGCTTAAAAGACTGCTCAGCAGCTGCATTTACTCAGAGTTCCCAGAGGTGGCCGTGAGTCAGTAGAAATAAACCCAGACTGTATGACTTTGTGCAGCCTTCTGCTCACAATTACAATCAAGATAGATGGGAGACACTTCTGTGATTTTTTTTTTTCCCCACAGAGGGACTCTTTGGGGATCACACATGCGCCACTGCAATTACACTACAGCAGGTCAATAGCAGGACAGAAAACTGTGGTTAATGAATGATCCAAGATTACCATCAGTCAGCGCAGTGCCATTAAAAAAGGGATGCAGAACTACATGTAGAATTGCATGAAAAATATTGTCCAGAAGGCTCTATTTCCATAGAAATATCCCTTTTCACCCCTTTCCCCCCAGGTCCCAGGCAAACTCTGTACTACAAATGTCTACATGCCTCCATACTTAACTCCAACACCAAACACAATGACCATAGAAAGAGGTTGATACCAAGCCTAGCACAATAATGTCTTTAGATTGCACTGCCACTATATCTAAACAGCACCTGCAGGAATGACTGCGGTATCCTAGCATAGGTATTACATCTAGGTTATATAATACTAGTTTGAACCAAGCTCAGTAGCAGTAACAGGCTGGCAGGGCTTGTTTACTCAGCTTATGTTGGAGCGTCTTGGTCTGTTGCAGTTGGCTGACACCATGACAGGGAGCTGGGCAGGTAAAAGCCAATGTAGGTCAAGACTGACATATCAGCAATGCTGATTTAGGACAAGTGAGATTCGGACCCCTAATTCTCATTGTCTTGTCACGCTGGTACAAATGGAAATTAAGATATGTTTTTCCAAATTAGTATCCACAAGAGAAGAGCTGGACTCACAGTGTCTCAATCTTGTCACACTGTGCTCTTGAGCAAGACGTCAGCACACAGCCGAACCAGTTCCCAGTAGAAATCAAGTTCATCACCAGTTACCATTGCCCCATCCTATCTTTTTCCCTCTTCATAGTTCAGCCCTGGCACCCTCTTTCCAAAGACTGCAGTAGTGTACGTCTGACATGGCTTCACCACCCGCCATGTCCAGTTAAGGTCTACTCTCTATTCTGATGTGTGTGCTTTCCTGTTATGAAGTTAATACAGCTAGACTCAGGCAATCTCAGCTGTTACTGGGAACTGGAAAGCAACAGAAGTGGTGCAGCTGTTATAGATGCTGCCCTGGAGGTACTGCACGACA
Source organism: Caloenas nicobarica (assembly GCF_036013445.1). Classification (NCBI taxonomy): domain Eukaryota; kingdom Metazoa; phylum Chordata; class Aves; order Columbiformes; family Columbidae; genus Caloenas; species Caloenas nicobarica. The sequence continues at coordinate 34,233,233 of NC_088245.1, forward strand.
TTAAGGACATCAGGGAATAAAGCATCTATAGGCCACACAGATGAGTGAGAAGCAAAGAATGTTAAAAAGATCTATGATGAGAGAAGTCCCACTACATTGTGTTTTCTCAACACAACACAACCCCAGAGGAAAATGAGTGTGAGGTCTATGTGCCAGTATGGGACAAAAAGTACATGCCAAATTACTCAGGAATAGACTGATCACCCTGTGTTGCCCAAGTATTCCTTCCAGGACAATAGTACAGCAACAGAATGTGTCAGTCATGAGTGCAGGTTTCAAGACACTGCAAATTATCCCACAGCTGCTAGCAACATCAGAGTTATACCACTTGGGAACCACAGTGATGTTGGTTTGAAGAGTTCCTGCGTTCCCTCTCCCTGAAAACACAAATCTGGATACTTGCTACTCCAGGCCACAGTGCACCATATTTTTACTTGCATCATTTGTTGGCTGCCTTCTTCCATGTGGTTTCTACCAGGATGATTTCCATCAGTTAACCATATATGCTGTGCAACAGCAGTGTTGTGTCCACATGCTAGTATTGCTAGGGAACTGGATTTCAGCCAAGACAACTAACTGTTATAGAGGACTTTGGGAAGAGAGAGCAGTGGTAAAATTAATAGTTGTTGATACAGATAGACAACCTGTGCTGGTAGCAAATGTGCTACTGAGCATTCTGTCTTACCCTTGTTCAGGCTTGCCTGTGTTGAATATCCCAAATGAGACTCAGTATGCAACTTCAAATGAGTCAGCAGGGCTGACTCCACTGAGAGACTGTGATTGCAAGGCCTGTAGGCAGACCTGGGGCAGCCTGCAGTTTGGTACTGAAAGCACTTGAAGTGCTGGACCATAAGCTCCACGCCAGATTGGAAATCTTGTGCGATGCTGTATGCATAGACGGCACCCCAATCCTGGCTAGCAGTGGCGTTGCGACCGGCACCAGAATGGGTGAGGAAGGTCTGTTTGTGCCGCAGTCGCATATCAGTCTGACTGCAGAGGGAACTTATCCTAAATCTACCTGTGCTCCAGAACGCACATGCATCTTTTCTTTACCAGTCTTTTTGGTGTCAGAGTCAGGAGAAATCTGTCTGTTTGGACAGTAAATTCTTTGACGCACCCAGAAGAGTACAGTGTTTATAGTATATCTGCTCATTAAGTACCCAGCAGCAACCTGTTTTAGTTGAGAGCTTTAGATATTAAACAGCAGCATTCCTAAAAAGCTACCAAAGGAGAGGTCGGTCTCCCAGCCCCTGCAATGTGTCTGAAGACAGCTTCCGTCTGGTTCACCCTCCTGCTGGCTCTGCTGTTTTTGCAGTCTCAGCTGGGCACTGGCCTGGTTTCCATGGTAGGAACAGAGAGAGCCCTTCTGCAGTCTAGCCTGGAAAATCTAGTCTGGAAATTCAGATGGATAGGTTGTATAAATTGCCGTCCTAATATTACTGCATTGGATGATTACCAATAATACGTCTTCCTATAGCACAGTGACATCTACAGTCCGTGTTTAAAATGAGGATATTTCACTACTGACATACTGTTACGCACTTCAGGTCTGTTCTGCTTAAAAAGAAATGCTGGCATTGCCTGTGATATCTAAGTGCTGTATTGCAGGATGTTGCCAATGCAGCATACTCAAGTTCTGGACCAGCAGGACATGAGCTAGCTCCAGCCTAAAAGCTGTATGACTTGTTACTGTCCTCCTGAATCTGTCTTGTGATTATGCTTCCAGTAATAAACATACAGGTTCTCTATACATCTGACTCAAGGAGGTTCTCCTTTCTGTGTGAATGCACTGATGCTCAGCTCTTGTTAGTGTCTGTAATGTGTCTCAGGCATTTGGCCATCACTTCCACTCTCTGCTCTTCAGATATTTTTGTCCTGTAGTGCTCACAGGTCGTTGACTAAGGCAGGCCAATCAGATGTATTTTCCTGGGGTTCTTTACCATTCCAAGGAAACTTCCAGTGCTTCTGGGACAGGCAACCCCTCTTTGCATATCTTCCTGTATTAACTTTTCCTCCTGTCTTTCATCTGTCTAAATTTCTTGTCTTGTTTATTTAGCATTAACCCATCAGACTGGGCTTTTCCCCAAGTTGTTCTGAGCCACCTGTAATATAATACTTTTTGCTATATAAATACATAGTCAGATCAAAATGTCATCTATGTAAACTTTAGCACATTGAGCTTTTTAAAATATAAATACAGACAAAACCTGTGGGTTTGGGTGAAACACCTGGAGCTGAACCAGTTCAGACCATGGTTTGAGATACAGACAATGACTATGTTGAAAGAGTTGGATGTGGGAGATCTTTGAAGACCTTTGGTGTGGCTGTACTTTCCAGCTTTGTTCTAACCTCTCATCTACTTGAAGACAGGAAAGTCAACACTTTCATCTTCACCTTCCATAGCCTGGTTTCACACAGGTCTCCAGTCTTAAAACCAAGGAAATAGATATAGGGCTCTGAAATTTCTGCAGACTGCATTTGATATTTGAGATGCAGACAGTGTCTCGCAAAGGAGGTGCCGACTGAAAACAAATATGATCTATTATTTTCTCAACCTACCCATCAGACCCATGCTGATGCATCAGGCATGGAAGAAAACCTGGATGTTGATCATCTGTCCTGGCATTTCTGTCTTGAAAGCTGAAAATGTTCCCTTTTTGTGTATTTGATCAGGCCTAATTCCAGTAATTGACTAGGCAGAATACAGATGCTTTTGTCTAAAATGTGTGATGACATTGCTCAGCTGCTGCCTGACTTCTTGGTGAGAATAAATTCCAAGAGCACCTCACACTTTGTCTGGATGATGTAGAATAATACCTTTGCACATTTCTGAATCATCTTCCTGAATGGCTTGAACAATTTGACATCTAAATCAAATCTAAGATCAATCAGGAAACAGAAAGTAAGCACTCCTCTGCCTCTGTTTTTGACATGCTCAGTCCTGCTGCGGTTCTCAAAATGCATCAAAAAAATTGCCAAAAATGCACTCAATGCTCCATGAAGTTGTACATGCCTTCTTTTAAAATGATGATGGAGCTGCCTTTGCCATACTATCTAATTAACCTGGATGTGCATGGAAGATAGAGGGAGATACTGTGGCCACTCAACTTTTTGAGCTACCCAAGGTAGCTACCTAAGCTATAAAGCAGAGTACTCAGGGGCCTCATGTTCTTTATTTGGTCAGTGAAGGGGTTGCCTTGGTGTAACACTCCTTACTCTTTTCCTTCATGCTGTGAGATCTCAAAGCAAGAATCTCTGCAGGTGGCCTTGTAGCTTCAGCGTGAGGGGCACTTTCTTGAAGACATAGGCAGTCTTTTCCAGATCTATTCCTGTGAGAGGCTCCATGGCCTCTACAAGACGTTAAAAACTCTTTCTTAGCCTGGTTAGTCTCCTCATCTTCTCCAGCTCTTGCCTTTGGTGGAAATGAGACCTTCTGATCCATTCTAAGACAATTATGGAGTGCATTCATTTCCTATGGCATTCCAATGAATCACACTTCTTAAGATCTGAACTTTTCACTGATCTTTCAGTGTTAAAATGACTTGTCCTTGTGCTACGTTGCCTTGGACGTGTTAGATGAATACACGGTTCATTTGCTTTCAGTGCACTGACACATTCCTCTGCTATTTCTGCTTTCAGCTCTTGTTTGTCAGGCTCTGATCTTAGGGAGACTTCAGCAGTCTTATTGTTCCCATCTTCTTTTCCATGCTCTGCATCTTGAAATGGTATCTGCAATCTCTCGCAAAGCCACAAGTTCATCCCAATTCTTGCATCATCTTCCAACATCTCTTTGTCTTGACTTGCAGAGTTTATTGTGGAACATCTGCTCTTGTGGACCGTGATTTTGAGACTGAGATTTTTTTTTTCTCCTTTTTAGCCTTGGGCCTATTTTTATGTTTGTTTGGAAGACAAAAAAAATTTTTGACAAGACCAGATGTTAGTTTTTTAGAGCCTGGGGATTTTATCACTGGGACTTAGTCACTCTCGGAATGGCAAAGTTGGCTCTTTCTTCTTGGAGGAGTCCCAAACCATCATTTCAATTTCTCTTTGTGTTCAAGCTTTACATACATAAATGCTTTGTTCTCTTGTGGGATACACAGCTTCTCCCGCTGCCTTCTGCTGCTGCATTCCCACACAGTGCAGCAGGGCCACCTCTTCACTGCTGCCTGCAGTCTCCTGGTGCTGCATGACTCCAATGTGGGGGCTCTTCCTCACCTCCCACACCCAGTCCCTCCTCCCAGAGTGCTGAGCCTGCTGGTGCTGCTGCTGGTGCTGCTGCAGTGCAGCCTCCCCTGCTTTTCTGTGTTTTCATGTCTCTTCTGCCTATAAATGTTATTAGTAGTTGGGCCAGAACAAATTACCACACTAATGACTTTGGACTGTGCCAACAGTTTCACTATGCTGTTCTCTTACTTTAAGAAATTAATCACTGAGAAAAAACATAGGATATGTTAAGAAGTTTTTAGAGACTTGATATTTGAGGAGTTTCATTTACCTCCTAGAGCATTAAAATAATGTTTACCCTTGAAAGGGGGGTTGGGGCTTTTTTTTCTTCTTTTCTTCAAAGGTTTTTGTTCTGCTGTATCACCTGAAACAGCTGCACCCCATAGGTCACATCATAAACCACCATTATACATCTCTCCTTACAGTTGTTCAGAACAGCATTGAGAATACTTCCAGCAAGACTCCAAGGAAGTGGGAATACTTAGTGTAAAATTTATAAGCAAGAATATTTATATTTTTGGCAAAGATCTTCAATATTAATTATAATAAACACAAAACATAGTGGGCAGAGGAAAAGGAAACATAATCACAAGAAATATTTGCAGAGCTATGTCACTGGATTGCTTCTGCAAGGTGGTTATAAAGTGCAGTGGATTTTAAATGCTTCCAAGAAATCACCTTGTCTAATCTTTCTTATTTTCTGAGTAGTTAAGAATCTGGAGGGAGATGGTTTGAGGACAGTCATTCATAAAAATCAATACATTGCAGAAATTTCAAAGAAGATTCATCAAATGCTATGGCTGTCACAGTTAGTTTGTTGAATTACAAAACATACAGCAATCAAAGACATGATAGAACAATATAGAATGAAGGAAAGCTTTGCTTCATCTCCTGTATGAGATGAAATATTAAAGTCAAAAAGCCAGAAGCCTCCTTAAGCAGGGTAAGCATGTTGCTGGAATCAAGGAGACATGAAAATCCTGGAGGCTATAGTCGTGCCTTCCACACTTACTTTTACGAGTGTTTATCAGATCTGGGGTTGGGTGTGATATGAACCTTGGAGGATAAATTTAAAAAAAAACCTCAGGGGTCACAGGCCTCTAAAGAGTGTGTGCATACCATGGAGTTGTTAAAAATTTAGTAAGGCAACCTGCACCTCCGTCTCTGTTGGCTTAGCTGAGCAAAACCTCATTGAGGTTATCGTGCACCATTTGCCTTGGGAGAGAACTTGTCCCACTGTCTGTGTGACTTTTTTACACTCTGGCTTAAGGATTTGGCATTAGGAAGTCTTAGAATATTTCTAGACGGTGCTATAGGAAAGTTAGTCTCTTATCACCAATGGTACCAGAGTAAAACTTATTTTTTGCAGATTCCTCAGCTGAAACCAGTGGCTTGTGTTCTGGCCCTTATTAGTTTGTACCAATCACTATCATTTCTGCTACTTTTCCAAGGAAATTTTATAATGAAAGACAGCTATTAAAATGTCAATCACATCCTGTTCTTCCTAGAAATCTGCCCAGAGGCAAGGGTGGCAAAGAAACAGAGAAAAGCTGAGGATGTGCAAGCTTGAGTTAGAAATTGTGGCTTTGTCTCTACTGACAGTAGGCAAAGTATTTTGGAAACTCAGAACTATATGAGAGAACATTACAGAGGATGACCTTGTTCCTAAGACTCTTAGGCCTGAAGATTGTCTTGTCTGACTTTGTGTGTGGCAGGCCAGAGAGTGAAGGAATATAGTTGCTCCCATGACAAAGCCCTCAGAAGGCAAGGAGGAGACTACAGAGGCTAAGAAACATGACCTAAGAAAGAGTGAAGAAAGGTTGTTCCAATTCTGCATTGAAAGCGTTAAGTGTTCAGTATGCACACTTTTTCTTGAAGATAAATATTATCTTTATATTATTTCATTCTTTGGAACACTTTGATTTCGAAACAGTTATAAACTGTACAATAAAATTAAATATATCTTCTTTCCCTAAATTCAATATGACATGATATTTTAATGTAGTTAAGCTTTGTCTGTCTCCTTTTTCTGTTGTCCTTCCGGAACAACTAATTGGACAGATGGGGAGAAGGGGAATGTACAGACCAAGTCACACCAAGAGGAGAGGTCAAAAATCCCTGGTTTTATCCAAATGAAATATGATGCGCTAATGCTGTTCTACAAAATTTTTCAAGACAAAATAGCAGCACTCATCATGGATTTTGTCAGAAGTTGCTTTATCTACTGTTCTAAATGGGACACAGAATCAGCAGGTTGGTTTATGTTTACTTCATGCTAGGTCTTTTTTGGTGTATGTCATTTTTTGGCTTTTTTGTTTCTGCTGTCCCATAAGTTCATGAACTTGCCTGTTTAAAGATTCTCACTGGAATGCTGACAAGCTTGGTTGTTTTCTTTGAGGAACTGTAATGAAATGGTTTCCTGGGCTGTTATCTAACATACAGTTTAACCATCAAGTTTTGCTTTGTAAATGACAATTTACTTTTGGAGGAAGACCTACTGACTGCACAACAACAAGCCAATATGAGCAAGAAGTTAGTTACGTTGTTTTCTGTGAGAATTATTTAGGATTGCAGAATGATTTTTGCATTTCTGTTTCTATTCTGTTCTCCCTATCTGTTTAAAATATATCCATTTTTGTAGAGACATAATTTATCTCCTGGAGTCAGGGAGTATCTAAATATAATTAAATGTTCTGATAGCAGTAAATTAATCTGATGTGTTTTTTCTTTGTCTTTTTAACGTGTGTACTTTTAAAATTAGGCTTTTTTTAAAAAAAAAAAAAATTCAAAAGGTCCCTGAAATCTGAACATAGGTATCTGAAAGGAATAAGTTGAATTTCAGAAACAAAACTTTCAATACACTTTTAATAAAGGATTTTCATTTTTTTTTTTGCATAAATAAATCTTAAATGGAACAGAAATATTTTCATAAGTGATGAGTTTTTAATTTGCCACATTTAAAAAATTTCAAAAATAAAAGCAAATTTTTAGCTGGCTTGGTTTTGGCTTACTTGAAAGATTGTTGCCCCTGGTAACGCGGCATTGCCAATCTAATCTGCAAAGGTATGACATCTTCCAGATGAAGGATATCCATATTCATAAATCATTTTAAACAAAGAAACCAAATTAGACGTCTCTCGTGGTTACTTAAGATAGGGTTGGATGTATTGTCATATTACATTTCAGACTTAAATTTTTGCATTGAGACAAACTTCTAATTGCAAACAGAAAATGTATAAGCAGCAAGTAATCAAACTTTTTGTAAGTCATTGCAATTGCAAGGAAGGAGAAATTAGCAAGAGACTCATTCAAGAGATTTTATGCAAACTTGGTTAATCACTAATTAATTATTACTTTAAAAAGAATTTATTAATAAAGATGATATATGAAGAACATAAACCAGAACACTGTCTTATTGATAGGAAGTGAATGAGTGGAGCAGAAGTGAAGACAATTTCCACTGTGATTTTCTGACATGATCTGTGATCTCTTTTTCTCTTTTCCATCATGCTGGTGTTCCAGATTTTCTTCATCCTCTTTAGTGGATGTGGCTTCTGCCAGTAGTGTTGCTTTCCAGCTTTAAACTTCCCAACAATAACAAAACAAGGAGGCTCCTTTTTCTTTGGAGGTGACATTGGACTTTGCCCTCTTCAGAACTAGATCATCTATAATTTTTGTAAATCTTCCTAAAAAGTGCTTCATGTTTTGTAGTTTTAGTTCTGATAAGCCAGTACTTTTAGTTTCTTCACAAATTAAAATCACAAATGTGAAGTATTAGGTTTTTTTAGCATGATAACAGGAAAGATTTTGACAGGTCAAAGGAAGCAGCTGTTGAAACATGTGTAGGCAAGTGGCTGACATTCTCTTGGCCCTACACACCCAGAAAATCCTTAAGAATTTAACTGTTGTGTAAGAGGTTTTATGTGCAGTTTTTCAGAGCATGTCTATTTGTTCTAAGCTAACATTTGAGCAACTGATTGAAGTTCGTGGAGTTTTTTTGTTTTTTGGGTTTTTTTTTCCCCTTGGCTGACATGGATGTGCACCAAAAAAATTTAGCCAAAATATTTACCCAAAGAATTATTTACTTTGAGTCATAACACTGAAGATTTTGCTTCGGAGTAGCTGTAAAGACTTTTGAATGTCATGGTGCTGTGATACCATGACTCTTGAATTCTTTCATGAAAGAAAACAACAGAATTTCTTGCCAGCCTGAGTTATTATCCAAGACTGACACAGTTTTTTAGGGTAAAAGTGCAAAATTCTGAGGTCTAACAGCTATTACTTCAAACAATCTATTTGGTAGCAGCTATGAAAACTATCTTGACTTTGATTATCTCTGGATCACTTCAGAGAAAAAGGTAATGCAGAAGTAAAATTATAGGGCACTTTTGGAACCGTAGCTGCACACCGAACACTTTCAGAATTTCTCTATATGAACAAATATTCAAACATCTTGAGAAATTGATTAGGTCTATCAGGAGTAAAGATACTTTCTAACTGAAAATGGAAAACTATTCCAAAAACAGTCTAGGAAAATGAGTGAATTTTGACACAAATATGGCCTTATATTGAAATTTCTTTTACCAGTAAAAATGACAGTGGGATGAATTTTCTCTGCAATAATTGGGTGGAAAAATGAAAGTGGACAATCTGAAAGACAAAAGCAGAGCATGATAGGTATGCCTTTGGATAATTTTCTCTGCTAAGGTTGGGCACTTAATCCATAAATTGAAGATATCCTTCAAAAATGCTGAGTAAGAGGTAAAAGGCGAAAGTACACTTTGTTCTTGGGACCTCAAGTGGAAATTTTAGTGTTAAGATACATGTGTGTTTGGGCACAAGTCCTGGGATTAAAACACAGAAGGCTTATTGTCATAGTCTTGGAGCAACTATAAGGTCAATCTTATCTACAAGTATAGGTATAGCGTAGATGACCAAATTGAACTTGTTATTGAAACATATGTAAAAGCATGGTACCAACACTTAATTTACACAGTTCTTTCAGTCTAAGAAGATGCTTACATGTTACCTTTTCTCATGTTTCAGATCCTGAAATATTTTTTTTGTTGTTATTTAGACCACACAATTTTAAATGATGTGTTTTCCATAATTCTGTGCTCTTTAGAGAAACCCTTTGGCATCTTCAGCATTCATGCTGAAAATAAATAACACTTAGATGAAGATCTTGCTTTGTATCTGTGGACTTTATTTTGAGCTGGAACTCTGAAGCAATGTTGGAAGGGTAGGTATGACAAAACTGGAAAACATCTGTAAAAACAAAAATGAATTGACAGACTTGTTGATACATTATGAGATCCAGTCTAATGATTTAGTTTCACACAAGAATTTTTTATGCAAGGCCAGATTTAGAAACCTTAGCTGACATAGAGAGGTGTTCTCGAAGGCTCACTGAAATAGGAAAGACTATTTAAGGCCATTCAGTGTCAATAAAGGTACCAGAGTTTAAGCTCTGAGTTGGGAAAATAAGGGTGTGGAAGGATAAAATAAATCTGTTGGAGAGAACTGTATTTGGCTTAGTAAGGGTGGTTAAAGTAAGAAGGTTTTTTTCTCTTAACTAAAGTCAGGGTTTTCAAGAGCAGGCTTGCTAAAGAAAAGATAGTTGGAGTCCCCTTCCTTCTTCATTATTTTTGACACTAAGACTTATGTGTTAGTAGATTTAGGTAATTTAGCCATGGAACTTAGCTTTTCCATTCAAATTTGAAGAACAAGCACTTTCCATTAATTATTTTCAACTGCCTTTCTTACTCTTCCAAGCAACTATTTTTGCACTGGTGTGCCAAAGGGACAAGTAGAAAAAAAAATGAAGTCTGAATATTGTAAGAATGCATGACTCACATGAGCTGAGAATTAGCATTTGAATTTTATTCCTGCTCACATGGTTAGTGAGAGTGAAGAGAGTAAATAACAGTCATTAGGGTTAAGCATTTTGTTTGTCACTCTAATGTAGACATTTCTCAAATCTGAGCAATGAGTCAGTCTATCTCTACTTGTGCACTCACTTGTTTGAACCCAATTGGAGCGTAACGTGATTCAGAAGCAACACAGTTCTCAGAGAATTAATAAAATTTAAATACAGGGAGTGAGAACTCAGTTCATACAGTGAGGCAAGAAAGGTGTTTCTGCACTGGCTGTAATAAAGTATGAGATCATACAGGTGTATCTGGTACCCTGAATTGGTTGACTTGCCATATCCTTAATTTTGCTGGAAGTGTCATCACACAACATTTTGAGGAGGAAATGGCTACAGATGCTCAATAAGAGCTGCTGCTCTGCTGTGTTCCTTCAGGCACTCCTGAATCAATGAAAAGAGTCCATCTTGGGCCTGCCTTGTCCTCTGTCTGGTTCCCAGTTTGGAGAAGGGTAAATCTGAGGACCACATGAGCTTAGTACCCCTGCAGCCTTTGCATGGATCACCACAATGCCAGAGCACTTGGAGTCACTGGGAAGAGTAGAATATGCTAAGAAAGATTGTTCAGAGGTGGTGCCAGCCTGCTGGGTTTTTGGTTTAATTTATAGAAACAATGACCTCCACATTCTTAATTCCTGCATAGCCTTAATGTCTTATTATTAGTGTTAACCAATGATTTTCTGGAACATCCTTGAAGCCTCTCATGTTCTGCAAATGCTCCTTAGTTTCATCCAGAGGATATCAAAATACATCATTCAGAGAAATTCTCTTGAAGCCTTGATTTTCTTAGTAGCCACCTTTGCAGGTGAGTTTTTGATTCCTGGCTTTTTGCACAACACCTCAGAAACTTGTGGTCTGAACTGGAAAACATTGGCCATGGCATGGAGAAATGAAAGTTGTGCCATTTGTGCTGGGGCACGAGCTCCTTGAATACCAGTTCTTACACCTGATTTGTACAATATTTTCTCTTGCCGCATAAACCCTGTGCTAAATTTCAAGTTCATAATCTTTTATCCTTTTACATGGCACAACTTTCATTTCTCTATGCATAAAGCTACAGACTTTGTGTAAAAAAGAAAAAAGGCAATGATTTTCTGGAACATCCTTGAGGCCTCTCATGTTCTGTGAATGTTCCTTAGTTTCATCCAGAGGATATCAAAATACATCATTCAGAGAAATTCTCTTGAAGCCTTGATTTTTTTAAGTAGCCACCTTTGCAGGTGGGTTTTTGATTCCTGGCTTTTTGCACAACACCTCAGAAACTTGTGGTCTGAACTGGAAAACATTGGCCATGGCATGGTGATGGAACTGATGCTGAAACTGTACATTGTTTTGCTGTGTTCCTGGTCTTTTGCTGAGCTCTTGGTTTTGTTGTAAATTTTGTCTGCCCCTTTGTGATAGTGGTGAGAGGCAGGGGAAGTCAAAGTCGGGTTTTGGGTCTTAGGTGGTTTTTCTGAGGGAGTGGTTCTTGTACGGGGAGCCCTGTACAGATTGTCAGATGAAGCAGTCATGCTTAACTAAAAGGGGATCAGCACTTAACACACACTTTATAAAAATTATAAAATCTGAGTGCCATAGTGATGCTGCCACTTACCTGTTACCTCTCGTATTGGATGTACTTTGCCATGTGTGGTACTCTGCAAGCCTCAGGAATAAATCCACTACAGTGCAACGTTTGCTTGTTTTTGAAAGGAGTCTGATTAATGCCAAAGCCCTGTGAATAAACCTTTTTTGACGTCTCTTCCATCTTATTTATTAATACTGCTGCCAAAGCCATCTCTCCTGTCCTGGCAATACTGGTGAGATAGACTGAAGAAGTAAGATTTTAAACAAAAACAGTGAAAATTCTTTGATGAGCAAGTCAAGCAATGAAAGAGTTATTCATGCACCAGAAGAAAGTCAGCAAAAAAGATTCAAGATGCTGTAGCCTTCAGTTCTAGAAAATGAGGAAATGCTTAAATTGCCAAAGAGAAATATAAAAGGAGGAGAAATGAAAAATACAATTCTCATTTCTGTTTTAATGAGATCTTTGTGTTTTATATTTTATCTAGAAGTTCAACCCATTAGGAATTAACAGGTGGTCAGTATGTGCTCTGATTCACTACCTATTGAAGGTTATTTTCCTGTTTTCAATAGTGATTCAAATTTTCCATTTAGGGGCAAACTGTTGATTTTGGGGTTCTTTTTTTTTGGGGGGGGGAGGGAGGCAGGGTGGGGTGGGATGGATAGGGTTTGGTAGCTGGATGTCATGCCCACAGTACTTATTCTTTCTTCTGTTATCATTTGCTATTTGCATTGTGGTGTGAGTGGTGTAGTATTGTAGCACTGTATGAAGCACAAAGCTCTTCAGGGATACCCACGGTAACTTACTGGCTGAAAGCAAAGAGGGGTGTATTTTCTGTCTGATTTGAGGTGAATCAGCGTTTTCTATATAAAATCCAGTTTCCCTGCTGTATCCTATAAAACATTTGAAGAGATGATGAAAGACTAAGAGCAGAACCTTGTCTCCATGTCATAGACATATTCCAGCTCTACTCCCTCAAATCTTTTTCATTTCGTATTGTGAGATGCATCTTGTAAACCTACAAGTGAAGAACAGGAAGAAGAATTGTCATTCTGACCTAGGAGACACTCACTGAGTTTTGAAAGATCCAACCAGATAAGCACTATGTTGTCATATAGAGATATCATCTTGAGCCTAAAATCTCACGGAGGGGTCACAAGTGTTCTGAAAGAATGGTGGTGTTTCTTTTGAAATGGTGGATCACATCGCTGAAATGGAGTGGCAGCTAACAGGTCAGTAAATTCTCATTCATACTTAACTCAGGGGTTTTTCTTATCAGATTTTGATCTTTATCTTCTGGCAAAGACATATCAGCTTCCTGTTCCTATGGCACTTCTGATCTCATCCTGGATGATGTGCAGTGGCTTCCACTTCTTGCTTCTTCATGACAGAAATGTAAAACTTTATATTGGAAATCTGTGCTTTGCAATAGCCACATGGAATGCTCTACTGAACTGTCAGCAGGAAATGCAAAAGTTAACACAGTAGTAATCAAAGCAGTGCAAAACATTGACTACAGTATGTGTTTTAAGTGTAATCAGATTTTCTCCCATTTCCTGAGTGAAGTTTCCTGAATATCTTGGGCCAATGTCCAAGCCTAAAGAGAATCTGCAGAAAAAAATTTGAACTAGGTCAACTTCACTCTTCAAACTAACTTCAACGCATTAACACACTTCCACTATGAGAGGGACTATTATACACCCTGAAGTTCAAAAGACTGAGTTCTTTCATTCAAATGATGCTCTGTATCATGCTAAAATGATTACAGAGCTTGGTCACCACAAGTCTCATCCTTCAGAGTTGGTATGAATAGCCACATTAGCAGGGATATTTTATCTTGACTTATTTATCTCCTTCCAGCCTTCCAAACTTCTTAAACATCTTGTTAAACACTTGATTTAATTTACTTACTTACTGTGTCCAAAACTAAAGAATTTCTGTTACAAACGAAAGAGAACATACTAACTTTTCTCAAGTTTTTTTCCCCTTTTCCTACTATGATTTTTTTTCTATCTTCCTAATTGAAAAAAATCCCATTTTGAATTCCATTGTAACTCTTAACAAAAGGACCTGAAATATATATTATTTTATTCCACGTGGAAAACGATTCTACTATCCCAATTTCAAAATTTACGCACCATTTTGACTGTAATAGGAAAACACATCATGTATTTGCATGATTGTCTATCGTATCTTGAAGTGTATCTTATTCTTAATTCTGCATCTAAGTTAGCTTTGATAGCTGATCTTCTTTAAGAATAAAACAATATAATCAAATATTTTTGAATTAGTTGCTTGCAGTTGGGCATAGGGCAGGTTGAAAATTGTAATGTGTTTTTTCAGTCAAAAGTATTTCTGCTAGTCTGCCTGGTGGGGAAGAAAGGCCAAGGTCTGTGAGCCTGGACTGTTCTGTGATGCAGATGAGAGTTTTTCCCAAGGCTCAACAACAGGCAGCTTGGGAGCCTGGAGATCTGCTGCTGCAGAGCCAGGAGTGGGAAACTCCTGGGAGGCTGGATTTGCCAGAGCCTTGTGCCTCAGTCTTGCAGCACAAGCTCTGTCACATCTTGCTTTCTGGTTCCTTGGTGGCCAGGGGCTGAGCATTCGAAGGAGATATAATTCAGCAGAGCTAAGTGTGGTAGCCCACAAAGGCCTGATTAAGACTAGTGCCTAGTAACTGGAGAGAGGCAAATTGATGTTGAGATTATAATCCCATAAAATCACAGGATAATTCAGACTGAAAGGTTTCTCGGGAGATCACTAGTCCAATCTCCTACTCAAAGCAGTGTCACCTCTGAGCTCAGATTGGGTTGCTCAGGACTTTATCCAGTCACATCTTGAAAACCTGCAAGGATGGAGAACTGCTCTGGGCAACCTACTCCAATTCTGTCCTCACGGGGAAAAAGTTTCTTCCTGTATCCAGTAAGAACCTTAAATGTCAGACAAATTTATACCGTTGATGACTACTGGGATTGATCTGCGATATGAAGTGCTGGATTCCTCCTCTATTGTTACCTTCATGAATGGCTTTCATCGAAGATAAGTTGGTGTTTTCTGTATATCCAACAGTTCCTCGTGGCCTTTATTTTGCAACTACATGAAGAGACAGTTGATCACCTAGTTTGAGGAGCTGAATGTAGTGATTTCGACAATAAAGGAATTGTTATTTTTCCAAAACATCTTTTAATTTAAATTGCTAAAACTATAGTAATGAAGTTTACATGAATGGAAAACTCTGTTTGAGGAACAGTTGCTTTTTGTGTCTTTTGAACTTCAATACTTCTGGGACATTCCTATGCCATTTAATAAACAAGTGACTTAGAAACGAAGAATATTCTCAGAAGCAGGTGAATAACCTAGTTTATACTTATACAATGTCATTAGAAAACCTGTTACTTTAAAAAAAGCAAAACCAAAAGAAGCATCAGAGTGCTGCCTTTCATATGATGGTAAGATATATCTGGATTCCTACCTGAAAAAAAGAAAAGGAAAAAAAGAAAAAAAAAAAGGGGTGTTTCAAAAACTTCATTTGCTGAGCACTACACTGACACATTGCATGTTCAGCTAGTGTTGCATGCTGAGCACCAAAACAGCAGTCCCATACTAGGGGGTCACACAGGGGCACAGAGGTGGCTTTGGAGCTCTTCTGATGTTTTTCTTTCCTGCTGCTGCCATTATTACATGCAGTAGGGCATGTGGTCAGGGAAAGGGTCTATTGGTGGGATATATCATTGTTGTAATGATGCATTTTGGGCCATTCTGTACCCCTTGTTATCCGGAGGTTTCTGAGATGCTTCATCTCGAAAGAGAAAACTCAGCAAGATCAAGTAAGTTCAATGCAGATGTTTACAAGTCCATTCTGTAACAAACCCCAAACCAGGAATGTAATGACATCTGGTGGACTGAATTCAGTTTCCTACCATACAGAGCTGGGCAGTGAAAATGTGAAAACTTCAGATGATCCAAATAAAAATGGTTAATCTCTGCTCTTTTACCTGCGACTGCACTTTTTACACAGCAGATCCAGGCCAATGTTGATTATTTTTGTAAAGCTGTTTATCTAATTCAGCTGACATATGCATTCAAGATCTAAGATATAGTTGTGGTCTGATTCTCCATAAGTGACGGTAGCATCCTGCCCTCACTTTTGGGTGCTAGGGAGTTATGCTGTCAGAGTTTGTCTGAATTGCAGATGCTGCCTAGTTATATAATACAAAGAGATTTGACTTCAGTGAAAATTTAGGAAAAAAGGAATCTTGTGTAATGCCTACACAATTATAGAAAGGCTTTGTCTGGAGAAAAATAAAAAAAAGAAAAAAGAAAAAAAGAAGAGAAGCATGAATCTGAATTCTATCCAAGGATTGTCTTTGTAAAAGAGCTGAATGAGTCCTAGGGTGGAGATAAAAATACAGATAAAGAGAAAACAAATAATTGTTCATGGTAGAATGGAGAGATAAGGATCCATTTAGCATGTGCTTGTGTGGGCAGCTGCAGCCTGGCAGCTGCGCTGGTGATGTTTCCAACGCTGGGAGTTTACACATAAGCTCTGCAGCCCTTCTTCCCATGGCCACATTTCTTGCTCTGCTGCCTCAGAGGTCCTAATGATTCCTTCCTACTTCAGTAGTCCACCAGGAGGTTTGCAATACCTGCCATACGATGTATCGGTAATGACTACACACATAAACAAGTGATTGGTAGCAAAAGTGGACGAAACTTTGGTATTTTCTAGCAGGGGCTGATCTGGAAATAAGGTTCAGAATGAAACAGGAAAATGACTGTTTTAACTAATTTCTTAGTCGGTGGTAACTAAGGACATTCAAAGTTGATCCCTACTCAGCTTTTGCTGTGCTTTCTGGATTTCCATTGTTCCTTTAGTGAAGACCACTGCAACTATGTTTTTCTTCCGTTGGAAAAAATACTTTCTTTCTTGAAACTGTAAAAAAAATTAAGAAATATTTAAAAAATTAATATATTTCACTAAAATTTTGAGTGGCAAGTTTTGACTTTGTTAAAAAACTATGCTATTGAGAAAGATATTGATATTAAATATCTAACTAGGCACACCAAAATTTAATTTTTATTTTTAGTAAACATCGAAGATAATATTGCTGAATAAGAAATATCCAGGAAAAAAACAAAACAAACAACCAAACAAACACTCAAGTTTTTCTTTTTTATAAATAGTTTTGGAGAAACATTTTTTCCATATGAATTTGTCTTCAGAAGCCCTGCTACAGATGAGTCTACAAATACTCTGGTGTGAGCAGAGACAGTCCCGGTTTTGGCTTCCCTACGCTTCAAGGCAGCCAGGGAGCTTTGGCACTGAAACTGCAAAGAGCTACAAGACCGAATTAAGGGCTCTGACCTTGGAGCTGGACAAGGAGATGACACAGAGCTGTCTGAATCAGGTCTTGCTCAAATGCAAATAGTCAGGTGTGTTTGCATATGGACAATGTAGCACCAAACAAAAAGGTGGATGGCCACCACAAGTGTGTGAGGGTTGTGTGATGTGTTAAAGAGGATGCCAGTATCTGTGTTTAAAAATCTTTCCACAGGCAGCAAGAGTTCCCATGATCTATTTCAAAGTGTTTATTTTAGCAGTGAAGTTTGGTATTTTGGCAACACAAACAAATTTACCACTTAATGCTGGTCTGTTAGAAGGTTTGGAAAAATGTTAAAGATTACTTTTACTGTGTCTTTTGTAGTCATATTAGCTGGTGATTAGATTTTGAAGATTAAGCAGAGAGAGTAGTGATGCTGTATTTTGAACAAAGCTGTAAAATTTTAGTGTTTCCTAGTATGGCTTGGACAACTAGGACCTACAGTACAAGGTTTTTTAATCTTTTTAATCAGAAGTAAAACACATCATTGGAGAAAATGAAGTTTGTATCCTTATGGCTGTTAAGTGAGATAATGACATTTATTTTATGATCTTGACGCAAATTTCCTTAGTGATAAACTGACTAAAAAGGTTTTTTATGTAAACAGCTTCAGGTGAAGTTGTGATGCAGTGGTAACCCTTCCATACTATTTTGAAGTATGATGAAAACCAAAACTTGAGCATGAAAAGAAGAAAGGCATTTATGTTAGAACTCCATTTACTCCAGGAATTGTCAGGAAAGTTAGAACATGATATTTTCTTGCTTCTAGAAAAGATGAAGAGCAAGACAAAAAAAGGCTGCATATAAACTTTATGTGAAGATTTATTATTATCAGCCAGGCTTATCTGAAATTAACTATACTTTCATCCTGTCAAGCCCAAATTTATCCCATGGCTGCCCTTTTCTAACCTCGATTTTATTGATGCATGGTATTATGTATAAACCATGAAGTCCAATGCCCTTTACAGTCACAGTAAAACTTTTGTAGAGATCGAAAATAAGAGACAGCACCTTGTCTCCAATCTTGCAATGGATCTTGATTTAACAGTGTATATCCTAAAGTATTGTATAGAAATTCTGCAAACATCATGGTCTTTCTAAGGCTTTCTGTGATGTAGCATTGGGTGAAGATTTACTGTTTTCATAAAAAGACAGAAATTAAGATAAACCGTGGTACCAAATTCTGTAAGAACATCAAATAGATAATTTGGGGCAGCCAGATGCCCTGTGGAAGCTCAGCTGCACCACAGACTAATGTGTATTTGCTTTGAAAGTTTCCAGATTTTAATCTAAGTGCTGCGGATTCAGGTTTGTTCTTCTGATAAAGCATTCGTGAGAAATGGAGGTACTTTATCTAGCAGCTATCTCCTCTAATCTTCAGCTGATTTGGGGTCTTTTTAACTTTTAAAAAGGATCTGATTAAGTACAGTGATGAGAGATACACAACATTCACCAAAACTCTTCCAAAATGGTTCAGCCTTCTGGAAATGGAAGAAGTTGTCCCCTATGGTTCACCATAGTGGATACCATTTCTTTAGTGCCAGAAGATTTAGGGAAGAAGTTACTGCTCATACAGGTTCTGCTCACAGCTGTGAGTGACAGCTCACTCTGCTGCTCTTTTACTCTACATGACAGCTGAGTTCAAGGCTGGAGGGGTCCGGGGCTCTGGTTTGGTTGACACAATGCTGATAAACTGAACAAAGGCTCCTCCTGTTTCAAAGAACTTTTTCCACAGAGGTGAGAAAAAACCTTCTCCCTCAAGAAGCTGATTTTCTTACCGTCCGTCCATGGTCTGGGTAAGCCCAATTTAGGGCACCAGAAAGAACTGTAATTTAAACATTTTGACTTGCCCTCTGTAGAAGTCTACCTCCTTTTATTTGCTCTGGAAAGAGTTTACTCTGGAGCTGAAATTAACCTTAGAGGACAGCCTTGTACATATTCAATCTGATGGAGACAACAGTCAGTTTGCAGAAAGGTAGGATATAAAAAATGGTACAGGTGGAAGCTGTCATCCCATGCCTCAGGCATACCACAGCTTTCCACTCCTGTATGATGTAGTCATCCTAGCACAGAACAGCCTTTTTTTGTCTCAGAAAGTGAGGCAGTATGAAGTCCTTTCCATCTCAAGAGGTGTGACTACACAGGAGGAATGAGAACTGCCATACTGCAGCTTTCAAGTGTTGAGCTCATCAGAAGTTTGAAGCAGAAGACTATGACTTTATGACTTGTTAATAACGAAAATATTTTGAAAAGCTGCTCAATAACCTGAGATTTTTGTATTGGATTGTAAGTCTTCCCATACTCCAGGAGTCGCTGAGTTCCTGAAGTTTGTGAAAGTTAGGACATTCAGCATGGAACCTATGTTAATCAACTTTGGATGTCCGTGATGAAGATGACTGTAAGGGAAACTAC
Organism: Caloenas nicobarica; assembly: GCF_036013445.1. Taxonomy (NCBI): domain Eukaryota; kingdom Metazoa; phylum Chordata; class Aves; order Columbiformes; family Columbidae; genus Caloenas; species Caloenas nicobarica. The sequence goes on from NC_088245.1 coordinate 34,252,740, forward strand.
TCATCCAGACTCCTTTTATAGTCATTAAAACATAAATAAGTACTTCTAGGATGCAGTTCATCTAACCATATTGTAGAGACTCAATATAGGAGAGTTGAGTTGTCCTCCGGAAGTGCCCAGTTCTCCCTATTAAGTATAACATGAATTTAGACACCTCACTTCAAAGTCTGATATTAGGTGATATATTTTCCACTCAAAATTTATCAGATTGTCTTTTAAGTTCAGCATACCTTGCTATGGGAGATAGAGATACTACTGCTTTCATTACCATAATTCTGTCACTTTGAAAGATGCTAAGCATTGAATGGAAATAGGAATGATTTATAATGCAAACTTATCCAGGAGGCCTTCATGTTACAGGGTAGAAAACAGACGAAGAATATTCCTGAAAGAGGGAAATTTGGTGGGCAGCTGTCTACCCTCCCTGCCTTGACAGCATTTGAACCCATATACTCAGCTCTGGGTGCCTGTCCTGGAGCATCTGGGCTTGAAGCAGGATCGTGTTACACACCTAAAGTGGCAGAGTTTGCAAATGCATACGTTTGTAAAAGAAACAGAAAACAGTAACAGAATGATGCAGTATTAACATCATGGAGAAACTTCCTTTTTGCTTTGACACAGCTGTCACAGGGGTGTGGTGGCAACTGGAAGTCCCGTCAAGACCCCAACCTAGAGGTCTACAGCAGACTAACCCGCTGCCCCAAGAATATTTTGGTCCGAACACTAAAGCAGGCTGGGGAAAATGAAGACTTATTCCCATTTAGGTGGTAGGAAACTGGGGTCAAGATAAATCAGAGAATGTCCCCAGAGTCTGGTGACCTGAATCCCCCCAAATTACTTACACTCTCAGCAGCTTACAGGACTATCTCAGCTGATATTTCTGTCTGTTACTCGCAGACCTGCATCAGGATCATACTCTTAAGAATTCTGGAACAAAACTAGGCAAAACTGGACTAAGTTTTATTTCTTATGATTTTATTTTTAATAAAAACTTCTCTCGTGCCTCATGCACTCGGCTTGTTCCAAGGTCTTATTCTGTTGTCATAACTCCACTCATGAAATTTTTACTAGTACTTGAGCTACGCTAGGTTACAGTGGTACTTTTACTGCATCATAGACTACGGTTATATGAAATTAACTTCATCAGATTAAATGAGCAAAGGAAGAAGAATCTGTGGTGCCAGACCACCTTTCATGAACTTTTCTATATTTGTGCAGCTAATCTCTCCATTGGATTTTATGAGGAATGTTTGCATATTTATCCAGCTTGTTTTACACTATGGTCATGGCCCCTCTTTTTTCTGTACATTTCTAGAGCTCTGTTGAACGCTATATATAGTTCTGTGCTTGGAAAACATGAAGACAGACATACGCTATGGAAAATAACAATATACAGAACATATCATGTGACAAGTTGTGTTACATTAGTACTCAGGTCCTTACTATCTGACAAAACTGCTTTTGTGAATAGCTGCATTTTTCATTCTTCATTCATTGCATGGGGAAAGAATGACTGAAAATGCTACTTGAGTGGCTGGATTCCCTCCAGAAAGCGAGGCTATTGTTTGCAAAACCTTACCAAGCATAGCTCAGGGTGGTACTCAACCAAATCGAAGCACTTATAGGATTTATGCAAGAATGTGGAATTTTCCACTGACCAAGACAGAGTCCCAGTCCTATGGAGGCACACATTGGTAGGGGACCATAATAATAACATCCTAATGGGTAGAGTAATGTTCAACTAAAAGTTAACGTAATTACCAGGAAAAAAACCTCTGCTAATTACAGGCTGTCCTGTCGTTTTAAGCTATTATAATCACATTGCTTTCAGAAACACAGCTGAAGCTCAGTAAATACAGTCTGCTATTAGTTTGTATGTGACAGATTGAGTCAGCTCAAATGCCCTCTGAAAAATATATAAAACAATGATTTTACTGCCTCAAGGGTGAAGGATGGGAGCCTGTCAGGACCTAAACTGCTTCTGTTACTGAAAAGAAAGGGACAGGAGTAAAACAGGGGGTTGAGAATGGGTGCAAGATGCAAAGAGTAAAGATTGCTGCAACCACTGCTTCTGCTGGCTGGAGGCAGAGCTGGACCGTGGGATTGTCTTCCTGACCTCTGGCCGTTGCCCCAAGTACCCCCCGCTCTCTCAGTTTTCCAGAACTCAGGCTTAGGTAAAACTCAGGCTTAGGTGGTGGAAGCTGCCCCCAGCAGCCTTTGATATCTGCCTAGTTCAACTCTTTAGGTACTTATTAAACACAATAGAGGGTCCAGTTCATAAAAAAGCATCTATTCTGCAATATAAGACCTAGTCCCAATAAATTAAGACTTCAATACACAGGCTAAGCAGAAAAAATGCATCACAAGCAAATACTGCAGCTTACTTACAAGCTGTTTTCTTGCAGTTCAAACACTGTAGTACACTAAAAATAGTGCATACCCAAAAACTTGAGAAAATATCTGTTGCTTTTGTCTTGATCCTCCAGATGTGAATAAAAAGAAAACAAACAAAGACTTCCAAGACGAATAATAATATCAATAACAATGATACAATATTTTATAATTTTGCTGTTATGAAGAGAGCTGTAGGGCAATTTGTGAATGCTAGGGGTGGGACTCTTGTGTCCAAGACAAACAGGAAACCTACTGAAACCCTGTTCAGCAAAAGGTCCTGATTCAACGTGTGTTTGGCAACAGCTGAAATAATGGAAATCGGCCCCTAAAACCAGCACTGCATAGAAACCCAGACAAGTGCTGGGACATGTGGGCACTGGGGTTCCTGTGGAAGCTTGTAACTAAAATAAGAGTTGAGGATTAACTGTTGTGTCTATGAACTGACATCAGGCAGAGTACCCAAAAGGGTTCATAGCTATGGCCCTGAGAGAGCCCAAGAAGCATTTGAGCCTGCTGGTTATGGAAAAAGCAGGCTGGGGGTTGTGGCAAGAGGTTTCAAGTGGGTTTTGACTCTCTCTGGTGCACAACAAAGCAAAGGAAACAGCTGATTCCATCGTCATCATCTCCTGATATAAACCAAATGCAAGAGACTGAATATGTACAAACAAGTCAAGTGACTTGCTTCTCTCCCAGCATACACTTCTGTTTGGTTCTTGAATCACTCTGTGGTTGCATTTCAGCTTGGGTGAGCACATTCACCCTTTCCAATCTTCTATATCTTTTAGATAGGTTATAGAGCATTCTGCGTTTCCCGTGCTTATTCTATGACTTAGAGACTTTCAGAGCTGGAAAACTGACTGTTAACAATTACACCCTTAGCTGAGTTCATTTTAGCAATGGGAGAAATGACTGGGATCTCTTCAGAGACTTTTTTCTGCCTTTCCCCTCTCTTTAATATCCATGGCTGTGAAACCTGCCATGCTTGTTCCTAGAGCTACCCCTGCTCCCAAAGGCATGTGGGGCAGCTGCCCCTCTGGCCCTGCCATGCCATGGTCCCAGGCTTAGCTACAGAGAAGACACCTTCCTGGATTTATTGTAAAAAATCCCTTGCAGGGATAAAAAGGCCAATTTAAATGACTCTCCAGCAGCTTTGATTGTAAGTGGTCGCTGGTGTATGGTGAAGAGGAAATGAAATTTTAAATAATGGCTTTTCACTTGGAGCTACCTCATGGTTTCACTGCTCCCAGAGCTGTTAGATTTGAAAGAAATGTTTGTACATTCATAATGTTATCTAAAGGATGAAGATTTGTTCTGATTGAGTGCTGTGCTGACTGCTAAACCCCCATGAAGAAATTTGTGCTTGTATTAATGATGAGACCCCTACAAAATGTATACAATGGAAAGAGCCTGACTGTGTTCCTTGAGCACTTCCACACATCTCAGTCTGGTGTTACAGTCACTCTTCAAGGGCGTTGTGATAGTCTTGTTCAAACTTCCCAACTTATTTCCAGGTGAATCCACTACAGTGTTTTCTCACACTCAGCCCCAGGTGAGGGAGCTGTAAGTGCGTGGCTGTGGGAAAAGGGAAAGCAGAGGCCATGTGAAACATTTGCCCTAGAAATCTTTTTTGATTCCAACAAGATTTGTATTGTCCACCCTTAAAACATCACAAATTAATCTGAAACATGAAAGCTGAAGTATTATTTGTTCTTTGCCAGCATACACCGCATCAAGCCTCTGTTTATTTGCATACAGATAGCCTGTGTTTTTTACAATATGCTTAATCAGAGATTTCCATGATAGGAAGTCTGATGTGTATCACACTGCTAGTTTGCCATCTAGTGGTATATCAAAAGACTAATTTTAAATTGTTTTTCATAATTTCAGTGGAAAGACACCTCAGAAATGTTCAGAACACAAACAGGAGCTAATTTTTCAGCTAGTTGATATTAGTAATCTATTAGCGGAAGATAGTCCATTACTTTCTCCTCAGTGATCATTAATTAACATTTCACAGAATCACAGAATCACAGAATGTTAGGGATTGGAAGGGACCTCGAAAGATCATCTAGTCCAATCCCCCTGCCAGGGCAGGAACACCTAGGTGAGGTTACACAGGAAGGCGTCCAGGCGGGTTTTGAATGTCTCCAGAGAAGGAGACTCCACAACCTCCCTGGGCAGCCTGTTCCAGTGCTCTGTCACCCTCACTGAGAAGAAGTTTCTTCTCAAATTTAAGTGGAACCTCTTGTGTTCCAGCTTGAACCCATTACCCCTTGTCTTACTGTTGGTTGTCACTGAGAAGAGCCTGGCTCCATCCTCGTGACACCCACCCTTTATATATTTATAAACATATTTATAAATATATATATATATTTATATATATATATAAATATATAAAAATATATCTATATAAATATATTTATAAATATTTATATTTATAAACGTTGATGAGGTCACCCCTCAGTCTCCTTTTCTCCAAGCATTTATTCCTAAACTTTGCACTTTATTCTCCAGGAGCAGAGATTCTCCACAGGAGAACCGCTGTATAGTTCCACTTGCTGCTCACAACCTTGGGCTTTATTGCTTTCAGTGTTACCCTGGTCTTTTGTGAGGCTATGAGAACAAACCTATTTTTATACAAGTATCAGGGAATGTCAAAAAGTGGAACTGCAATGGCACTTCAGAAGACATTGTGTGTATGACAATGGGCCTTCAGTGAGCAGGTATGTCACAGGAGAATCAGTGGAAACTCAAGTGCTCTCAACAGACGTTTGTTCACTCTGTTCCACAAAACTTTCTGGTTCTCATGAACTCACAGATATTTCTGGGTAGCACAGGTGAGCTGCCAGGGTCAAGTCAGCCACCCTGTAACACACTGATCCATGGACTGCTGGAGGCAGCACTGCAAAGTAAAAATCCCACTTTTCTGCAAAGCCCAAGAGTGCTGCTGAGGGACAGCTCATCACCTCTCCACTGAGCTGCTGTGGGGCGGGAATGTCATTCCAGCCAAGGGCTTCAACTGCTCAGTCTGAAGTAGGTTAAAATGTCCAGGAAGGAAGGCTGGGTTGGAACATAACCAGCAATTCACCACATGCAGTACTGAAAAAGCATTTCAGGACATGAATGACTGTCCTGGTTTTGGCTAGAATAGAGTTAATTTTCTTCCTAGTAGCTGGTATGCTGCTGTGTTTTGGGTTTTCTATTAGAATAATGTTGATAACACACAGATGTTTTAGTTGTTGCTAAGCCAGGTGCACAAGAAGCTGGGAGGGTGCACAGCCAGGACAGCTGACTCAGGTTGGACAATGTGATATTTGATACCATATGACGTCATACTCAGTATGTATTTTTGGGGAAAAAGGAGGAAAGGGGAGACATTCAGAGTGATAGTGGTTTTTTTCCCAAGTAACTTGTTACGCATGATGAAGTCCTGCTGTCCTGGAGATCGCTGAACACGTGCCTGCCCATGGGAATTAGTGAATGAATCCCTTGTTTTGCTTTGCTTGTGGCTTTTTCTTTACCTATTAAACTGCCTTTATCTCAACCCATGAGTTTTCTCACTTTTACCCTTCTCCCCCCATCCCACTGGAGGAGAGTGAGCGAGCGGCTGTGTGGGGCTTGGTTGCCAACTGAGGTTAAACCACAACACCCCTTGTACGTAGTGTCTGGGGTTTGTTTCACTCTAGCATAAGAGTATAGCTAAGAGTATTTTACCCTTCTATAATAACTCCCATGCCCTTTATTCCTCTAAATATGATAGGATCATGGACTATTACTACAGATAGTAATCACTTGGGTACTATTTATTGCTTATTGGGAAGATAAAAACTGCTGTTACAAGGAGCCCCAAGTCCCAGCGCAGCCAGCCAGTCACTGTCTGAAGCCTTTGTCATCAGTTCAAGTCCCTGGAGGTTCAATAGCTATGCTGGCAGCATGTTCAGCCAAACAGACCACTAAGGACTTCAAGAAATTTTGATCAGCCAGTCATTTCTGATTTAAATAAAGAAGGAAAAAATGACAAGAAAGAATAAAAGAATCTTGCTTTGGGAAAATTTGGCTTTGAGAAAAGTCTCAGATGTGAAACTCTACAGGGAAAGGAAAACTGGGGAGAAACACTTGTTTTATTTCTTCATACTCAAAAGGTCAAACAACCATTTCCATTAGCTGCAGAACTTAATTTTCTCTGACTATAGCAGTGGCCGGAACAGGGGACCAGCTTCACAAATAGTAGAACCGAGACTGTGATTGGAAAGGGATACTAAACACCTGTGATGTCTTGCATGAAGATACTTCTTTCATGCCAAGCACTTGCTAAGGAGCAAGATGGGAGACACAAAAGCTGGAAGAGCCATTTTGGGAAAGAAGTGCTGTAACATGGTGGGGAAAAATTCAGGTCTGTGGCAAACTCTGTTCATATGAGCAGTTAATTTACTCTGCAGATTTTTATGCAAAACATTGCCTCACTAGTTTTACTCTGCTTTTAAAATGAGCCATTTAATAGTAGTGAGAAAGGCTGAAACAGCAGGTTAAAGTGTCAGCTGCAGAAAATGGACAATTTTGGAGGAGCCTGAACCATCTTGAAGGACAAGAATCTTTCAGAAATGCTGTTGGCAGTTTAAATTTATTTGGTAGTAATATAGGGAAAGTAGATACAACTTTATCTGACGTATACTGCAATAAGTACACTTATCTCTAGAGGTGACAGCAGTGGCTTGCAGGCCTTGTATTAACAGAAAAGTACCTGTAATATGCTTCCCCTTGGTACTTTTCAATCCAAATAGTTTCCTGGGTACCAGGAAGCTCCTGCAGGGAAAGAAGTCAGGAAAAGTATACTGTACAAAATATTTTATAGAGGTTAAAAAAAAAAAGAAAAAAAGAAAAAAAGGTTTCAACATAGGCACGATTTCTTCCTGGAAGGAATAGAAGGAATGTTGTTATGGATGGAAAATAAAGTCTTTGCTTGTAGCACTCATGTAGCACCATCAGAAATATCTTAATTTACAAAACAGAGGGTTAATAAGACAGTAAGCTATGGTAAAATCTAAGGTAGATCCCTTCGACAAGATCCTGACAAAGCACGGCTAGAAAAACTGGTGACAGGAAGAAGTGATAGCAAATGCAGTTGCTCTATGTGGCATAAATGTGTCTTCCAACAAATGGGAATCAATATATTGTCCTCCTTATATAGTAAATATGTAGAAATGTATATGCGGTAATATTCAAGGAAGTTATCAAGCTCTTTATTAAAATGAGAATAGGTCAACAGTGTTTTCCTTTTGGTTTCCTTTGGAGATATGCAGACTAGTATTTTTCAGCCTTGGAGCAGGTATATGGAAATCTGTTTTTCCAGCTCTGCTCTGAAAGCTCCATGTCATAAGGTATTAATCTGAGTTTAGATATAGCAGCAGACAGCCTTATAAAATAGGACGGGATCCCACCCTATCAAACTCCGAAGTTATGTGAATAATCCCTCTTCATGGACTGACTTTGCTGTCTTTGATTTGTTTTAATTTACAGCCAGTGGAGGAGACAACTTAGGAGTTTTCTTAGAAATTCAAATAATCATGTTTAATTTTTACATTGAATTTTTAATAATGGCCTACTATACTCCTTATAAAATGCTTCTGAGATTTGTCAATTGTAAGACACAGAGAATGGAAACTGAAAGGCAAAAAAGTGAAAGTCTGGCTTTTGTAAAGTTTGAGTTGTATTCTACCTGATAGAAAATAGTTGTATAAAAATTAGAATAAAACCAAAATATTTCCATTGAGCAATAGAATTTATTTTTGTATAGTTTTAGATTATTGTTTAGGTTGAAGTTTATTAAATTTTAAAGATGTTTCCAGTATATGGCTAAGCTGACCTGCCAACACTGGCAGCTCAAAATCAGTCATATAGAAAAAGCTACAAACTAAGTATATTCATTATTTTCAAGCACTTTTAAAAAATAATAATGCCAATAATGGCAGCATATTAAATAACTAAGAACATTTGTTTTAATTCAAAAGTGTTCGTAAAACCGAAAGGATTTTCAGTGTTTAAAGCTGGCATATGTCTATTAGCTTTTATTTGCTATGTTGTTTAATTATTTTTAAGATGCTTCCTTTACTATTGCTCCTTTGCACTGTGTTCCTCCATTTTGTCACCAGCATTCTTCATTTGCTTCTGAAAAGTCTGCTGAGTTGCATGGTAATTGTTGGATCACATATATCTTACAGTGTTTGATTCATAAATGAACCTTTATCTAGCCCTGGATAACGAAGATGTCTCAGGCAGCTGCCTATGCCGCTGAAACTGCAAAAGATGGAAGAAAAGGCACTTTATACTTCCAAGGTGTCTGCATTCAGCCTGGTGGGTGAGAGCTCAGTGTCCTCGTAAGTAAATGTGGTAACAGCCATGATCTGATGAAGACAAAACAGTAAAACAGAACTGCTGTACCCGTCACCTTTAGGTAACAGACACACAACCACAGCTAGATCCAGGGATCACCTTCGTGTTACTAAATGCTTGTTGGCTGATTTGGTAACTGAGTGGACCTGGATGGGCTGGGCTCTTCTCCATTACCAACAGGGAGAAAACAAGGTTCCCGTTAACCCCAACAGCAACCAAACCTACCACCATTTTCAGCTTATCAGGGTGCAGAGGCAAAAGTTTAAATGGGGAATAAGGTAGGAAATTGCATAACCTTTGAAGTCTGTATGGTACAAACCCTAAAGACTAGAAGTGCATTCAAAGGGAAGCTTTGCTAACCAAAAGACTTTAAGAGAGAAGAATTGTCTTTCTAATATCACTTAGTCATCATTAACTATCTTAGTTAAAAACGGTCAGGGAGCTGTCAAATTCAGTATGTCTATCCTGAACTATGTCTGTCATTGTCTTACATCCTTTCTCACCTTGCAGCAGAAGTGGTGCATCGGTCCTGGAGGATCTTTCAGAGCTGCTTGCGTTACTGTGAGCTGACTAAATACAAGTCAAATACTGTAAGTTTTGACAGAGCACATCCCCTACCAATTGCTTATGTTCTGACAAGAAATCTCTGGAATCACTACAAATATATTGACTACATCTCTGTCACTCTTACAGAGGGAGAAAAGCAGGAGGACAGAAAGCAAAAGTAGTCATATGGGCCAGGACATCCTTGAGCTGTCTCTTCTAACCTTGTAGTGGCTCAGAGCTAAGTACTGTTATTGGCAGGACAAAAAAAGCTGTAATCACATAGATGGTCAGAGTTACCTGGCAGAAGGGAGAGATGGTGGAATAAAACAGAAACTACGTCAGTTCCTTTATTCGAGAGGAGCCTTGGAAAACCTCCACTAATTTTGTCAGATTTTCCCATTTTATTCAGTTGCTTTAGGTAGTTCGAAAATCTGATTTATTCTTCCCAAGAAGACAGGTAGACAAGCAACTCGAGCTACTTATTCTTAATGCCTCCATGAGACCCTTTTACCCCTGAGAAACAAACAGCAAAACTTACCCAGATTAAATTGTTGGCCTTGGTTCAAAGATGATTTTAGATTGATTTAAGCCAACACCAATCTGTGCTCTTCTTTCTGCTATACCTTGATTTCTTTCAGAGCTCATTATAAAATCCTTAGAGAGTTCAAATACCTCTACAGCACTCTGCACTGAAGCTCAGATTGAAATTGCAACTGTGGAGTCACAGAAATTAGAGAGAGCGGTGAACTATTGTGTCATTTATTTCTTGGCCTCACAACAAATTACTCCCCAGAGATGCTGTTCCCACTTCTTCCAATGAGGAATTATTTTGTAATTGACAAAAAGACCATTATCAGGAAGTTTTTCCTGACATTCAGCCAAATAATTATTTATGATTTTTTTTCCATCTTGGTGTAATCATATCAGTCTGAGTGCCCTAAATTCACCCTGTAATGCTAATAGGAAATCTCTGAGTCAGAGAAAAGGGTTTTTGAAAGGAAAAAATAGATTAGACTGGTTTATTAATTACAAGCAGTGAACTGGTGATTAAGGTCCTTGTTTTGCCAAAGCTTAAGCACCTGTGAGAAAGCAACAGAACTATTTATGTGGTTCAGTTGCTTTCTTTCCCCCCTCTTTTCTTTTAAAAACCAAACCCAAACATATTGCTTCTAAAAGCATCTGATTACTGACACAAAAAAATACCACCTATTTTGTTGTACTTAGACTTTAATTTGGGAGCTGCACAGCTTAGTATTTTCCCAAAATATTAGTTGTAATACAGCATAGTCTCCATCTGTTCTGAAATAAGCAACATGGATACTAATACCCTCCCATCTGTACATATATTTTTAGTCACACATTCAAATTTATAATCTCTTTTCTCCAGTCTAAATTCCTGGCACAAAACATAAAACTTGTTGTTTGTTCAAAAAATTTAAATTATGCTTGTCTGTGCATGTGTTTGTATTCTGAGATCTTAACTCTGGGGAACAGATTTAAAATCACTGTGTCTGCAATAAGACATTTCCTATTTCTTTTAAATCTTCAAAAGTCTCTGTTGTTGAATTGTGAGTCCTATACTTCCTCGAGAGCTGTCAGGAAAACACCATAAGATGGAGAAATGAGAAGAAAGAGAAACCTGAGCTGAAACACCACTGGGCAAGGTTAAAGTTAAATACTTCTTAAACATGGAATAAGTTATTTTCCTTTCACCTTACCATGCTCATGACTTATTTCTGAGAGTTTGAAGAACAAGCCTAAGTCTCAGAGTGATTGACAGATGACCAAAGCAAGAATAAGCACCCTAGGTGAGGTTCTGAGTTGTGTTTTTGTGGAAGTGGTGCAGAATAAGGGAACAGTAAACCAGATTAATTAACTAGACGTGGAGTGAAATAAAACAAATATTTTCACTGAGTAAAGAAAATGTAACCATAGGAGAAATACAGCTTGCATTCAGAGTTCTTGTGTTCGCATTGCGCTGTGTTAAATTTGGTGAAATTATTTCCATGCTGAGAACAACCACCTCTTTAAGAAACAGTGGGAAACAGATATTCCAAAACCAGGGATATTCACATAGCAGTTGAGAAGCCCTGGTCAGATTCCTGCTCCAGGACTGCTTTAAGGAAGGTGGAAGGTCCAGGTCCCCTGTATTACAAATTCACAGTGTAAATTCAGTGTATCAGCTGTATTGTGCATGTCCACATGCACACATTGGAAGTCATACAGACCTGTTTCTCAGGGGATGTGCCTGGGCTTCCCAGTTGCTCGGTGCAGGTGTGCTTCCTGGATTTACCTGATGACACAGAAAGGAAACGTGGACGCATGGACAAAGAAGTGATGCAGAGGTCCCCAGTTTGGATGACGATGAGAGTGCGATGCCTCCTGTGGAGCACACTGACATTCAACCTGGCTGCAGTTACTGCCTCTATTCAGTGCAGTGGACACATGTCAACCAGGAGCCCAGGCTCTGAGGACCTGAGCTGTAAAACAGCCTTTCGACACTGTGAAAAAGGTGTTTTGGTGGTTTTAGATGAGTCACTCGGTCTTTGTGCTGCAGCTTCCCATCACCTTATTTGAAAGAGGCAATGTGAACACACAGGCTCAGGATTACCTTGCAATTGTGTGAGCACCTCAGTCCCTGAAGGTGTAGGGATCATCATTCCCTATTAAAAGATGTCAGCATGGTCATCTCCACCAGAATTCTGGCCCTGGTGTTGGCTCATGCCATATCCTTTGTAGGAGGGGGCATGACACTGGGTAATGAAGAAAAGCTTTCCCATTAATGTAGCTGTTCTTACCACACAAATTGGCTGTTGCTTTATGTCCTGAGACATAAGACCTCCTATCCCTTTATTAACAAGCTTTCACAAGCATCTTGGAAAGTTCTCATTATCAGAACCATTAGCTAACCCTTTGCCCGCTCCAATCTGCTAAGGCAGCTATGGTCCTTTGACAAAGTATACTGGTACTAAATGCATAAATAATTAAAAATATTTCTCTTTGTCCATTGTAAATTGTAGCACTTTACTGGAGTTCCCCAAGTATTTATATTATAAATAAGTGCAAACAGGGAAGTCTGGTTCACTTTTTGTCTGACTCTTGCTTATTTTTAATGCCTCTGTTCAATTCTTTCTAAAGAAATCTCTCACAGTTGCTTCATTTTACCCCCTCACAGAGGTCTTTTTCATCTTTGATTTCTCTTACAGTCTCTCTCCACGCTTCATGTATCATCAGTAACTCCTTACTGCAGTGAGGCTGACAGATATTCACCCAATGTTAGAGATACACTAGTCCCATGAATGCATAGTGGCGCATGAATGTATCTTTCAGTTATTTTCCATTTTATTCCCTTAACATTCTTTTTTTTCCTTTGTAACTGCACTTTGGCTAAGGTTCCCAGCAGAGCCTTGCAAATGTTCTGAAGGATGGAAACTACCAGGAAACCATGTCTGAAGAAGCTGCCTAGTGAGCTTAGCAGAATACAAATCATTTTACTTCTATAAACAAAGGAATCTTTAAAAACACCAGACCATTGACCAGATAGGTTCTCTCTGATGATGAGTATCACTAGATATTTTGGGCAAGGGCTCCTGAGGCCAAGGGAAAAGAAACTCGAAGGGAGAATTTCCATTTACTTCTACGGGCTCTGAACCAGAAATTCAAACACAGAGTGGACATTATTTAAAAAATAGCATTTATCTAGTAATAATTCTCCTACTTACTAAGTTTTCCCTTTACTTTGATTTAGCACTTGAATAATTTTTGTTTTAAATGCCATGATAAGCTTTGAGAACTGCAAAATAAAACCACAGCTTTTGTAGATCTCCAATTAGAATAACTACCACACCACCTTTTTTTGAAACTAAGGAAATGAGTGTCTTAGAAAAAATATGAAACAATACAGAATAAGACTGTAAGCAGGTGGAGTCATTTTACTTGTAGCATACTCCGGATGAAGTACTTGAAACACTGTGACAATAACAACATATTGCTACATGTACCGACCAGGAACACTGCGATTTAATGTATGACTTCAAAAGAAAATGTCACAGGCAGGTTGAAATGTCAATTAGTGCAAAATTTCCTAATATCCCACAGATTCATTTCTTACCTTATGAGTGTTACAGAAATGGAAAATGTTGCACATTTAATCCATTCTCTGATAATTTAATCATTTTGGGCTCTTCATGGTACATTTTATTCCATCTTGGTCATTTAGAAAAAATGTTCTACCAGAGTACAAAGGAAAATGGACTTATGGGTGAACAATTAATTCAGTATGACAGCATGTGGGAGGAAAAGTGCATTCAGATTGCAGGCCAAATATAAGATGTGTAAGGTTACATCTTCTGCTCTGTTCAGGTTTTGCTCAGACAAGGAATGGAGTGTGGTGGGAGGGGGAGAACAGATGCTTCATTCAAGAAAGGAGGCTGGGGCACTTGGAGATTCCTTCCCCGAGTGTCCGCAAGAGATAGGCTGTGTTGGTTTAACTGTGGTCTGAGGTGATGCTCAAGAGAGACTTGGGGATTTCTCCTTGTATTCTATAACAGCAGTGGGCCTGTCTATACAGGAAATTATTCAGAAAAAGCTATTGTGGTGGTGCAAATTCAAGCAGCACAAATCTGCTTTAGCTTTCAAGTCTGGACAAGCTCTTATATTTTATTGTTTATGTAAAGGCAATAATTGGTGTGAAATCAGCAAAGAGAAGTAAAGAAAAATTAAAAAACAAACAAAAAAACCCCAAAAGGAAACTAGTCTTTGAACAGGAGATACATTTAAAGAAACAGCTGTTTTATTCCAGTGAGAGACCTGAGCTGCTAATTCATATTTCAGGTGTGAGGACCAGCACAAACCTTTCATATATGCAGCAACCATGACAGGGAATTTGGGTTCTCCTCAAGTACCTGCCTCTCAGGTCCTGGCACACTTGCCGAAAGCAGCCCAGGTACAGCCCATAAACTAAGCTGCAGCACGAATATAACCTCTTTTTCATCTCTCAGCCTGTGCGTGCTCTAAAATCTCTTCTGAAACTGGACAGTAATATGGTACGAATTTTTCCTTGATTAAAAAAGGACCTGAGATTATCTGCATGAGATTTTTATAAGCAAGACAGTAGCAGTAAATTGCTCTGCTGCCAATTGTGATTTTATTGCAAGTCCTGCCTCGAAGCTGCTTTTCGCTGGGGCTCTAATAGGTCTGTGGAAATCTCAGATTTTGCATAAATATAGGTTTCTAGCTGGGATCTAAAGAAATTTTTATACAGAAGATGCTATACAGAAGGTTGAAGACCAGAAGTTAGGCAAAAAGAAAACCATTCTGCCTTTCCTAAACTGTCAAGATTTTAGCAAAAAATCCTGTGATTATGCAGCGGAAGACATTTACCCTGAATTTAAAACATTCTGGGTTAGCAACGCTGAAATTACCTCTATGAGAACTACCTCAGGCTCACCGAGTATTTTTAAGTCTTCTTTTTACTGTTTTACAACTGTTTCAGGTATTTAGAGATATTTCAGAAATCTTTAATCTGACTTCCAAAAATTTTGCATGAACAGTCAACTATTCAAATTTCTCACAAAACAGCATGGCATTTTTAAGAGGAAACACTTGAGAAACCTCTTACTTTACTGCTGAATAAGGTTTTGGGGTTCAGCTGCAGCCTCTTCTGCAAAGCCTGAGACAGTCCTCAGGCTGTGTGACATTTGAGGGGACACAGTGCTGGCCTGTTCCTTCCAGGGCTGAGGTGATAGCGTGCGCCTCATGGCTGTAGCGCAGCCTTATGGCTCCATTCACATGGCGGGACATTTTCATGCACAGCAGTAAGAGGTTCAAAGTGCCCACTGCCCTGCTTCCCAGGTATTGGAGTTATAGAATAAGACAGGAGCAAGAAAAGTTGTGCTGTAAATGAGGACCCTGCAAAAAAAGCCACTGCATTTAAGCAGAGTAAGGTGGAAGACTATTTTGTGTCCCACTCTTGGTTCACAAGCTTTGACAATTTACAGACTTAACATATACGTTACAGCCTGAGAATGCCTTTCCCCTTCACGAGAGGAGTTCAGGATTTATGTTGGGACCACAATCAGCCTTTGGCTCTAGAAAAATGATGACCATGTGCAACATCCAGTTCAGTCCTACTTCGAAGAAGAAAAGTCGAGTGAAAGAACAAAGCAGGGACACAGGCTAATGCAGACTTTCCATTCTACTGGAAGTGATGGATGAACTCTGTTTATGCTTTGTGTTTTGGTTCAAAAATGGTAGGAAATATTGCTGTCTTTTTGAAAGATTTGTCATTCATAATTTCCCCTCTCCCGAGCCACTAGAGGGCCCCGAAGTCCACCTAAACTTGTTGGCTTGGCAAGCTGGCATTTTTGAAAAGACTGTAAACAAAATTGAATGTGCTTCCCAGAATTTTTGCACTTCTGGGGTTTGTTTTTATCAATGGAATGTGTAGGGTGAATGTAATCACAATAAAATAAGGATGTGGGGAAGAAGACACCTTAAAGGGTGGAGTCACCAAGTGATTTCCACTCCCTAGGGAAGAGCATGGCTTTTTGGAGTTTGGTGGGGCTGGTATCTTCTCAGAAGCACCTGGGTTTCACCTGTGTCGTTTCTGTTTTACTAGTCAGACATATAAGTGGTATATTCGCTGTGTGTGCACAGGAGTCTTGTGATTTCCTACCGCTCCCTATTTGCCTCACGTTAAGCCTTACCTCAAGCCTGACCTCCATAGCTTATCTTTTGGTTGAGGAGTGAAGTAGCTTAATTCCCCTTGCTGTTGAGTATGAGGTAGGGGCAGGGTGAATATTTTAAGAAACAGGAAAAGGCTTCTTTAAAGCTGTGTTTCTTTCTCCTTGTAGGGTAGAATGCAGAGGGTGGGCACACTGTTCTGCTCTGAATTTGGGGAAAGAAAAAGTGGATGTGTGTGAACAGAGGACTTGTGTGCCTTTGGTCATACTGCCAGAAGAGCACTTCCTTCTGCTCTATCTCCTTGCAGTCCAGAATAACACCCAAACCTTTGAACTGTTCGAAAAACACACAGTTTAAAAATAACTCCAGAAAGTTTTCCTTTTTTTTTCTTCTCCCCATTTGCTTTTCCACAACCCCTTTATTAAATAGGCCTCCCATCCCACATGTTGTAGTCTCTGTCTCAGACATTTAGATGGAGAAATGCAAAAAGATGTTAAACTTTTGGCAGGACTGTAATTGAAAGCTGGATCATATGGAGAGAGTATTTCATTGTGACCAAGCATTTAGTCACTCCTAGCCTGGAAGAGTCTGAAGCATAGGACACTGAAACACAAGAATCTCACCATGAGTTTTATGGCTTTTGCTGAAACCTGTATAATTTCATGGATGATAGTTAGAGCAGCTGATTCTACAATCCAAAGAGGGCCAATTGGGTTCCAATAACAAAGTGCTAAAATTGCCAGAAACCTTCCTAAAATACTTTGCCTGTGACATATAAGGAAACATACTGCACTATAGATGGGCCCTACTGGCATTTGCTTGAAACTACCTGCATGATACAAGTGACCCTTTCATCCTGCAGTAATGACTAGCTGTTCCAAGTGACCTATGTTACCCACTTAACACACTGGCCTTACACAGCCCTGTCTTTTGGAGGGCTATCACTGGATACAAATGGGGCATAAGGTATGTATTTTCCCTCGGGGTTAATTTTGCCTTTCCAGAAACAAATTACATGTTTTCATAAGAAATAACGTTTCAGACAAATGTATCGCTGCCAGGCTAGTGATTGTGATTATTGATACTGGATGAATGAGTGCTAAAGAATGAACAACCCTTCCTGTTCTTTTTAAGCAAAAGGTTTTTTTGTTAGCAGTGATATGGAAAATAGTAATGTATATGTGAATAGCCACCATGTTTACTATATACAAAGACTTGTTAACTCTCCATCAAGATAGAATGGATGGGATTAATCTTGGATAAATTTTCAGCATCTGACTTAGTCACCTGGACTACTTCTATGGTAAGCAAAGGAAAAAAAAGGCACTTCTAAGAAATTATTTACTTCATCTCAATGTAGATGACTAAAATACATTACGTAGCTCATACCTGAGAAGTATACATTCCCCTCCGTTAATTACAAAGGAAGTCCAGATGAATACATGGGTGGTATATTATAAATATATAGCTTCTGGCAAGATGAATTCCACCTGCCCTGTTAGGTTGGTCATGCAAATCTCACACTTGTTTGTGCTAAATTCCCAGGTACAATCTCTGTGCTGTGTATGTGGTAGCTGCAGCACTTGAGAGAGAAAAGCATCCACAGCAGGCAGCTGCCAGTGCAAACAGGGCTTGAGAGAAACTGTAGCTCCCAGGAATAATCAGGTAGAGTTCAGTTATTCCAAATGAGGTCCCTTTCCCAGCTTTGGAGATGCAGGAGCACATTACTGTTCTGCAACTATGGGTTCTCTAGAGGAACTGTGTGGCCAGATGTAGCCAAGCTGCTACCTGACGAAAGCCTGTCTAGAGGGCTTTGGGTTAAGGGAAACACACTTCCATGTCCTGAGCACCTTCACAGGTTGCCTCTTGGGGCCATTCTGAATCCCATCTGGCAGCATCCCTCCAGGCATGATAAGTGTGCTCTGCCAGCTGCCTGAGTCAGGACTCAGGGCACGCGAGGAGGGTGATGCAGGAGGAGAATGGAAAGATGGAGAAAGAGGGTTCTGGTAAATCATTTAAAATACACAATCACTCTTTAGGGATTAGCTTAATCCACTGTCTGCATTCTTGGTTAGTCTCCTACTGCAGATATTTTATTTGTTTTATAGGTGAATGTTCTTTTCTCAAAATAATAAAGCTTTCCTGTTAAGGAGTGGTTTGAATTAACAGCAATTCAGAAAATCCTTTCTTCTTTTTTTTTTTTTTTTTTTTTTGAGTGGACATTAATGGTATTATAAAATGCTTTATAGTATTTTAATTCCTTCTGGATTTTTTTTCAAAAGCATATCTTGGGTTTTGAGTGATATTTATACCAAATATGTGACTTAGTTCCAAGTAAATTTCTTCTTAAAACCCTTGTGTTTTGGGGCATAGCCAGATAGGATAAGATAATATCTACTTTTTTATAGCTTATATGCTGTGTTGACAGCATGAAAAATGTTTTATCCTTGTGAGAAAATTAAACATTCCTGTCTAATTTTAAAAGGGGTTGTTTAAAGGTCTTGCTTTCTGTATGCTTTTGGGATCCTCTTCCTATTCTTTAGGAACAGTTTTGTATTTTTTTGCAACCAGCTCTCACCATTTAGGAACTCATTTTATCATTTCAACTGTAAGCGGTTTACAAACTCCTAAAAATGATTGTGGACACCTAGTGTGGTAATGGGATGGGGAAGAGGAAGCTGTTCTTGCAGTAAGGTGTTATGTACAGTATAAAATACCCCTGGGCAAGATACTGCAATTTAGTGGCTGATTGTATGGTTCATTCAATATTGGATGAGGAGCAAGATTTCATTTCAAGTAATGGGTGTCTGCTAAGTTTTGGGTTTTTTTTGTTTTTTTTTTTTTTGAATAATTCCCCTTAGAATTCTAGGAAAACATAGGAAACTCACTTAATTAAAAAGAATTTTTTAAAAAAGAGTATTCTCAGAAAAGTGAAAGTTTTCTGAAATAGCAGTGAAGTTTATCTCATTCTCCTTCAGGCTAATGAATGATAACATATTCAGCTGGAGAAAGGTATCTTTAGAAACATGATATCATCACAGCTAAATCTTGTTGATTGATGCCATGCAGTAAGCAGGATGCTTGTGGCAGTCTCATACAAATTAGTCTCTCCTTGAACTTCAGGTCCATTTTATATTTCTTTTGATGATTTCTCTCATTGCTGCCATCTCCAGCACTGGTGAGACATACTTGGAGTAGTGGGACCAGTGCTGGACTCTCAAGTACAAGAGAGACAGGGACACACTGGAGCCAAGTTCAGCAAAGGAGCATGAAGGAGTGGGAGCATCTGACATAGGACAAACTGAGAGAGCTGAGACTGTTAAACCTCAAGATAAGATGGCTCCAGGGGGATCTTATCAATGTGTATAAGGATGTGATGGGTGAGAGTAAAGAAGAAAGAGACAGACTAATCTCAGAGGTCCCCAGTGACAGGACCAGAGGCAATGGGCACAAACTGAAACACAGCAGGTTCCCTCTGAACACAAGAAAAGACCCTTCTACTGGGAGGCTGGTCAAACTGTGGCACAGGTTGCCCAGGTCGGTTGTGGAGTCTTTATCCTTGGAGATATTCAAAAGCCCTCTGGACACAGTCCTGAGCAGCCTGCTCTAGGTGACCTTGCTTGAGCAGGAGGGTTGCACTATATCATCTCCACCCTCTGCCCTTCTGTGCTTCTCCCATTGTTTCTCCAATTTGACAAGAGCCAGGACAGGCTCTGGCTGAGCAGCCTTGGTGCTGCTGTAGTTTATGCGCAAATATGAGGGTTTGAAACAGGTTTTATGTCTAATTACAGACTGAGAAACAGACGTCTTCATTTCCACAGTTAAACAGAGTCAAAGACCAGAATGGACAGAACAGACATCTAGTCTGGGCCCCTGCACATTAAAAGCCATAATGCCTAGTCCAAACGAATTAATAGTAAAATAGCATCTTCAGAGGTTGTGTAGTCTGTCTCTTTGTCCCTAGGTGGAGTTAACTGTACCTAAATTGTTCCTGACAAAGTTTCCAGTGTCTAATGATCCTTACTATTAAGAAGAGTTTCTTGATATCTATGTGATACTTCAGTGACAGTTGTCCCTAGAATCCCATTAATGTGTCTTCTCGCCACAGTGGTCACTGAGCAGAGTTTATTCACTTTCCCTCTCAAGGGTCTTGCACACTTCGCATGATTGCTCTCATTCCCTCCTCAGTCTTATCTTCTTCAGGCTGAACAAATCCTCCAATTCCTTCAACCTTTTTTCACTAAAGACACAGAAAAAAATCACTGGAGACTTTGCATCTGAAGAGTGCAACGTGCCTTTAGGTTATCTGCCTAGTCTAAGTCCTACCAAATAAACTACCCAATGCTCTCAAACTGACCCTTAAAAACAGCCCCTGGTGTTATGTGTGGCATGCACTGAAGTAAATGAGTTGGCAAACCCACTTGGAGGCTTCTGCAATGCTACATCAAGGCTAAAGCAGTGATCAGGTCAAAACATACATGCTCAAATGAAACAGCATTCCCCACAAGGGAAGATCGGTGGTGGGTGTCCAGCCCATGGTGAACCTGGGCTCCTCAACTCATCAAGTGGTACCTGAGCCTTAGGATGCCAATTCACTGCAGGTTCTCAACTGAGATGCTTTGACACCTTCGTGTGTAAAGGAGCCTGTCTCCCTCTCTTAGTTACTCTGGTAGCATGGGGAGAGTTGCCCCCTGCTCCAGCACTCACCCACGTTCCCAGAGCTCAGAGGAAATCTCCTTCCCTGGGACAGCATTGGCCCCTGTGGCACAGATGTAATGCACTGGCCCAGAGGATACGATGAGGTGAAGTAGGGCCATGAAGTACTGTAAAGCCCTAAAGTCACCAAAGTCATGCCCTTCCCAGCTTTGATGGGAGAAGAAACTGTGCTAGCCAGGCCCTTGAGGCATTTTTTTGCCTGAAGCAAGCAAGAGAAAGCAAATGGACAAACACAAGAACAAAAGAAGGGAGAACAGGGGAAAAAATATCTGAGGAGGATGCTCCCCACCCCGTGCCTTCTCCTCCCAGCCTGGTCAGATGGTAAAGGTCTTGAAAGATGAATTTTACTTCTGTGTTTGTTCCAATACAAAGCCGAAGGAGTTATGGATGCACTAAATTCAACACAAGCAATTCCACTCTCCCCCAGGGACAGTAATATTTACACACAGACAACTTAAAAGAATAAGAAGAGATAAGTCTTGTATGTCGAGTTAATGAAATCTGTAGCTTCTCTAAGGATAATAGGGTTATAGACAATAAACCAAGAAAACTGTCAAGAATTTGCAATCACAAAAAAGTTGGTGCTATAGGGAGTAACAAGGAACAAGAGTCTGCTGTTATTAAACTCTTAGCAAGGTTTTTTTCTTAGTCTTCTCACTTTGAAAATACCTTGAGAAATAAGCTATGTTCCTACATCAGAATTCTACAAAATGAATAGAAATTCACAATACTTTTCAGTGTCACTGAGTCTGTATTTTTATTCAAGTGGTCTCATTGAATAAAAACAGATAAAAGAGGAATCAGGCCCAAAGTACTGAAGTGGATAAAATAATTTAAATGCAAAGTGTAGTCTGTTAAAGGTAGAGTGCACCTTTATATGTATGGAAATATACTGATGCTTTCAATCTCACATATTACTGAATTATGCACTATTTTATTCAAAATACTGTAGTTTAATTATTTTGTTAAACTCCACTGATTTTAATAGGATATCACTGTTGTAGCCAGGTGCAGAATCAGAAAAAAAGAATTGTTGTAATGCAGCCATTTGCTTTTATAGATCTTTTTCAAATGTCCTTGATTATACTTTACTGTGATCTTTGAAATCACCTTCCAAGCCTGCTCTGTGGAGCCTGCAGGGTTATTCCCAGGTTCCTTCGAAAATGCTGTTTCTGGGCATTTCTTGAAATGGGTTCCTGTGGTAGTTTGCAAAGTTTGAATTTCTCGGGACAAAGTTTGAATTTCTCCTGTAGATATTTGTGGGTGCAACAGCAGGACAGGGTTCATGGCAGAACGTCTAAGTTTTAAGTAGAACTTCTTAGAGTCTGCTCTGATCCCTCATTACGAGACCTGACAATATATATGTGAGATCACCTGGGAAAGAAAAAGACACATAGGCTTGATAGTCCAACAGAGTGAAAATTATTTGAGAAAGATAAAGGGTTTGATCTATATGTAAGATGTATGTGGTTTAAAGTTCTCTCTGGCAGAATGTCAATTGTAATACATTTATAACTTGAGAAAAAGACCATAATACAATTTTTCAGTAGGGTGAAGAATGAGGCTTTGGGGAAAAATGTTGCTCCTAGAATAAAGAAAAACAAAAACCTTCTGTTGCAGACCGTGGGCATTTCAAACCACAGTCACCTCACTTGAAGGAACTGATTATATCAGTGCTCTAGCATAAAAACATATTTGGGGCTAGCATCAGCTTAGTTTTGATTTATTTTATTACTGTCTTACAAAAACCAATGCTGGCTGAAGGTTAGAAAGCAATTTTAATTAGTTTTTTTGATAAGGTTATTGAGCCCATGCTTTTTATTTGGCATCCGTATCTACTCTCTGCTTCTCTCTCAACGGCCAGGAGCAAAAAGATATCAACAAAGAATAGATTTGGAAAAATGAGTGTTTGTATGGATAAGAATATAGAAATAGAGTTGTAGGGAATATTTTGAGTGAAAAATGTAGAAAAATGGCTTGGGAAAAAAAGTGAAACTAAAAACATATTAAGATATTTTGTGAGTTTCTTTTATTTTGCAGATTTGAAACAATAATCAAAATCAATTGTCGCAATGGTTCATTTCAACAATTTTCAAAGTAAAATGCTTCATGTTCCAAACTGAAATGATTTTTCTCTCCTTTGATTTCATCAAAATCACTACATTGTTGTAAACGCACAACACTGGAAGCACATTGATTTATGATGTTTCTGTAAAAAAAGGAAAATCTTGTTCAGCTAGAAATGATTCAACCCCTTGATTCTGCAACATTTTCCAAAGTTTTAATTTTCAATCTGGCCAGAAAGTACTACATTTTGTAGATGCTAATGAATTTAAAAAGTAATATATGCTGCTTTCTTAGCTGCTGTTGGTCTGTGGTAGCACTTCATATCATCATGAAGAATAAAACTGGCTACACTGATAAATCTGTGACATAAGAAGTCCTGTCTTTTTTGAGGGAAAAATAAAAGGGAAGTTTTTACCAGTAATTGTTAACTTTCCTTAATAAGGCTGTCAGTAATTTTATCTTGGAGTTTTGGCTTAATTCGATTCACTTGTTTTAGTGGTGGTAAAAAAAAAAGAAAATAAAGAAAAAAAAATCCCCTGAGAGAAGGAAAGCATCACTGTGAGAAGAAAGACAGAGTGAGTCACCTTTTTCAGATTTTGCAGGAACTGAGGTTGCACTGGGAGGGAAAACAAAACAAAACAACAAAACAAAACAAAACTACAAAGCAAAACAAAACAACCAAACCAAACCAAACCAAACCAAACCAAACCAAACCAAACCAAACCAAACAATTATGGAAAAAACCCAATTTTATGGAAACTCTTCCTGAAAGATGCTAGTTTTCCCCCATCTTGAGCATCATTTGGGTTTGGGGAATTGCACTAGTACCTCTTAGTGCATTAGGGACTTGCAGGCATTCCTGCCCTTTATTCAACTGTAGAGTAGAAACTCAACTAGTAGAGACCCTGTTTCAGTAAATAGTGGCATTGACCCTGCTCTGGTGTCGCCCAAGTTGAGTCCTTGAGACAACTGGCAGCTGCAAGGCACAGTGTATAGTTTGCCACTGTTCTGAGGGTCTATATCACCTGAATAGATTGTAATGAAAGAGTGATGGTATGAAAGTACAGTTCTTTGTGAGAAATGAGCGCTTCTCTGTAATATTTTTTTTTCTTTTCACCATATGGGTTTTGTCTTTTTCATACACCTAATTATCTGCCTTGCATTCTCATTCCTTCATTGTTTTATCATTATCATTGATTTTTTATCATTGCCATATGATCAAACATACTACTTGCCACAAATTTCTGGCTCGTCTGTTGACAATAAATCTTCATCCTGCAGCATGCTTTTCCATGTTGGGGAGGGGTCTGAAGCTAGAATTCAGTTGTGACTTTCCTTGACACAGCCTAGTGTTGATAGCACCCCCATTGGTTGACACATCTGTGGATGGCACTGCACAGATGTCAGATAGCAGCGGTGCAAAGATGGTCCCTCTAAGTCTTGTTCTCTTCTCATAAAAATACGGGGCAGAAGGGTAACTAGGATATTTTGAGGGAATTTCTCCTCACGAGGCTAGAAGGGGTGATGAAGAGGGAAATGCAGTAGCAGTACACCTTGGTCTCCTCTCATACTTTTCCTCTCCTCGGTGCTGGAAGCTGGAGTTGCAGGAAGAAAAGCTGCTCAAAGACATCCTTGATTGGTATCTAGAAACTTGTTTGACAGATGCAATCAAAGCTGAAAATGAAGGTAGTAGATTCTGAAAAGAGTAGGACTGATCTAATTTAAAGAAGAGATTTGACAAAATTATGTAACACATGGTACAAGAATAGCACTTCTATTCAACTCTATCATAGAAGAACAAGGCAACTTACTGTGAAATTGACAAAAAAGCCATTTTAAAACTGATGAAAGAAAATATGTTGTTACACAGCATGCTGTTAGCTTAGAACTCCTCACAATTCCTATCACAGGCAACTTTTGCCTTGGCTGACCATAACTTGCTGGAATACTGAGGCAACTGATGATAAAACCCTGAAATAAAATAGGCACTTACATGTGTGTAGACACACACATGGATATTAAATCATACATTCTTGTCTCTTAGGTTCTCCTTATTAACAAAGGTAAGTGGATTTTGTTTTCAGTGAAATATAAAATAAATCCATAAAAGATATTGCCCTTCAGTGCAGCTAGCCTTTGTGTGAGATGTTTGCAAAAATAGTTATTTTTCCATTCTGATCTAATTTCAGGCCTGTTGCTTAAAATATATTTCCAAACAATTGGACAACATGACTCAAAAACACATTTCTAGTGTTTCAGATGACAAGAATAAACTCTTACAATAATGGTAGACTTTATTTGTTCCTTTTCTGTGCAGGAGGCATTCTATGTTTTACTTCTGTTTCATGTTTCTAGACTTCTATATTCATTTTTTTACTTTATTCGAGGTTTCTATTTTGTAAAGTTTGTAGTATACATTTATGCAAAATGTTTAGAGTGGAGGAAACAGAAAGGGATAGATGTCCAACTACCTTGGCTTTCCCATGGTTAAAGGAGTCTGTAAGAGCGCGGCGAATCCACAACATTGTTCATTTCCACCAATTTTTGTTTTACGCTTGCTATGTCTCTCTGCCATTCCCTGTGTTTATCTGAAGTGTCTGAACAAGATACATTGGCAACCATCTGCCATCGATTTTATTTTCATTGCACTGCAATAAAAGCAAAGTTGTTTATCTTTGAGGGCTTCATTCAATAAAAAAAATTGTCTAGCCGTGATTGCATGTGAGGGAACTGTCTCTGCTGCTGAAAAGAGCTCATGGAAATGTCTTGGATTTCCATATAGCATAATGAACTGTGTCCAGCTGACTTGTGAGCCATGTGTGGTAGTTCTGTGTTTGTTGGCTGAGTGTGGATCAAGAGGATAAATGGCTTTTCTGCCATTGGTGGGCAATGGGACAAGACTGAAGCACAGAGTCATGGCTGAGGTCCACTCCTGGTGCCCACCACCACTCCTATGTGTGCAGGTGCGAAGGCAGGAACAGCTCAGTGGAGGCACTGGGACATTGCTGGGAGGGAAGGGTGAAGGATCACTTCCAGTTCAGCTGCCTCCTTCCCAGCCTCTGAGCTTGGAGGTGGCCAGAAATGTTCAACTACCTCCTCAGAGAAAAGCTGTTTCCTTCCAGTCACCCAAGCACCCTGCCTTAGGGAATAGATAAACAGCTAGTTTGGAAAATAGTCTCTTTGAAAATATGTTATATTTGTCTACTGTATGATGTTACTTGTTGAGATTTAATCAAATTTTTTATAAATGTGGTTTTTTGCCTTCTTGATTTATGGGTGATGGTCTTAATTAACAGAGTGGGGCTGATTTTTTGTCTATTTCTATAACTTCTTGTGATTTAATGCAACAATTTAGCTGATTTTTTATATATTGTGTAATATATACCTAGATATTTTATTTAATTCTGTCTACCTTAAAAATCATGAATTGATTTGATTCACAATTATTCATATAGAGCTTAATCTTCAAATAGGCACACAAACAATTGGCTCAATAGAAAGGGTACTTACAGAGCATTGAGCAGGATTAAACAGACCAGAAAGTATCAGCTGCTTTCAAAGGCATTTGAAAAGGCACTCTCACCAAGTATTTCCAGTAAAACAAACATGAATGATGCTTTGCCAAGAGTGCTCTCAGTTATGGAAGACCTTCCTAGATGTGACCCTCTCCCAGTCTGGGCATGTGATGTGCTCTCCCATCAGCACAGAGTTTGTGGATGCAGTTGCCTGACCTGCTCATTCCCACCAGTGATGCAGTTTGCACGGGTGTTCCCTGCTCTGCTTCACCGAACTTCAGCATTTCTAAAGGGTGGTTTGACCTGGCCTGACAGACCTCTCCTGGAGCAAACAAATGGATTAAGAAATGCCTGAAATACAAAGTGAACTGTCCTGCCAGAGCTGGAGAGGTAGCGATTGCCAGGCAGGAGGGACAATAAATTTGGTGAGGTGAGTGGTTTTTTCAGCAGGCAGAATAGGAGACAGAAGGTGATGCCTGACTGTAGGGTTAACATGGCTTTTCTGGGAGAGGTCTTGGGGAGGGCAGCCTTGAGCTGTGGTCACGCTGCAATGGTGCCTCTGGCCATGCCCAGAGCCCCGCTGGGTCACCCCACCATACAGACACCTAGGCTCAGCTCTGGTTCAAAGGGTATTTATACCATGTGAAATGTTTGGTTTGATGGCCCCCAAATAATTTTTCATTAATTCCAGGTACTTTTGCTTAACTAGAGTGAGAGGTCTGGCTTTAGTAGCCTGTTGGCCAGGGAATCATACAGGTCTCATCCTAAAGCTCTAAGTTGTTAAAACAATTAACAGTTGTAAAATGTATGCTACTGAACTCTAACAGCAAAATGAAATTTCCTGGAATTCACCAATTGAAATAATATTTGGAAAAATATTTTTAAAAATTTATTTCGATGTTATCATTTTATTATTTATACACTGATGTGTGCTGCTTGGGGGCATTCCTGCATGTTTGAAAAAATATGAACAGTGGATAGCAATGAGCTGGGTCTCAATCGTGGGCTAGTTACCTGTGTGTTTATTATTTCTACTCTTAGCCCATGTATTAGATTTGGTGGGGGGGTTAATCTGAGGCATGATTAACTGCGGAGGATGAGGTAGAGTAAATGTAAACCCCCTATCTTTTCATATTAATGTGTATGAATGTATTTGTCTTTCAGAGCCTCTGGGAACATAGGTAGCACGCACATTTTGAATAAAAAAGTAAACAGAAAGAATACGTAAAGAAAACCAGAAAAGGATTAAGGAAGATACACTGGCTACTCCTGTGAGGTATTTGTGAGCCCAATGTGAGCCAGTGGCACTGTGCTACCCTCCTCACAGCCTGTCCTGGCAGGAGTTGCCTCTTGGAGTGCTGCTTTCTGGGGAGAGCTAGCAAGGAAGAGCACTGACCGCTCACCCTGTTCTCTCCACACTCAGGGAGCAGTGGGAGAGGTTTGGCCAGAGGGACTTTGTACATGTTTTCCAAAGGTAGAAATGGTGCAAATTACACTAAAGGTGATTCATATTTGCATCTTTCGCAACCTTTCAGAAAGACCTACTGTACACATGCTTGACCTTTCCATGGTCCAGCTGCAGCATAGTTTGCAAAGAACATGTTTAACCCTGCTATTTGCAACAAGAGTTGTGTATAATGCAGAGTAAGGTCTTGCACAAAGACCAGAGGGCTAGGTCGCCCCATGCCTTCTAGACCTAGGATTGCCACCTTAATCTGTTTTTACAGCTACGTCTCTTAAAGTAGTGCAATGATTATTTTCAAAAAGTAATTGCATTAGTGCCCAGTTAGAGCCAAGATAGTTGTAAACTTGTCCTAGATAGAACTATCCAGGCATTCAAAAATCTCAACTGAGTGATGTTTCTTGTACTAGTTCCATTAAATAGGAATGCCAATAAAGTTTAACTATTAATACAGTTTATTATTATAATGGAAATACCATGTCATACGTATTACTAATTAATGCTTATTAATTACTTGGGGGAAGTGTTGGTTGAGTACAACAATGATGCTGTGATGTCTCAGGGAACTCTTCCCAGTAGGCTCTGTCCTCGCATTATTGAGTGTATCTCCATCTCTATCCCAGCTGTCCCCAACACTACCCAGACCCTCCTGACACGTAAGCCCTCTGGGCACAGGGCATAGCACATTTTCTGCTGTTACAGGAAGAAGTGATGCCCTTCATCTCCCTTGTTTTCCTCTTGTGCCACAATATTGTAGTGACTTTTAGGAGCCCAGTGTGTGGCAAATTTTTTGCTAGATGTGCTGTGTTCACAGGTGACCTGTGTGCATGTTACTTGATGACTCAAGTCTCCCCTTAGCTGTCTGGGGTGAAGATTTGGGCTGGAAAAGTGAACTGAGCTTTGGCCAGGCACTGTTTTGGTGTTCTCTTCATCCCTTTTATGTTGAAGAGTTAGAATAAGAGCATCCTAGCACAGATCCTTGCTGCCTACATAGCTACAAACACCCCATGTCCTACTCAGTGGTGAAACTGGGAACCCTAGCCAAGAGAAAAGATACCGTGTAATAAAGGTACTCTGGAAATAAGTATATTATGAAACCTTTTCTTACATAGTTGTAGTCTGAGTTAATGTTATTGGTGAGAGGAGCTGAATGAGGAAGAATGTGGCTAATTAGGCTGATGATGGTGTTACTTTTTGGAGCCAATTTTCTGAACAGCTGTTTGCTCTGTATTTTCACTTGCCCTTCCTGTGAAAAGTTGGTTAATATGTATTTTTGCTGCCTCTGTCTTAGAACCACAGAATATACCTCTGAATCTGACACAATTCTTCATTTGCTTTGCTTCACTGAAGTGGCACAGCTCTGTGTGGGGTCCCGGTCCAATTTCAGACTCAGGAAGGTTCAGAAATGATTCCAAGAGTGAGATTAAGACACAAATGAGGTCAGATGCCGCTAAACAATCTTATTTTATTTTTATGCCTAAAGACGGAGTAAAGACAATTTATTTCATTTTCACACCTAAAGCTAGAACAACGGAGAAAAAAGGAGGGGGAGAAATTAAGAGGAAAGTTAAGCAAGCATGCAAGAAGATAAGCAAGAGATAAGCATGAGATAGTCACTGCCAGGGATCCAAACATTGTCTCCTGTCGGGCAGCTCTCAGGTTTCAGGCCTCGGTAGCGTTGGCAGTTTGCAGGTCTCGGGTCATGCCGGTATCACAGTCCAGGTCCCGGTAGTGCTGACAGAGCTCAGGTCTCAGGTCTGCCGGTCCCAGGTGACAGGTTTTGGTCCTGGTGGTGGATGGCCACACTTGCAAGTCATAACCTCGTCATTTTGTGGCAGTTGGTGGCGGGCGTTGCCTGAGCACGCTGCAGGCCTGGTCACAGATGGTGGTGGTTGATATTGCTGGAGCTTCACTTGAGCTTACATAAGCTTCAGGCATTCTTTGAGTTTTAGCAATTCACAGTGATCTTGTATTTTGCACTTTAACTCACTGTATTTAGGCCTTTACAGCAGGCCCAATTAAGCAAGCAGCGTGAAAAAGCATTTTTCTGTAACAAGCAGGCCTTAAGCATATTATTTTAGCAAGCAAGCTTTGAGACAGATAATTCACAATATCTCAGCCTTCCACACTTATGCTGTGTGTTATGGACCACCGTCTTTCACACACGCTCAAACCGTATGCTGAGCCACCATTTCTTACACTCTGAAAGCCCAATGCCAAGGTATGAATTACCCAAGCAACTCATGGCTTAGAATAATTAGTTTTAGAAAAAAATTGGGAAAAGCTTATATTACATGTGCTAATTTTAACAGATCACTGAATATAAGACTAAAAGGCAATTTAATGTTTTAGTATGGAATCTGTCTTGCCTAACTCTAGCTGTCAAAGCTAAATTAGGAACATACAGGGGAACTAGACTAACAAAGATGGTCATTTAGCTTCTTTCATATAAGGGGAGAGAAACAGGCACCTTCACAGAGCAAGTTTTTCAAAGAGATGCATATTTTAGATATACTTCACTGGTTATGGAAATGTCTTCCTGAGTAGCTTAGACTGGATGATGAACATTTAAAATAGATGTGGCAAATCTTTGTCTCAGCTCTGCAACGAAGATGATCATGTGATAAAACAACTGGCAAGTTAGTAACAGTCATTGCTAGCAGTAATGGCATTTGCATCACTGAGATAACAATAATATTAACTAATGATGGAATCAACCTTGTGTGTCATTAACTTACTTGTTTACAATCTCTCATCCTGCATCTATATGTACACCAGGGTTCATATTAACAAAGCCCAAACATCTCTTCTGTCCCTCTGCACAGATATTGTTCTTTGCCCTTCTTAGCTGGCCAGTAGGATGCAGCAGACACAGAGCTGAGATGCATGGAAATTAGGTTATTTGAATCTGGCCGTGGTGTCTAAATTGACAGTTATACCTGAAAATGTGAAAAGGGGAGACCAATGTAAGTGAAAAGATGTGGGCTTTTCTTGAGAACTGAGAAATGGTCAATTAACAGTGACTGAAGGATACATGAAAATGCTGATGTGGAAGGCTTTTGGATATTTTCTGTTTTCCTGCTTTTTATTTCAAATCTGAATATTAGTTTGCTGCAAATGAGGTGCGGTAGTCAAAGCATATTACTGGAGATGCCACAAGGGCAGACGTTTCTAGCCGTAGTGAAATTAGAAAAGTTTGTTTAAAAACCTTCTCTCAATATCAAATCTAGAACTACATCAGTAAAATACTCATTTTCTGGTTTCAGAATCTAATAGCTTGATTGCGTGAATATTTGTGGTGAGTCATTCAAGAGCTATTAAAAAATGACACTTAAAAAATTCTGGTGTGACAATGGGATTGCTCACCTCCTAAGAAACAACATTTCACCAGCACTATATTAGCAACATGCTGTGTACATCAAGAAGATATGTTGCTGGTTACTTTGCTTAGTGACTGTTTTTTTCAGTTGAGAGTTGGAAAGAAAATTAATGAGCCCACGGTATTCCTTCCTGTCTTTGTAGCTGGACAAGCAGGAGGTGCTGAGACTGCGAGAAAGATGACATTTCTGTGACTCCAGTTCGTGGCATGGGAAAGCTGAAAATCTTTTCTTTGAGAATGCAGAGGTTATTTAAAAGCTATTTAAAAACATGGTCCCCAACATAGCTGGAGTATTAAACAAATCTTGGAAATTACTGAGGAGAAAAGAAATAAATGACAGGAAGTTATTGTGGCACAATTCTAACTTGCCTATGGGTAAGAAATGTCATTGAATTAGATGTGAATCACATGAACTCAGCACTGCACCGCACCATGACTTTCGGCCTCTATCAAATTGCAATGCGTGCCTGTGCATTTGCTGGCTATATTTTCATATATTTTCTAATCAGTTCTTGTATGTCAGTCATTTTGTTATTCTATTAGAGGTTAAGCTTGAAAAGCAAGCCATATGCAAATCCTGTGACATTGCTGACTTTCCATCCGTCCTAGAACTAACCGATAAAGCAAGTGTAATGAGTGGGGTAACCCTGCTGATTGATGGTATCGCACAGCTAGAAAACATTTCTAGAGAGGGCATGAGATGTGTGAGATACAGAAATAACTAGAAAAGAAAATAATCGTATCCCCAGAATAAACACAGAGTAGAAGTCAGTGTTTCCTCCCAAGTGCTAACCTGTGGCCATTTTTAAATCCAGATTTGTGGTCCATCTAGATGGCAACCTCAACCGTCGGTAAGAGAATCTCCAGGAGAGCACATGAGGAGGCTGCTGATCAGACAAGCATGCCGTGGGCTCTGCTCCCAGCTGCTCCTCTGCCCGTCCTTGAGGGTGCTGGAGATGCTACTGCTGTTTCCTCCAAAGCAGCAGATAAGGAAAGAAGGGCTGACTACCTCACTCTAGCAATTAGGAGGGTTTCTCTGGAAATCAGAGTGACCTGTGCTATCTCAGAAAGGAAGGTACACTGGCTTTCTTCAGTGGGTGTGCTGGGCCCTCCATATGCATTTGTTATGGTTCCCTGCAGGTGGGGGTCTTGCAGTTAATGAAGATACCTGCTGCATTTTCCACCTTTCCACGTCTGTTTATCTCTGCCTATAGTAATCCTTGGTCAACTTTGTTAACTTTTCTGTTTCCAAGGAACATTTTCTTTTTTAACTACGTACATCTAAAAATAGACTGACGCCCAAGACAGTCACCTATGCAAGTGGATGGGACTCGGGAATAGCGACAGAGTGGCAAACTTCCAGTACGTGCCCACTTTATCGTTTGCTTATTCTGCTTCTCTGCCAAATCCAGTGTTGGGAGAGAATGCATGTATGACATTTTACACAAAGGCTAGCCACAGCTTTTGTACTTGCTATGCTA
The DNA here is from genome assembly GCF_036013445.1 of Caloenas nicobarica. Classification (NCBI taxonomy): domain Eukaryota; kingdom Metazoa; phylum Chordata; class Aves; order Columbiformes; family Columbidae; genus Caloenas; species Caloenas nicobarica. The sequence goes on from NC_088245.1 coordinate 34,285,374, forward strand.
AAATAACCAATACCAACATTTTACAGTGGAAAACTGAGGAGTCTCTTATTATTTGAAGCTAGGATAAGGGATGGAAGTCAAATTAAAATCAAGATTCTTGGACCACAAAGTTGAAAAGGATTGCCTAACATATGAATTTCTCTTAAAAGAATGAAATGTGTTTTGGATGTTGGTTTCCTTGAAAGAAAGACACCACACATTTCATACTTGTTTAAGAACAAGTTACGTATTGCTCATTGAATTGACTTTTTGTGGCAGTAAACCTTTATTACTTCTCATTTGATTCTGTTCTTCCAGAGGATTGTTTCGGTTATATTTGGCTTGGAGATTAGCTAGACCTGGGATTTTTTGTTCCTGGGAAGTCTAGTCTCTTCGAATCTTGCTCTTGATGGATGTGGAATTAAGCAGGTTTTCCTCTTAAATTTTTTTCACAAATTAAAAAAAATGATAATTGTTATTGTCATAATTTAGAAAGCAGTAAAACATTTCCACACAGCATGTATTTCCCCAGACTATGGCAGCAACTGAAAGGAACTGACATTTTTGTCAGCTGCCTGCTTTGAGAAAAATATAAAAAAGAAAAGTAGCACAAATATCAAGTCTAGTCAACAACTGAGGCTTCCAGGGCTCTACAATTTGCAATATCCTCCACCATGAGAACTGCCCTTCAGCAGATCTGAGATACTGAGGCTTCTGTGCAATCTGATGACCTTGTGCATTTCTGAATATGTTTTGACTAGTAAAACTGTATTTTGTGATGAACGTCTGTGTTTTTTCATGTGAACAACTCTCTCTAGTGTTATGCAACTATGAGTGAATGTACCCCACAAAAGTTCAGTGCCAAAGTCTGATCCTGTGGACAAGCGTTAAATAAAGGAGCTATATCTGTTGCAGCACAATTAAACCTTCTCTTCCATCTGTGAAGAGGCTACACAGCCTGTTTTAGCCATAATACTGCACAGAGGATAGAAGAGGGACCAGATGCTTCTCACATAGTTAGTTTTGTCTCCTGGTGTCTTTGCCCTGTCAGACATTTTCTCTGGGATTGGTTTCAGTGAAGAGTAGATCTCTGTAGTACAGATGTCTACATCTGAGCTAGTCATAGGGATGCGCTTTGTAGTCAGCAGAGCCATCTAAGGCATGTAACATATAACCTGTATTGGACAAGTGCATCTGTTCAGTCGCTATAAAGGAAATCTAGATAACCAGCTCAGACGTGACACCAGTGGAAGAGATGGTATGGTTATCTGCTGAATCTCACTGTGGGTGGGCTTCCCTGCTTCTCTGTTGCTTGACTTCTGTAATTGGGAACCCTCCACTTGTCCCCATCAGGGACTGGGGCTAGAAGGGTCACTTTTCCATGTCCTTATTGCTGTCAGTTGTCCCATAGAGCACAAGCACCCCATGGCCCTGAAGATACTGTGTCCTTGGCTCTTGTGTTGATCTGACTGACAGACTGACTCCTCTAATGATTTGCTCAGGGTACATTTGACTATGTACTTACAGTGAAAGTTTCTCTGTTAAGAGTTGTGTGTGTCAGTAGCACTTTGACAATGCTCATAACAGAACAGCAACTACACAATTCTCTCCATATTTAGGGTTTCTTGTCTCATTGTGCAGAGATGTTATAATTTGTCAAAAAAGTTTTTGTGAAGTGGGATTTTTTTTAAGCTTTATGTCTAGGCCCAGTGCAGATGGAAGTGTATCTGATCTGCTTGTCTGGCTGATTTGCTTTCCACTACTAATCTGGAAAGCTGAAGCTTTTCTTTTGAAAAATTGGCATGAAGAGGCAAATCCGGCCCAAGCTTTGCAGATGCATAAAACACTTTGACAGAGGGATAAATGTGGTTCTGCTGCACAGACTGTGCTGCTTCTCTCTGCAAAACACAATCCTTCTCTCTGAGGATCTCTTTTAGGAAAGACAGAGTGGTGCTGATGGTGGGGGGGATTTTGCAGCTTTTCACATTCACCTTTGGGACTGATTCATTGCAAAAGCCCAAAGCCTGTGAGAAGGAGAACTCTGAAACCACTTTTGCATTTAATGAAGATGAAGGGCTATTTGGAGACTTCGGAAAGAGTCATATTAATATTGGTCAAGAATTGGAAGAAACATGTGCTGTCAATATCTTTTTGGTATAAGGCAGCATTTTGAGATTGTTTCATGTCTCTAAAACCATGTCTGTGAAACATATCTTTAAATGCAAGGAGAGTGAAAAAGGAAATTTTGTCTGAATGCATTAACTTGAGATATAACTGAGCAATGGCATTTCAGATTCCCTCTGAACAAAGGGCTGCACAATAGATGACAAGGCCTAGGATAGGGATGACATTGTCTCTAAGTGTCTTCTCAAATTATTCAGGGTAAAAGTGGAACAAATGCTTTTTTAATGGTGGGTTGGGAATATATAACCATTATTTTGTCCTCATGCTATTATGACCAAGGCTTAATGATTCTTCAGATGAACTCCCACAGCTGAGAATACATTAATAAAAATGTTCTGCTTATCCTGCTTTGCTGGACTTTCCAGAGTAGAAGACAGGTAATAGCTTAGCTTTTCTATTTTCCGTAAAAATAAGTGGAAATAATGTTGCTTACAATAGTCACTGGAACCAAATCAATGAATAAAACATTACTGTTCCCACATGGTCATGTAACTGAATGGGATTGTATTTTAATAGTCAGCATATAAATATAAAAGCACCAGAAGACAGTGATATGCTTAGGGAAAACTGAGGGAATTGTTTTGTGTTTTGTGTCAAGATCTACATTAGTGAAAAGAAATATGTACAAACTTTAACTGGATGTGAAGGCATTGCCCATCACTTTGGCCAGAGCTTCGTGAGCTGTCAGGCCAGGAGAAACCATCTACTGTGAGAATCATCTCACTTGGGTAGAAGTTACATGTCGAATGTCAATGTGAATTACACAGTGCATCCTTTAGAAACAATGGAAAGAAACAAGTCCCTCCAGTAAACAATTTTTCTACCTTCTTTTTAGGATTAAATGTATCACCCTCTGGAGGTGCTTATTTTTTGTAAGGAAAGCACCTCAGCCTGTGGTACAGAGTTCAGTTGTAAATGATACATTTTTAGATCCCTAACTTAGGACAGTTGAATCCTATTACTAAATTAATGTGAGATGTAGGACTTCTCTGAAATTATTTTTTTGAGCTAAAGTGTTTTATGAAAGAAACCAACAAACCTTGGTTTAAAAATGATCAATCAAGAAGGACCCACTGCTTTTTCTAGTAAATCAGTCTAGCTGTTAATTATGTTTATATTGTTTTTAAAGTTCTTTATTTATAGCCTGAATTAGTCTAGCTTCAACTTTTAGCTGATCGATCTCATTAAACCCTGGCCTGTTCCAATGAGCTATTGCACACTTTTGTTCCCATGTACTGCATATGAGGATTTATCTCTTCCTAATTCACTTGTCTCAGAATCAGGTGCCTAGTCTGAACGAATCATTCAGTTTTCCCCAGTAGCCCATGTAGACAGATAATTATTTATCCAAGCTGTTTGGGAAATCTATTTCATGCTGGAGGAAAAGCATCCTGGGATGTTTATACTTTCCATCTGTTACGGGGAGCGGCCTGGAAGAGGTGACTTACACTAGATGACATTAGATCAGCTAAAATCAGGTGGAATAAATTCTTCTCTGAGATATGCTCATGGCATTCCTGAGCTTTGCTTCATTAAATTAGACATACTAAGCTGCTGGAATTAGCTTAGAGTTTTTTTCCCTTTCCTTCCTCCTTTTCCCTAGTCTGTTATGTTATTCTTCATTGAATTCCCCTGAGTTTCTTAACACTCCTCTCAGAGTGGACACCAGAAGTGGACACTCTTCCACCAAAGTAACATACTCTCCTGCTGCTACTTTGGATTCCAATTTAAAAATGTAAGGATCACATTAGCACATTGCTTTGGGACCTCAGCATGAGTAATTTTCTCCCATGACCCTCAAATCGTTCTTGAATAACCACATCCCAGAGCACGGTTGTCCATTATGTACACATGGCCTACATTCTTTGAAAAGATAAATCTTATGAGGGACGAAGCTAAGCCGATTTCTTGTTAAATTCCAGATATCAAGACACATAAGGCAGACACTTTTCAGATGGGTAATACTTCATCTGTAAAATTTGACCTTAGCTGAAATCACAGGGATGTGGCTCAGAGAGGAGGCAGTATTTCGCGAATCATATAATCTTCTCCAATCTCTCACATGCCTTTTTCTTCCTCTGGATTTTCAGAATCACAGTGCAGCCACAGAAAAGAGTGATGAATTAACCGTTTAAATGTCTGACACTCTGTGCCACAGAGGAATCCTGCAGAATCAGCCTCATGTTCACAAGTTTCTCATATGCGAAATGGCAGCTCTTTGGAAGGAGACCTATGTTTTCTGTGAACATAGACACTGATTTGGCTGGAATCTTATCTCAGCTGAACCAGCCTGATTCTAAAGCAACATCACTGGTTGTGCAGCTGTTAATCTAGGTTTACACACTTGTAATTTAGACTGTCCTGAATCTCACTCAGTCTGCATCTTCATGAACTGCATGTGTTGTTTAATGGAAGTTTTTTTGTGAGAGAGAAAATAACACATAGTGAACACTGAAAAGTTTCTCCATTTCAGGGGTGTTCTCAGAATCTTAGAAAAATACAAAGTGCTTATAAAGAAAGGATACAGAGACTAATTTGTCCTGCTTTATCCCAGATAGTCTTACTAAAGGTGCATGGGTATCGCTGGGGAATGTCCCCGTACCTGGTGGCAGACAGATGCAACCTCGTTCTTCAGCTCCAAGCCAGAAGCCAATTGTCCATTGCTGTGTCTTGTGCTCGAAATAACGGGTCTTACCAAGTACTTTTATTACCTGGAATGGGGTATAAGAATAAGCAGACCATGGTGAGAGATAGAGATTTCAATGTTTCAAACCCGTATTTTTTGAAGGTGCCCTCAAATGCTCCAATGTTAAATGCATTTGGACTGGCTCTGAAATATTTTTTTATTATTTTAGGACTTGGGCTTGAAGAAATACAACAACAGCAGGTGGCTTTAATGAAAATTGTTTTGGCATGGTATGACTTGAAAGCCCTAGGTCTAGCTACGATTTGCCTTTAGTTATTAATACACTAGAACCTAAATCAGGCAGATTTGAGTCAAGTAGCAAGCCTGAGTCACAAATGAGTTGGGGAGGAACAGCTTATGCACTTGACACTCTTCAGATGTGTAACTAATAAGAAGTTGTCAGCTTACATTAATTTTTACACATCTTGTCTACATCAGAGATGCAAAGGCAAACTCTAGTGTGCAGAAAGATGACATGGAGTTGAGGACTCCACAGGGAACTTAATCAATGCACACATTACACTGATAGCAAATAGTTTTTCATTATGGCAGGCTACTGATAAGATTTTTCTCCTTGTGTAACTCTTTTTAGAATAATGTGTAGGAGAAAAGATAATAGACTGGAAATTGCATCTGCAAAACAAAAGCAGCAGTTGTAATATTTTGTGAAATGCTGTTCAGTGAACTGAAACGTCTCTCACAGGATGAGTTCTCTGCCTGAAAGATGCATCCGATGTGCATAAAGGTAGGTGACTTTCAGCCACAGGAACATGGGTTACTTACAAAAGGCTGGAGGTTTATCTCAGTTACATCTGCATGCCCTGAAATGAATTTATTTGACTTTACTGACAAAAATGGGATTTGAGTCTGGCATCGTACTGAAACTGAGGAAACTGTTGCCTTTTTCTGAAACAATGTCATAATTTCAAGAGAAATTGGTAAAACGGAATATTTTAAAAATAATTTTATTTCTTTACAAAATGTACAGAAAATCCAAAAATTGTCCACAGCAGAAATTTCCAGCCATCTACCTGATGCCAGGAAGCAGCTCTTCTGGATCTCTGTTTTTGCACCTGGATTAGGAAGACATGCAGCAGGGGGTACACACTTCCAAGGGCTGTCAGAAAACACTGAGGCTGGGTCCCACTTTGGTTCTGGATGAATCACGATGGATCAAGCTGAGGGCATGGGTACCTTTTCAAAGCTTGTGGTCCCATACTAGCCACAGTTCCCAGGCTTCTGACAGTCCTGAGTTATTTTTTTATACCCATGGTGCCACCGTGAATCAGCTCGTTTACATTCTCTGTGTTTCATCCGTGAGAAATCAAGGCACAGATGAACACAGTAACTTTGCCTGAAGACACACAGATAGTCTCAAGATACAGATAGTCTCAGGATAAAGGTTCATTTCTTGCTTAAAATACAGTTGCAATTCTAGAATGCAAGAAAAGAGAAGCCTAGACTAAAATACAGTTCATTTAGTTGTCAATGTTTTATACTCTCCAGAATTGACATTATCATCTACCATTCTCCTGTACAGCTTTCTGCAAAGGTATGTCAGAGCATGACAAATGCAAAGTGTCTGTAATGTAAAGGATGGAAAATATCACGTTACTTGAAAAGACATTGTTCAACGGAATGCTAATAACTCTATGTCTTTTTATTATTATTATTCCATCAAGTACAAACCCCAAATTATTTAGAAGGCCAATCTCATGCTTTTGATGATTGAATGTGTCCTGAACACTTCAGTAGAATAGAATATAAATAATGTGGAAAATCCAAACTTTCTCAGCCAGAGTTCATACTTGGGGTAAAAATTAAGAAGTATGTTACTAGTTTTGCAAAGCTCCATCTCATTGTTGCTTTGCTGTCAGGATTTCAAAAGGGTACTGATTGCACTGTGGGCCCTAATTCTGCTCTCAATCTAGTTTATTGTGATTTTATTATGTTTGAGAGTTTCTTCTGATGCAACCATCTGAAAGAGAACAATTAAGCCCTAAATCTGTATGAGGCTAAAATATATCTTGCATTCTTTAAGAGCTCTGACTTTAAAATGAAATGTGGCAATTAGCTTTTAATAAGGTCTCATTATTTTAATACAAAAACTACAGACAGATTCAGTTTTAAGATGTGTTTAACATCACAAGCTTGTTCAGACTCTAATTCTATTTTTGTTAAGTAATAACCAGCAAAACATACTTTCAATAGGTCTGAATGCTTATATATGCCCTTATTAAGGACATTGTAGTATCGTTCATTTTTCCTAAAAAGGCTGAATCCCAAAAAAGTCCAGATAGAAAAAGTAATAAGGAGATAACTGTAGTGAGGTGGCTCTGCCTTGTTCACCCGGCAGATTAAAGCCTCCTCTCAGTGGAAGTGCTATTGGAAATGTAAAAGGATTGCCTACCGTTTGGGGATGAAGTATTTTAGTACCTGAAAAAATACCAACCAGTCACACTGCTGAATAGTAGACAGTCAAATGAGATGTATTATGCACAGTGAAAGCAACCCTGCCTTTCAAAGACAACATTGCCTTCGAAAACTTATTATATCACATAAAATTAAGGTGGGGGCGGGGTGTGAAGAATAATTAAGTTCCACTTTGGGGCACTCTGTGGTGACAGGCGCACATTTTCAGTGGGGAAACAGACCTCTCTCATTTTCAGAAGTCCAGCGCAGACTGTACAATTTCCTCCTACTGAATAACAGTAAATCATGCCAGCAATCACACTGACCATGCCTTGCACTCTTCCATGCTGGGCTGTGCTTACTGCAAAACAAACTTCAGCCTTACCAGAGGTCTCAAGAGTGTTTGAGAAGTTTTCCCAGCTCTGTACCCCAAGGCCAAGTTAAACCTACCTGCACTGATAGAAACTATGAAGCAGAGGAAGATTTGTCTTGAATGATCAGTGTTCACAGCTAAGGCAATATCTTGGTCCAGTGACTTGGAAATATTTGAAAATTGAACCCAAATTACACTGTTTGTGGAGCTGCTTCACAAGTAACAGAACGGCCCAAGATTTTCACAACACACTAGTGTTCAGTGTGAAATGGTTTTAGGACAGAATTACATTCAGTTCTATAGTAGAGTGACCACAGTTTGTCCCCAAACTAATTAATTTGTCATCCTGTGTATGATATTTATTTGAGAGGTACTGTTGGGATAAAGCAGATTTCAGAAGTACCATTTATATGAACCTAAGGAGCAAAATCAAAAAACCCCAAACAAACAAAAACAAAAAACCCCCCACAAAACCCCAAACAAAACAAACAAACAAACCCCAAACAAACAACTGACCAAAACCAAACCAAAACAACAAAGAAACCCAACAAAAACCCAACAAATCCCGCCCCCCAAAAAAAAACCCAAACAAAAAACAAAACCCCCACAAACTTCTGGGGAAAAAGATTGCTTGCTTTCTGCTAAAATTTCCAAAGGAAAATGAAGCACACATGAACCATTTCAATTTCAGGTCAATTTGAATAAAAGGGTTTGTATGTAATCCCAGACAATCTTCAGTAACCTGCATCCAGGGCAGGAAACATTAGATGCAAGTCATGGGGCAAGAGGGATATAAACAAACATTGCAAACATAATACTAAAGGCCTGGAAAAGATCTTGTAGCTCCTCTAGTCCAAGACCCTATGCTGAGGAAGGTGTCTGTCTAAGTTGTTTTTAAAAATCCTCTAACAAAAAAAAAAATGCAACAGCATCATTCAGTAGTCTTTCCCATTGTTTCACTGTCCAGGTGGCCAAAAAGCTGTTCCTATTATCCAACCAAGGCCAGCTAACTTGTCAGCAGTGAACAGGGTCAATACAATTTGTTCTTGTCAAATCTGTCAGCTGTTTTTACCATCCTAGTATGCTCCCAGCACTTATAAATTAATTATCTAACCACTTGTTCCAGAATAATTCCAGGAATTGGTGTTTCACTGAATAATCTATGATCCCTTATTTGTTTTTCAAAAGGTAGGTACTGTATTTGCTTTTCTTGCAATATCTGGGATCTGCTCGTGCTCTATGAGTTTTCAAAGATAACAGTGAGTATTTCAGAGATTTCTTCCTATTCCTTTAAATAAGTGTGGGTGAATGTCATCAGGCCCTGGTGGCTTCAATTACACTTAGCTTATCCAGACATTTTTTAACTTAATTTCTCCCTATTCTGGCTATGCTCCTATTTTCACATTAAATTTAGTGTGGTTAAGCATCTGAGCAGAAATTAATCTTTTTGTGTGAAGACAGTGAGCACTTTAGTACCGTGTGCATTGCCTGTTAAGCAATGAACCTTTACCTTGCCCTTCTTGTGCTTCTCATGTACTTATTGTACCTTGCATATTTTGCTACCTTTATTTTCCAAAATGATGTTAACACCTTAACTATCCGAACTTTCTCAATTCCTTTTAAACTCATATGTAATTATGTTCCTCATTTCTACTCTTTGTATGACTCCTTTTGATTTTAGTTTCTTAGGAAGGTCTTGGTGCACTTGTAATGCACTTTGCTCCGAATTTTTTATGTTATCTCCTGTGAATTTATCATTGTGCATTTGATGTAGCATCTGTCACCAACTCCTGCCTTTCCTGATATGCTCTATGCCTAAGACTACCTACTTCAGAGACTCACATCACACTTCTTTTTACTGTTTTCTAGGCTTCTCTCATTGTCCCTTCTCAAATTTAGCTCATCTCTCTTCTAGATTTAAGAGCCTCTCTGATGTTGTGATTGCTGGTTTGTGGGTGACTAAACTGGAGGGTTTTGTTACTTATATTCTTAAATTGGAAACAATTATAGAAAACTGCAGTAGCTTTGTGCTTCAGCTGCCAAAATTAAAATTGCTCACAGACACTGTATATTTATAGATATTGTTCATGTAAAGATCACTGTCAGTCTCAGAGAATTTTTGAAACATTTAAGAAACCCTGCTTTGAATATCAAGAGACAATTTTAGACTTTGGAATAGATCCAGAATGACATGTCCTATATTGTCAGACCTTACCTGGATATTTCCAAACTGTTCAGATGTGCAGGGACTCCTCAGGGATAAAAAGGCCTCCTTGGACCTCTTGGATCCTCCTTGGGCCTTTTTCCAGGTGCATATCACAACCTCAGCCTGGCCATGAGCAATGCCCACGAGATACAGAGGAGATAAAGGAAAAAGAGGTTGCACAGGGGCAGTGCAGTTAAGTGTGGCATGTGTTCATGAGTTCATGTAGAAACTAAATGAAAACAAGATGTAAAAACCAAACAACTTCCAGATTCTGCTATTATTCACAGAAGGAAGTAGAGTTGGCAGAAAGCAAAGCCTGAACTTGAATTTTGTCAGCAGATTAATGTCAGGAATATGCCAGTGCTACGCCATGGAGCAGTCAGTGATGACAACTCTTTCTCAGTGATGAGAGGCTTTGAATCCTTACAGCCAAAATCAGCACTTCTGGCAGCCTGGAAAGGTCAGCTGGCATCCAATTTTCACTGATCAGCGAGGCTCCTTTCTGGCTACTACAGCATCCAGCTAGACTTCAAGCGTTGGCTTCGTATGTCAGTTTTTGGAGAGCCTTTCAGTGTGGATGTTATAGAAAAGCACTCGCCACTGCCGAGAGCATGGCCTTTAGAGAGAATTCAGAGAGTCAGACTCAAATGGTCTATTATGGCAGCATTCCCACAGGCTAATGTACGCTCAATGTCATTAGTCTCCCTAGTTTTCCTGAGTGGTCAGTGCAGAGAGAAGCTCTAAACCATCCTCTGGAGGAAAATATTTCTCTTCAATCTAAGTAGATGGCAGCAGGCTACAGTCTGGGAGTACTTCTGTGAAAATGTTACGGTCATAGCAAGTAATGTCATCATATATCTGAAAACACAGACATTGTATACTGATAAGTACCTACCTGTGGAAGTATTTTCTCCTTGAAGTACAATGCACGCTTACTGTGCTGCAGAAAGACATTCAAAAAGCATCCATAGTGTGGAAAGGTCTTAATATAATATGAGCTACGGTAATGCTTCCTGTCCCAAGAAATCAAAATGTTTTGCAGCTATTGATGACTCAAGCTCCACAAAGATACCTAGAATCAGATTTTAAAGTAGGCATTACCAAAATACAGTTACGCAGTATTTCCCCAGTGGTTATCAATAGCCATAAATCATAGTTTACAGCTTCCTACACACACATGAAACTTCTTTTTCAAGTCCTGTAAGTCTGGTCAAACTCCTCTCACAAGCTTTGGGAAAGAGAAACGTTCCTTATGGGAAATACAAGGTTAATCCTACTTTGCTTTATATCAGTGTATTGGAATACCTGAAATTTGTGGCATCCATCTGTTCTGGTGACAGCTGCAGTTGCTCTGTTTGGGTGCAGTCAGCAGCCAGAAGAGCTGAGTTTCTTCTGGCCTCCATGAATTCCCACACTGGTGCTTCAGGGAACTGAATAAAGCCCTCCTCATCTTTTATATTTAGTCTCCAGAGATGCATTTTCCCCTAATACTGTGTCAGTTCTTCTCTTCCCACTACGAGGGTCCAATGTTAATTGGCAAAGCTAACAACAGCACACATATCCGGTTGCAATGTCACACCCTTTAGTGAACACATCTTTAAAGAGGGAAATTTCACATTCTGCTTTAGGGCACAATTAAGTTAATTACTTGGTTTTCTGTAGAGGAAAAATAAAAATCCTAAACACGCTTACTTCAATGGCAAGATTTCAGCATCTCTCCTGGAAGTTATTTATTTTCACAAGTGATGGCTTGGAGATAGTAAGAGATCTACTCAAAAGCACAAAAACTTAAGGAAATATCCAGGTCACTAGTCCTCTGTCACCCTTACAAATCAGTCCAATTATCCACTGCCTCTTAGGGAGATAATGGATTAATATTACCATTGTTTACCCACTGCGAGCAAAGTGGCCTGAACTCAAGACATAATGACAACTGAAGATAACCAGAAAGTACTTATTTTCTGTCTGTGGTAAAGTCTTTTAATTTCTGGGATGAATAATCTGTACCTGTGTTATTGAGACAATTCTCTACACAGGAGAAAATCATTAAGACGGCACGAAGATTTAATATATTTTAAAAAGCCTGAGCCCTTACCAGGGTTCAGGTACTGCTTTTGGTTTTCAGTTTTGACATTTGACTCCTGTGTGTTATTTTCTCACCTTTAGCTCAAAGGGTGGTATTTTTCTCCTGGCAAAAATTTCCCTCTGCAACATTTCTATTTTTAACAAATTGCAGGCTGTGCTCTCCACAAGAGAAGCTCATCACTTCTGGGTAGCAAGAAAACAGCAGTGCCTCTGAGCCCCAGACCTTGCTCTGCCTTTTGAACACTGTTTGGATAAGAAAAAGGCCTCCCCACACACATATCATCACTGTGCAATGCACCCTGCATAATACGCAGAGGACATATCCACACTGATAATGAAAACTAGTGTAGTCCATGATTCTCTGTAGTAGATGAACATAAATTTTGTAAGTTATGCCTTACTGAGCAAGACCTGTAGGAGAGCTACAGGAAATATGCCCTTAACTCTGAGTTATTCCCAGGGAGCGTGGAATTTTCTATAGGCCTAATTTGATACTATTGTATATACTGGAGAGGAGGAGATTTACTTACATTTTTGAAGAATATGAAAATGACACAGTACTGACGAGGAAGCTTTACAACCTTTTTATGCATTGTGATGATGAGAACTTTAAAACTTCCTATTGCATTTCTTTATTATGAAGCAATTATAAATCACCCTGAATGTGCCAAGTAAACACCATGTTGATTCTTCTGGTGTGCTTTCCAACAATTTCTCCCTGTTGAGTATAAAAGGAGTGGGGTCCGGCCATGCTGGAGAATTGGCCATGTGCATTCTTATCACTCTCAGGCACTTACACAAGATGACAGGCACATGATTGAGTTGGGAATTCATCACAAGCAGTCTGAATACAGCAAACAGCACTTTGCAATGGCAATTTTGCAGATGGGGTACCAATGAAAATTCATTTTCTTTAATACAAAATGATAATGCAAACAGCCACAATGCTAATCCTAAAATAAAATTCTTGGGGAATAAATGACGAGAATGTAGCTTCTACGTATCTGTAACATTTCTTAAGCCAGACACAGACTCTACCTTGGATCAAATTTTATGATAAAGTTTATGGATGTGGGATAAAGTATTTTTATTCATTAAAAAATGCATTTTCCTTGCTAGATGAAGGGAAGAAGCCTGTTTTCATAACGGCTATGAAGTAGGTGCTGTTCAAAGCCAGACGGACTGCATTAGGTTTGAATTAATAGGTGGGACTGCTAAAAGACAAAGACATTGCAGCGCTGAAGGACAAAAATGACTGTTTTCAGTAAATGTGATGATTTCTGACATTTTACTGTATTTTTTTCTGTAGTGGGAAGGAAATTCTAAGAAAATTATATACCACAAATTTAGCAACAATAATAGCAGCATGTCTAAATATATTTTTAAAAAATGAAATGATACACAGGACAGCATACTCAACAAATCGGCTTATCTCTGCAGAACATATGGATCATAGAGACCATACACTGAACATGATCATTTTGCTTAAATTGTATGCAGTGATTTTCTGTGCTTGAAAACAGGGGAGGAGAGGAACATGCACTGAAAAATAGATCAAGTCTCTTTTTATTATATGGTTAAAAAGGGAAGGAGAGGAGATAAAATGAATGGAAAGTTCTCTCATCCCCAAATTACAAAATTACTGATTGGATTGCAATTACAAATGTCATTCACTTGCCCTCATGAATCTTAGTTTAAAAAATAGAGTTTTAAATTATTTCAGGCAATAGACCAAGTATACTAATTTCTGGTTTAAAAACAAGGTCAGAGAAGCAAATATCCTCTCTGGTCTTTTGCAAAACATCTCGTTCAGCAGCATCCAGCTTTGACTGACATATCTGAGCACATTAGTAGCGGTAGTAACACCATACCGACACTGTTTCCTCCATGTCTTAAAGCAGAAAGAATCTCGGTTCTGGCACTAATACCAAGGAGAAAAGCCTGATTTCCTTTCCATCAATATTTAGGCAACAGTAGACTGCCTGGGGAAAGGCTCGAGATTATGTTTCTTCTAAATACTCAGCTAAAAAATGAAACAAAAGTCATGGTTTTCAGTGATTCTGGTGCCAGGTTAAAACGGCAAGGAGGACCAAAGTCAGATGTAGCCTAGTCTGAGACTATATCTAGTGTTCTAAAACCCTCTGCTCAAAGTGCAAAGGGCTAATTGAGCTGCTCCAGGCAACAGCAGTGCTTATCTGAGCTAATTTATTTTGTGGTATATTATTGCTGACAGCACCTCAGCTACCAGGGAAAGTGCTAGAAATCCTTTCGTTTCTGTGAAAGGACATTTTGTCTTATGCAAAGGGCAGCGCTTGCACTTGCTGAGGCTCTGTGCTCTGCAGGAGCAGATATCGGAGCCTCCACCCCCTTCTGGAGAGGGTGTCTAAGGTTTGCGTGGTCCTGGTGAGCATTTTGGTGTTAGGGCCATTAACCCTTGAGGAGAGAAATTGACAGTATACCGTAATAGGCAGCTCTCGAGCGGACACATTCGCTCTCTCCCTGCTGTACTTCCCTTCTCCTAACATCCCTGTCAGGGATATATGCTGTAGCAGCCTGTGATGCTCCATGTGTAGTTCAAAAGTGCAAATAAAGTCACGGAATTCAAAAGGTGATATGTGGTAACGGCTAAATGAGGTTTTCAATTGAGTTTGTTGATTGAGCTAATCCGATTGAAGAAAACATCTTGTCTAGGAAAAGTCTGCGTGATGGAGTTTGGCTCTAGCTTGCCTAGGAAATACTTACAGTTGATCTGGGATTGTCATCAGAAATATTCATATAGACTGGACAGCCTCTCTGTATACCAGAGTTGCTTTACGCTAAGACTTGTTTCACATTACTGGTGGTTTCTAAATCAATTTAGTTAAGTTGATGCCCGAATTGCATGAACAGTCTTTCTCCTTTATAAAAACGAAAGGCTTAAAATATGCCATTTGAAATTAGTCAAATGAGACAAAAATTTCAGTTAAATTAAAACAACATACAGGTCTATGCCTGCATTATCTCTTGTTGGATTTGGTTGGATAGACTCAATTTTGGTTTGGTTAGACTCAATGATTTTAAAGGTATTTTCCAACCTAAATTATTCTATTATTCTGTTTTGGGTCAAATAAAACACTTGAATCCACAACTAACTTCTCCTGATATCTAGGTGTCATCAAACTGGTTATATCATTCTAGACCTTCCTCTCCTCCTCTACCCGATGTAGACTTCATTAGGAGAACTAAATGAGAAGATATTATTCCAGTTAACTAAGTTATTTTGCAAAGGAAAAGAAAATAGATTTATACAAGGAAAAAAATCCACCTAGCATAATGAGAACATAAACCCGTAATTTGCAAGAAAAATATTTTCTCCACTGCATCTGTTCAGTTATTTAACGATCCTTTTATCTATGCCATGATCCTTTTATCTATGACATGACCTCTTCAGCAAGTTTGGGATATCTCTTCCTCAAAACCAAATAGTAGTACTCTTACACTTTGATTTTGTATGGATCACTTTCATACCTGTATTACTGTCAGAAATCTGTTAACACCCATACCCTCCAAAATATCCATTAATTCCATATTCAGGTAAATGCATGAAGTGTGTAATTTTTAAATTTTTCTCAGGTACCCACTGAAAGCAAGAGCTAAGGTATTAGCCTTTTAAAAAAATATCAAGTGAACTTGGGCCAAAATGATTTCTTTCCCTTATTCCCTTCGTGCTCTAATTTCTACTCTTATCCACACCTGCTCCTTGCTGGATGAACAGAAAGACATAAAAGAAACACAGGGAAAAATTCATTAAATATGCACTCTCTCTATATATAATGATTCAAGTAATGTTTACCAGAAAGAGCAAAGAGCAAGTCAGTAAAATCTAAATTGCTCAATCTGTAAATGAAGCGTGTGTCCTGTCTTCTCAAAAGGTACTACTTACCGATGCCAGTTCTCATCATTTAGAAGCTATTTGGAAGTAGCTGTTTTAATTAATCAATTAAAATGACACCTTCCAGCAACTTTGCAGTACATCCAGAAACCATCTTCAGGAAGCCAGTCTTGACACAGAGACCTATGAAAGAAGAGGCTGGAAATGGTCCCTGCACCTGCCACAGCCAAATGGTTGACGGCTCAGCCTCAAAGAAGAGAGCAGAAGAGTGCGCTGGGTGGGATGGCCAGAGGCTGTAGTCCGCAGGGGACTGTCACTTCTGCATTACTTTAGAGATGACCACAATAGCATGCTCTGGCCCATAAAGGCTGGTTTATTCTCATCCAGTTCAGAGACATAAGAGGTTATTAGGAATATGCTGCAGTCAAGATATAAAAGCACTCTGAAAGAGGTTGATTTACTCTAGTAGGAAGAAATTATCTTGTGATATCCTAAATGAAAGTTTATGGTTTAATCGCAACTTGACCCCAAGGTTTTGCTTTTTCAGAAGAATAAGCTACATAATCCGTTAGCCCTTTGACACTGTCATTAGCAGTCCTCAGAAATCTGACTTTTTGAAGAAGCAATGTTAAGGAGATAGATACATTATTAACCCAGAGCATTATTTGCCTAACAAGCAGGGGGTGAACACCTGGGCTAAAAGGACATGGCGCCGGCTGTCATAACCAACTGCAGATTAAGTGTCGGTAATGGGAAAGCACTCCTGCTCACCCTCAGCTTCCAGCTTGGTTGGCAGCTGCTCAGCACTGGTGCAGACTCACCTGGAGCACTGTGTGCAGTTCTGGGCACCACAGTATGAAAAGGATACAAAGCTACCGGAGAGTGTCCAGAGGGGAAGCTGCATGAGGAATGGCTAAAGTCACTTGGTTTGTTCACCCTAGAGGAGGCTGAGGGAAGACCTCATTGTGGGCTACAGCTTCCTCACAAGGGGAAGAGGAAGGGTAGGTGCTGATCTCTTCTCTCTGGTGACCAATGACAGAACCCAAGGGAATGGCAGGAAGATGTGCCAGGGGAAGTTTAGGTCAGACATTAGGAAAAGGTTCTTCACCCAGAAGGTGGTGGAGCACTGGAACAGGCCTCAAGCCTGACAGCATTCAAGAAGCAATTGGACAACACCCTCAGAAACATGGTGTGAATATTGAGGTTGTCATACGCAGGGGCACGAGTTGGTCTCAATGATCCTTCTGGGTCCCTTCCAACTCAAGACATTCTATGATTCTATGAGGGGCAGTCAGGCATTGCACGTGTTCATCATTACTGAGGTGGTCACAGATACTTAACCGTATTGAGGTCAGGAGAGATGACTGGCAGCCTTCCCTCTCACCTGCCACTACAGGTGGGTAATATAGGGACAGTGCAGTTGCGTGGTTGTGTAGTTGCTGTTGCTACACTCAGGACTGGCCAGAGGGGTTTCATGCTGGCCTCACATGACCGGTCTCCAACACACTCCACAAAAGCTTATTTCTTGTAGGCATGTGCAGTACTGGAAAAGCACAGAGGCAAGGATATGACCTCCAAGAGCTGTCTACAGCCATTACCCTTATTTTTGATCTGCAAGACTGCTGGAACTGATGCAATAGGCCCTTGAGTAAGAGAAAAGCTGCTCACCACCATTAAAATGATGGAGGACTTAGGTTCAAAGGATCCACACAAAAAGACACAGTATTCAGCTATAGCTTAGAGCCCCGCTTATGACCTTGTGTGTCAGGGTCTCAGGCACTGGACAGAAGACATGGGAGAGTAAAAGTCACCTGGGGTTATCTGAGTTACATGGGGAATATCTCACTCCAAGAATCTTGCAGAGATGGTGAGGAACCCCATGCCCAAGAAGAGACTTCTTGCCAGTGGGCCAGTACCTCTGCCTTACTGCTAACCTATTTTAAGAGCACGGCTGGACTGGTGCCAGAGCACTCAACACCTTGCAGAACGGAGCTCGCTCTGCATTAAAAATACCGTTCAGCTCTTTGGGAGTTGCTGGAAACAGCAACAGGAAATCCAGGAGATAGGCTAACAGGGACAACACAGCAGTAGGACAGGCCCTCCGATGAAGGCTTGCTAGGAGGATGGGCCACACCGGAGCTGCTGCTGTGGCCCGTGGGCAGCGTCTCCTGCCCACGCAAGCACCCAGCGTGCTGCGTGGCTGTGCAGCTGGATGGCAGTGCCGGCTCCCTGCTCACAGCCCTTGGGGCGCCAGCATTGCCGGGGGGAAGGGAGGAACAGCTGAGCGGCATTGGCTTTCCACAGCCTTCCAAGGTAAGGACTGGGACTGTGGATTTATGGTGTTGGTGCTATATGATAAATATTCTGTAAAGACTTTAGAAGTCTGTCTTAAAGCTGCACCTACTGAACTCATGAGGCTATGATAATGTAAAGGAGCCGTAAACAAGCCAACAGCTCTTTCAAAAGCTTTGGTTTTACCACCTTGTTCATAATCACAGAACTGTGAGCATTTTGAAGCAGTCAGTAAAATACAGCCAGTTAACAGTCACAGTAAATATCTGCTGTTTAGATCAATGCTCAGCTTCTCTAGACATCTGGCAGGATTACTCTGATCCCACAAATCCCCACACACTTGCTACAGGACAGCAGATCTGCGGAAAGCTGCAGGGTCTCTCTACCTGTTTATTTAGGACTATCACGAAGATTTAAAATGCACAGTGAGTTTGATACTCGGCGTCAGAACCTTGCACTGTGAACAGCAGCAAGCGTACCTGCTCAGCCTTAGCTGCTAAATAGATGTGTACAGCTGCCTCCCAGCCCACCAACAACAGCCTCTTTTCTTTTTCAGTCCAATTTGGAACTGACCATCAGCGTTCCTGTGTAAACACCAAAATCTGGGTCAATTAACCTCATGTATGACAACAGAGCATAATATTTGCCCAGAGCTGTAACTGATCTGCACATCTTTCCGCAGGAGTATTTGCCTCTCCATTTCCCACTCTACCTCACTACTCGTTCAGTCCTTTGGCCCCAGGTCACTGATCATTTCCTTGCACAACACAGAGGACACCCACTCACCATGTGCATGGCACAGCAGCAGATCATGCAGTCTTTGCCCCATTGATGGATGTCCCAACTATATCACCTATTTTAGCAAAGAAAATAATTGTTTTTCCGTCATGTCTCATATGTAAATATATGGACTTTAGTTTAATGAATGTATACAGACAAAAGAATTAAAGAGTTTATGAAAGGACACTAAACTGCTTGATAGCAGATGCCATTTTTAAATTTACACAGATAAATATGCCAATATTCGACCCAAACCCCTGGTCATCTTCCTCTCCTAAATATTTATTATCTTCTGCCTAGAAAAATAATTTCCATCTCCCACATGCACATCACAGCAACACTATTTCCTGATGTAATCTGTTTTCCAAGTAGCTTGCTTACAAACAATTAGCTATGTCAGGATTTATCCATAGCAAATTGTTGATAGCTTTGGCTCAGCCAGATATAAACTTTAGCAGCATGACATGCCTCTCAAAAGAAATCACAAAAAATGGCTGGCTGTTACAGTAAGTTTCTCAAAAAAAAATTACAGTTGCCATACCATGTAGCCCTTTGATTCTGATTTTGTTTATCTTTTACCCTTTCAATATATTCCCCAAAGATAGAATGAGACAGACATGCTCCAATTACTCTTCTTTGGTAAGCTGTAATTCCTTGCAAAACTCCTTTGAAGTTAGTAGTAATCAATGCGAGGAAGATTGGTAAAGTCTAGCTCAGTCCCGATGTAAGTAAGCTTAAAAAAGAAAAAAAAAAAGGCAAATATAACAGAAAAAGAAGCTGCAAATTGAACAGTATGCTCATTATAGTAACATAAGACTTCAGCCAACCATTGTTGCATGACCAGTCCATATAAGTCTCACCAGGTTCACAATCTTTGACAATGACACATTTGGGCAAGAAAGGCAGCAGTACCTACAAGACAAAGGCCAAGTCCAGAGAAAAGCTGTGCTTTCTGAATTCACAGTGCATAGTGTCTTCTATATTTTTCATGAGTTTGTCCAAATATTGTATTTCTTCTTTTAAGAAAAATATTTAGGAAGCAAATTTTATAAGACTGCTGGAACCATGTTCCACTGATTAATTGAAATATTTCCCTCATTTTCGTGAAGTTACCTCTGAAGAGAAGCCACCCACTTCCAAGATGAAGCAGGAGCCCCAGAGATAGTGGCAGCTTGTTTACCATGTGTGATGCCAAGAGTACAGTGAGCAGTGGAGGTTAAGACAGCTGATTACAATTGATACAGTTATAATGGCTTAATGAGTTACTGCTGATTAGCTTGAGTCCTCATGACTGACAACTTTCATTCCTCAACTAAGGAAATTGCAAAGGTAATGTGTTAACTTTTACTTGTTTTCATGATGTGACAATATTTTTGAAAAAATACAACCGCTTCTCGTGAGTAGTTCCATGACTAAATAAAATGAGTACAAAGTCCCCCATTTAAAGTTTTCAAGCAATTATTGGCAAACGCATAAGTTGAAAGCCATAAACTTTTATCTAGAGCTGCTAGGCATCGTGGTGGCAATTCAAATCTTTTTGTTCTGATCAGTCCAAGAAAACTCATGATTTTTTTTCCCCTAGTGATTTTACTGCAAAGATTTTACAAGCCTGTGAATGGAATTGCAGGAAGCCTGGACATTTTTCTTAGTAGCTATCTGAGTTTGCTTCTGTGCTCACTGCAGATGAGCTGAGTTATCAGTATGATGGAGAGCGTTTTATAGGAGTCAGTCTCTGCCTCTGAAGAGTCAGCTAGCTGTATGCACTGCAAGTGCCTCTAAAGATGCATGAGAAATAGCTATGTATGGACCAGAGTAAAAGCCAAGGCTAAGCTCACATTGAAGACATTCACATTAATGCCACGCTGTTTGCTTTTCCTGAACAAGATATCACTGTCACATGGCCCTGCACTCACAGAGAGAGGAGACGCAGTTCAAGGACTAACAATAGATACTTTTTTTTAAAACACTTTCTCTCTTTTATTTGTTTTTCCTGATGGTTGCTACAAGCAAAGGAGGTATTCAGAAATGTTACTGCACAATAACAAACACAGGCAGCAAACTAAGTTGATGGCATGAAAGGTGTATCTGAGAACACAGAGTTGACAGAATCGGAGTCAGATTTTGTTCGAGTAGTTTTTAAGATACTCTCAGCAATGATATTGTCATTAGGGAACAGTTTTACTTTTCCATTCTGACTGTGCTTTGGTTCGTGCACGGGTTCCAGGAAAACCACCCGTTTACCTGTGCTAGCCTTCTTCTCGTCGGCTGGCAGGTCTTGCGGCGGTGTGGAATTCAGTATGGATGAGTGGGCACTGCTTTGGTTCAGCTTCCTCTTCCTCCTTTTCGCCTTACATTGGCATGGACAGGGGGTCAGATAGAGATACAGCAGTACTAGAACAATACTGGCTACGCAGGCAGCAAGGGTGGTAAAAGCTGTATTAAACGCTTCATGAGCGTGGGACCTGTTCACCGTGAAGTTGCTAACATTTATTCTAACCTCTATGGTTTCATTTAATAGTCTTTTCTTATTTATTGCGATGCAGGAATACAGCCCTGAGTCCTCTAGCTGGGCGTCTGTTATCTCCAGGCTGCCATTACGAAACACCTTAAAGTTGTCGGTCTCCCTGTCTGGCTCCAGCAATCTATTGTCTGGACTAACCCAAACAAAGTGCGTGCCCGCATCGCTTATCCTGCTGTCACAGTGTACAATCAGCCTGTCACCAACTTGGGCATCGTGAATAAACCCAAAGGCTTGGAAAGAGCTGTTGATGGTGCTTTCAGAGCAATTCAGAAAGTTCTCGTGCAGTAAAGGCAGTTTATTGTAACCTCTTGGGTCTGATCGCAACAAACAGGTGTACTCGTTTTTGAAGTCCACCACTGAATTGAAGTGTCGTTGATACCAGAAGATTAGCATGGAGTACAGCATACAGTCACAATAAAATGGGTTGCCGTGAAGATAAATTCCACTAAGATGTTTGGCTGGCACTGAACTCAGGCGCTGAATAGGCATCGTCTGGATGTGATTAAAGGAAATGTCCAGCAACACAAGGTCTGGCAGTTTATGTTTTCCGGTGTACAAGTCCAATGGGAAATGAGAGAGCAAGTTATAGCTTAAGTACAGTTTCTGCAATTGGTACAATCCTCCGAAGGCTGAAGACTCTATCTGTGTTATCTGATTGTTGTACAGCAGGAGAACCTCCAGTGCCCTTAGCTCCTGAAACACAGGGCTGCCCAGCGTCTTCAGGCTGTTGGATGACAAGTCCAGGTACTTCAGATTTGGGGTTGTGGAAAAGCTTCCAGTGATAATGCTGCTAATGCTATTATGATTGATTATTAAAGTGTTCAGTTTCTCAAATAGTGCTGGGACCCATTCAGGCTCCAAAAACCCAATTCTGTTATAACTCAGATCCAGCCTTCTCATACATTTATAAAGATTTCCTGGCACCCGAGAAAGGTTCTTATTGGTGCAACTTACAATATCACTGGCGCAGATGCAGGCTGTTGGGCACATCCCCGGGCTGCTGCCACAAACGCTCACTGTGAAGACCAAGAGGCATGCCAGTCCTTTGCAGTTCACTCTAAAAACTCCAAGTTGAGTAGAAATTGTCCGCCAGTTTAAAGACATTGTTACTGTCTCCTAGCTGTCTCCCAGCGCTCCTCGCTACAGATTATATGTGCAGTTAGCTTTGCACTAATCACTGTCAAAAGAGGGACACAGAAGTACAGCATGTTAACATTTACGATTCATACCCTGCCTGATTTCTTATGCATGCCTTTTGAAAAATACAGGGAATTAATCCTTAATGTTTCATATGGTTAATTATAAAATCTAGTTATTCTTAGGTGATGTAAGCTTCACATTAGTTTTATGCAAACATGAAATTCTCCACTTGGGTAAATATTCACACTACAGATACGATATTTTTTCTCTTCAAAAACAATGCAACTGTTTTTCAGTTCTAGACCAAGGAATGCAATTTCTGACAGTTCATTAAAAAAAAAATCAGAAATGTTCCTTTTCGAAACATGACTAGCAATAGCATCTTGTACCTGTTTCCAAACCAACCCAGATGGAAAACTGCTGGTACAGGAAAGAAAAAGCCTCATCCAAAAATGCTATTTTCTTGTCTAGTGGGGAGCAGTTACAACATGTGTTGCTTCCCAATTAGAAAATGTCACACATTTTCAAGCTAAGAATTTTCTCAGACTACTCAGCTTTAAATGTCATACGATTTTTTTTTTAATCCAATAACTGATAGTTCAGGTAGCAACCACCTATTTTTAAAGTTATTCAAGATGTCCAATTGGAATATTTTGTATTTACTACTTCTACCTTTGCAAAAATAACTGTCGAGGAGGAAGTTTTCAATGGCAGGTTCCTGCCTCAGGAGCAAGTTTTGGGAACTTCCAGTAAGAATGAGTCAGTAATTTCTCAAAACTTAGTAAAGGAAATAAAAATTTGCTCATCCTTAAATAGTAAGACCAAAACCAACCGTAGTCTTTTCTGAGAATATTTTAGTGACACTATGGTTTGAAGCTGGGACGTAACATTTGGCAGGGTAGTGATTCCCTAGGGAATCCAAGGGATATGCTTTTTGCCATCTCCTAAGAAAAATGTGCACATACTTAGCAGCATAATGAACATTTCTGTTCACTCTTGCTCTCCCTGGATATTTGTTAAGAGTTTGTCAGTGAATTCCCTGGTAAATCCATATGCACTGATTATCCCCACAGCGCAAAGGCTGTATTCAGCTCCCACGTATTAACCTCATACTCATTTCTCCAGTCTCACCCAGCTGTTGGTACAGTATCTGAGCAGGATAAACCCTGCAACATCTGCTCTGCACTGCTGATAACGGCTACGGCCAAGAGCTGGGACACTGCTTGTGGGCAGTGGGGAGGAGGAGAAAGAAGGAACCTCAGATGGAAAGAAGCAGAATAAAAGGAGAAGTTGTATTCTCTGATGAGGCAAGACAGATGAAGATGAGTCTTGAGTACAAAAACATTAAAATCAAGACCTAAAGGGTGAGGGACAGCAGGGCAGAGAAGCAGCCAAAGAAGGGGAGAGAGGGAAAAAGAGGATAGGAGATGCATAGAGAAGGAAGGGCAAAACCGGGGGAGAAGGCTGCTAATGGAGCATCATCATTGCTACTAATAAATCAACTGAGGATGAGGTAGTTTGACGATGCAGAAGTTAAGGAATATGAGAGTGGAAAAGCAGATGGGGAGGATGTGAAGGACAAGAAGAGGGTTGAGCAGAAGAGAGGTAAGAGTTTCAGGAGGTGAACCTTAGAACACACTTCTCTGGAGAATTTGCATCTGCTACTTATGAACCTAAGGTTATCTATGCAATTAACTAATATATATGAAATTCACTAATTTCCACTCCCTCCCAGGTCTTTATTCCACTCCTCTCTAACCCTCTGCCAGTCTGGCAGGCTGCTGTCTTCTCTTGACAAATCTTCTACTCTAAAGTCAAGTGGTAGAGGATGTGCTAAGAATCTAAAGAGCTGAACCTTTTAATGACCCATTAAAAGAAGAAATACAAAGGTAGCAGGATTCACCTTTCACAAGAATTTATATATACATTGGCTTTAAATGTTTGCATTCCCCAAAACCATATTAAGACAATGGCAAGACTGCCAAGTCAAGTGCCTAAAAATTAAAGTGTCAGAATTAAGGTTTTCTGTGCCTCTTTATATTTTTTTTACAGTCCTCAGTAATACAATCATTTTTTTTCCCCAAAACCTCTCCTCACACTGTGTACAGGCAATGGGGAAGAACAGGAGAAAGAATGGATGATTACATCAAGAGCTCGGTAAATGCCTACACCTGAGAACTGGAGAATATCCTAGCTTCTGCCACAGAATTCCTGTGAGATCTCAGGCAAATTATGTGAACTAGTGACTGTTAGTAAATAAGAAACATATAACAATCATTGACTTGAGACTTAGAAAATAAGGAATCTCTGTGCATTAAATTTGGGAAGGACTGATCTGAAGAAGTGCTGAGAGTCAAAATGCTATGAGCCCAGCTGGCATTTCTGACAGTAAGGACTTCTCCTTGCTTCCCTGTCTATAAAAGGGATATAGTAACATGATCTTAGCTATAGGAATATTGTAAAAATAGATTAGAATAAAAGCATAGTATCAAGATTCATAGTTTTCTAGGCTTTTAGATCCTACTGAAGTATCTAACTGCATGGGTTTTCAATGGGAAGTTAGGAACCTCGACAAATTATTTTTTTAACCAGTTCTAAGCAATTAACTTAGTTGGTTTTGCTGGCTAGCTCGTCTTTTATGCCAACAATTAAAAGATACAAGTTCTTCTAAAGGGCGAGTCCTATCAAAGCATTACAGAAATGACCGTCAGGAAATAATTCTGCACCCCAGCATGGATTTGCATGGCATGCAGTACATAAGGCACAATGGAAATACACCGAGAGAAAAAAGAAGTATTTAATAACAGCTTAGTTAGTATATTGCATGAAGCAAGGTATCTGAAAACTGCATACCAGAAAACCATGTGTGCAACAACTTAATTATAAAGCATCCACAAAATGGGAGACAAATTGCTGTTGCAGAGGTTGCTTTTCCCATTCATGTTTGAAAGCCTGAATTTGCAACCTATGCAGTCTAATTTTTAATGTACCCGCACTTGCAAAAAGATGAATGGCGCTTTCAAAAATCAACTCCTATGTTGAATATAACTGTGATCCTGGAGATACTTCAAATGTGACATACTAGGTCCATGCTCAGTTTTGGAAGAGTTACCAAATTTAATACACTAAATAGGCTTACATGTTTGTTTCTGTCCGTACCTACAATCATCTCATTGGAAACTCTAAGCTAGTCTGCACCCAAATCCCGAGGGCAGATCAGTGGCTACTGTAAATCAGCATAATGCCTTTGAGTTCTAAGCAGCAAAAAACCTCTGCAGGGTCTGAAAATTGGGCTGTCCATTTCCAAAGCTTGTTGAAGTCGCCATATGAGAACTGTTTCAGATAACTTGCCTTGCCTGGTGAGGCAAATCCAAATTACAGACATCATAAACATACCACAGGCCACAGAAGGCTATTTTGAGAGTACGCTGACAAGCAGAAACCTTCCTTGCCATGCCCAGCTCACAGTGCAGTGCCTACATTCCCAAAAGGGTGTTTGCCCTTTTGGAGAGTAAGACTGTTGAGTTACAACTTGCTCCTCAACCTGTCTTCCCCAAAACTTCTGTTTAAATCACACAAGATGGTCTGCAAATCCAAGCATGCTCAACAAAAATATTTGTAACCTATAACCTCATTATAACCTATAAGTTCATTTGAACTTATTAAAAACAACTGCATAAACATTTCTGGGTTGGTAACGTGTATGTGTTAAGAGGCAAGGAGGAACAAAATCTATAATCAGCCTTATATTAAAAAGTGACATTTTGTTTTATCTCAGTAACATTACTTCAGGTCTTGGAAGAGTACTATTTTACAAACTTCAATATCAGGTATTTTCTCAAGAGAGATATTGCAATTAAATACTATCAGCTAACACATGCCAACAGACTCTGGCTAAGTACTTCACCATTATTTCTGAATGAGCTCGGTAAACAGCTTTTTTGATTTATAGTAAAGTGAAGGGCATGGTTGAGGATTTTGTACTTGAATTCTTTTCAAAGAAATAATTTCTCTGTTGTGTTAAAGTGTGACATTTTAAGTTCACTGCCAAAAACACAGTACTCTGAGATGAATCATCTGTGCAGTAATGGTGCACATGCTTCTTTACTGTTTGAGAAGAAACACAGAAGAAACACAGGACATATCCTCATACCATAGGGAATATCCTTTGTTGTTCTGTTGTAAGGAGCAATTGACTACAACATATCAGCTCCTAGAGAATTTGAGGATTCGGGTCTTAGTTTTGATCTTTTCAATGTGTGTGGGGTTTATTTTATTTTATTTATTTTATTTGTTTTATTTTATTTTATTTTTAGTAATGAGCACCTAGAGCTGCTTATGGAAAAGAGCAATGCTGGGTAACCATCAACATCCTCATCATCAGTTATCACTGCAAGATCAACTAATGTCCTAAACACTCATTTCCACCTTCTCTGGGCTCTCCCACTAATGCTACATTAATGATCTCTATACCAGCTTTCTCTTCTACTGTATGTACCTTCAGGCTTATTGCTGTTTCTTCAAGGGAAATCTGCACACCACGCTACCTCTTCCAGTTAATGTGAGACTTTCCTAAAAAATCCTTACATAGGATATATCTTAATTTAAGCAGTGAATTGGACAGGAGATCACAAGTCACCTGAATGCTTCTGCAAATGCTACCATTAGTCTTCGATGTCAGATAAACTGGATTGATAAATGCTCTGTAGTAAGAATAACATCTTCCTGCACATTGGTGATACAAATAGTCCTACATCTGGCTGACAGTTTCTGCACAGTGAAAATGCAAATATTTGCACACAATCCCACTGTACTATTGCAGGAATATTGTTGAGCCTCTAGAGAGATCAAACACTAGAAAATATTAAAGATCTCCATCCACCCTCCACACACCATTTCTACATCTTCTAGCTCTTTTCCTTGTGCCATGTCTCCTCTGACTCCTCGGTTCCCCAGTCTCACCAGCCAATTTGTGCACCTTTGCACCTTCCCATTAACTTCCAATGCCCACAGAGTTGCTCTCCCTTTCTTGCCAGTTTACATATCAGAAGAATCAGGGTTGTATTAGTTAAATATAATAATACATGAAATGAAACAGTGATGGCTCAGGTGTTAACAATGTTTTCTTGCAGACCCCAACCCCCCTTTTTATTTTTTTGGCATAGCATTTGACAAAGCTTTCCTCATAAACACAGAAGAAAAAAGTGGCTGTGAGAATCGGCTTTTATTAATTTATAACAACAATATTATACAAATATAATTATTTATGCTTTTAATCCTAACTTTATGGACCTTGCTTAAGTACATGACATACCCATTAATTACAAACATACTGGTGGCATCCTGTGTAATTAATCTTTTAAAATGTCATGCTTATAAAGAAGGTCTTCATAAACTTCCATTCCTTGATGGGGGGGGTGGGAATACTGTCAGAGGAAATATCCTCGTAGTGGCCACCCCACTCCGGTCTCCAGGAGTGCTTTTATCACTCCTCAGCTAGAAAGGCATTCTCTGCATCAAATCTGCATGACAGCTGTACTCAGCATTTCTGACTGAGCAGATCTGGATTACCCAACCATCGTAATCCATGAGATTTAGTGACATGATGGATTGGACCGCAGAGACTGTTGGTGAGCTACATCTGGGTGATGTTTTGATACACTGCACTAAATCCCTGAACTGGGCTAAGCTGTGTTTGATGCAGGACCTAGCAGTGATGAAAAAAAACAATAGCTTTACATCACCTTTGCAGCAAGCTGATCCTGAGGTCAGTCTGGCAAATGGAATGGTCTCTCTGGCCAGCACCTGGCCAGACCTCGATAGTGCTGAATTAGAAATGAATTTGCCCTAGTAACCTTAGCCAGCTAAAACTGTCTTTCTCCCATTTATCCCTCAATAAAGACTGAATTTCTCTGATGACAGATTTATTTACTTTTCTTGCACCCATGATAACTCACTTGGCTTAAAGAAAACTGAGACACAGATGAGCAACTGGGTGACATACCACAGAGCCTGCCCTGGACTAATCATCAGCAGCAGTCTGTCTATGGCAGTACCCACTAAATGAAGTCAACAATGTAACTCTTATCCCTCTTGGGAGAGAACGAGGGAAATATGCATCAGTGAAACAACAAAAGCATCCTATTTGCCATGTTAATTTGAAAATCAAGCTGCACCCTAGCTTAAACCTTGCAAATGACTTCAGTTGCTAAGGAGATTAGCAAATAATTAAGAAAAAATGGAATGATAAATGGCAGCGCCTGTTACAGTATCAGTAACTAGTCTCCAAGCAATGCCAGATCTTACGAAAGTTTAGTTGCCCAGCGTAGGATCCTCACCGCCTCCAAAACCTTCTCTGACGGGCTCAACTTCAGAGAAACCCCCTTGCTTACGATGAGGGAGGCTCCTGCCAGTCTCCCGATGAGAACTGCCCGCTGCAGCCCCTAGTTCTTACCAGGGATCGTCGGAGGGCGAAGTTTCGGAACGCCCGGCGGCCGGGCGGGCTAAACCAGCATCGGTCCGGGAGCACCCACTGGCCCACCCACCCCACCGGGGGGTCCGTGACCGCCTTTCCCGGGCAGGCTCGGCCACAGCTACTTCACTCGGCGGCGGAGGTGGGGACCGTGTCTCCCCCGCCCGCTGCCGGGCTGCACTCGCCGCCGGCTTCGGGGGCTTCGCTTGGGCGGGCTCGGGGAGGACTAAGTTCGCCCCGAGCCCGCCCAAGCGAAGCCCCTGGCGCTGGGCGGCCCCTTTCAACCCCAGTTCTGGCCCCTTCGGATCCTGCCCGCCCGCCATACCCCGGCCACCGGGGTGGATGTCTGCTCCGCCACTCCTCCGGGCAGCGTTACCTGGAGCTCCCGGCGGCCGCTTCATGTCCGGGAAGCGCGATGCCGGCCCCGTCGCCGCCGCCAGCCCCGGCCCTGCATGCTCCGCTCGGCTGCCGCCGGATGAACTCGGGGGCCGCTGAGAGCGCGGCAGCGGCTCCGCTGCGCTCCCCCGCGGGCGCAGGCAGTGCTGGCCCGCTGGCCCTGGGGATGGAGCGGAAGCCCGGAACCTGGTACCTGCAGCGGGTGAGGAGGGAAGGCAAGAGACTCCCGATCACAGCGGCGCCGGGGTTTTTATCCCCTCCTGCCTCCGCCCTCCCGGTCCCCCCCGCCGCGCAGCGCCGGACCTTACGCCGCTTCCCCCCGACACGCTCCTGGGGGCTTCCGCGGCAGCGGGACGTAGCCGTCGGTGCCCCGCGGGAGGAGCGCACCGCCTGTCCCCGCTCCGCCCCTCGCCTCCCCTGGGGTCCGCTTCCCCGCGCGGGGGATGCCTGCTGCTCCGCTCCGCCCCGCTCAGCTTCGGCTCCGCGCCTCACTGCGCCGCTGCCCCCGCCAAGCCAGGGCAAAACTGCCTCGCTCCGGTGGGCTCAGCCCCTCCGGGGTAAACCAGCCCCGAGCCCGCCCGGCAGCTCCTCAGCGCCCGGATGCAGCGTTTTCGGGAGGGCGCAGGCCATGCGATCCCCGTTAAATGCATCGAAACTCTCCGTGCGCGGACATGGAAACTCAGGGTGTTCACAAGGGGCAGATATATTTAAAAGGTATTGTGCTAGCTCTGGAAAACAATCCTCCAGTTAATTAAATGATCAAAACCCACGGGGGCTCCGTAGTAAACTGGGCTTTTTTGATGAGAGCAAAAGAGTCTATCAAAAGATACAAGGGGTTATCTAAAATTAATTGCCATCTATCCGTCTTGTCTTGAGCATGGGATCTGTGGGAGAGCTGCTGCAAGTGCGGAAGTGCGACCAGGTTGGAAAGAGGAAAAGCTGCAGTTGAAAATCTAAGAACACCCCTCTCTTTGTTACACGCTGATTTTAACCTTCTCCAGCAAAGTTTCTCACTACATTTCCACCATAATTTAGAGTACTCTACATTTAGAGACTGAAACTGAACAGAAGCTAGTTTAGCAAATAACAGAGATTGTGGATTTGTTGTCATCCAGACACACAGTTTATAGAGTAATTCTCAGCAAACAGGCTTGTGTATTAAAGCTCCTGTAAATTATGCTTTCCTTCCAAAGGCACATAGCAAAGTGATTTTTAATAAGGGTTCATGGCTACATCTAATGCTCCAGGGATCATTCTTGTCCTAAAATTCGTGCTAAAGGCAAACTAAAATACTTTAGTATGGTACAAGGTATCTATTAAAAATGTAATTCAATACAGATTGAATTCCAGTGAGCCGTGGGTGATGCTGCTATTGATTTCAGAGAGTTTTGGAGCACTACCTTGTCATAAAAATCCAGCTTTTTATTTATAATTCTGATTTTGTGTTGAATTTCTGCATTTCTGTGCATTTGGATGATGCGCGAGTGAAGTAATTTTAAACTCCAGGTTATTGATTCGACATTGATTGGTTTCAGACCCTCCAGTGGAATATTCATTTGTTTAAAGAAGCTTGTTGTCTTCATTTAGACTAAGCCATTAAACTTTTCTAGTTGCCTAGATGTATCAAAATATTGAGTGAAATTTAAGTTGATCACATTGCCAATACAGTCTGAGGAAGATGATAATAACTTTATAAGTCTCCTTCCCCTGTTATCAAAACTGAAAGTGTTGAGCCTGAATTCTCCTTAAAGATGTACTTATAGAATGAAATTTCTGTCTGTAGCAGCATATGGAGTAGCTGTCCATTTGTGAGTATTTTGCATGCTTTCTTTAAACTAAACTGATTTTGAAATACTAACAATTTTAATTGCAGTCTGTTCAGACCTCAGTAAGCATGGAGAACTGGTAGGTGCAAAGTGACAGACTGCTTGTAGTCAAGTTATTTAGATTTCAGCCATGAGATTTGGACATAGTGATAACTTGGGGAAGGTAGACCCAAATCATAGTAAAGTGTCTAATACTTAAGGCAATGAGAATTTTGTTTTCCAGTTTTATAGTTCTCATTAATGCTGATGGGGATTTGCTTTTTATGTTAGGGATCTCAAGGCCCAGATGCTAAAGGAATTGATGGGAGTTGTGATGATCCCTACATGAGCTGCTCAGCTTGCAGATAGAGGCCATCTGCCAATAAGCAGACTTTGCAGAGGAATCATGATCAAGGGACGTATTGAATGATCTGAAAGGAGTTCAGAACCTCAGGATTCTTGTAAGTCTGGAAACTACCGCTTGTAAGCCCAGCAATTCTTCATGTCCACCGAATGTTGACAAGTTCGCTCATGGCATGATGCAATGTAATTCATTGTGCTATTTCATAACATAAAAGTACTTTTGACACTTGTTACATACTAAATTACAAGGAATGTTGTTTTTTAAAATCTATTTTGGATGTGAACAATCGGTAATTAGCTTTCTTCTACCAAATAGTATCAATGTGCAAACAGAACCTATCCAAAATCTTTGTTGATCATACATGGGCACAAGCTGTGTGAAGCTGACAGTACGTTAATTAGGACGTGAAACCTTTATCTTGATAATCTGTATAAATGTAAGGTTTCTGGCATCACCAGTAGAGATTTTTATTGCAGAGAATTGCTGATAGCTGTCTCCTTCTTCCAAAAACATCAGGATCCTGCCTGTGTTTCCCTGCCCCTATACCAAACTATCTATTAGAGTGAAAGCTTTTAAGTTCTTATTTTCCTGTCCTGTGCAGTGCCAGACAGGCTGATGTGGCTTGAAAAGGGCTTTTAATAATATTTCTCCTGTGCTCTTGAAAACCCCTGCAAATACAGAAATGCCTGTAGTATCTAAAAGAATTCTTTTTAGTAAAACAACAATTTTATTACAGTTATTAAATTGATCACTAAAGAAATTTTTTCAAAAGCAGGATCGTTATTCACGTTGGCTTCGGGGAGTTTACAGACCCTTCATGGGCAAGCAATGTAACTATTGGGCTAAGGACTAATTAGGAGAGAGCTACTGAAAGAAAGGAATATCCACCACCTCTTCTATTGCACTCTCCTTCTGGTAAGGGCATGGGTTTTCTGCCATAGTGCTCCTGTAGGAAGGATTTCCAGTCTCCGGTTTAAGGCCTGGTTATATACATTATAGCCATTACAGAGCATGCAGTAGAAAGGGTTAGAGACCCATCTTCCTTTTTGTGATTCCCCTCTCTTGGTCCTGAATTAATTTTGCTTCAGAGCAAGTCTAACCTGGCGTTTAGGGTACTTCAGGGAGCTGGGAGACATGGGCTGCAGTCCTGCATGCACAAACTCTGAAACTCCAGAGGAAGGCAGGGAAGCAAGCTGTATGAGGACTTGAAACACCAACCTGTGAATACTTAAGGGGAAGAATATCTCCTCTTTCCCCAGTCATGTTTCAGAAGAAAGTGGTAGCTGACTCTGTATTTTGTATAAAGTCCATACCAAACAGCTTGACAACTTCTAGTGGACCAAGTCCCTTGGTGGAGAACATCAGATCCTGTCTGGGCTTCAGTGTGAGGTATAAGTGCAGATGCTCAGTCCTGCCAAGGCTCCAGTGATTTCAGCATGCCCTGAGGCAGAACACAACTTCTGTCCTCTCTGGAGAACTCAAGGTTCAAATCTTTCAGTGCCTCAGGAGATGAAGAGAACAAAAGGCAGGTCTGTCCGGGGTGGCAGTGGCAGGCTTGGGTTTTAAATCTGTTGATGTATATCAAATGATGAGCGGTACTGTTACCAGAGAGTTATAATCACTCTTTTCAACTCTATTTTCCAACCACTTTGAAGCTGGGCCCTAAGCCCGGCTTTGTCGTTCCACCGGGACACTGCTCACCAGGCTGCTCCGTCTCCAAGGGCTCAGCCTCTTTTCTACTTTTTCTTCTCTTCTCTGCTGAAAAGCTCATTTTTGACTCCCACATGGGAATGAATACTATTCATTACACTAAGGATAAAGAAAATAAGAGAGCAATTCTTTAGCCCGATGTGTGGGATGTGGGAGGATTGTACTCAGTCGCTACCTGGGCAAGCAGTTCCTCGCTCCTTATCCTTAGACATTCACAAACGCCTTTTGTTTCGCTTTTTTACTCAAACCTATTCTATTGCTCCTTATATTCAGTTTTATAGACCTGCAGGTCTGTAGGGGATGTTCAAAGAGCCATGGAGTATCACCTGCCTGCCAGTGTCATCTTTCCCCATTCTGTCCTCAGAACTGGCACCAGCTGGTAAGTACTATTGAACAGGAAGTCAGAGTGGCTACCATTAAGCTGAAGTTCTCATTAGAGGTGAGTACATTTCAGGATAAAAGCTTTTTACTACTTATATTTATTGATTTAGCCCTGACTTCTTGTCCTTTCTTCATTCAAATGCCTTTTCAGCACCCAAAATATTGGTTCCTCGGTTTGGTAGATTTGCTGTCACTTGCAGTCCTCTCTGAGGTCTTTGCTATCTCAAGGCTTTCATAAGACCAAAGATGGGAAAAAGACCAGCAGCTACATCTTAAGTGCCTCCGTTAATCAAACTGATTTACTTTAAGGGTCTTCTTGCTGTGTGCTGGTGCCATGAAGCTTGTGTATAACAGAAGATGCAGTTTATGCCCTGGTTGATTAATAAAACACTGAAGGAGGTTGAACCAAGGTATTCATAATCCACAGGTGTGTTTAATACGTGTTATGAAAAATAAATGAACATTCTATCTTGGACTAGGTTGGCCGTTGAAATCCAAAAGTTCAGAAACAACAGCAGTAAATGTTAGCGGCTTGGGTCTCCTCATGGATTTTTAGGGTCCTTAAAGTTTGCAAATGTCAAATACAACCAGAGATATTGTTCAGCAGTCTTCAAGTCTTTGGAGCACATTTATATGCAAGGAAGGCATTGTTAAGCACTGGAGGATAATTTATTTTCATCTTCTATTCCAAATGCAGCACTTGAGAAAATGCTACAAATTAACAGAAAGTTATTGGTTCAGTGAATTTAGCCTGTAACAGTAAGAACATTTGGGAAAGTAATTTGTCATAGCCTTGAGTGATCTCTTTTAAAGCAGTACAATAGCATTTCTATAATAACAGGTAGATAACCTAACCTTTAAAATACAGTTCTTCATGCAAATAAACCTCGCTGATGGACTTAAGTGATTTTGAAGGCAGTCAGGCATTACTTATGTCTTGAGACACCATATGTCTCTTATATAGCCCAAATAAAAATGGGAAAGCTTTTTAGAACACCAGATTGATTTTGTGGTATAAAGGGCTGTAGCGAGTTACTACAGTAACTCTAAAATAACATCTAAAGACAGAATATGCAAGTGTTTTTTTTTTTTTAATTAAAAGTTGAATGCTACTCCATGGCAATATATGAAGTATTTGTGAATAATCTCTGGATTTGCAATATCAAAGGAAGGAAGATGGGACATCTCACCCTCTTGATTTTAATTGTTCATGGATACAGCAATAGGCTTCTCTTCACTAGAGTGGCTATACTTCTCAGAAGATATAGTGCAAACCCATTTTGTAGATATGCTCTGGTAGAAAACTGAGGAGGTTCTGTGGGGCATCTCATATTGAATGTGTGACTCATTTAATTGGTTCCTGCCTCCTGCTCCCCCTCATACTTTTCATGGAGTTTCTGCACATTTTCTCTCTCACTCCAAGACCCCACATGTTGGATATGGCAGACCATGAATAGTCAGTTCTTAAACGTGATCTGTCAGATGAGTGTACCTGATGCTTGAACTCACAGAGTGGGAGAGAGCACAGGAGGTCGTGCACTGCATAGAAAAAAAAAAAAAAATAAAAAAAATCTGTGTAGAAGATCAGCCTCCACCTGCAGCCTTCCTCTGCATTTCTTTCTCCTCATATAATTCAGGGTGTCAGATGTGAGTCCCCATTCTGTGACCAGTGCATGGAACCCTAGAGCATTGTGCCACAGGATCCTGCAAGTTGATATGAAGACACTAGGTCTAGTACAGCAGTGCTGTGAGTTTGCTTGAGGCGGGGGTGTAGTCACACAGCTGCAAAGGACAGACAATTTTCTGCACGCAATTTCCTGCAAAAGGTCGTTACGGATCTATAACTCCCCATGATAATGTGTTATGGCTGCAAGGCACCAGAAATACCATTTGAGAGATGCAAACCAATGCTACATTTTTACCTTTTGTAAAACAACAAACTGAAGCTCCTAACAATTACTGTGATTCCTTGCCCCCTAGCTAGTGTCCTTTTTAAACCAAATATTTTACTACTAATATTTAGCAAGCAGTTGCCAAATAACATAGGAAAACTATGTAGGAAAGAAAATTGTGTATTACTTCCGTGAACAACACTTATTTTGCACAGTCTTTTATGATCCATATTAATCCAGGCTGAAACTGCCCTGACTTTGCTTCAGCTAATAACAGGGATAAACACAACTATCCATTATCTTTAGTCACTTTTGAAAAAATAAGGGATATAGGGAAAAAGATCTGCCAGGAGCTGTCACTGTGATCCTGGACATGAATACAGATTCCCTGCTTATTTCTTTTGGCAATATATGAGCTGGGAATAAAAGGACACGTTGCCCATTATTTATAACCATGTATCTTGAAATCAGCAAGGGTTAGCATAAGGGTAGAATTTCGTTCACATGCAGAATCATGTTCAGCATGCTGCTCATTCTTTCTGTTATGGCCATAAACCAGCACAGTCCAGCGCAGCAACGTTTCCATAATGCCCATGTGTTGCTCTCCCACCTGCAGTGCCTGTGGGAGGGCTGGGGTGGCCTCTCACACTGACCAGGCCTCCAACCCACTTCGGATTTTGCAGAGAACCTTTTTCTTCTTATTCCTGATCCTTAGATTTCAGGACTGAAATGATCACAATGTCGTTCAGCACAGTTTGCTCTCGAGTTTTTCTGTGTTTTCAGAAACTGGAATTCCCTGCCCTGCTCTCTCGGTCTGGCTTGTGTCTTGTGCCAAGGTAAAAGTCAGAATCAGCATCTTTTCTAAGCTCAGTTTCATAGTAAGGGATGCCTGAGAGTCCCCTTTAAGCCCTATTATTGTTATAACGGGCCAGAGTCATTGAAATAACTATTTTTTTTTTTTTTTTTTTAGTTTGACTAAGTTTTGGGGCATATGATCTGACAAGAGTCATAAGACCGAATTGTGGTCTTGACAGTATCCCTGTTCAATATAGTGGTTAATGCCTGGGTGTAAACAAATACCTTTTTATTAAGACTAAATTTCAAAAATATAATATATACCCTTATCAATGTACACAGTTGAGGTCTCTGCTAGTAAGGAGAGATTTGTTTCCAATACAACTGTGGTATCAGGATGGCTGATGGTGTCTGAGTGCTTGGTTTTTGTAACATCATAGAATCATAGAAATGTTTTGGTTGGAAAAGGCCTTTGAGATCATTGATTCCAACCATTAACCCAGCATTGGCAAGTCCACCTCTAAACCATGTCCCTAGGAACCTCATCAATACATCTTTAAACACCTTCAGGGATGGTGACTCGACCATTTCCCTGGGCAGCCTGTTCCAGTGCCTGACAACCCTTTCCGTGAAAAAGTTTTTCCTGAGAAAAAAATAACATATTCAGAAAAATCGTAAAATATTTTGAAACAGCCTGTCCTTTGAACTTCAAAAGTAGCTGGAAAAAACTTGACAACGCTAGAACTTGAGACCCATTTTAAAGTGGAGGAAAAGAATATTTCAAAAAATGATTACCTGGCAAATAAAGCAGAGAAGTGTCTTTAGATCTTGTGCCAAAAAAAAAAATGCTGCAATCGGTAGCTTCCAGAAGTCAGTGCTGTAACTACCACATGCAGTAACATTAAGTAAAGCAGAAATGTTTGGGAGCATGAAAGAGCATACGTTAGAAACTGAGCCTCTCTGCCTCCTGGTTTGTTTTTATTACCATGTCAATGTCCTGAAAGAAGAATTAGTTTTATTAAATCATGAAACAAGAAAACTTTTTTTTTTCCTTTTTTTTTCCTTTTTTTTTTTTAAATCTTTATGTTTGGCATTTTGATTACAAGCTCCAATTGAAGATATTTGTGTGACTGTAGCATCTGCTAGCTGTCCTACCAGATGGAGTCTCTAGCAAAGTTAAAAATCTCGTATTCTCTTGCTCAGTTCTTCTCATAGACAGAGCATTTGGTTATATACTTCTCCTTTTACTCAGGCGATTATTTTTGTGGAGCTTGTAGGTCTACCATTATGTTTGACATTTCTACTCCTCTGTAAGTTTTGCTGGAACTTGAAGTTGCTGTACAGACAGACAGCTACAGAGACAGACAGCCACAGAGACAGACAGCCTGTCTACATAAGCCTCATTTACTTGAGGCATCATGTTAGAAACAGAACAGCTGAGCATAAGATTACAGTGTCCAGTCCCTGGAGAAGGAAAAGTGGGAGATCCTGTACATTGCCTCTGCTGTTTGTGCCTTTAAGCGTGCAGGACTGTAATTGGCTGTGTTAATGGTTATGTACATACGGTATAATTGATTTCAGCAGGTACTTTCACTTAGGAACTAGTATAGCTTCATTTATGGCTGAGCTAATTGATAAGAGACTGAACAGAGAGCTACATTGGTAGGTACTACTGAAATTAAAAAGGAATTGGATGATTCTGGTAAATGACACTTGAGAGTCTTCTGACCTGTTAATTTCAAAAGGTTTTAAAAATTCAGGGTAGAATGGACAGCCTTCCATCCATTATTCATTCAAGTAAACTCATCTCACCATTACCACTGTTGCCTGAACCGATGTTATTTTTTCCGTTCTTGTGCTGTATTTTTGTCTATAATTTAAAATGCAAAATCTAAGTCTACCTAAGTTACCATTTTTTTGCCTAGGACACACACATCTCTGTCATTCATGTCAATAAGTAACCAGAGGGAAGAGATTTATAAAGCAGCAAATTTTGATGTCAGACGAATGTCAGATCTGCCTTCAACTGATTTTTTGTAAATTTATTATTGTATGAACTACTGTGTGCAAGGAAACAGAAAAAAAAATCAGTGCAAAGTTTTAATTGTATTAGTAAGTAAAATACTTTAAACAGGAAGCCTACATTTCAAGCAGTGGAAATAAAATGCCATTTTAACCTGTAGAAGGAATTTTGCTCCTTTGTCCCTAGAACTAGATCAGTTTTTATCAGAAAAAGCCTTTATTATTTGATCAGCTCCCTGTGCCCTCACAGATGACCATGTTTTTCCAGCAGACATGTGACTGCTAGAAGCTTGAAAAACAACACATGGTGAGGTAAAATAACTGCTGTGCTTTAACCAGCCAAGTCTGCTTTTCTCTTGCAGTAAGCTCCTGTTCTTTTGGCTGCAGAGCATCTGCTTTTAATGAACACAAATAAGCCAATAAAATTAATATTTATGTTATTACAAGGTTTCATTTCTACATAAATATGATTATCGTTTTGAAATCCAAATACCTTCTTTGGAGCTTAAATATAGCTTCCTGTTTTTATGGCATCACTACAATAATTATGATCATACAAATTGGGAGACGCTGTAAGGATGTGACAATTCAGACGTCTTTTCTAGTTATTCTTGGCCTCACATTAATTCACTAATCTCTCTCTGGATTTGCTAGTGCTGATTTCTGTGTTCACGTTTGTATTTGGTAGCATGTCACGGAGATCAGTATGAGTGGAGACAACGGTAAGATTAAGATCCGAGTAAGAATCTGAGTCTGGTTATAGTAGTAGTTCATTTTTTGGAAATTGGAATGCAGAGGGGAATTTTCCTAACTCGTAGAAGTAAATTTTGAGAGTCAGTTTTCTTTTTTTTTTTCCTATTGGAACAACTTTGTCTTTTTCATCTTTGGCCATTGCTACTTTTTGCATCTTGAATAGTCAGTACCAGCACATTTTCTTTTATGCTCTTGTTTCTTATGAGTTTTGTGGTGTGACCCATGGCTTGCACCCAGCCAAACATCAAAGCATGTTCTCAGGTAGTATGTAGAAATAGTTTTACTGAGTCTATCAGGTCATCTATGCTCTTTATTCCTTAGTTCGGCTGTTGCCGTCAGTAGCTGCAGGATGATTTCGTCTTTGCGTTTCTACATATCTTTCGGGTGGGAAAATGGGAGGATGCAGTCAGTAATCACCCTGTTTCCAAACCTTGTATTCATCTCTGGTCATGAGTTTCCAGCAGCCATGTACTTCTCTCGCATTCTTCTGAACCCTGTAGAGGAATAGTTCAGTTGTTTTTGAAGGAAATATAATTTGGTATGTTAGACAAAAATATGTATGGTATATTTGGCAAAGCTCCTGGAACAGCTAACATCACCTGAGCTGACCCAGTGCTTGTGGGATGTGCATTCCTATTTAGAGCTTTTATTTAGATGAAGATATATCAAAATTTGATTTTATCCAGACTTGATTTTCAGTTTGGTTTGGACTGACAGTACATGGCTGGTGAGTACTTGATGCTACAGAGCAAGTATATTCTCATGTAAACTTACGCTCCAGATTGTTAGTTTGTCATATCAATTCTTAAACAGCAACCAAGGGATTAATTTTGGAAGGGCTTGTAACACCATATTTTGGTCACTGAGTACTTCCACTTGTAAGTTCCTGGTTTTGGTTGTGAAAATTTCACAGTTGGAGCAAAAATATCCCACAGTGTCTATCTGCCTTATCTGATGTTTGATTAGGAAGTGTCAGACATTTCTGAAATGTTCTGAAATATGTCTAGGAAAAGAGGAAAAATGAACAACTGGTATTGCCTGTATTAACATTTCTGATGAGTTTTTCTTGGAAATGCTTTAACACCTCCTTGTTTTGCAGGAATTTGTGAGGAAGTAGCCAACTTATAAACCTTTGAATAATTACATTTTGCACAATGACAAACAGACTGCTTGCTTTTTACCACGCAAATACTCTAAAGATTCTGCCTGCACTGGGAAAGCCCTAGTCTAGGACAGAGCAAGGAGAAAAAACCTGCTGCTGAGGGTTGTGCTGGCTCTTGAACCTGACATCTGAACTGGGAGTCCACCTCTTCTGGTTTTATAGTGACCACTCCTGGGGTCTGAGCAGCTGAGAGATGAGAGATCCTTCTGTGATGGTAATGAAAAGATGTGCTTAGAGGCGGGTGTGAGAGCAAAATGATAATGGAAAATATAGTGGGCAATAGTGTAACCAGTGACTGTTGTAAAATGCACAGAGAAAGGCTATGAACTGAACTAAACAAAGGTAAGCTTATTTCTGGTTGACATTGTGTCTCATGTACTGTGAATCAGAAACTCTGCTGAAACACAGGATTTATCAAAACATCAGGTAATCACAGAATACTTTAGATAGAAAGGAACTGCTGGAGGTCATATGGTCCAACCTCCCTGCTCAAAGCAGAGCCAACTTTGAAGTCAGATTGGGTTTATCAGGGTCTTGACTACTTTAAGTCTCCTGGAGCAACCCACTCCCATGTCCTACCTCAGCTTGTCCAAGTTGAGAAAACTTAGATCCCTTTTCCCAGGCAGATATGATAACAAGTTTTCTCCTGAGTGGAAAACCTCTGAATCACTCAATGCTGCCTAGTAACGTGTAAAATTGTTAATTTCAGTGTAGATATTGGAAGTGGATGGCAGCTTTTTGTGAGCGTTCTGACAGCAATTTTCTGTGAGACAGTCACTTGTATAAAATAAAGTATACAGGTAGCTTATAGCATCTGTCTGGAGTTACAGAGCTCTCTTCTGTTTTCCCCACATTTTTTCTGCAGCCAGAAATGTATTTTTTCCTCTGCCTTCCTTGTTTCCTCAGTTTACATGTTTCTCATCTAATGGGAAGGAAATCATACTGGAAACTAAGCTTTTGTTCAGCTAAGCCTGACTCTGCATGCCGCCACCATGTGAATGAGCCATGATTGGCTCCTAATAGCCACCCCACTCAGTCTGGGGATTGAACTTAGAAGAACTCAAGGTTCTAAGGGAAATCAGCTTTACAACTTATCTGTACATCCACTCAAGCATATCACAAAACACAGCAAGTTATCAAAGATTTTTTGAAAGTAAAAATCACTTCACATTGCAAAAAGAAAAAAAAAAAGCAAGAAAATCTAGTCTTGTCCCTATCCCAGTTATACAAACTAATCAAGAATGTTTGCAAATCAAAAGCAATATTTTGATTAGCAGTATTTGCGTTTTTCAAAGTTGTATGGCAAAATCTCTTAGATAAAAAAGAATGTGTATGTGTCTTGCATCCAAAAATAATTAAAATTTGCAAGTATGGACAATATTTATGTCAGCATCAGTTTTGGTTATGGCAGTATACCATCTGGTGTGTGGGATCAGCATCACAAAGTCATTTGTCAGATATTGTACAAAACAGCGGCCCTCTTTTGTATTTCAGATTTTTTCTTATTTTTCTGTGCACTTACATAGAGTTTAAATGGAAAAAAAAAATCAGGAAAAAAACCCTCTTGCTAAGCTTCTCTTTGAAAGTGTAAGGTGATGAATACAAATTTCCTTGTGTGAGTTTCATTAACGCAGAATCTTCAAGCAGGATTTCTAAGTCAATAAGGGCTATGCCATCGTTCTGCCTTTGTGTCTGTGTATCCCTATTCCATGAGAACAAAGTGTTACTCTACTGTCCACTCTTAATCCCATTTCTCAGATGAACAGACCTTTTTTTATTGAATTATTAAAATTTAGTGCATATTACAGCTGGGTAAGAGAAACCATCCCTGAGAGAAAAACTGCAAGTTGCTGGCTCTGTTTGGCCTGTTGCTGGCCGGTCACCAGATGAATGCTGCTGAGAAATTCAGCACAGCTAAGCTGGGAACCAGCCCCCGTGTTGGGCTTGGAGGACACCGATAGTGAGGGCTTATGAGAGGAGATGGGTAGCGTTGTGGCAGGTGAAAGGGACTCATTACAGGAATAAAAGCTGGAGCTACCATGACAGGCAGAAACCCAGCATTACAAGATCCACAAGAAACTAAGTCTCATGAATTCCTCTGTTGAAAGATACTTTGTTTGTAATTTAAAAGTGATATATCAAATTTAAGCCGTGGTGTTTTATAGTGAGTCACCCACTATGGTTAAATACAGTTCTAGCAGACTCCTTGCAGTTCTGAACTCTGAACTCTGATCTGAAGCTCTGCCGGACTGTTTGTGAACGCACAGTTCTGCTTTTAAGGAGTTTGTGTTTGGCCTGGGAAAGTACACTCATTCCAAAGTGTTTAGTATACTGTATGGTAGTAAATTGTTGCTCTGAAACACTTAATTCACAATGACATTTATGCGTCTTTGTAAGCTTTTAAAACCTAAAAAACCCTTTTCCTCTATCGTCACAAAAAATGCAGGTATGACTGATAGGTCATTTCTGGTAGTGAAATGGTTGTTGTGGCAATAGGTTGTCTTGCTTCATCTGCGAAGTCCTTATCTTCTGCCTTAGAGAGTTCTCCAACCAACTTTCAAAAGTTATATGATGCCAGGAAAGTCCCTCTGGAGCCATGCAAGGTTCAAGAAAAGCAGAAGGATCTACCTTCCTCTCAGGCAAAAGTTCCACTTTCAGGTAATGACACTTTTAGGGCCAACTACCCACTGGGAAAGGAAAACAACCTGGAGAAAGCTGAAGTGAACACACTTGAAAACCCTTGCTTGGGGAAATGCCCTCTACTCTTCACAGTCAAGTCATAGAGAAAATATTGCAAAGGAATAACTTTTGGGACAAACCTGGGTTACTTTGTCATGGGCAGTCAGAGGGGGCAAAGTGCTTTGCAAGTACTGTGTTTTGTGCCAGGCACCTTGAGACCATTCAGTGTAATGGTGGAAATTTCAGCATGAAAGGATGAGAAAAGAATCAATTGTTTAATTTTTGTTAAATGCTGTTTGATTTGCAGAGCTTAGCATTTTTTCCTTTCAAGAGTTATTTGAAGAGCAGTATAATAGTGATACTGCTTAGTTCTTATTCACCAGTGTGTACATGGATTTGCAAGAGCTTAATGAAGATGGATCTTATGACTATTATCTTTTCACAGATGAAAAGTATGAAGAACAGAGACAAATAATGACAAACCTTCTAAATGACCTCAGGTAAATAGGAAAACCAGAATTATACACATTTATTGGCTTTTTCCTCACCATTTCCCTCCTAGATTTATGTAATAGTTTCTTCTGCTTTGACGTGAGAAGTGTAACTTCTAAAGGACTTTTTGAACCATGTGTATTATGTTGCAATGACGATTCTTTCCT
Source organism: Caloenas nicobarica (assembly GCF_036013445.1). Lineage (NCBI taxonomy): Eukaryota > Metazoa > Chordata > Aves > Columbiformes > Columbidae > Caloenas > Caloenas nicobarica. The sequence continues at coordinate 34,328,993 of NC_088245.1, forward strand.
TAAAGGTTAATAAAATGATCTAACTAATTGTACATGTATTAAGAGCTGAAAATTCTGGAAAATGAAGCTTGAATACAGCACAAAAACGTATACCATTTACTTCCTAAGGTTTTTCTGTGTGTCTCCATGAGTGAAATGAGTATTTAACTAAATGTCTTAAGCTTTGCATGGAAATGAAAACACAGATGTCCTCTTTAATGCAAGGTAAGCATTTTTTTAGAAAGACTTAATTTTCTTTTAAATATCTACTAATCAAATATTAATTTCCCAAATTTGAAACTAATATTTACCATCATCAAAATATTCATCAATCAGTACTGAATTTCCAAGAACACAGACATGCACCTAATGCCCTATTAAATATGGTGGCATAAATGAAAAACATTTGACTTAAAAGGGGCAGAACCCAGTGGCAGGATCATTTCTGTGACACTCAACATTTAACTATTTCTTTACTACCTATGCTTCAACGAAAGACAGGACTGTGGTGCCTTCTGGTGTTGTCTATGCAAACAAGCAGAGAGATTCACATGGGTGCCCCTGCAATAGCAGTTCCTTGTAAGATGTGTTTTCCAGCGATGTATTCAGGCATGAATTATCAATAGTAAGAAATAGTGTCCACCACTTCCCATTATAGTTTGCTTCAATATTTACACATCCTACCTATAGTAACCGCTGGATTTTTTCACTTTGATTTGGTATGGTTCCTTTTTGAGCCAGTGGCTCCAGTTGTGTCTTTGATGCATGCATTTTACAGAGAGGCGTGGAAGATGAAGCTCTTCCAAGATGTTAAGAATTCAGAATGACCATGACGAAAACCCATGTCAAAATCCATTATTATGCTTTTCTGCTGCATCGTGCCAACACAGGACTCAGTAAGTCATTTCTGGTTAGGAACTTATATTCAAGATTGAATATGTTTGAGCAGGAACAAAAAGCCCTTCTGCATGTTATAAATAAAAGAGCTATTTCTGTTTTATGCTTAATTAAAAATTCATCTAGCTTTGCTTAGGACTAATAAACATTCCTGAAACAGAGTCTTTCTGAAAAAGAGTGGAACATGCAATTGTGAGAAATTCTTTTGATTCTGAAATTGTGTGTTTATCCTGGATATGTCTAACATGCATATAATTTGATTCAAGCTTAGTGCAAGCCAGAATTAGAACAGCAGATTGCTTACTTTTAGGAAGAAATGTAATCCAGGGCTTTACTGCTTACATTATTTGTGTAATTAGAAAAAGGCTATGGTTGATGTCACTGGTTTAATCTCTAACAAACTGGAGCATTTGACAACCTACTGACTTTGAAGTCCAGAAGATTGTAGGGAACATTTTAACTGATCCGCAACCAAAAGAATAATTAAATTGTCTTTTTACAGTGCTATCACAACGTTACAACTGGAAATGAAAACACAGTTTCTTAATAGTTTAATTTATTTGATTACTTGTTTGGAAAGTCAATATATTTATTCAAAGGTGAAGAAAAGGATATTTTTATTTATTGTGAGGATCGTGTCTAATATTTCCACATTAGCAGTTCAACATTTGGATTCTCAGAGAAAATTCTGCTTGTTTCACTTCCAAATCTAGTCTAGTGATAAGTTTCCTGTTATCAAAATACACACTTCAGCCTTTGTCTGCCCTATGCCTGTAAATCAAATTTAATTTAAGTGATTTAATTCACTGATCATAAATAATGATTGAAATCAATGATCAGGAAAACTTAAATAAAGTATTTGGTTTTTAACTTTTTTTTTGCACATTTACATTTCAATTAAGGTTCTGGATGATAGCATTCCAAATATATCTCATTTGAATCCTGACTTTCAGTTAAATGTAACCTTTAAACTTGAAGATTCACCTTGACATACAAAAGATAAAATCTCTTTAAGTTGAACAACGTTTACAGCGTTACATGTATTTATAAATGTTTTTAAGTGATTTCAACATCGAAAAATGTAAATGATATCTTTCTCGATTATGGAGTAACTAATACATATCTTGGAAGCTGTGGCAAGCTGCATTTGATTGAAAATTAGAATCCACTTATATGCAAACCAGATTTCCTTTCTATTGAATTAGAAACCCTTCTTCACTTCTTTAATAAAAGAAATAAAAATATCAGGTGCTTAAATTGCCCTGTCGTATGGAAGAAATACTAGCTGTGCTTAAAGCTTTAACTGAATCAGGAGATGACCAAGTCTTTTGAAGATGTAGAATTAATAGATCCTCTCCATTTCATTTTTATTTCTAAACTGGAAGAAGAATACAAGATTTATCATTTCTTGACTTTTGGTTTTTCAGCCAAATAATCTGATTCATAGGGAAAAAGACAATGCCCTTAAAAAATGATTTAATTTTTAGTCACTTCCCATTCTAGACAGTTAGCCAATAAATTTTACCATTTTCAACTCTCTTTAAAATTCCTGCAAACTTGTACTACTTCAATGACTTTGACTGATGCGTAGAAACTAGTGGTATAGCAGTGTTTTCCTCATGTGTTTTTAGGTATTTAATTTAGTACTTTGTACTTGGAATAGTGGCAAACACTTTCTTGATCTACCTCTTCACAAACTGCTATATAAAAATTCATTTTGTACAATTTTTTGGAGGTCATTCAACAGCTCAGCAGTGTTCTCAGTAGAATGAATCCAGCCATCACCTAAAGTTTTTTGATAGTATGTAAAATATGAGAGCATCGATATAGAATAGCTAGCTATTATCTTCCAAGGAACACATGCAATTAATAGTCTTTCCAATATACATATTAAGAACACAAAGTTAAATTCATGACAATTATTAAGTTTCAATTAGTGCTATATTTTATGACAAGAGCTGAGAGGAAATCTGTGAATGTGCTTCAGAACAAAGCATTAGTAGTCAGTTCAATTCACTCACCTGTGCCATCACTGTTTCCTAATAATTGCTTTCAACAGAATAATTCTAATGTAATTTCAGTTTTCTTGCATATTTTTTAACATTTGCATTTGCCATGGAATGGAACGCACATTTCATTTTTTTTTAAAACCAAATTACACCAGAAATCCTTGAGAATTCTTTGTATGGGATCTTTTTGGACGTTTTTCTGTGTTATAGAAACACCTTCTGAATAATGACAAAAGACTATGATAAACAAAAACCAGAAATGAAACAAAATATGAACTTGTTAAATGGAGAAATTGATGCTGGTTGGAAAAATGAGAAATATTAGGGTTTTGTCTATTACTGTGATTTAGTTTCTTAATCAGTTACATGGAAACATATAATTTTGATGAAGCTAGAGTTGACATAAAAGATTAAAAGTATTTTGCCACTGATTCTGTACCAAGTCTAAAAAGCACCCTCCAACCAGGAAATGGGGAATGGCTCTTTGATGCTATAAACATGGCTATTTATTAATTCATGAATTTCAGTTTTTATTGCATCTTAATAAGGCTCATCATTATTTTAAATTATTTTAAAACATGTTTTTGAAATAGAAACTATAATTAACCTAAAACATATTTAAATCAAAGTAGAGGAACATTACAGCTCATTAGTAACACTGACAAAGTTAATGTTAGGAGTCTAACAAAATAATGGACAAGAAACTTGGGCTAGGCAGTGTAGTTTTCATTCTAAGTAATGCAAGACTGAGCCATTCGGTAAGATGCATGTGGGCTCTTAAAAGTTCATCTCTTTATATGTGCTATGTGAGGGACCATTATTAATTTCAAATTTTAGTCTAAAATTGGGGGTATGGATTTTGTAGATTGAATTATGGATTGAATTCTGTTGCTGCTAAAATACTACATATATTCATTTGACTAGAAATGCTGATTGCTGCTTAAATTCTTGTATACAGAAGACATATAAAGGTGATTATTTTTTTTTCCCAAAGGCCACTAGAGGATCATCTGTATATTTGGTATGCACAAAATATTGTAATACATGGAGAGAACAAGGTGAACAATCTCTTCTGAAAAACAAAGAAACAAACAAGAACCAAAACCAAAACAACAAACTTTGTTCCTATGTCACTCTTCTATGAAGACAAAATATTCTGGGGAAGGAACCTTTATTATAATCTCTTCTTTACTTCCGAAAGAGGTGAAAATTGCAAGAGGAGAATAAGGAGCCCCGTAATGTATGGCATCTTATCACCCACTCACTTCTTAGCTGGTTTTACAGAGACAGTGGTGTCTCTCCTTCATCACCTATCTGACTGTACATCCCTGGTCCTCCCCTCCAGCCCTCTAAAAGCTGAGTTAGCTTCCCAACTATCAGCAAACTAACCCAGGGGAAAAAAACCTCTACTACTTCCAAAGGCTGCTGTTTCAGTGAGTTGAATTGAATACTGGGGAGTCAGACAAGTACCAGTGCACCAGGAAAATAAAATGGAGAGGTACAGAGTAAAAGCAGGCTGTGAGATTGGCTTGAATATCATAAAACTCTATTATTTGAGCCCTGAAGTGGAGCCTGCAGCAAGGGACGTGTGCTCTAGAGTGTGGACAAATGCCTCGTCAGCACTTGCTGATGGAGAAGGAAGTTATTAATAGTTATAGAGGGAAACCTCTGTTCGCACGGCAGACAATATTTATTACTTGTTCTCAGTCCTTCTTTCCTTTCTAGCTTATGCAGCCATTCATAGACCAGAAATAGGCTGGTGGTGGACTGGAAGTAGTAAAGCTGAAATATGTTAGAAGACAGGAACCAGTCTTCAGGGTGTTGTGGCCAAGTGTCTATTTGTACATGTGGGTATTGGGGAAAGAGAATTCAGACCAAGATATCTACAGCACTAAGGCTCAGAGAGACTGGACTTAGCTGCATCAGGAGAAACACCTCAAGGCAGCTTTCTTTTTGAGTCAGCACATGTTCAGCTGTATGGAAAAAATACAGATGAGGCAAGGATGTTATTGTTAGGGAACTCGAAAGTGAGATTGCACAAAGCAGTACTTCAAAGGCAGTACAAGAAAATCTGACGGTAGATATACACAGCTTGACTTCTTGCCCCCTCTGCGTCTGCAGCATCTCTGTAAATAATTTCCCGAGTAGAGACCTTGGCATTCTTTTGTGTTATTTATTATTTAATGTGCAGTTCATGAACCACTGGAGAGAATGAGTTTGTCACTGCGTCAGAGGGACTTGACTGAACATAAAGTAGGAAGACAGTACAGTTCAACAGGTTTGTAGTGGAGAAATATCAGCACTACATTCACAATTCCACTGAATGTGTGATTAAAGTGCTATTTGCAACTGGGCAATAATAGATTACATATCAAAAAAAGCAAGTGGTATTTGGCTGGCTAAAGGTATATGCTGGCCGCAGCATGAGTTGCAGTAGCTCTATATGAAGAGAATGAAAGTATTAAGAAGATTCTGTTAGCTGTTTCTAAAGAAATGTTTATATTTGTTTGAAATTTTAAACATTGTAACTTTCAAATAAAACATTTTGATCAACAAAAAAGTATTTCAGATTGCCTATTAAATCAAAACCAAAATGCTTGAACATCTGTAATATTCTTGCCATGGAGCATTTCTGTGCTGGGACCTGAACTCTGTAGTACATGGGATTTTGAAATGTTTATGTCCTTTTCTCTGAGTTTCTCAGAGCTTCTATTTTTTCCTCCTGGAAACGCTACACGTGACAGAGGTGTGGAGATCCATAGAAGGAAGCTTCTGCAGAGCTACCTACAGGGGTTCCTTCCACCAGAAGCTGAAAGTAGCCCCTCAACCAGTTAGACTTTTTTGTACATGTGTGCTGTATGGCAAGCTGAGCAAGACTCTGCAGCATACAGTCAATGCCCCAATCTCTCTGCCCTTTGTACACACTGCGGAAGGATAACTCTGACCTGGAAACAGTTTGGGCTGGAGACCAAGCCGTGAGCCTGGGAACGAAGAATGAGGGAATGAGGAAGAGGTGAAGGCATAGGAAGAGAGATACATTATGAGAAAGCAGGTAACTATTGCTCTATAGTTATTAAAAGCAGGGTTGTAAAGCCAATTTTGAGCGAAAATACAGAGCTGAGCAGAAAATGAAAGCTTTTCTAGCTAGAGCTCAACTATGGGAAAGTAGGAACCTAAAACTGAACTCTTATCCACACGCAAGCTGAAAGCTTGCTTCCTCGGTCTTTGTAACACTAAAATGGAGTGGAAAGTCTGATAAACAGCTTCTCAGTAAAATATTCTAACATATTATTGATCACAGGTAAGATAGTCCTTGTGTTGAGAGTGTCTTTGTATCAGGAGAAACTATTTTTTTCCTTTTTAGGGGAAAAGGAAGACAATTGGCCTCTCAAAAGAGTTCAATGCTCTAAACTTTAGGAAAACAGGAGGAGAATACTGACAGAATTCTATCACATTTGCAATAGAAAATGCTATTAGGAGTGGAAAGACAAGTAAATTAAAAGTTTCAGAAGAGCTGTTGAAACGGAGTGGAATAGTTAGCTAAAACGGAAATCCACTCCCTTAGGAAAAATAGCTTTCTTCATTTTATAATCTTTCCTGGGAAAATTAGTCTAGATTTGTCATCTGATACCTTTCTATTTTTACTGCTTAACAGAGCCACAGTTAAGAGCAGGAATGCTGAAGTTTAATCTTTAGAACCACAATCTTGTCTTAATTATACACTAATGCACCATCTGCATTGATGTAGACTCTGAATACGTGCTAGTGTAGAATCTCACTTATTTGTTTTAGAATTTGGAAAGTTGTTAGGCAATGTCTGTCAGGTATTACATACATTGCTATATATGTAATAAATATTTAGGCTGTATTGTCTACTGGTAATAGCAATAAATTAGAAATATTTTTTTCAGTTTATTAATAGCAATGGAAGACTTCAATGAGCTGGAAGTAAAAATAGCATATATTTCAACACTGTTCATCTTGCAATGCTTTCGACTACCTGCATTTCATGCACAGTGTCTCAGCTTCTGATATAGGTACTACGAATGTTGGTTTTGATCAAAAGGATCTTTTTTTTCCTTGAAACTTCATGCAATTTATCATCCTATGTCCTGAAGGTCTCTAAAATACCTTACATTTCTGTTTGCCCAGGAAAATGCCGTGGGATGTGAATCAGGTAGAAAAATACATTATAATTTCATCTCACAGAAAATTTTTCAGAAACATTTATCTCACTAGAAAGCTTTAAATTTGTCAGAAAGGGAGACCACCATTAACAGAAGAGCAGGAGCCATCAAATTCTGTATGCTTATAGGAGCTTTTACATTCTTGTTCTCCAGAATTGTGACAAAGATGTAGTCCAGTCCTGAAGGCCTGCAGTCTGAAAACCCCTGTATGCTGTACTTCAATGGTGTGGAACCATCCTAGATTGTGCAATGTCTTTTAATCTGTTCCTGGGAATGGTCCAAAAGACTTTCCTTATAATATCTAGTGTTTGTGATGAGCTTAGAGATTGAGAATCTTTAATTAAACTGGGAAGAGACTAGCTGACATGTTGTGGGTCGTAACTTAGGAGTGGGCTATTGCTTTGTTTTGGGATATTTGTACTTGGGAAAGACTCAATGTAGTTTTGAGTACTTCATACGTTTTTAAATATATCTTACATAGTTAAATTAGTATATGTTGAAATAATGTGTTTTGCCTTGTCATTGGATCAACTAAGAACATGCACATACTCATTTATGGATCTGTGATCAGCAGATCAGTAGGAACACATTAAGTGTCTTAATGTAGTCATGTACACATACTCTTAATCACCTTTAAAATAACTTACTATTTTGGGGGTTGGAGTAGATGACCTTTGAAGATCTCTTCCAACCCAAACTATTCTATGATTCTATTTCCATCTGAGAGTCCTGCAGAACTGTAATTGCTGGGCAGCATCTGAGCCTTTGGCCACCACTGTGCAATACAATCTTCCACACATTTAATATTCTGCAAGTCTATTTCTAACAATGGATCCTATTTGCAAATCTAAAAGACTAAAGTAAAATATGCTTCTCCGGATCAAAAGCCAATCAAAACCCCTTCTGCTAGTGAGATACAAGACTAGAATAGTAGAAAACATATTGTGAACAGTCATCAATTAATTAGGAAAAAATGTCTGATTTGGGGATTGAGCCAGACATGCTGTGAATGGGGTTGTCAGGCACAAGTGGTGCTGAGTAATGCTAGCAGGAGAGAAAGGGGAAGCTATAATCATCCTAGTCTCTGGTACGTCTTCTAATGATCTGATCGCAATGAGTTGTCTGAGGATTTGTCTGGCTCCGGAAGCAGCTACCTAATGGAAACTCACCCTTTCAAAAAACAGGTAAAAATACAGGTTATGGAATGTTTTGACTCCTTTCATTCATCTCGGGAGGGACACTGATACTGTAAAAAAGGAATAGAAATCAATGCAACAAATATCAGTTGAGATATCAAGTTTAGGAGCATTTTCTTTTCTATAATATGAACCTGATAATGAAGTACTACAAGATTTGGATCACAACAGTGTGTCTCAGATCTGGTTGCCTACTAAATAGGCCTCTTCTACAGTAATTAAAGCCCCTGGTAGAAATAAATTTGACAGTACCGCTAATTACCGCTCCTTGCTCACTGAAAGGGAGCTAGTTGCCTGTAAAACAGAATAAGTGGAACATAATAGAAATGACAAAGACTCTAAGATCAAGAGGAAAAATAATACATTCAGGATTAGGAGCAAAAGCATCTTTATATGGTTTCTCCACGTACTTATGCAGACCTGAAATTTGTTAAGCAGACAATTGCAAGGAGCAAAGAGCTAATGTGACTCATGACCACTGGCCTTACTGTGGGCTTCATTTTGTTTTTCTCTCCGAGTACTTCCTTTTCATTAGTGATCCCAGTGAACCAGTATTGTGTGCTGAGCACTGCTGCTCCTCATGATGCCCGAATCACATCGGGCTACAAGAATCAGGTTGCCCTTGCTTAATAAAACACCATTTTTTGTAAAGCTCTCTGCCTATTTTGTCTCATTAATAATGAAGTATTCATATAAAGTAACAATTTTGGTTTTAATTACTATAAACCAAGAGCAGGCGGAACAAATAATTGGAAAAGGGATTCACATGTCAGGCATGAATTTCTTCAAGCATACGGCAAGGAACTGATTGTGCCCACACATCCATCTGCATTTTTAAATGTTTTTATTTCATGTTCAGTAGAAACTGTATTGTTTATTTCCTAAAGGATGAGCAATTAGGGACGAGTATAATTCATACAATGACTTTTTTCCTGGTTCTTATCCCAGTTCCAACAAGCCATCCACATCTATGCTTCAGTAGATTTTATGAAACGCTTGCAAATGACAGACAGATGGCCTCTTTGGGTTGCTGTATTAAACAGTGAAGATTAATATTACCACTCCTCATGCAGTATGTTCAGTCACATCTTGTCTGCCAGAAGCTTGTTGTTTTCAGTGCCTCTGTCTGTAAATACTTATGGTCTGATTTATAATTGAACAAATAAACAAACAAACAAGCTTGAATAATATTCTTAGGAAATCTCTTGATATTCTTGAGAAATCTATCTATAAATAAATAAAATTTTTCATGAAGTAATGTGAACCTATCCATCCTTACTGAATTTGCAGACCATCCTCATTTTTTTAAGAGACAACAGTACCTTTGTATGGTATTACTGTCTAATTCCCATCAGGGAAGATGAAGTTTGTTGTGAGAACTTGTCAACATAGGGAAAATAGCATATGACCATATGCTAGGGGTATCAACTTGCAGTGTAAGAATTACCTCATGTCAGCTTCCTATGTAGAAGTGTTTTTGTAGAAAGTAGCTCTTTTCCCTAAAAGTTTGCCTTCATCTACATTGTATTTAGACTGGAAATGGAGTGGAATTGGATATTTCTAGATTTTCAACTCTTTGGAGCATACCTGGTTAAGGAGGCCAACGGTAAGGTATGGATTTATACCTAACTACTACCCTGCCTTGGCTTCCCAAAGTGGAAGAGCTCCAGATGACTCCCATTTAGAAACAGGAATTTCTAAAGAATTAAACTCTCCATGGAAGATGTTTAGAATATCTATTGAAATATCTGCATATAGTGGCATATCCTAATCTCTGTTAATCGTCGATTAGAAAACACTCTAGTTTTCTAATCAATGTCATATTTTCTCCCACTTCTATATAGCATTATGCAAACTTAACATAGATTAACTGACAATCATTTCATCTCTTCTGCACCACTGAGGAAAAACTTTCTGGCTGAATTATTTTGATACAGTCTTTGACACAATTTCTATCCACTTAATTTCTTCTTTTCTGTTTTAAATGACAGCAAAGATATGATTTTTATGTTTTATTACTTTGAAAGTATTGTATTTTTGTCATTTAGTAAACATCTATTATACCATGCTAAACTGTCCCTTTAGAGATAGTAAAGTATTTGAAAAGCTGCCTTATGCTGTGTTCTGCAGCTCATTGCTTTTCTCTTTTATGTATATTCTTGCTCATGCTAATCAGTGGGTTCATTGTGACACTATAAAAACCTTCATCTTTCGGCCTCTCTACTGTTGGTCACAAACCTTCCTGGAACAATATTTGATCTTAAAGACTTCATGAATAAAAAGCTGAATTGGTCAAATAAAGTTATTTGTGAAAACTATATATTAGAAAGTGCCAGACATTTTATTTACTTTGGTTATTATATCATGGTTAAACCATAGGTTATTTTTCTTGAGGACTTCATTAATTGTCTTTGACTGAATAACATGAAGATTCTTGGCACTCTTATTAGTACTCAAGATATGACAACTAGGTTAAACTTCAAAGAAGTAAATTAAAAGAAAAAAGAGACAATTACAGTATTACGAAATGCATGCTGCAGTTTACAATATTCTTGCTACCTTGTTCAGTTTTATTGTTCTGAACTGGAAGAGCAAGATCAGGAAGCTTGTGTTTTAAGAATATGGAATAGTTTATACTGTGTGGTGGACATTCCCCAAACCACCAAAACACTACTCATAGCATGAGGTCCATTGGTATCACTGAGCCTATGCAATGGCCGATGTCCCCATGCTGCCACTCCTCCTTGCAGTCATTTTCGTGCTATTGAACTTCTAGAGGGAGTTGGTGCTTAAGATATGAGGAGAAACCACAGTCTAAGTGAATGAGTGAAAAGAAAATGGCTGAATATCTAGAAAATGGAAACTCGGTTTGGGCAAGTGTAAACTACTTTATTTTTTATGCAGGGGGTGATAGATTGCAAAACATCTGTTATTGGTGTTGTGGCCCAGGACTACACAGTGGCTTTGTTTGAAAGTAACAATGATTTCTCCAGAAGAGGAGAGATGCAACTCCTTCTGAAGGTGATGCTCACTATAAAGGGAGACTAAGAAATCAGACTAGACCAGACTTCTAGCTTGTAGGCATGTGAAATTAGATGAGGGGATCCTTTTTTTTTCAGTCATCCTAAAAACAAATATTAAAAAAATAGATGGTAAAAAATAAGTCGTGATGTCCGTGTTTTTCTTTTAAAATAGTATCTTACTTAATCTCATCACCCTGAAATAGAAGAATGCAAAACCTTCAAACGTATTATAACTGTTTCATTAATAAATTACTATCACCATTAAGAATGCCTTTATTTTAAAACTGAATGTAGCTTACATCAGCTTTCAGATCTGATCAGATCTCATCTGTTAAAGGGCTTTTTTATTCAACAGACAATTTTCTCTCACACATATATGTATCTGATGTTTCATAAGCTTACTAACTTTATACGTTACAATCCTTACCACAGGGGCACCACCCTCAGACCATTTTGGTATGCCCATAGGGCCTGTAGTTGTAACTTTCTGTCTTTTTTAAACAGAAGCTCTGGGAAGGTCTTTAAAGTCTAAACTGTTGTACTAATGTCTAAAAAATTAATCTTTCTACTAAAATAAACATGACATAATCACAGTTAAGTACACAGCTGGGAAAACAACTCTGAAGGAAAGTAAATCATTCTAAGTTTTCTGTGGTTAAAAGCAAATATTTCAGTGTTGTTGATTTTAATGACATTTCTACTTTTTAATTAGAAAGTAGTTCTTCCTAAAGGTAGGTGGTTTCATTACATTTGGTTGAATAGTTTGACTAATTTGATTTCATGCCATATTTAGCAACATATGTTGCTAAAAATAATCATGATAAGGCTATAACAATTTAGCTATATTTTGTCAGACTTAAAGTCATATATATACATACATAAATATATAATGCTGCACTGGTTTTACTGAAAGCAAGTTAATTTTTTTCATGCAGTTAGAAACTTTTATTTTTCATAGCTAGCATGGTGGGTGGTTGGATTTAGTTTCAGAACAGAAGATAACACCCCAGGACAAAGTTAATGTTTTTCATCAAGTAACTTTCCAGTGCCTTTGCATGGGAACAAAGAGAATTTAAGACCTTATTGTTCTCTTAGTTATTGTCTGGGAGCCAAGGTCTTTCTGAGCTCTGTGCCTCCAGGTGTGAGGCAGCTGGGAAGGGGGACATAGATGGGGCAGAGCTTGACTGACATCCAGACTGATCAATAGGAATATTCCATGCCATTAGTATCATGCTTCATATTTAAGTAGAGTCAGATTTTTCAGCTAGGGAGGCAGAGACTGGTTCCAGTTCTGCTCTGTTTTGGTGGAGTTCCATTTGGGAGTTTCCTTATGTCTGGCTTTTTACCATCCTGCCATTTTGCAGGGGTGTCTGGGCCTTTCTGCCTTTTTTCCCTCTTCCTCCAGGATCAGCTGTTCAGGACCAGGGTGCTGCTTCCCAGGACAGGCTGCTCGGTGAAGACAGAGTCTTTGAGGAATTGCATTGAGTATCTTTTATTTTATATTTTATTTTCTCTTTTACATATATTATCATCAGGAGTGGTATATTAGTATTATTTTGTTAGTTTATTAAACTATGTTTATTTCAATCCACGAGTTTCTCCCTTCCCTTTCGCTTCTCTCCCCTATTTGGAGGTGGGGTGGGGGAGTGAGCCAGCGGCTGTCGTGGTTGTGATGGCCAGCTCAGGTTAAACCATGACAAATGCTCTGCATACTATTCTTAAATCCTAAATGGAGTTCAGTGGCCTTAGTGTGCATCAGGTTATTCATCATGAATCTGATTCAAGGTTCACTGTGATCTGTACAGTTCCTTTAGTAAGATTTGCATTGTGCACTTGTATCAAGTCCATTTGATTTTCACAACTTGGTCCTGTGTTAGGCATGGATATAAACGCCTGCGACGGTAAATATTGAAGAAGGACTGATACTTCAAGCAATAAAATAAAGTTAAAAAATCCCACAGTAATCATACTGTACCCAAGTAAGAATAAAAGCAACTGAGATATTCTGAAAACAAAAACCAGTTCTCATAAAGCATCAGATTTCTCAGTGTTGCTGCAGCCAGTTCACCTTTAGAGCTGCAGCATCTTGATTGCTTGATTATGGATCACTGCAGTGGTTAAAACCACTCTGAGACAAACAGATTTTCTTTTTAAAAAAAAACCCAAAAGATCCAAAAAGGACAGGAAAACAAAAATCCAAAAATGTTCTGAATATTAGTGTGGTTTCTCAAATGGGCTGCTGTTGGAAAACTAGCATTGAAACAAATGTATACTGTGAAGCCCATTCAGAGAGGAGAGGGTGTCTCTGTATCTAGGACACTGAAAGTTCCTGCCTTTATTTTCTAACTACTTCTTTTTTTTTATGTCATCTGCATAATATGCGACATAATTTTCAGCCTGTTTATATCCATAATCAGGAAGTGCATAATATAACCGTCCCTTCATTGACTGTGAGTGCAAAAATGCTTTAATCTGTATTAAACAGCAATGTAACCGATGTTTTTATAAACAAGTAAATCAGATTATGAAGTTGTATAGTCTAAAAAATAGTTCATAAATAAGAAAGGAAAAAAAAAATTGAAAACCAATTTGAATACCATTATGTCTTATAATATTTAGATCAATATTAATGCCAAAAAGGCCTATTGTACTTTTTCTGTTTAGTGTCCTGATTTGAGAAACATCAACTTGCTGCTTCTTTAGGTGACCTGGGCATTACTCCTAAAATGCTGTGAAGTGATTCTGTGGGTTGGTAGAATGTGAAAACCACGTGGATTATCATGATTTTACAAGGACTCTTAAATGCAGAAAATTTAATAAAAGAAAAGTCTACGTGAGTTTTGTGTGGAATGTAAAATATGTGGTAGAAAAATGCACTTTGAAATGCATATTTAACTTGCAAGCAAAGCAGGCTCATTGCAAAACCACCTCTCTTCCAGCAGCTCCTCAGTTGTGGGCCACCAGTCATCTGCAGAACGTTCTGTGGGATGCTCTCTGGAGAGAGCAGGGGATTGTGTGGTGTTCATTCGTTTCCATTCTTTTAATTGCATGAAAAAGCAGTAAAAAATCTGTCAGTACTTTCCCAGAGCAGTCTAGCTTCACTGTAACAAACCCCAGGGAGTCATCGAGAATTGTTCATCCTAACAGGACTGGCTTGGCAATTTGCTTCACTGAAATAGTGAAAAAACATCGGATTTCAACTACCCAGTAATATGTTGTGCTTTTATGGCAATTACTTCACACTGCTCAGTATTTAAAAGATACTTTAAAGAGAAAACATTGAGGAAACTAAAAAGGAAAAAATGTACATTTAGAGGCTAAATATGGTGTGCGTAATAAAGAGAAGGAAAACAGAAGTTGTATCTAGATCAGACTTCTGTAAGCACACACTCCAATATGGCTGATGACCAAGGAGAGCATGCCTTTTTCCTGTTGAAGTTGTTAAAAATAGGGAAATGGTGTGACTTGCTTTAAATGAAGTTTTCTAAGTTGGATTTCCTTGTAAACATATAATATAGTCATGAATGCGTGGAATTCATTTTCTGTTAAAAGAACTAATAACTCTGGTTGCCATGATCTGTAGAGATGCGAGTCCACAGACAATGTTTTTCTTCTGATGTCTCCTGTGTTACAAAGCTTATGATTCCCTGTTTTACTCCCTGTTGCATCATCCTGTAGTACATACTGACAGGGTAAATTCATGACCTTCATTTAAAGTAAGCAGAGACAACTTTTATGCCAGAGATCTGTTTAGTGGCTCTTAATCTCAATGGGCTGCTCTAATTGTTTTACTCTACCAAACCAACGAGCATAACTCTTTTTTTTTTTTAATACTGTCTAGTGATTGTTGTTCCACTTTAATATAATTTCTGTTAAATTTAATTTCAAGCCATCTCAGCTGAATTACTAAATAATAACATTAAAAGAAAAATAAACCTGAAAACCAGATACACACTCAGATCTTGTTCTGATTGCAATTCAGGAGAGCTAAAACCAGACAGTAAAAGAGCTTGTAATTATTTGAAACGAAGATATATCTCTGAATAAACTAGATGTAGGTATTAAATCCTGGGTATTAATATTGGACATATGCAGACAGTCATCTGCTTCCATTTACTCCATTCACTTTAGCAACATCTAATAGTGGGCATTAGCAACTTTGTATAAATTCATTATTTCAGATGTGTTTTTAATATCAACATTTATTATCAAAATATCTGTTACTTAAGTAGGCATGCCATGGTTCTATTATCTGGCATATTCTAGTTGGGCAGGGTAACTTTTACTCTTTCACAGTATAATAACCATAAATATTCACTATTTCCATCTTCTAGTTCCCAATTTTACAGTTTGCTCAGTGCTCCAGCCATGATTCACTGAATTCTTTGGTAAGGAGCTTAGTAGCAGCTTGATAAACAGAGAAATTAAAGGCATTTTTCTGCTCTGATCTTTGCTGTAGCTATGGCATCACTGGCCATCCCTCTTTCTTTGGGCACAAAAGAGCCGGAGAACTGGCTTAACACTGAGACATACTGTGATGATATGTATGGCTCCTGTGTTTGGGACTGACATTTCTAGAAAGCAAATGATGCAGATCTCCTACTCCTGCCATCTGCATGGGAGGCATTCCTGGGAGAAATGAGGTGGGAGTGTATCAGTAGGAATGCATTGGTGGGAGCAGCCTCCTGTGGTCATGACAGACACAAATCAAAGCAGGTCAATGGCAGCTCTAACTTGTGTGAGAACCAGTCTTGTGTTTGCTCAGGAGAAAGTGTTAAATAAAAGGCGTTTGTGTAGAAATGACATAGATACTGTCTATTCTGGATCCATTCTTATTTGGTGCTGAGCCCTGGTCAGAAGCCTTTGGTCCACCTGTAACTTCCTCTCTCTTGAGTTTAATGCTTAAACTTTAGATCTCTGATGCCTCTCTTAGATCACTGAAAACCCACCATCAGCAGGAAAGGGCAAGTCCTATGCAAAGTTCTGTTTTGATTGGATTTAAATACTAGCACATAGGAGAAAATTAGCAGTAATGTGACTGCCCTGGATATGCAAAGGGCAAGAAGAATTAACACTTCTTACTAATGAGGTCCGACTAAAAGTGTTTATGATTTCTTTTTCTCACCCTAACTACTCCTTACCCCTGCCTGATTCCATAACTGGTGTTCTTTGATTTGGAGAATTTTGCTAATGTAGCAATCGGTTGACGAGCAAGAGATCTGTGCTTACAGTCTAGAAAATACCTATCAGGTACTTGTAGCTAAACCATCCTTAGTGATGAACTCTACCCAGATACCTGCACATTTTGCTTTGGAAGCAGGCAAAAGGAACTCCATTTGACAAAAAAAGAGGCCTTCATGACCTACTGTCTTGGGCCACACATCCGATGTGTGCACACTTTGAGTATCACTTCTCTGACTACTCTGTAGTACTACAGTCCTTGTTCTGTGAGTCTCTACACAAGAATAATTTTTAAAAAATTGTTCTATCCTTGTTGCTTGCAGACAGGAACAGATATAAAGAAAGATTGCAGAGAATGCAGAAGATTTAGACCTCATGAAGTACCATGTGATACTCCAAAGGCAATCATCTGTGATGGTAAAGACAATATACTTCACGGAAGTAAATTGAGCTGATCCATAGCAACTAGCGTAGACATACACAGTTCACAACTTTCTACCATCCACACTTATCTTGGTAGTTCTGCTGGTATTATATTTGTGATTATTTCTTGTTTTGTATCTCGTGAGAGAACTTGCAATAGTGCAGGTATAGTCATGTAACTTTTAAAAATCAACTTGTGGCTGACATAGCTGTTCCAGCATTGCCTTAGCTGCTGCCCAGCAAGAGGTCAGGCATGTACCCCAGCATGTCCTGCTTGGGAGGAATGCTCTGTAATGGTCACGAGACACTGCCTTGTTGGCAAACACAAATTTCAATGCAATGACTTGAAATGTGCTTCTGTTATTTACTCACAGATGATACTAATAGCACCCAAAGTGTAAAAATACTTTAAATCTGTTACATTTTTAAATTGTAGTTTTGCTGTAACAGCTGATTTTCTTTTCTTTTCTTTTCTTTTTTTTTTTTCCTTGTACATCTGTTTGCATACTAAGACATTATTTCTCTGTGGCTTTGCAAACAAGTACTGATTTGTAGAGACAGAAGCTTGTCAGATGTATAATACATATGCTACTCTAGCTAAAACGTCTGTTATGTAACTTGTCCTAGGTCATTATGCTTAATCATGACATTTTTTAATGCATCATTGTGCTCTGCAATTGTCAGAGAAATTCTATAAATTTTGCTGAGGTAAAAATTTATATCCAACCATTCTTTCCAAGTAAACTTATTCTGTGAACTTAAAAAAAGCCAGAAAATGGAAAATCATCATTTCTGGCAGCTGTTTAACATAGAAAAAGAAATCTTCATGTTTGGTGTATCCCACTTATTGCTTAAAAGTAATGATTTCTACTATTGATGCAGTGAATTTCTACTATTGATGCAGTGAATCTAGAATAATCTTACTTAGATAATAATCTTGCTTAGATAATAATCATACTTAGATTTTATCTATTTAATGCCCCTTTAAGCATGCTGCTATCTGAGAAGCAATTAAGTAAGTTTTCATAGCAGTAATTACTTTTTCTACGCCTTGAAAAAATTACATATCACTGATCACACGTAGTTAAGTGGCATTCAAGATGAAATCCATCCGATCAATGTAGACAACTGCTTATGGGCAGGACGAATCATTCCCCAGGCTCCACTGGTCGAACTCTCCATGAGCACAACAGATGAGAGCTAGCTCTGATGAAGACATAAATTGTAGACAGCTAAAATAAAGCACAATTAGCCTTACCTTTCATCCTTTACTCCTTCTCTCTTTAGAGATCTTCTGTTCTAGCAGGCTAAATATTAAAATCTCTTGCAATCATCATTGGTCAGCAATCGGCCATCCACCAAGGACTGCACGTTTTGCCAGAGCCATTGCAGTATAAACAGCTATATTTCAGAGGATGGAAATACTGCCTCAAAAATGCAGCTTTGTCCGAATGTGCAGTTAACAATTTTTGGTTTGTATTTTCACAGTTCATAATGCTGGATTTCAAAACATCCAGTTGTATTTGTCTGGGAAGGGTCTGTTACTGATTGTAGGGAGACACTTTGAAGATGTTTGTTTAACCTAAATATTTATGTGAGTTTATAACAGATAGGAAGATATCTAAATTGTGGTCATGTACAGGAACTACAGTAGCCAGAAACAAAAAAAAAACCCAGAAGTTTTTAACAATTTTGTCTTATGAATCTTTCTCTCTTCTTCCAAACTTAAATTTAGGGTAAGGACTGTTGGAGCTGCTTCATCTGCTGGGAGACCAAAATCTGTTAATGGAGTACCTAGAAGGAAAATAATATTGTCTCAATCTTGCCATGTAAAGGTCTTCTTTTGTTTGTTCAGAGGGTCAGACATTGTAAAGAGTTAGGTCTTTCACTGTGACTGTGGAATACTTTTTTTTTAAGGTGAAGACCTGTTCTGTAGCAAGTCTTACTCTGTGGCAGCTTCTGCCAGATATTTCTGAGATGTCTACTGCTTTGCGGGGAGTTCAAGCAGAACTTGCTCCTGGCAGCAGCACAGGCACAGGCACCTGGCTCATCTCGGCTGAGAGGGGAGCTGTGCATCAGCTGAGCTCAGGTCACTGGCTGCGTGCACTCCAGGAACACTCTAAATGCGCCACCACAGCGGAGGTGGCTTCAACAAGGGTGCTTTCCTTTGTGAGAAGAACATGCTAGAGGAAAGTGAAGGAATCAGTGAGGTAGCTTGCTCAGCTGCTAGTTTCTTGGGGCTGCCTGGAAATTTAGCCTAAAATATGACAGCCAGCTGAGCCCCTCTGGATGTTTAAAGTCAGTCAACCTTCTACCAGCTTAACAAATGGTTTCCCAAATCACTCCATACTTCTTTGAATGATAATCATAAGACTACATGGAGTAGGAATAACTGGCAATTTGATGACATTAAAGTGTCTCAGCAGATCTTGCGCCTGGTGGCAGTGAAGTGAGAAGATGCTTGGCAAAGCAAGAAAGCCTTTGCAAGAGATCAGGGTTCACAAGAAATGAAGAATTAAAATCTAACTGGAAAGCTTTACATTATAAACTGACAAAAATGATGGAGTTTGAAAGCTGTTATGGTATTTTGTAAACACCATAAGATTTGCATGTGAATGGACTTGCTTGCTAGCAGCAGGACAAAGCTATGAGCTGCAAGTAGAAGAAAGACTGGCCAGAAATGTAGTATTATGGAACCTGAATGGTATGACAGAAATAAAATGTCAGTGTTTTCCTGTGATAATGTACTCTATAGCTTAGGCTTTCTGAACTGGCATAATCAGATCTCAACAAGTCGCAGCTCAACAAAGTGATGGCTAACCTGTCATTAAAGGTAATAGAAATGGAAAAAACGATAGTACCTAATATTGTGACTAACTTGCAGATCATCATATTGTGTCATATCTTTTCCTCTCCTTGGGCAATTTCTTAAGAGTCATGTAGCAGAAGAAAGAAGGTTAATTTGGCAATCAGGAAGAGCTGAGGCTACATCAAGAAGCCAGGGCAGCATGAGAGGATTTTTCACAGGGATAAGGGTCTGTAGAACAAGACCCAGCAAGCACTCTGTAAGTAAAGATCAGAAAGGTATCACTCTTGTTGGTTATCACAACCATGACAATCACCAAGGCCACATGTGACAAGAACAACTGCTGCCCTTGATACTTACAATCTGACATACTCATCAGGAGGTTTACGACCTCTTTGAGTAGAAGACCGTACAACTTGGTGAGAAGAATACTGAGCTCAGGTTGAAATAGATATGATAAGAGTTAGGAAATGACCCTCTGGGCTTAGTTCCACAGAGATGTGGTCAGAGCACTGGAAGGGGAAGCTCAGCACCAGGCTATTGGACTCTGAGGAACACAATGACATGGTTGAAAACCTGTGTTCTGTTTGGAAAAGTGTGAGGAAAAAGAGATGTAATGAAAAATATCAACATTTTGTGAAATCTGATTTCTTCTTATTCCCTAAACATTTTTGGTCCACTCAAACTAGAGTTTTACAAAATAACAACAACAAAAAAAGACAACGTATTTTAATTTTTAAAGAACTGATGAAAGTCACCAACTTTTGCAAATTTAGAAGAAAAAAATAATTTTGGGGAAGGTTGGAATTCTTTTTTTGTTGTTCATCTTACTGGCTTTGTTTCTGCTTTTGTACTAGATAGTCTGTAAAAATACACTAAGAATTTCTACGTGGGCTTTTTTATTGGTATTGTCTAAAGGGCCTGTATCCAGTTATAGTATCTATTTCTTTCTACCAGTCCAATAAATCTCTTCCTTCTAAGTAAAATAATGCACTGATTATACAGAAATGCAAGGAAAGAGAGAGTCTCAAAACATATCAGTGTTAAATCAAAACAAAATAATTTTCTTTGAAATGAGTTTTATATCAATACAATTCCATACTGCTGCAAAAGTGAGTTTAATAACCATCAGTCAGTTTAAACCTCAGCAACCTCTGAAAAGAATTCTTACTTGTCACATGCTTACAGATTTTGCTAAGAAATATCAATCCACAAAACAAAGAGAGCCAATCATGTAATCCTTTTGAAGAGGGAACCTGACTCAAGTGATATAAAGTACACCTGCATGCATGATGAGGTCTTCCTACAAATTAGTTCCTACTGAAACAGATGAGTGCACAAGGCCTCTACCTCACAGAAAGAAGTCACACAAATACTGCAAATTATTCTGTGGATAAGTAGAAAGCAACTGGCAATCATCAGCAAAATACAATACTTCACATAATACAGTCTAATATTTTACTAAAGGTACAACTGCAAGTACTGCAACGACTAGCAGTAGAAAACGTCTAGCCTTTTAATGCTCTGTTAAACACAACTATTATTAAATGACACTGTAGGCATCTAGATCATTGTCATGGTTTAACCCCAGCTAGCAACTGGGACCGTGCAGCTGTTTGCTCACAACCTCCCCCTCCCCAAGTGGGATGGGGGAGAGAGTTCAAAGGGAAGAGAGAAACTTGAGTGGTGAGATAAGAACAGTTTAATAGGACAGCAAAGGAAGATATAATAATAATAATGATAATGATGATGATGATGATGATGATAATGATAATAATAATATACAAAATAAGTGATGCACAATGCAATTGCTCATGAACACTGGTCCAGTATAGCCAATCCTGGAAGAGTGGAGACCCGGACAGTAGTTCGTGCTCAAACAAAATCATGCTGAACAGCCAGTCCTGGGGGAGAGATCCTGCACAGGTCTCAAACAGCTGATCCTGGAAGGAAAGAGAACAAAACAGCAGAGTTGGAAAAGCTGGCTCCAGCTACATATGAAGCATGACACTAATGGTAGGGAGTATCTCTCATTGGCCAGCCTGGATGTCAATCTAGATCCTGTCCTGTTATTGTCCCTCCCAGCTTTTATGTGCACCTGCAGCTAGAAAATTGAAAAAGTCCTTTATCTCCTTGACAACAGTCAAACATCATCCTCACATTCTTTTCATACCAACTCCAAAACACAGCCTAGCTACTGGGAAGAAAAAAATTAACTCTGTCCCAGGGACAAGCATGTGAAGTTCAGTGTGTTATCACATTATTTTAATCTTAAATCCAAACCAAAAGACCCTGCTAGCTACTAAAGAGAAAAGATTCTAACTGTATGAAGAAAATTAACTCAATCCCAGAAAAAACAGCACAATTATTTAGTGTCTGTTTTAGGTGACAATGGGCAATTTAAGCTCACAAATTCCTGCTTGCTTGTCTGCAAAAACTACCACTGAATTTAAAGCAAAAAAGGCAAGACCTTAGTTATGTTATAAGATGTTATGAATGATTTATGACATTTAGAACATATTGTGCTTTCAAGTAAAAGAGCAATAAGAAGCATGGCTAACCTTTCACTGCTTAAAGAATTGATTTATTTCTTAAAATTGTTAGAAAGTGCATCAGAATAATTTTATTCATTTGCTTTTGAAATGAAATGTAGATCCTTAGGGCAAGTGCTGTCTTCCAGTGACGCATGTATAAAACTTGGTCCTTGACTGAGATTTCTAGGTACTGCTGCACTTCAAATTATAAACATCTGCAATACAATGCCTCTTGCAGAATGTGTTTGGATCTGATTCAAGAATGAATAAGCCACTTCTAAAGATTCTGGCAAATAAACTCCAGTTGTCTCTGGTACATATGCTGAGCTACTAGTAATCTGCTAATTACTCTTGAAATTAACACAATCTGCAGCCTGCAGGAAAACATGCAACAAGTCTTCAGTCATATGCAATCTTCAATTCAGACCTTTAATAAATATAACCAGATGGTCACTTAACAAAGACTTTCATCAGAGTTTCGATGTGCTTTGCTCTGCACTAAACTGAAGAAAGAATTTACGAATAAGGAAACTAAATTGCATATGATAGTTTGGGAATCAAATATAGCTGATTACCCCAGCTCCAAGTGTCTGGAATAGGTGTGTGAGAGAATATCCCTTGTCAAAGAGCTTATTCTCTCTTTACACCTCCTTAAAGAAGATGGACCTGTATTTCTGAAGAAACTTTTTGAGATTATTATGAACCTCTGTCTTATTCCAGAAATTAACTCTAAAAAAATTGCTGATGAGACTGCAGATCACCTTCTGCTTAGAATGACTCTAACACATATTTTCAAGGGGGAAAATCAAAGAGCTGTTTTTCATGAGCTAGGGGAAACAGGAGGCTTCAGGATCACAAAGAGACTACTACGTTGCCCTGGACTATAGCATGGAGCAGAGTGGCTGAAAGGAATATAACACATTAGGCCTGTATGAACTGACATGCCACAATCTCAGTGATTTTGTTCTTGTGATGCCTGAAGCAGCTGATCCAGTTTTGCAGAGTTTTGTATGACACTTCAGGTCATACTGACATTCTTGCTGGGATACAGGGGTTGTATCCCCACACTATGGCTCCCTTCCCTCTTCCCTTATTCTCATTTCAAAAGTGTTCCTACTTAGTTTGGGGCTGCAGGACCACACTGAGGGCAAGAGGCATATGGTGCTGAAGTTCTGCTGATCTAAACCCACCCAGACCTTTTGTACACTGTTGTGAAAAATCAGGCCGATTCACTGTGTATTAATATTCTCAGCGTTTCAGCATGTTAACCTTTTCTCTTTGTGATATTGGGTAATTTAAAGGAAAAAACACTAGTAATTATTTTATATATTAGGAATCCAAAAACTTGTGTATGGTATCTGCCATGTTTGGATCTTAGGTCTGTCTCAACCAGTAGGCACTATTTCAATCAAAACATTTTGTGAGCAAAGTAAATTTTTGGCACAGCTTCAACTATTTAGCTAGCTGGAACTTAAATACTCTATTTTTACAGCTATTTCCAAATGAATTTATGGGTTTGCAGTAAGCCCCTTTTTGCTGTATTAACACTGTTTGAAAAGACATCTTTTGAATCTAAGGTCAGAGTTTCAGCTAGTCATGAACAATGCAGCATTTTCGACTCTGTTATTAGTATGTATAATTTTACAGGAGCAGCAGTCTAAAATATAAACCATGTCTGTGTTATCATGGCAGTAATCATTTGACCAACACTGATCTTTTGGAAGCCTTGTAATTTTTTTTTCTTTTTTTTTTTTCCCCTCAGTCTATCATTACCTAAAGGATTCCAGGTTTCTCTAAAGTACAGTTTAAAAATTATTATATTTGATTTTTTTCACTATTAAGCCACAAATCAGAAGTTTTTAATCAGTTGTACTAGTGTTCAATATAGAATTAAACCTGACATTATAAACACTGAATGTACTTGCGTTAGAGGAAGCAGACCTTTTAAGCTTTCATTCTTCAAAATATGTGCTTGTCAAAATCAGAAAAAAGAGGGGAGAGAAACCACATATTGTATGGTAACAAACAAACAAATAAAACACAAAGGATTTTTCTTTTCAAACCTGGCATGTACTCCAGAATAGTTCTTGCCATGGGAACACTTGATTAATCTCAGCAGCTTCCACTTTTCCCAGTCGGGTACTGTCCTGTCACTTCTGGTAACTGCAAATACAAAGCTGTTTTACATACAATAATGGGTGATTTGGTGTTCCTGCTCATTTTGCCAAGCTGCAGAAGTGTATTCTCAAGTATATTGCATGTTACTGGAGAGTGTATTTACCCAAGGGAAAATGTGCCCCAAAATAATTTACAATCAGCCCTGTTCTAGCAAAATACAAGGAACATGTTGTCCTCCCTGGAGCACTGTGACGCAGTGTCAGTGGTATAAAATTAGACAAGGCTGAGACTGGTTCCTTTGAATGGTTGTATGATGGACACCTGGTTCTGAGTCCTGCACTGGGTCTGTGGTTTCCTTTGTGTGCTAAAGGACCCAAGCCTGTCACACGCATGCACGTGGGTCAGTAGGGCCAGGTTCTGCAGATCTCTGCCTTAAAGCAGTGGGAGGTTCATGGCTTCAGTACATGTTGAACATGGACACAAGAGAGACATAGAGGGTGCGGAATGAGAGAGAAAGGGAGAGATAGAGAAAAAGTGCATTAATACCTCCAGCCTTCAGCAGGAAAGATGGTGATCTCTGTGGTCAGTCTTCCTGTGGTCAGTTTTCCAACATTTTAGGAGTCACCTTTCTGAATTCTTATATACAGTGAGGTCCTGGATGGGAGACCAAACTATAAATAGATAATTATATAGAGAACAATGTGCACACGTATATATAACATTTTAATGCCACTTGTATATAGACTATCTATTTCAAATTTTTATATACACTTATAAAATATGTCAGCCTTATGTAAGAGAACTGTCAGATATTTCCAGGATTCTTGCATTACTACAGCTACTGCAAATCAGTGCAATGCTATAGAATAGCAGGATAATTAAAGTACTACTTGCAGGGCTGATGTCTCTCTCTCTGCCTGTTGGAGTGCAGTCTTGAGGCTTGACCATGGATAACAGTATGGAAAACATGGGGAGTATGAGAGCTGACCTCGTTACTTCAATCTTAGATCTTTAGTTGCAATGAAAAGGTTTATTGCATAGCAAAATATACAGGGAACCCTCAAGTATGCCTAATTACACTTTTCTATAATGCAAGAACCAGGGGCTTTCAGTTCTTATAATTAAGAGGTACTTACAAAGGCAGAAGGAAATATTGTTATCTATGTGCTGGGACTGGCCTTGGAAACTGGAGCTGTGAGCTGCTCACTCTGAAGAGATCCCTAATAGGTAGTGCTTTCCGAATTTTCATTATGCAGGCTAAACTTTCTGAGGCAGGTACTTGCCTCTGGCTTGAATGATTATTTTTTTACCTAGCATCCCCAATAGTGTTTGTACACATCTCAATGTGATCTTTAACAGTGCAGTTACACACTCTATTCTTCAACTCACATTTTTGAGGCACAGGATTTTGGGGGTGGAGAGTGGGAGGAGAAAGGGGACAGGATCCGGCTGCCCTTCACCCACTGCAGCACCGGCATTGGTGGTGCTCCCAGCCTTGTCCCATGTCTTCTCCACAGAGCCAGGAAGAAGTGATTGCTCTGCAGGATGTTGCCAGCAGTGCCTGTGGCGCAGCCCACAGCCCAGCTTGGGAATGTCGTTTCTTTCCAATGGTAATGAAGTCTTCTGGTTGAGCCCTCTTGCTCCCGGCCAAACTGGTGTCAGCGTCAGTGGTGTATCCCAGAGAATGAAGAACCACTGTGGAAAGGCAACAAGGTGAGACACTACCTGGTGTAAACAAATTTATAATTGCTTATACTTACTACCAAAAAGTGGTACAATAACACGTGGTCAACAGTGACCAGCAGAACTCATTATTAGGCTGACTTCAAAGGACCTTTAGTCCTTGAAAACTGTGAATTGACTGTTATTATGTTGTAAAATACTGTGTGTAAGATATACGGCATAAAAATCACCATTTGTGATAAAATGCAGCAAAAAATAACATATGAATATGGAATTAAATGCATTTTTTTCAAAATCAGAAAAAAGTTCTTATTGTCCTTAAGGTTTTTTCCCCTTCAGTTTTTCACTTACTGATTTTTCACCAACTCAATGATGTTTTGGGGCAAAATGCTGGTTTTGCAGAGACTGGCTTCGCATTCATAAACTCCAACCCACAAAAACACCTCTGAGACTTCGTGTTTTTGCCTTGTAGAAAAAGAGGTTTTGTTTTGCATTTTAAAAATAATGATAAACATTAAAATGTAGCTTATTTTCAGAAGGTGTGCCTTCAATACAGATGTTTGGGGACAGTACGGGCATAAAAATGAAATTCTATAGCCTGGTTTGGAGTGGTCTGGGTTCATGATGCAAGAGCTCTTCCTAATTTTATCTACAAAATGATGTAATTGTAATAAAATCATTGCCAGTCTGAAGTTCATTTGATTAGATTAATAGGGTCGATTCTTATCCTGCTGATAGAAAAGTCCATAGAAACTTTGTCACTGCCTTTGAATGAAAAACGTGCTGATCCAGTGTGTGAGAAAACAAAAGAGAAACCGGCTGAAGAAAAGCAAGACCAACTACACTTTTCTGCCCATTGGGATGGGAATAGTTGGGAAGGAGAGGACTAACACAGCTTCACCTCCTGCCTCCCTGTTCTGCAGAATCTCTGTGGCCACTCCAGCTCTGAAAAGCAAATGGAAATAAGGTAAGTGGGGAAGGAGGAATTAAAACCCAAACTTAAAGCTGTAGGTCTGATAATCTATGAAGAGCTTGCTTTTCATTAAAAACAAACAAACAAACAAACAAGGAAACAAGAAAACAGTTTTATTTAAGAAACCCCAAACTGGTGTCTGATTCATCACTGCTAGTACAGGCCACTGCAAACAACAATTTTGGGATCCAGCTGGGATTGACCCCATCCTTGGAGAATGCGAGTGGTGTTTTATGGTTCTGCCAAGAGAAACAGTTTTCAATAACAGCCTGGCCTCTGGGATGGCTGGGCCCTCGCAGGCAGGGGCTGTCTGGAAGATATTAGTTGCCCATTTTAGTCACGATACTTCTGCTGACTTGCCTGAGGCTGATTTATCTCTTCCAAAGAGCACCTGTTTTGCTTCATTTTGATGCTTTCCAATTTGTTCCTGCTTGAAAACACTAATTTATAGTTTAGAGCAAAGTGAATAGCTAGAATACTTTAATTTTGCTGGAAGAATGGCATTTTTTAAACTTCTGCTTGACCTGAAATAAAACATTTTATTTACTTCAGAAAGATATGTTTTTAAGTATAGCTTTAAAAAAAAATAACTGGAAAGTAAAATTTGAAATTTTAAAAAAGTGAGAGTGATTTTCTTTTATTACAGTGTATTTTTAATGTTTTAAAATCAAAGCTATTCTGTACATAGAATATGAACTTGCACATACTTTTATTGACTAAAGTATTCATTTTTGATGAGTAAACTGTCTGTCTAAAGAATCTGACATCCTTCCCTATAAGGATTTCATGTTACAGAATATGATGCTGTTCATTTTGATTGCTACAGTACCCAATCACTTTGCCCAGGGTTCCTTCTGTTTCACTGAAGGAAAGTAAAAGGTTGTGTGTTTCCAAAGTGGGATTTAAGACCTAAATTACTTCAGATGGCAAACCTTCTGGTGTGACCACATGCCATGCTGCAGAACATATGCCTGTTCTGTACTGATTTTCTTGATGTGGGGGTTGTCTAATGGGAAAATCCTTTTGACTTCGGAGGTTTACCACTTTAGACACTGCTCCTAATTTCTTTGTTTATTTTCTATATATTTTTATGTTCCGTACCTTTTCTGGATATTCAGACTATTTAAGAACTTTGGGTAGATTTATCTTCAGAAAAAGACCAAGTACAACTTTAAAGTATTTGTTTGTGTTTCCCTGCTTTTTCTGCCAAACCACAGCTGCACGTGAACTTTGGGACCATCCTATTCTTCAAATATCTGTGCCCTGGGGAGTATTTAGCAAGTACAGACTACAGGACAAGTCTAAATTAGTTCCTTGTGTATCATGATCTGTGACCCCTAACTAGCTAGGACTATATTCTATTCAGATTTAATGCCGACCTTTAAAATGACGTTAATAACAACGATAGTGTGGATTTAAAAAATTATTCTTCCAGTATTATTATGTAATGTACTGTAATGTGATGAGTGGTGATCATCAAAATTTTGCTGAGGTGACACCACATGGATATTTACAGCAACACTCAATGGAAGTCTAGCCTTCTTTGCACTTTCACATACCCAGAAGCCATGGATGTGATGAGCAAAATGTTGTTCATCACCTGATGGACATTTATCTGGCATTGTGTGCCACAGAGACCCCAAACATATACTGCAGACCCATCATGTAAGAGAAATGCCTGAGTCATTGCTATTTGGTGGATACTCTTTTGTCCACATGACAGGAAAAGGAGTGCGAGAAAAAAGGAGAGTAAAGATTGTTCTGTAGGCTGAACCTCAATCCATTCTGCTAGAAGTAATTTGGGAACTTGCGACATGAAGTCATTTCAAACCATCAGGCTATTTCTTAACTGTTATACTATTTGTACCAGATTTGATTAGAACTGCTATGCCAGATTCAATAGCTGAGTGCTATAAGTGTACTGGTTAGTAAACATAGTTTATATTTGAGATAATATTGCACTTCAGCTGATCAAATCCAAACACATACACATTAATTTTTATGCTTACAGGAATTCTACCTCACCTTTTAATATATCACATGGAGTTTAATTCTACTAAGATCAAAAACATAATCAAATCATCTTGCAAGCTCAATATCGCTTATTAGAATTTTTACAGTTATCTATAAGCAGAGTGAAATATTTCTCTGCTCCTGTGCCTGAACTGCAATATTTTAATGTTTAATCAATTTTTAATTTAATAACTGTTATCTAATTTAAGCTTACTTTGAGCTTTAGTTGCTGTGCTTGGACATAGTGTATAAGGATGCAACTTGCACATACTGACTGATCTTAGAGGAGTTACCGTTATAATCCTTTTAACACTTCTAAAGTTTAAGAGTGTTTGTACCTAGGGCCCTGTTCAGTCTGTTACTATAGAGGATGTAAATGTTGATACTGAGACATGGAGCAAAGCCACAGGAGAACCCTGGTTATGGGGACATGGGGACAAGATGGAGGGGCTGCCCCTGCATAAAGCTTGGGGCACAGCTCTACAGAGAACAACAGCTGAGGATGAGCTTGATGGAATAGTTTTTAGCAGTTGGTTTGGGAATTAGCACTTCTTTTAATAACCACCTCTACTGAATCAGCTCAGACTAACACTAACACAAGCCATTTCAGGAGTCCTGCAACAAATTCTCCATGGAACAGAACCTCTTTGAGGTCATAGCACATCAAGAGAATTCGCCACCTGCTCTGATAGAGTTTACAGCAGTTTCAAACTGGTTTAACTCTGAAACTGCACTTTTCTTGCTGAGCAATATCCTTGAAAAAACATATTTAAACTTTGCATAATATAAATTTAACTGGAGCTAATTAAACCTTACTAATATGAAAGATCAGGAATACAAAAGATGTATTATCCAAGCAATGCCTCATTGTTCAAAATTTACTGTATTTATTTGCTTCTAGAAATGGTGCAAGACTGCCTATACAGAAAGAAGACAGATTTTTTAGAGAGTTTCTAAGTATCACACCTGGTTCAAAAAAGCTCAGGCAGAAATGCATTTGCTGATTTCTTATTTCTATTTCTCTGTTAAAGTGAGCAAGTAAATATGTTTGAAAATAACTGGAGTTTTTTAATTAATGTATTCATAAATGTATAATTTGGTTATGGTTTCTGAATGCTACAGCTGTTTTGCACACTAAACATTCAGCTGATATGTTTTTGCTTGTCAAAAACACTCCAGAACTGTATAACCAATAGCTGTTGTTTAGATAGACATGATGCTACCTATAGCTGAAAATATTCAATACACTTCCCTTATTTTGATCCAAATACAGATATAATATTGTGAAAATGTATGGCTGAAAAAATGTGTGTGGTGGGGAGGGCAGCTGAACCTTGTTATGTCTCCTTCCATGTCCAGACCTCTCTGAGCTGAGTTTGATGTGTGCGGGGAAGACACAGCATGGCCCAGGGAGGGAAAATCATGAAAGCATGTGGAGCTGTGGGTGGATAAATAATATAACTGTTCTGCAAAAAGGATTCATGCAATCGCAGAATAACTTAGTTTGGAAGGGACCTCTGAAGCCACTCTGCCAAAGCCAATGCAAACTCCAAACTTATGTTGAGTTGCTCAGGGGTTTGTTCAGCTGTTTTTTTTGATGTCTCCATGGTTGGTGATGGCACAGTATTTCTGAGAATTTACTCCAATGTGTGATCACTCTTATTGTGAAGGGTTTTTTATTGAACATTTAACTGGATTTTTTCTTGCTGCAAATCTTGTCTAAATTAATCTGTCTTCACATGAATTTTCTACTTTCCCTCTGTAGTGAGTAGAAAGAAAGTACCATCTCCTGAGATCTTTTTGGATGGGATTGAACATCCTCAAGAGGTTCCTCATAGATGCAGAAGGAACTCATATAACACAGAAAAATAATAAAGCACTTCTAGATAATCAAAGTCAGGTGAAAGAGGGTCCTGTCTGGTCTGCATGTGCTTTAAGTGGACTCTCATAAAGAACCTCATAAAGGATTACCTTCACACTTGGTCTAAAGGTCTTTAGTTAGTACTCTAGCTGAATGCAGATGGTTTTGCTGTTTGGGATTGTTTTCAGTACATTGCCTTGTGTTCCCCAGCTTAGTTAGCTCCCACCACCTGAGTCTTGAGCCCTCATGAGAGATGGTGGCTTCTTTTCTTGGCTGACTCTGAAACCTTTACTTCTCTCAGAGTGAGCAATTAGTGAGTTTCCTCCCCCCCAAAAAGTCTGTAATTTGGAAGTCTTGATCTTTTTTAAATAGACAAATTTTAATGAGATAATTATTTCATTATACAGTTCATTCGTTACTCACTGATGCTATAAATGGCTCATTCTGTGGGTAGGTGCCATATATATTAGTATTGTATTCTCTTGGAATATTTTAATGTTATTTTTTGCTATTTCTTAGTGCTTAATTATATCTTATAGTCCATACTGCATGTATGCTGCAAATGGGATTTTTTTGTTTTCCATTTGTTCATTCCTTATACTTTATTGCGTATTCATTTCTGTTTCATATCAATATGAAATTCTTGAGTACTGGCATCTGAACAGAACAATTCACATCACTGGTCTGGAAGAACTAGGCTAAGTTTAGCATTCCTTCTTCTAATAGTAGAACACTTCTAGTTTTAGCCCAAATAGTCTTTCTTTAAAAAAATAAACAAACAAACAAAAATACTTGTTTATTTTTTCATATTAGGAATTTTACTTAGACAAGTTTTGATTAGAAGAAATAAGGGGTTTTTTGGTTTTTTTTTAATGCAGACAACTACTGGAGGAAAAGCAGAAAACAACAATCAGAAAGGCAGAGAGGGAAAGAGGCAGTAGAGCAGCTGTTGAGAAAGAATTGGAAGGAAGGGAATTATTTCAGCCCAGAGCTCAAAGCCCTTGCAGGAGCATACCAGCCCTGATGGGGGAGCAGCGATGGCACTGCCAGCATTGTCAGGGGACCATCCCTCTGCAAGCAACTTGCTTTAGCCACAGGAGATGGGCTCTTCTTTCTGAATAGGAAAGAGTCTCAGACTGCTAACCCAGTTTCATGCTTAAGGAGTCTGGACACAACTTGTTCATGCCTGTTTTCAGTAGTAATAATAGTCAACAGCAGCAGCAGCAGCAGCAGCGTGGTAATAACAATAGCATCTTTTTCCAAGTCTCTCCAAAAATCAAGATGGCTAAGATTTGTGTGAGACCGAATCATGAAATTCAAGCTAGTTCATGTTCAAGGAGGGTAATCCATGTTTGACTCTTTCTTTTACATATGTTTTTGAGTTGACAAAGCAGTTTGTAAACTTATTTCAGAAACAAACATCATACAATAATGTACAAAATTGTGTTTGTTTATTTGTTTCTTTGGTGATCTGAATATATTTATGCAATGACAGAGGCAGTCTACACAAAAGCTTTGACACTGCAAATTTTAAGGAAAATAT
The DNA here is from genome assembly GCF_036013445.1 of Caloenas nicobarica. NCBI lineage: Eukaryota > Metazoa > Chordata > Aves > Columbiformes > Columbidae > Caloenas > Caloenas nicobarica. Next base: position 34,361,419 of record NC_088245.1, read on the forward strand.
GGTTGTCTAGCTTTCACTTCTGAGTTAATGTGCTGACACATATCACTTTGCTTAAGAAGTTATTTGGGATGGTTCTGGTTTATGGTTATGTGGATTGGAATAATATGTTTGTTTATTTGTTTGTTTTATTATCCTCTCAGTTACCAGGAAGCTTAATTAAACAGAAAAAAAGACAATTAAAATAAAGCAAGTCTGGACTTGATAGGCCATATATACTGGTGCTGGGAAGAGGAGGATAAATTGCAGCTCTTTTCCAGCACAGGGCTCTACGGAAGGCTACATGGTGTTTCCACAAACAGCTCTCATTAAAGCTTCCCCTTCTGAAGGCAGTGTCTGTTCCCAAACTGCATTCTGTGTTCAGCCTGCCAAATTAATACAACAAACACATCCGCTGCTCACATCTGCCATGGTCCTGGTGCCAAGTGGGGTAGGCAAGTGGAAGGAGCATGGCTGAAGTCATACACATGCTTCAACTCCTACAGGCATGAGTCCTCATTGCAAGGCAACATGGAGAGAGCAGGTGTCCATCTCTGTCCTTCCTGCTCAGCATCTTCAGTCTCAGGCTTCCTCCCAGCCTGGACACACCTGTCATCAACCACATACCCAGGGGCCTTCCATGTACTCCAGGTCCTTTTCCCAATCTTGCAATATTACCTTTGCCCAAGCCCTTTCAGCCTTCTCTGAGCCTTCCCAGTTGAATTCCCCATTCTTTTTACCAAAGTCCCATAATTCAATTTTTTGTGGCTCCATGAGCAATTTTTGCCTCATTTATGGCAATACTGAAGCCAATATTTAGTGAGGGCAAAACAGTAACTGGCAGAAGCAAAGGCCTTTGGTAATTTTAAGTTATCCTTGCAGACAAACAGGTTGTTAACTGTTCACTCAGATGGGTCTGTTGAAGTATAACAGTAGGAACTCCCATAGGAGAAACTTCTCTTTCGTGTTTCTAATGTATTTTATCTGACCTGGAAAAGTCTAATGTATTGCAGATATAGATCTACCCCAGGCTTTTGTGTCATCAGATTTTCCAAAGACAACTGTCAGGTTTAATCAGCATTACAGTACAAAACTTCCAAAGGAAAAGCCTGGCACTGTGGTTGTCATGTGGCCCTTCCACATGTGCCAGTCTGTAAATAGCCAGGCTCATGAACCCAGGAGGCAGCAAAGAAACAAACAAAAAACCCCAATAAAACCAATCCTTCATAAGGAGATAAGCATAGACTGGTATATTGGGTCTGTGCTCTGTTTGGAGCGGTAGATAAAACACACTCTGATGAAATTTGCCATTAGTATTGCTTTTTTATCATAAAGATTATGAAGAATATCATCAAGGCTTCTGATTTTACTGACTTTTCCCTTCTATAACATTCAGCTTTGCACGAAGTCTCACTTCATTCCCCCCAACTGTTCAGCTGTTGCAGGGCAGCAATAGAAAAAGGATAATGGGGCAGATAATACGTTTCTCTCAGGAAAAGACAGTCATAACCATGATTGAAAGTCATGAGATATTGCACATAGATGCACAAGAGGCAATTAACATTCAGGCTTTCAAGGTAATTGTATATTTTTAAAATGGGACTAATTTAAAGAATAGCTTGACTTGAATATTAAAGCAATATCCAAAACTTTTGTTCAAGCAAAAAAATGACTTTAAAAGATCCAGAGAAATTTCAAAATCTTTTATTTTTCTCAGGGAGCAGTTTTGAAGAGCCTAAAGCCTACCTATCTCTTTCATAGTCAGAGAGATCTAAGTGCCAGCATCTCTTAGGCTTTTGGAGGTCTTCATTAAAACTACGTAAGTAGGAACTAATGAGCTATCCCCCCACCTGCTCTGCGGTTAGAGACAATGTTGAAGTACAGCATCCCTGTACGAAAACACCTCAGAGGTGAGAAGTTGTTTAAAATCCTTTAGTTCAACTTGATTTCTTGTGCCCAAAACCTTGGAGTAGGTGCAGTTAAATTTTTTTTCATTACATGGCCTGTAGTTCCAGGGATCAGGCAGGATTATCATAATGATTTTCTTGGACCTTAATCCTGTCCGAAGCCCTCTGGTGCTTGATATTTTCTTATGAGGCTCTTCATTTGCGCAGTGGTGTGTGCTGTCAGCAGAGACAGAGCTGTAGTGGTGCTCTTTAAATAGAAGCACTTGCTTGCCTTGGCACGGAGCTGGTGGCTTATGTCTTCTTTCGTCAGTCATTTTGCCTCTATAAACCTTAAGGCACTTTTATATACGAAACAATGATATGCGCTTGATATTTTAATTACTTTGTTGCCCATGATGTTATTCTTGGGCAGAAATAAAACTAATAGCAACTGCCAGTCCAGGGCAGGACTGGAATAGCTCGGTAGTCCTTAGGAGTCTAGGAAAAATCCCAGTCAGTCGAACGGTAACAGCATTCAGAGATAAGGTTTATAGTCTGCTGGCTATGGCTCTATGGCAGCCTAACAAGAGACTTAACAGTAAAATGAGGGGAGAAAAAATGATGTACCCATCAATAATGAGGGAAATTCTTGATGCGAATGAACATTTTTATACTAATGAGTGAGGTTTCTGACTTCCAACACAAAAGTGTGTGCAATGCCTGTTGTCAAATCCTTACGCAGCCACGCTGTGGCTGATGCAGATGGTATTCTAAGATTTGTGATGAACAAGTGTTAATAGTCCCTGCATCAAGCTCAAAATACTTTTGCTGTTGGGCTAGTAAGCAAATCTTAGCTACAGAAAAATATTATAGGTCATATAAATCTAAGTAAGTATGAGCTGTGAAAAAACACTGAGTTTGTATGCGTAAATCTCAGGTGGCTGCCAACAAGTTTTACATAAAATATTTATATTATATAAAGTTATGTATTTATCACTTTATTCAATTTCTAATTCCAGGCTTTTTTTTCCCTGCTATATTCTATAAAATCTTTTGAATATTGCTTGGTCAATTAAATAGACGATATACAAAAATGTACAAAAAAAAAAAGGGTTTGTGGCTGGCCTAACTTTTTAAGGACTTGTGCTTTTTGCCATATGTAACTTTTTATTTTATATCTGTATTCAAATCACTCTCTTCAGAACTGAACCTCTCAGAAAATGAGTAATCATTTAAAGAGGAAATTTACTGGAAATATTTAATAGCTATTGGGGCTCTGCGCAAAAGCATCCCACTGACAGCACTGCCTGTGCATTGCTCTGTAATGATACTCCTCCTCCTCCTTCCACTCTTCCTACTTGTTTTTTACAAGTTGCAATTTTGGCAGAAAAAGAAAAAAAAAAAATCCACACTTTAAAAATCTCCTGCCATCAGAGGATTTCCGCTTTTAGAAGTTTTCTTTATGATCTTCTGTGAGGAGCTCTAACAAGCCAGCTTCTTGAGGGAAAACATAAAATCTGTAATTTTCATGACATCACTGTATTCCTGGGGCAAATGACCAACATGACATTATTGCTTCAGGGAAGAAATAAATTACCCTGTACCTAAGGAGTGGCTGCCACTGGTAAACTCTCACACCTCTGTCCCCAGGCAGCTGCTGCTGCATCTCCCCTTGTGTCTGTCTGCAAACTTGGGACCGTATAGCTGTGATCAACCCCTTGCAGCTCCTTAGGAAATGGCTGTAGCATCAGTCAGAGGTTTCTGAGCTGCAGTCCCTTGTGCACAGTAGCAGGGCTTACACAGAGTGCTCCCACATGGATATAATCCCAATTTAATAACCCAGAGAGGGAAAACAACTCCTGGCTTAAGTGCAGAAGATCCATATTTCAGCCAGATAAGAAAGAAGATAGGGACCAAGGGGAGATGTGTCTCTGGCCCCAAATTGTGGTTCTGCTTGGAAGCCTCTGAGGACAGTTGAACCTTTCACCCCAGTTCCCTTACCCTCCCAGAGGCCACCTTCCCATCACTGCCTACCCTCCCTGCTCCGCAGCCCTGTCCTGTGGCATCCTCTGCACAGGAGCCCTTGGCTCCCAACCACTCCTGCTGCCACGTCCCTGCCTGGCTCATGCCAGAGTGTGTCACCCCACAGCAATGGGCTCCTTCCTATCTTAAATCCCTTCTCTTCCAAGGGTATTCTGCCCCTCCTAAGCCTCGTCTCCAGCTTTTTCTCCCCTGCCTCTTTTGACGCACCTGGGTCTTGCATCCCTGTCAGACAGGGTCCAGTAGTGAAGAAGAGTGGCCACATCTAAGGTGAGAGCTGTGGGCAGCTGTGGCAGTGTTGACACTCCAATCAGGCTGTTTCTGGTGCTCCTGAAGGGACAGTAGTTTGTTTGCTGTTCCCTGCATAGTGGCCATGGGCCAGGTACTCTATTGGCAACTGGCTGGGCTAAATCTCACCATGAGCTTTTAAAACAGCCTTTTTCTATTTTCACATGGTGTAACTATAATTGGAGCGTGAAAGCAGGGAGGGAGGCAGGAAGGAAGGAAGGAAGGGAGGCAGGAAGGCAGGAAGGCAGGAAGGAAGGAAGGAAGGAAATCCCTTTGCTTACTTAAGTGGTAGTAGGTATGTCCTCTGGCTCATGCCACCTGCTCCAGTGTAGGGTTGAGGAAGGTCATGTATGCTTTTTTTTTTTTTTTTAGTGTGATTCCAAGTTTGGAGAATACGTGGTTAAATCTCAAGTCCCAAAAACCAACACAAATGCAAGAAAATTATTAGTTCCGTATGTTGCTTCTAAAATACTGAAGAAAATCCCAAGGGATCTTTAATTCAGAACTTTTTGACCAGACTAGATTAGTTGGTCATACTGATGTGGACAGTCTGTGCAAAGCTCATTTTAATGGGAAAACTTCTCTTTTCGTTTCTGTGTATAGTTTCTCTTCCCCTCCTGTTATTTCAATATATTCTGTTCTTCTACTTTGTAATGTTTTTATTTGCAAAGCATACTAAATTTGATTGTTAGTCTCAGTTATTTAATATCCTTATATGGTTTTCCAGTAATGCAAAATAAATGATTGCTTCTTTAAGCTTATTTTTGTTTCTTAACTTATGGAAACGTAAACACTTTTAGGTGTAGCAATGCAACTTCAGGGTATAAGTCAAAGTGTCTCAAAGGAAACTTGCCCCAAATGGTGGGCTTCCACATGCCATAGAGAAACTGGAGAAACTACTAGTTGTTGAACCACCCTCAGAAGTGCTGGAAACACTAGTCAAACACTTTATTACAAGCAACTGCCCACTGCCAATTGACCTATGTAGGACTTAATAGTTGTCAGATTGCAATTTTCCAGTCTGGATTATTCTGCCATTGAATAAATGGTGGGAACCCCTCTGTTCCTCTTCCATTGTATCAGAAAGGCCTGGCTTTAGTTAAGCAGGAGGTCTTTTTCTAGCTTGAGCAGAACACATCCCTGCTTCTTTAGTGTAATTTCATCCATGCCTTTACTCCTGTTGACACTGTGCTCAAGGTAAAGAAGTTTTTGCTCACAGACTCTGTCATCATGAAGCAAAGGAACGAAAAATGCTCTTAAACCTGGGACATAAGACCTAGTTTGAACACAGTGATTATAAATACAATAAATTGTTTCAGGTTACCTTGTTAAGAATAATTTCCCCACAACATTCTTTTAGTTATATTGTAAATTAAAGTCATTTGTATGTATGCATGTTTGTTTGTTTGTTTATTTTATGTTTCATGGGAAATAACACTGAATTTTCTTATTCCTATTTGACTGTTGAAGAATTCAAATCTGAGAGACTTACAGTTAGATGCAGTCTAAATGACTGATTTTTTCTCAAATTGATGGCCATAGTTATAATTACTCTGTCCTGAACTCACTTCCATTTGCTTCTTTACTTCTTCAAATTAAATTACAGAAGTTCTAGGGGTTCTGGTCGATGGCAAGTTGAACATGAGCCAACAGTGTGCCCCGGCATCCAAGAGGGCCAACCGTGTCTTGGGGTGCAGGAAGCACAGCATTGCCAGCTGATTGAGGGAGGTGATTGTCCTGCTCCACTCTGCGCTGGTGCGGCCTCACATGAAGCTCTGTGTGCAGTTCTGGGCGCTGCAGTATAAAAAGGATATGAAGTTACTCGAGAGTGCCCAGAAGAGGGCTATGAAATTGAAGGGTTTGGAGGGGAAGCTGTATGAGGAGCAGTTAAAGTCACTTGGTTTGTTCAGACTGCAGAAGAGGAGACTGAGGGGAGACCTCATCACGATCTACAGCATCCTCACAAGGGAAGGAGGGGCAGTCACTGATCTCTCCTCTCTGGTGACCAATGATAGAACCTGAGGGAGTGTCAGGAAGATGTGCCAGGGGAGGCTTAGGTTGGACATTAGAAGAGGTTCTTCCCCCGAAGGGTGGTGCAGCACTGGAACAGGCTCCCCAGGGAGGTGTCACGGCCCCAAACCTGACAGTGTTCAAGAAGAGACTGGACAATGTCCTCAGACACATGGTGTGAGCTGTGGGGTTGTCACATGCAGGGACAGGGGTTGGACTCAACGATCCTTGTGGATCACTTCCAACTTAGGAAATTCTATGATTCGATGATTCTAAGTTTCAGAGTGCTTATGATTAAAGAGATGAGGTTAGCCAGATATGAAGCTCATACCTGTCTCTTGTAAATTTGATGGAAAAGATGCAAGGAGCTTGTTTAACTAATTATCAATATTTCCTCTTTGCATTTAAACAGCATATAAGTTATTAGTGACCTTTTCGGCAATTTGAAACTCTTGCTTCATAAATCTCTTGGAGGAATGGATGTAAAAGATCTGGCTTTATACAGCTGACAATCAGTAAGGGAAATCACTCTGAATCTTAATTACTAATTGATTAATGCCATAAAATATTAAAGATTCATTGAACTGTTGAGATTGGGATTATATGCTGGCACTGTTAGAGGATATTGCACTCACTGATTCACAAGGTCTTCTGCTGGCTTCGGTTCTAAATGATGAACGCAGAAGTCAGTGATTGAGAAACCTCTTCCTACGAAGTTGTTATTAAAAGCTAAGAAGCATGGACATCTAAGCAAATCTTTCAGCTGCTTATGATAATACTTAAAAGTATGAAAGGATGCCTAAAACATATCCTTATATGTCGAAAATATCTTCTCTGTGACTTTGTCGTTCTTGGCTGTCTTACTCCTCAGCACAATTTAATATTTTTTCAGTATCTAGAATGTTTTTGAGAGCATAGTAAGTGTAACAAATTTGAAAAATGAAACTTCTTGTAGGCAGGGCAAGAAGTATCTGTGCTGAGGATAGGGAGACTGTGTATTGTCTCCCACAGCATGTTATTTTGAGCACTAACAAGCAGTATTAATGGGAAGTTTCAGCCTTCCTTCTCCCATATCTGAATTGCATGCAAAACCCCAAGTTCAAGGAAAAAATAGCAGTTGCAGGAAGCATAAGTTATCATTTTGTAGAGTAGACTGCCATGAAGAACAGCAGGAACATAGATGGGGTATGGAAAAGATGGTTTAGTTGCCACCCTTCAGACCTTCATCTGTACCATGTAATTCAAGAGGTGTTTGCAGTGTGGGGTTGCTTAGCTTCTTGACACTGCTGTTCCCCAGACACTTCTTCAGTACATGCTGAACAATGCTACAGTTAAGCAATGCTGAGTTACAGGTTTTCTATCTTTTGAGCAAATTTGATTTGGATTCAGAAAAAAATCATCATTCTATAGTTTTTTTCCCTCCCTCTGCTTATAGCTTAAAATTTTCTCAGGATTCTGTAGTGGATCAAGACCCACACAAAACACAAGAGCAGTCATTGCTCTCTTTCAATAGTGGTAGGGATGTCTGCCTTCTAAAAGTGTACTCTGAGCACATCTGCAAGAAGGAGGAGACCCAGTTGTGACACTCTGGTCTGGTCAAAGCCATTTTCATAGGAAGGTGCTACATCACCAGACTGTAGATGATCTGGGAGGTAAAATCTAGTTTATTTGAACGAAATACACTGCCAGGAAAGTCTAGGGACTGTAAAGTTAGGTTGCTAGTAAGACAGATGTCCAAGAACTCTCCCCCCATAAACACCTAGGTTTTGGGTCTTGTGGCAGTGGTTGTTAGGTTACAGAGGCACATGCTCTTATGAACTGTCTAAAGCCTTTGAATAATCCTGACATGTGAAAAAGAACTCTAAGCACAGAGTGGAGAGAGTGTGTTTTCTGGTCCTAGAATAACCTGTACAATTGGGAATTCTCCTGCAAAAAGGCAGGCTTGGACATTCCCCAGGAACAAAATGAAATCAGGTGCTCCCAGATTCTAGGTGAGTGCCAATCTCCTTTTTGCTGCTGCATGCAGCACATGAGTTTCCCACCTCTGGGGCACTGGAGAGGTCAGCCCACCAACAGTGTAATGGACACACCTCATCCCGGGGAAACCACCTTCCTGACCACAATGTCTCCCAGACAGATTCCATCTCTAGTTTTGGCCACTTTTTGAGTAGGCTTTAGAAAATGCGATTAATCATATCAGTCAAATTGTCACATATAGGTCAGAGTGCCTGCCTTCAAAATAGGGTTTGGGTTATGGATTCCCAAAGAGATGCCTAAGCTCTCCTGTCTCTTCTTTTTCAGGGTGATTTCTCTGTTGTTTAGGTACTTAGCTCCCTCTATAGCACAGTGCTTTGTGTATTCCCTCTGAGACACCCACTTGTCTTGGGCTTTGGAAGACTTGAAGGCTGTGGCCCTTCCACCAAGGATAGAGGGCTGAAAACCAGGTGCTTTAAAAACTAGGCTTTGATTTTGGGATTTGCTGAGTCATTTTGGAGAGGTACTAGGGGACATCACCAACACAGTGAGGGGTCTGAGTGAGAATGTTTACACTTGGCTTGAGCAAACTTTTAACATGAATGTTTGCTTCCCTTTTGAAAATCAATCAGCCTCTACTCATTAACATTAGCTGGAGAATGTAACATAAAACATCCTAGTGGAGGATTCAAAGAATTAACAGGGTCATCCTTGCCGATCTTCATCTTCAAGGTGCTTTACAAACATTAAGGTCTAGCTTTTGACTGAAGCATTTAGAAAGAGAGATGTTGCAAAGGGTTGTGTCCACCCAGTACTCCTACTGCCCGTGTCTCCACCCCAGACATTGAAGTGAAAGGAGGAGGAATACCTCCATCCTTTCCTCTGTGGTGGGAACAGTGGTTTCCAACTGTCTGCAGTTCTGAGTTTACCAACCCACATGGCTGGTACAGCTTCTAATTTTTGTAACTGGACCTTACCTAGTCTTCTGTGTGTGCTTTTAATAACAGGTGATAACTCACAACTGGAATGAAATAATATAAAAATTTCCTTGAAACCAGTAACTCTAAGTGTCAACTGCTGCTACAATCTGCGGGTGTATGTTTTGACTGTTATGGTCATATCACATAAACTTTGTTTTGCCAGGAGCGTAAATCCTGAAATCTCAGAACAGAATTTACAGGATAGATGAATGTATGCCTCTCTAAGTTACCCATTATATCCTTATGCTTTACCCTTCTCGAGAATTACTGATTTGTATTGTTCAGAAACATTTGAATCCAGGCAACAGGCTTGATGACAAAATCCATTAATATCCTGCTCTCAAGAAAACATATTCACCAGCTCCCTGTGTTTATAAGAATTATCATAAAGTAGTAATGTTTCCTCCAGACTGGCAAATCCTTTTGAGTCACATTATTTTTCCTTCTGAGAGCTTTATCCTGTTAATCAGTGCTTTGTTCATCCAGCTCTCTCCTAGTGTAATGGGTAAATCTAGTATTCTCCATATATTGATTTTAATCCCTTTTTTATATATATATTTCATTTTTCATTAGGCTGCTTTAACAAATTCATAAAGTGGCCCCAGAGAACCTTTTAGTTATGCCTTATTCACACTTCTGGCATGATGAAATTATTTGGATTTCTCATCAGTGCACTTGTGCAAATGCATGACGAGAAATGATAAAACACCAAAAGAAATTATCTATGTCACCAGGTAAGCAGTGAGGGATCAAAAAGGATGACTCTCATTCAGGTGTAAAATAACATAAATTCCATGAGTTGAAAAGCTCCTTAGTATTTTCCAAAGCCTCATCCCAGGAGAAAGTTAGTGGCAGAGAAACTTGAAAAAAATCCATGTTTTGAAAACAGAATTGAGAAAAAGGCAAAACTGTCAAACATTCTCTTTCGAGATTTACTGTTTTTTTGATGACAGAAAGAACTTTTCATTGTAAAATCTAAGCTAGCCAACCATTAAAAAAGTAACATTTTGAGGTGAAGGATTCAGTCAAACTTCTGGTGGATCTGACCATTTTATACCAGTTTGAGATAGAAGAGAGGTTTGAAATCTGTAGAACTTTTCTGGGGTAGATAAGCCTTTCCTCTCCAGCTCAGCTAACCCGTCAGGGTTTGTTAGCCTCATTGGTGTCTCTATGCTATCCTTCAATTATACCCAAGATAGAAGAGTCAAATTGTAAAGATTTTTTGGAAGAACTTTTAAAATATATTTGTAAAAATTAAGATGCTGAAAAAAGATATGTGATTATATATATATATATGTATGTATATTTTAGAACCTAACCTTTAAAAATGTGTTTGAATATATTGAAATAACCTTTGTGTTCTCAGGGAAACTGAATTTATGTAAAATCCTACTTTAACTAATCGACATTTTGAGTTGAAAATCAGTGCAGAATATGGTCCATTTACTGTGTATGCTATTGCCTTTTCAGAACTTTTTGACTGTGTTGTTTCCTATTACTTTGCTAATAGATCTTACAGGTATTCTGGAAATTTTCATATACTTAAGCATGTAAACATCTCAAAACCTTGTCTCTCTTATTTTTTTTTTTTTTTTGGTCTCTGAACTTCCACAATATTATTTTCTTTTACTCTTTGAGTTCCTGAAAAATCTGAGGTGGGTTTTGTTGGAAGTGTTGGGTCTTGATTAGTTAGTTCTCCTCTTCAACTGTCTGAGACCTTAGTGAAAGAAAACAAACAAGCAGTAAAGCTGCAGATACTTTGACTAAAATACTTCCTCTTCATCCTCCTGCTGTCAGACTCTGCTTTCTTCTGGTGACATAAATTATAATGTTATGGATAGAGAAATTTCACAACTTCATGTACTAAGCAGGATGCTTATAAAGCCTTTGAAGATGCCTTCGATGAGCAAGAAATAAGAAAGAGGTTTCTGCTGCTGCTTTAGGATCACTTTAGGACTCATCTGGGCAAACAGAAAGCATTTCAGCCTTGGTGGCTAAATAGCATAGCTTGATGCTGATGTTATTGAATACTGCTGTGTGAACATTGCTCAGGCAGAAGAGAGTGGCAGGGCTTAAAATGAAAGCTGAGTAAATATTTGTGTTTTTCTCAGTTTGGCAGCCAAACTAGACAAAGGCAAGTGAAGGGAAAGAGGAGAGATTTAGCTCAAACCACATGTTTGAACTTCTTCAGGATTTCTGTCCAGGGGGAGAGACTAGAAACAAAAAAAGGGTTTTTTGTTTAACAATGTGCTGTCCTGGAGACATGTGGAGGAAAACATCAGTGGCTGCTGCCTCCTCTTGCATCACACAGCTGGGGTCCCCAGGCTGGGGCCAGTGGACCGAAGGACAGGGACATCATCCTTCTCAGCCATGACTCGGGGGCTTGGTGGCTCTCACTCTCTGAAGGGCACTCAATCTTTCATAGCCCTTTGTCTCAAGTCAGGTCTTTCAGCTTATTTGTTCTCTCTGCATTTTTCAACTGGGTGTAACTATGCAAAAGCTCCCAGTATCGAAGATTAAAGTGCTGTGTCCTACCTGCACTCCCCACCAGGCCAGAAAGGGAGCATCACTGTGTTGGTGGAGACAACAATATATAGTATGGAACAGGTCACAGTCTTGGAGACACTTCAGAGTACCTGGACCCAGAATTTAAATCACTCTCCTCAGAGATGTGAGATGTGGTTCCCAAGGCCTCAGGTACAGACACTCAGTCTGTAAACACTGAACAAGTGGCCTAACTAGTTGGCTATTGAGACAATCTTTGGATCTGTCTGAAAAAGTTTTTGAGCTAAATCTGCTTCATGAATTTGACCCACTCCTGTAAATGGCTGCAACATCATCAAACCAGCTCTTTAGTGTATGTGCTAAAAGTAAAGAAATCACTTGGCTTGAGTCTCATGCCTTTTGTTCTTTACTGCCTCCAGCAGCGGGGTTGCTTCGGGGCAACGAGCACCACTTAACCTCACCATGAGACAAAGCGCTTTGTGTACCTTGTGCTGATAGAGGTTAAAATGTTGTCTTTGTAAAATATCCTGTGATAGGGCAGAGAGCTGCGCACTGCACAGAAGTGCAGCTCCAGAGGAGGAGTAAAAGTTGGTTTTGCTTCTAATATATCTTCATGGTCATCTATGTAAAACCTATTTTTTGTCCCTCCCAGACCATAGTAAAGAATCAAATGAGTCCTGAACAGAGATGAAAGGTATGGTCTTCTTCCTCTGAGTCCCTGTGCTCTGCAGAAGGGATGAGTAATGGTTTTGTTCCAGTAAGATACTGTGCATATCATCTCTCATATATTCTGTTCTTTTGTTTCTGCATCATACAGGCAGAGCAAGGAGCAGTGAGTGTGGGAGGACAACTTAAATGAATGGCTTGGAGACACTAGTCATCACGCCTGAAGTAATGGTAAAATTATCACATTTGCTGCACCAAACTTAAATATTGGGGTCAGGAAAGGATGGCAAACTTCCCCATTCTTTCCCGTGGTTAGCTTCTTTCCTATGGGTAGATCTGAGGTATGTGTAATGAGGCACAGAAAACATTTTCAAAAAACTCAAAACATTTGGCTAAATTACAAGAACTCATCAGTTTATTGCAAAATGAAAACTGTCTATTAATATAAAAGAGAACTTGTCCCTGTATGTTTAATAAACTCTTGTCATAGGCAGTGAAAGTCAGTGGAAAAAAACCAAAACTGATAAATGGAGATGAAAAAAAACCCTGGAAAACTCCTAGATAAGCCAGGCTAGCTGTGTGTGTGTATAAACACATTAGGGTTTTTTTTATGTTTGCCTCAGAGTATAAATATTATAAAAGGGCATGATTTGTTCTCCCAGCCTTTGTCTGCAGCTAAGATAGAAGCTCTGTATCTACTATAGCAACAGAAAGCTGTGTTTGTACTGGAAAATTTCCATGAAAACTCCTGCTGTTGCCTCCATGGGTTCAAGTCCAGTGTGTGTAAAGCCCATTGGCTAATTGTAGCCCTGTCATGTCCTGTTATGCTCAGAGCAAAGCTGGTCTGTGTGTGATGCAGTGGTTTAAAACCCAGCAGCTGCTGTCGCCTTGTGTATGAGAGCTCCTGCCATTGCTGCAGGAGACTTTAGGGTTTTCTTGAGGCAAATTTACTTCTTATAATGTTTTCCAAAATAATTTCCAAAACCAGTCTTGCATTGCTAAGGGCCAGATTTTTATCATATTTAGTCCAATTTAATCCAGTGAAAAGTCCCCATATTCCTAAGCAGTTTATTAAATGATAGATAGCCACATGAGCAGGTTCGATGTGAGCCTTACCTATCTCTCCACCCTCCTTCTGCCCAGCTCCAGTCCCACAAATATGAACTTCCTAGAAGCTTCTCCACTTATTGCATGATCTATTCCTTCATTTTGTGCTTTCAGAAACTTGATCCAGACCTAAAAGCAAGAAGTAAAATTTTCCTGTTTTAAACACCAGAACTCTTTCTTCCATTGTAGTTCCCTATCATTCTCTGTATTTTCCTTTTTGACAAGAGGACAAAGCAGTTTCATTGCTTTTGTAGTATTTAATACTTTCGTTCATGGAAGTACTGCAATATTTATAAGATATAAAAAAATCATCTGTCATGGAAAAGACAAATGGTCCTTATAACTTTCTTGAATTTGGAAAATTATAGATTTAGGCAAGTGAATGTCTTTTTCAAGGATTTCCTGAGGGGAAAAAAAAGAAATAACAAAAAGTTATTGTAAATTCTACCTCTTCTTTAGGCTTAGGCACTAGAGTTAGCCTGTCTCCTTGTCACAGTTTAACCTGAGCTAGCAATACAACCACGATAGCCACTCACTCACCCCCCTCCTTAACCCCCCAAATAGGGGAGAGAATCAAAAGGGAAGGGAGAAACTTGGATTGAAATAAACACAGTTTAATAAAATAACAAAATACTAATGCACTACTAGTAAATATATACATAAAATATAAATAGACTATAAAATAAAAGACACTCAATGCAATTCCTCATGAACTCCATCCACACCAAGCAGCCAGCACCAGGAAGCAGCACCTGGTCCCAAACAGCTGATCCCAAAGAGAGAAAAAAAGGAAAGAATGCAGAAAGTCCCAGAGGCCTCTATAAAAAGGGCAAAAGGCCAAACTAAACATCCCAAACAGAACTCCCCTGGCTCCGACAAAAAGAGTGAAGAAGGCGAAGAAATGAGAGAGTGCAGAAGATCCTGACCCTCCTTAAATATGAAGCATGATGCTAATGGGATGGAATACTCTTATTGATCAGTCAGGATGTCAGTCAAGGTCTGCCCTGTCTATGCCTCACTTCCTCGATGCCTCACACCTGTAGGCAGAGCACTCAGAATGTCCTTGGATCTCAGACCAGAGCGACTAAAAACATTACTCTGTGTTATCTCTTGTTCTCGAACTAAGTCCAAATAATGACCATGCTAGTTATGAAAAAGAAAGGCTTCTAACTGCATGAAGAAAATTAACTCATTTTCAGTCAAACCAGCACGCTCTTTAATCAGGTTTGCCATGAAAGATCTTTGTCTTTCAAAGAGATGCTACAGCTGGAAGAAGTTAATTTAACTTAATTTTTAATTTTAAGAAATGGTGGAGATAGATAGTACATTTCCTATCTCTTATATTGCCTTTCTTCTGCTTACAGCTCTCAGCCAGGAAACTGAAGACAGTGATCTACTAGCCTTAGTCTATACCTACCAGAGAATGATCTCATTATCAGATTTAGTCTCGTTTGACCTGGGTACACTTTTTCTCCTCTCATCTTGTTTCTCTTCCCCACTCCCTGAATGTTGAATTTGTGCTCCTATACAGAAAAAATTGTGATTCTTGAAGAGCAAAAGAGAGACTTCAATAGTTAGAAGAGTCAGATGGGAGAAGTACATCCTTGGGTTTAGTCTTGGCTTCTGGTATTGCCAACTCAGGATATTTTACGATTCTGTATTTTGTTGATTGCAAAATATATAGATTATCCTGAGTAAAAAAAGACACTACATTTTTTAGTTTGTATTTCGTCTTAGACTTGTACCTAATGTACTTTCATTCAGGGTCTTGAAGAGAAATTTTGTCTGGGTTAATCTGAGCAGAAGCAAAAAATTGATTCTGTTCATTTAGCTCTCCCCTGACATCATGAAACCTGTATTCCCTGCTCTGCCAGCCCACAGCTTCAACAGAAAGACTGGAAAGCTAATACAAGACCAAAGAGATGAGAGTGTTCCAAAAGGAGATTGTTTTGACCTAATTTAGGCTGAAAAATATATTAAATGCATGCCTACCACATATTAAGCTCTCTTTAAGCTAGTTAACAGCTGGGTCCTATCACCCCTGCTTAGTGGGGAGCTCAGAAGCCATGGAAGAGGGCAGGGTGAGCTGAAAGGATGTTCCTAGTCGCAACAAGAAGAGGGCAAAGTTTTTAGAGCAAGCATAGCTGAGACTCTGAGGATCAAAATAAATTTTTCTGAATGTAATTCTGTTGTTGGTTGTGGGATTTTTCTGCTTTAGGAGCTGCGAGGAAATGGGTAAGGTGAATGGGCAAGAAATACTGACTTTATGACAGTTCCTGTCTGTGAAAGGTGATTTCTTGAGAATTATCATGGAAAGCTGTACCAGGTATTTTTCTAAGTGTGAAAATACTAGCAGGTATACTCAGATGTTGCAACTTGTAGCTCTGTAACTGTGACAGTGTAAGATTAAAAAAAAAAAGTTCAGGTTGGGCTTCACAGAAAGTGAGAGGCAATTGTAACCTGTACAGCCTTAAACCAGTAACTGTGATGAAAAATGAAGACACAGCAGCAAGATGTGCTGGCAGCTGGAAAAAGGACTACGTAAGTCATACAGAATGTGTTGTAAAGTCACAACCTTTGGTAAGTAAAGCTTTCCTAAAGTCCGTACACCATGTCTCTACTATTATTGGTAAATCTAAGTTGACTAGATTTTACTGTGTAGAAAACCTGAAGAAATGGAAATATTAGAATTTGGAAAGATCTCGAAATATGGTATAGCCCATCAGTCTTTTTCTCACAGCAGGCTTGTCGACTTCAATATTATTGTCAGATTTTTGTTACATCCTGACGATACCTCTAGGAAGTTAAATGACCACCTTCGTTGATCAACTTCAGCTCCCAGCTGTCCCTACATTTTTTCTGATATTTATACAAGTGTGCTCTATTGAAATTTCAGACCATTACATCTTCTATGCAAGATGAATATGGAGAACAAATTGCTCTATTCTTCTTTGGAATAGCCTTTCCTGTATTTTAAGTTTTTTTGAAGTATTCATGCATTTGAAGCCAGTCAGTCTTTTATTTCTGTAATAAATAACTGCAGCTCTCTCATTGTTTCCTACTTTTCTAGACTTTGATTTTTATTTTTGCACTTCTCTGGACTCTCTTGTTTATTAATATTTTCACGTCGTGTCCAAAATTTGTCACTCTTCTGGTCCTGTCTTACTAACATTGAACAAAACAAAGTGGTTATTTAATCTCTCTTTCATATTTAAAAAAAAAAGTGAATGTAAAACCAAAAGGGCAATATTTAAGAATGTATTCAGTGGAACCTAACACTTTCATTAATATGGTGTATTTATTTACTTCCTAAGATGGAAACCTGATTAAATGTATCATTTTCCCCATTGTGCTAAGGCATATATCTCTAAAAATTACGAAATTCTGTAACTTATTGTGTTGTAAATTAGTTATGAGAGAATGGAATAAGCTTTTTGTCCAAACAACTCTAAACAATTTATCTTTTTCAGCATATTCTACTAAATGTTCAAAGCAAGTTGTAATTGTGACTGTTGCTGTCAGAAAATATTAACAGTGGACTAACACAATAAGAAAATTGCATGCTGACTCGAAACAAGGCATATTTATGTGTTTCCTTCGAAAGGATAACTGCATTTATAATGTTACGGTTGAAAATTTGAAACTTGCTGAAGTCTTCTATTTTTATGAAGCTGAACACCCAAATTTGTTTACCTGATTTTTTTTTCTTTTTTCCATATTGAATATATTAGAAAATTACTAATGTAACTTGTTATCTTCACAAAGGAAAAAAAAGTATTGCTCAAGGTAAAAAAACATAACTGCTGCTTTCATGTGAAGTGCACTAACTACTGGTGAATTTCCACACTTGCCTGATTTTAAAAATTAACAAGTTCCAAAATAGTATAGTGAAAATCTAAAAATTAATCGAAGTACAAGGTGTTGTGGCCTAGCAACTAATAATGAGGTGACAAACTCCTTTAATTCTGTCCATAATAAAGTACAGGACCAGCAGGAACTGTTACAAGTAACACCAAGTTTTCCGTTTAATAGACTAGATAAGACAGCAGCAATATAGCGTTTAGTTTTTCTATAACAGGATTGCTTTGGTTCCTTTCTGACACCTGTGGGACTAAGTTGTTATTCTGTTTAAAAAAAAAAATAATCAAGACTCAGTCATTATTCTGTTAAAAAAAAAAAATCAAGGTTCAGGCATTGGCTAAGGCCCAAATTAGTAGGTCCTTAGTGGGGTAATATATAAATAAAAATGAAGTCTGAGGAGTATGATAGCCTCATAGTCTGAGTGTGGGAAATCTTTTCTCGGGCAAGGATTTGTTTTAAGCCTTCACAGGTCTGTTCTACAACATGGCCTCAAAAACAGAGTAAGCTCAGGAAAGAGTTGACACACTACAGAAGACGTAGGCAGCGTTGAGGGTTCGCTTCAGCTGGCTTTATTGCTAAAGAAGATGTGATGCAAGACTGCATCCTGCTATAAACATTCCTCAGGAGAGAGGACAGAAGCACCTGTGCTAATTGAAAAGTGAGACATCATTTATTGTTTTCTCAGAGAGTATGTGTAATTCTCAGGAAATTATAGCATATAAAAACACATTTTGAGCAAGAGAGGAAAGAAGGGCCATCAGCTGGCCACATAGTCTAAATGGAATTTATTTCAGAAATGAGTAAGGCATATCAAATGATTAAGCTATAATTTGCACTTTGCCCTTGCCTTTCCTGGCTAAAAAAAGTGACCTCGACCTACAATACTTTATCCTGGACACACTGATATAAACAATCACTAGTAATCACATGTAGCCCCGAATCCATTATGGCATTTGTGGTGAACAGGAATAAGTGTAGATAGGTTTGTGAGTATATGAAATCTCTAGCAAGTTCAACTGAGTGGGTCCTTATCTAGGGATCCAGCTAACACCTCTTAGTTTAACTCAAGCAGAAAAAAGATATCTAAACATCAATCACTTGTGGCTCAGGTTAAGTGGACTGATTGTTCAGGAGTGAACTTCTCTTCAGTGGTATTCTTCTCTCCACATGAGTCTTCCTTTGCCTGAGGTTGAGAAATCTTTTTGCATTAACAGAATAAATTTCATGTTTGATGCATCAGCATTTTTTGACTTAACATTTTATTGAAAAGTTCTTAATCAGGCTTAAGCAGTCTTACATTTCTCTAACCCGATTACATGCTCAGGCCCCAGCTCTGCAAGCCTGTCATCTGCTTGTGCCTGATTGCACCAGAATAGCCTGAGTGTGGTCAGTGGGAACACTCATTGGCTTAAAAATTTTCATTATTTATAATGGTTGCAGTTCTTGCATTAAGGAAAAAAAATATATAAGAAATACATTTATCTATATCTTACATATGTGCATAATTTAGATGGGAACTCTTGTTAAAGATAAATGAATGATAGTTTAAAACCCTTAGAGGACTTACTTTTTTAATCTGTTTTTTCATCTCCTCATTCAAGCATTGTACTCGCTTGTATCAAGTAGCAGATACAACTAAAGAGCCTTGGTAATCCGCTGATAGAGGAACTAGGAAGCATCATTTCATGGGAAACAATAGGCGCTGTCTGCACGGGTGATATAATATTGCTACAGACTTTCTGTTCTGAAACCACCTTTGGAATCCGTACTGACAATTCTTAACACAGCAGCTATAATTTATTGCTAATTGAATTATTTTACATAGTACCTATTTACTTACTGGACTTTACAAATAAACATACTAGGAGAGTAGCATCAAGAAGGAAATAAAGGAAAAATATCTAGAAAAAATTAAATGGTAGTAAATAATAATAAATCCTATAACCTTAAGTTACATGTTTTCCTCTTTCACCCAGCAAGTATTTTCTCCCAAGAAAAGTCTTAGCCACTTTCCAACCTCCTGGGAAGCTCAGCATGCTCCAGCTCTGCTATGCATCCAGCAGGTGAGAGGTTCCTGCATCTTTGGATGGAGTTTGCTAGTGCTCATACAACTTTACCTGCATGTACTGTTACAAAAGGATGGAGCCAGCTTTTTGTGTTTCATGTGAAATAATTTATAACTCCAGAAAAAGCTAAACGAAGGGAAGTTTCATTTCAGCAAGATATTTGGTTAGGCTTCGGTTGTAAGATTATGAACAGGAATTTGAGAAGAACAACATCTGAATGTGTCTACTGCCAACATTTAACAGTAAGTACCTTTCTAATACTCAGAATAACTTAGCTGAGGTTCTCAGTGCTTGTCTTATCACTATCAGTATGAAGTTAAGCCAAACAGCAGCCCCTATTTTCTGAATGCAGATTTCAGATTTTGTCATCTTTTGTCTTGCTAACCTTGAAAATGGGATGAAAAGACAGTGCTTTGTTTCTTGCATTCATGACATTTTCTAGAGTACTCACTTCTTACTCAGACTCACCTTATTGGTAGGAAGTCCTTTGCATTTCAACTTTAGCTAATTCCTCTCACTTCAGATTGCATCATATGAAGAGTAAAATCTTCACTTCACATTTCACACACCACAAATCACAAAAAAAGCGTGTATTGGGCAACAGTTCTCCTAAGCAAATGGTACATTGCTGGCTTTTGATCAAGACCACGCGTGTCACATTAACCAGACCGAACATAGCCTGAATAAGTAGGCACTCAGAGCAAGCCACCTTCCCTCAAGCTATCAGTTTGCTGGATTGCCTTTGTTTTTCAATGTTTTCATGCTGGCAGCAGGGCAGGTGGTCACATTTTGACATTTGTAATCTAGACATTTGTAATCTAGAGGTTATCAGAACCTCACCTCAGCCCTTGGTCAGCTACTGTGCGAGCTGCTCTTTACTGCTGCCACAGACTGATAGCAGTCAATAATTAGGTGATCCATTCATTTAAGCCGAGAGCGTGACTAGGCAACTTGCTGAAACAGGGACCTGTGTACACCTGCTCTTTGAAGATAGGTTTCTCCTATAAGGTAATAATTCCTCAATATTAGCAGTCCATCTGCAAATTATTGAGATAAAAGCATTATTTCCAAGGTGGAGGAGATGAAGGAAACTTTCTTTGCTTCCAGTACTGGCAGACCACCAGCCCCTGGACATAATTCATATCGCAATGAGCCAGAAACAGGACTAGCTTTTCTCCCATCTTCTTTTCTGATTTCTCTCTCACGTATCTGCAGCCAGCACTGAAGCTTTGAAGAAAAAATAGAAGAATAGAGTGTTTAATACCTAGTCTTCGAAAAATGATGGACAAAGAGAATTACACGCTGTCCCTGGTGAGATCATTAACAACTGTCTGATGGAACATCTCAGGATCATATGAAACTGAGTAACTTTAATTGTCCTCTCAGGATAGACTTTTTACATCTTCCACAAAAATTCCAAACTTTGATATTTAGCTTTTATAAAGAAAGAATACATTTTACTTTTATTAAAATGTATTTAATACAAAACTGCTTCTAAAAATGCTTTTAATAATCCCTTTAAAAACTTTTGCCTTCAGCTGTCTATGACATTGGAAATTGGAAGTATTTTCTTTAGAGTGTCTTAGTGTCTTTTTAAAATTTAAGAATATGCTTGCTATTTTTTTCAGAACCTTTTTTTTTTTTTTTTTTACCTGAGCAAAACTGCTACTCATTGAAATAGAGCTTATTATCATGACAATGCTTCTGCAAATCTGTAGTCCCTATTATTATGGGAAATTTCCATCAGGAAACTGAAAGGATTCAGTACAGATTTCTGGAATTCATAGGCTTGCAAAATGAATCTAGTACTATCTGTGCACTTGTATATGAAATATATGACAGTGTTTATCATAAACAAAGCTAATCCTGCTAATTCATTTAGTCCCTTTAATATTCCTTATTTATCCAGGGGTATGTCACAAATCCCACATTATTGTGCAGCTGCAATATGTGAATGTATCTGAGCTTGTGCATTTTTATGATTCTGTCTTTATATTCATTGAATCCATATGAAATAAAATAAGCCAGTATGAAGAAGGATAAGGAATCTGGTTAAGGATTAACTGACTTTTATTAGACACAAAATGAATGGTAGGTTTTCTGTTCCCCAGTCAGGGGAGTGTAATTTTAGGCTTTGGTTTCTGGTGCAAATGTGCAATATTAGTTTTTCTTCAGCAATGTTCATTTAAATCAGCTCTTTTGACGGTGGTGTCATTGTTTAGCCCTTTTAGTCAGAAGTGCATTTGTGTGTGTGCTGTGCACGAAGGGGCTGTGGGATGGAAGGCAGACCCATGAAAATATGGGAAACAGATGTTTAGGACCTTTGAGAGGATTCTTGCAATATTTGTCCTCCTGGTTTTAATCCAGCTTTAATGGAAACAGTACCAATGAAAAACAACAACAAAAAAAAGGCAAATACAATCAAAGTATCAATTCCTGAGGCCCTCATCCTCTCAAAGTGAAGTTGCATGTTTAGTTTCTCTGAAGAATAGACTTTTGAAATATCAAAGTTGTTCTGAAAGGTGATTTATGAAGATATCTATTTTGTGAATGTGTATGAAGAAAATCTTTGCCTGCTTTTTCTTCTTTGTGATACACAGAGTTTGACTCCGTTGCTTCTCTTTGTATAATTTCTTCCAGAATTGTTAGTATTACTACTAATAAGTTTATCTATTATGATTTTGTCTGACATACTGGAGGATTCTAAGATGTTTAGGTGTATTAATCCATCAATAAAAACAGCAACTGAAAATATATTAGTTGTGTCCTTTCTTCTGATTTGTGTGGCTTTGGAATTGAAATAGTAATTGTAATGGTGAACAGATACATCCTGTATTTTCTTGAATTTTATGTGGAAGCTATGTGAGTACAGGGGAGTCATTTTAATCCTATGACTTCTTCTAACTTCCCTTCTCAAGTCAAAACTGGCTAGGTCTAAACTGTGGAACAGGGATGCCTTGGGAATATGTAGCATCTTCTTCATCTGCACAAACGTCACAGTTAAATTTGGATCCTCCCTTCCTCCCTTCCTCCCTTCCTCCCTTCCTCCCTTCCTCCCTTCCTCCCTTCCTCCCTTCCTCCCTTCCTCCCTTCCTTCCTTCCTTCCTTCCCCACTCCTGTTCCTTGATAAGATGATAAGCTTTTATTTCCTCATGAAGCAAAAACTGTTATATTGTATGAAATGGAGCCAAGTTGTGCTGCAGTTAAGCTAATCTGGGACTTCAGGGCAAACTGTGGAGTTTACTGGTTCAATATACTAATGGTTAGCTGTAGACATAACTGTCCAGGATAATGAAGGCCTTGAGGCTGTAATACCAAGAAAATCAATAAACCAACCCAAAGTTAAGTTCTCTATTATGTTGTTCAAAAATCTGCTAGATTCTCTTAGCAAAGAGAATAAAGCCCATAAAAATCACCCTCTCCTTTAATTCTCCCTTTTCTTCCCTGTACCCTTTAGTCTGTCTGCAAGTTGCAGTTGTATTGTATTCTTAGATACAATTTCAAGTTGTTCACAGAAGCTAAGGTTGTCACAGCAACCCAAGGCAAGAATTACCTTGCCTTTGTGGATTCTGTCTTCCACCCAAGTATTATTGACAAATGAGGGGAGGCTAAACTTTGTGCAACTTTATAAAAGCCACTTGCCTATTAATTCTTCTGGTTGCCATTGGCCTTCTCCACTCTAAGTGCTCAAAATCAGCAGTTTCACTATGGCTAATGTAACAGCTTACTCGGTTGGCTGCAAATAATATTTACTCAGCTGGATGAAATGCACAACTCAACAACCAGATTAGTTTGTGAAATGTTATCCAAAGATACCTTCCAGTTCCCTAGATGTTTGATACAGAAGTAGAGACTAATGAGTCTCAAAGGCCACTCACCCAGTCTATTATTCTTCTCTCCTGGCTCAATTAATTACTTTTTCTTCCAGTTTCTTTTTAGGACCTAGAAAATCCAGCAATCCACATGTTTTTTTCACATTCGACAGAGATCAGAAGAACAAACAAGTATTACAGCTCTGTATATTTCTTTTCCAATAAAGTAAACCAACAAAAAATCCAGTTATCCTGAGGTTCTTCATTCAGCAGTCATATAGTTCACACCTTTGGGCTTAACTCTCTTATTCTTTCCTAGTTATCTTTCCTTCAATCCACATGTCTGGGTTTTCCCCATATAGCTCGGTTCCATATGTGTACACTGAGCGTGATGCTCACCCAGTTTCAGCTAGATTAGTTTACACATCTACGGCAGCACAGAAAAATCTTAAAGCAAATGGGGAAGGTTCTTTAAACAGTGTAAAGGAGCTTACTTGTGAATGAGAGCATGATCCTCTGTTATGATGCAGATGACTTTATCTCACAAAGATAATCCATATAAAGAAATCCAACATTGTACAGATGGCAGATTTTTCAAAGAAAATCTAGTTTCCTCTCAGAAGGAGGTCACAGTCATTGTGGCTCTATTAGTTTAAAAGCAGAAACAGTGCAGTGTGCAGTGTACTGCACTCTACCGTATTTCTTTCCCCTGAAAAACACTTTAGTTTCCTTTTTTATTTAGTCAGTCAGTTTGTTTTGTTGTTTTTTGGAGGGAAGATACACTGATCTTCTGCTAGGTAGTGATTGAGTCACTAAAAATATGCAAGAGGGAAATGCTACATCTATACTCATGCATATACATATATGATTTCTTTACCTTGAAGATGACACTTTGAAATTTATTTAAGTTTTAGTAGATTTGCTTTTTGCTTGTATCAATCTCTTCCATGTGATATGCTCCAAGAATTGCATGGTGCTCTCCGCCATTCCACTGTTGAGAGCAGCAGTCACTTGCTCATTTTAAAGTGCTTGAAGTCCTTCATGTTGTAGACACTGTAGCAGAAAAGAGCTATTAGATGACAGATGTGAGTCTTTGCATGAAAAAATAAACAATTTTTTTTTTCTAGAATTTTCCTCTGCAGTTCAATAGTAGTAAGGAGCAAGAAATTATTTTTTCCTCTGGAAGTATGAACATCGTTATATAAAAAAGTAAATTATAAGTGCAGTTTGCACATAAGGTCTCTGTATCTCTGTGTTTTGCGGCTGCTTTCCTACGTTGAGAGAGACTTCACAGTTTTCTGTTTCTTGATCAATGATACTTACACTACAATAGGGTCAATGGTATCTAGAGAGGTGCTGAGCAGGGATCCAAATGAGATATCAGAATTTGCAATAAGTAAGAAGGAATTATTCTGTTTTCTTCTTTTTAGAACAGCAGAATATTTTGTAATTAAAATGTTTATGCACAGACTGGAAGTGAATTAATACAAACTTGCACTCTTTAGTCTTTTGAATTTGTATGAGAAATGAAGTTATAATTGTTAGATATTTTCACTTGTACCATGTAAGTTACAAAGTTCTAAAGAGAAAATAGATTATTGTACAGGCACTCAAAATCTTGATGACAAGGAGTCATCAGTTTGAGCTCATGAAAGAACAGACTAGGCATTGCGTCCATCTCACCCTTGATGTAAAAGAGTGAGGAATGGTTTATCATTTAAAGAAACACATAGTAAGTACTACACAGTAATGCAATCTATACATGTCTTCAGTCATAACAGTACCTGAAATTTTCTTGATTATGGTCATTGGAAGCAATCTCAATATTAAATCCAACTCTTAATCTAATCAAGCACTATATTAAAAACAGGTTTTAGACCCACAGTTCTGATTCAAAGTCTGTTCTAACAGTTTGCTTAATGAGAAGCCTTTTCTAATTTCCAGGGTAAATATATTCATGTACGGCTAACATCTATTTGTTTTTTTGGGATAGTCTAGTACGTTAAATAGCTACTAGTGGCAAGCACTCCTCCTGATGCTTGCCTTATATTTCTTGAGAGCAATCTTATCTCCTTACAGTTTTATTTATTTTTATTATTTTTATTTATTTTTATTTTTTATACTAAGCTAAGGCTGCTTTAGGCTGTCACTATAAATGATACCCTTATGGAAAACTTGACATCTCTCCTTCTTGTTCCTGCTGTTGTGACCAGGGTGAAGAGCAGAGATATCTGAGCAGCTTTTAATTAGATAGCTTGAGCGTGCCTTGCAATCTTGACAGTAATTTAGCCTGCATTGAACTATTTATTGTTGCAATTGCACTGTTGACAGTATCTGAGCTTGCTAGGTTAAAGCTTGTATTCCTACACAGCACTCTACCATCTTCTGTGACCGCAGTTTAGAGATAAATTTGGCCTCCTAAGATCGGCGTGCTGTTCCTCTAAACATCCTAATGGCACTTCCTTGAAACCAGTACAACCTGAGTGAATTTTTCTTGCCTGTAGTGTCTGAAATGTCAAAAAATATTCCTGAGAAGTACAGCAAAGTTGGCATTAATATGTTCCTACTTCCATTGAAAATGCTTCTGCTATAATAGCACCTGTGTTTTCATGGCCACATCCTTTTGAGACTTTACTTTGGCATTTCCCAGTATCAAGCTATTGCTTTGAGCAAAAATCCTTAGCAAAATATTAATGAGGTTTTATTCTTGTGTTAATAAGTTTGATGATGCTTCTGTTGCTCCCATTCTTCAGATTACCCAGATCTTTCTGGTCTGTTAGTCCATTCTTACTCTACATTGGCAGGTGTCTTTGTTTTACTGGCAGATTTCATTAACACCTTTCCAAACTTCATGTTGCAGTCAGTAATGAAAATTTCAACAGTTAGAAGAACATAATACCTTACAGAGTCAGACTAGTGATCTGCCTGGCCCAGTGCTATGTGTGCTCCAGCTGTGGCAGTAGGAGACAGCATTCAGGGAGCATATGTGCACCTCGACACTGCCTGTGGTGCACGCCAGAACTAAAACTAATTTCTCAAGGCGATCTCACCAAGTTGAACAGCTCTGGTGCAGGTGCGTTCCACAGCAGAGGGGGGGATCGTGCTGTACAGGGAGATTTCCTGAGTCAGGGAAAACCCAGGGGAGCGCAGGGACCTGCCGGGGTCCCACACCTCTCACAGAGGGGCTGATAGGGTGTAGGTGAGGCCAGAAGCAACAGTGGCCATGCCCCCCTCCCACAACAGGGGTCCCTGAGGAGTGCTGCGAACAGGATGGGCAGACGGGGTGTCGTGTGTCAGCCAGGGTGTGGCACAGCAGTTCTCACTGCAGTTTGTGCAGGAGGATGTGAAGGGAGGGCCCCTCTTCAAAGGAGGGACATTCCACTGTCCAAGTACATGTAACCCAGCAGCTGGGCACTGTTCTGTGGCCATCTGCAACAGGTCAAGGGAATTCGTCCTACCTAACCCCAAAAGCAGAATGGTGGGTACATGTCTGAGAGCAAGGACTGCAGCTCTGGCTGAGGGGTCTGTACCATTTTTCCCAGCAGTGGCAGATGCCTCCATGCAGATGAAGCTGCTGAAGGAAGACACTGCAGTGCAGACTTCAGTCTGCTGGAGTGCCCCTTTCTCCTGCAGCAGGCACAGGTGGCAGACCTGCCTGCAAAAAGTGTGCTCAGGTGAAGGACGTCCTCAGTGAGAAAGCTGTGCAAGATCAGGGAGACTGAGAAATAGTAAGATATCTGGTTCCAAGTGCGATCTGCACTGGACTCACAGCCAAAGTCTCCCTCATTGGCACACAGAGAAGGGAGGAGACCAACAATGCAGAAGAATTGAAGCTTGCAATGGCATGGATCAGCAGGAGGAAGAGACTTCCCTTGAAGGCTGAGGTGCCCTTGCAGAGCCACTTCACCACTCTGCAAACTGGAGAGGAAAGACCTGCAACATCAGGAGAGATGCTGGAGCTGAGTAAGGCAGCTGATCTGCTCCCCGTATAACAACCAGTCACTCGTTCTCTAAGACAGCTGTAATGGTAAAGATGTAAAGGGATCTTAGAGCAGTCCCCAGGGGTGACACATTATATGTCTTGTGGGTTTAAACCTGAATTTTTGGATGTTAAACTGGAAATGCAGCTTTTGTTTTCTGGTATCACTGTTTCTCCTGAGCAATCTTTCCTGCTGTAGGATCTTTTAATCAATTTCAGTTTATAGGAAATTAACTAAGGATCTAATGTGTGCTTAAAAATCACAACTAGTCCTTAGAGAGATGACGAAACAATCCAGACTCTCTGGAGAAGACTTCCCTTGTCAACAGGGAAATCTGTGGTTGTATAAGAGTCATAGTGGTCATTGAAATCAATGAAATTTGTTTCTTCTTGCTTCATGCTTTGCTCTAGTTTATTTGGGTTTAACTCAAAAACTCACAGAAAATGGTAACACATCATTACAGGTAATCTTTATTCACAATAGTTTATGATAAAAATAGTTTTTAGGCTTCTGCAAGACCAGGCTAAATGCCTGTGTGCTTCATCCTGAAGTGTTCAAGATCAGTTTGGATGGGACTTTGAGTAACCTGATCAAGTGAAAGTTGGACTAGATGATCTTTAAAGGTCCCTTGTGACCAAAATCTTTCTATGATTCTATGAATCTTACAGGAAAACCAAATGATTACAGGCATAGAACATACACCGTCACAAATATCCTTTCACCTTCATTTCTGAAATGCTTTCATCCTCCTGACATTGTCTAAATCAACTGCAAAGATAGCAACGGATTATGAATTGATAATATGAATTCATATGAATTCATGCTGGTCATGTACTGTCATCTGCCTAGTCTTCATTGCACACGACATTCATCATGTCTGCTTTAAGAACAGGGTGAAAGGTGACAGTTTGTCCTTGAGCCATGTACTTGTTTTTCCATTAATTAAAGCACTATAGGGAATTTGTACTGTGTTTACATTTGCAATAAACTTGTCCCGAACTCCATAAAATTCTTCAGTTTTCCATAGGACTGCTGGAATCAATTGGCTTCAAAAAGTCAATGAAAACCAAGATATTGTTTGTTTCTATTCTTGTTTTTACCCCATCAGCTGTCAGCTTGCAAACTTTAGATTGGGTAACTTTGGCATATTCTGAGGGCACATTTTTCTTCACCGACTGTTTCCTTTAAAACTGCCTTTATTCTGATGGTTATTATTTCTATCATGATTTTACTCATTACAAACAATAAGCTTCTGTCTCTATACTTATTTTGTCAGCAAGGCTTTGTTCCAGTATTGTCTCGTTGACCACATTTACCTGTCATTGGATACTTGTGATTGGTTTTGGATGCTTTGGTAGATTTTGTCTGTTTGATTTTAGCAGCTCTACTGGTCTGATGTCTTTTCATTCAGGTTTCGCACTCAGAATAGTTTTTTTTCTCTATTTTTTTTCTGATCATGGTCCAAAACCGACATCCATTTTGTGTCTCATTCTACTCATATAATGCCTAGAATATTCACATCAGGATACTCTCTGGAGCTCAAAATGCTACACCTGTACCCTAAGCAGCTTTTAGATACTTACATTCAGATCACTGACCTCTTTTCCTCTAATTGACTTGAAATTTCTTTACACTTTCCATGGAACAACCTCATATTGGAATGTGAGGAAATTGGGATGCTCCACTTCCAGACAGGTGCCAGGATCTTATATTCAGGATATTGGAAATACTGAAATCAGTCCTATGAAATACAGTGTATGACCCAGTTCTGTCTAAGAGAAGGAATGTATTAACTGCAAGACAGGATGGGCAGGGTTTGCAATGTAGTTTCAGTGATGTATACTAAGAAAGGAAATGCTTGATTTCAAACCTGAGCAGCCTTAGCTTGTGAGCCCAAGAAAGGAGGTGGGTGGGGGCCAGGACTGATCCTTTAATGTTCCTGGCACTTGATTAAGCTGATTACTTGGGCATATCTCCTTCATCCAACAGGCTGGACAGATGAACAGTTAATAAAATCAAAGTGGCTGTATGTAGATGGCCATTAATCTCATTTTTGCTACAGAGTAAACTTGTGTATTCCTCTTTTTTTGTTTTATTGTTTGCTTATCATGCAAATGGCTGGACACCTTAGACAACATCATTCCTAAAATTATTGTGATCTGTTTGTTCCAAGTGCTCCAGCTGGAAAGTTGTAACTGTTGAACTCACTGCTCAGATGGTTAGAAACTATTTTTAGAGTTAAAAACAGACACTGAGGATTTATAATCTTTATTTTAATATTTTTTTAACCATCACTGACCTTTAAATCATATAGCTCTTTTCTCCTATTTTATATCTTCTTAGTGTATTTATAAGCAACCATCATATTTTATTCTGGTGAAACAAAACAAATCAAACTCTTTTGGTATTCTCATAAGATACTCTTTTGATTCATTAGTTAGTATCATAATTCTGCTCTGCTTTTGTTCTAGCCTTTTTTTTTTCTTTTTTCTTCTTTTTTTTTGTTTTGACAATTGGCAATAAGAAACATACACAGTTTTCTGGATCTAATTTTTTGCAAAACACTAATAGCAGCTGTTTGTCTCTGGTAGAAATACCAAACTGGATGTACAGTAGGACTGAATTTGCCTCATGATATGGGTGGATCAGTGGTATTTCATGATCAGCTCCTACATTCACTACTCAATCTTCTGTAATTTCCAGCAGAATGGAAGAAGCTTCAGTTCAGCTAAAGTTTTACAGATCTGTACTAATATGTACTTAATACTATCCTAAACATTGAACTTAAACAGTTCTTCCTCTCAAATATTCTGTGTCTCTGAAATCAGGATGAAAATGACTCTGATTTTGGCTCTGCCAATGTGACACAGAGTGTTGTCCAGAAAGTCCTGACATGCATAACATTTTTTTAAAGAAATTCAGCTTAATGTTTCAATCAGCCTGGTAGTTGCCCATCACCATTACCTCTTTTCATCTTATCTTGATCCAGTTCTTTATTGACCTCACATTTTTCCTCATCTTCTCTAGTATAAGTAATAATTCCTTACACAAAATTCTATATTATGCCTGGCCAAAAGCCAAATGGGTGCAATTTTCCATCTTTCACTTGTCTAGATATTCAGCTTTCTTTAAAGACAGATAGCAGACTGATTAGGGGTGAATGATCTCTGGTAAACCCACACTGCAGCTGGATACCAGATTTGATGTTCAGATTTCTCACTGTGAAAGAAGAGATTGTCATGCATCAAATGACAGTGATAAATTGCAGTACACGTACAGCTGATTTACAAGACACCATGGTAGTGGTGCTACCCTTACATTTCAAGAAACTTAATTCTATGAAGATTACTTGATGAACAGGCCACAATTAGTTTCTCCCATTTGCTTTTGAGTGTAGCTTTTATCACAGAGATAACATGGTAGATACTGGGATAACAGATTTAGGTAATCTCTGAAATAAGTTTAAATGGGTTTATACCTGCAGGTTTTACCCTATCAATGGATATATATATATATGAATATGTATTCACTTATTTATATATTGCCTCTTCATGTTATATATTCATATAAATTTCATCTTCATATTATAAACATCTGTTAATATATTGATATATGTCTAGTAATTTTATGTATATTTATAGATATGAATATAAAATCATATATATTAATACACAATGATGGGGTAGGACTGACTCAGTGTTACCTGAGAGAAGTCAGACAACTTCCAGAGTCCTCATTAGTTAATAGATTTCTTTGTAAGTGAAAGTTCTAGCACTTGGCTGAATATTTCTGAGGTTTGGTTTATACCATAACTGGTGTGAAACCGTTTCAAAATTTTTCTAAAAACAATTTCTTCAATATACTTGCAGAAAAAAATGTGTCTCTTTTTATCCTCTTGAGTGTCTCCAAATTTTAGAATTTGAACCTTATTATATCCAGATATGGAGTAAAACAGATCTGTAAAAATTTCTTTAAATCTCAGTTAACGTTTTTATTTTCTTTTTTCTTTCATCATTTAATGTCACTTAGCTCAGATTATCCAGCAGTTTCATACCATTTTTATTACTAATAACCTTATTTAAATTAAGAGTTAAAATCCACAATGGATTCACTCGTCTGATCTGCTTGGAAAGAGATAACATTCATAAGTTCACATTTCATTTAATTATTGTATATAGCTTTCTCCAATGGAATGACATTTTGTGGTCATTACTAGAGCTATCTTTACACAACAGCAACTTTTTTTTCCTTGTGGAGACCTGCTTTCCTTAATTAGTCTTCATTTTTTTTTTTTAAGTGGCTTAATGTGAGGGCTCAGCTGTGGCTGTATGAGACAGTTAGAAAAGGGTATAGTAACTGCCTGCTCTTTCTGTCTCACTGCTGCAGAAGGGGAAAAGAAATGAAACCATAACTTCTAATATCTTATTAAAGGAAGTTCTCAATGCATACATTTTATTTTACCGCATGAATCTTCATTAACCTAGTATCTGCTCACACATTGCGAGTCTGCCATAGAAAAGTTTGAATATACTTCTTTATCAGGCATCTTGAGCAGTGCTTATAATCCTTCCAGAGACAGACTGAATCTTTCCTGCCTCTGTTAGTTTTCATGTGGATTCAGATTCCTAGAAGAACATACCCAGGTTAGACACTTACAGTATCTATATGTATTTCAAAGAGCTGAAGGGTGGGTTAGGGATATATATGTGCAGATTTAGGGTAAATTGAAATTAATTCCAACAAGTGCATTTCATGAACTGTTGCACCCAAATTCTGCAATGCACAGCAAGGAACGTCCAATATCAGTTTAAAAATTAACTGTCAGATGAACCATTGTCAATAAAAAGGATTGAATTGTAAATAGAGATACAGTCTCTCTCTGCTTTCTAGATCAGAATTATTGGTTAGAGACTTCTAATCCTCTTTAATTTTCTTTTGGAAGGCGAAGGGAAGTGGGAGGTTGCATTTCAGTTTCTGTTTTGCCGTGGGGCTCATCACACTAAAATCAAGTGGGTGATTTCAGTACAAAAGCTCTTTGATTATGCAACATGAAATCATGTAATAGCACAATTGCTTCAAATTCATGGAATTATTTTAATTAACTCACACTAATGCTTGCCTTTAATGCATCCAGAAAAGAGTTTATGCAAATTAGGAAAATGACATTGAAAATGTTCTTATATAATACCTGATTTTTCTCCCTAGGCACTCTGGAGTCCATTATTGCCTGAAAAGGCTGTGGCAGCAGCACCAGCTTCAACGAGAAATGAGGTTCAGTGTATTCATAAAGTTCAGCCAAGGAATGCAAAGGAGATGGTATTGAGATTAAACTAAGAACAAGTCAAAAAGTGTGAAAGGAAAAAGGCTATATGGAAACCAGTAGCAGCTAGTAGAGGTTTACCAGTAATTTCTCTGACGATTTGCTAACTGGAGTGAGGCTGGAGATGAAGCCTCTCTATGCAAAGCTGAAATTTCAGGGTAAAAAAATAAGATCCAGAATATTGGACAGAAAAGAAGCAAACTGAAACTACATGGTACTCACCACTATTTATTAAACTAACACTTTTCTCATTCACTGCCACGTGTAAAAAAATGCATATTTTACTGTCAAAAACCATTCCATCTGTTATCAAGTATCAAGTATTTGAAAGCCTGTGACATTACAAAAATATATCATATTCTATCAACACTATTTCTGTTTCTTGCAGAGACTGTGAAAAGGCCACTGTTTTGCTAGAGGCTACCAAATATTGCTTTCTGTATCATAAGTCACAGTAATTTGAACTAATGATGACATTTAGCTTTGGAATATGTTTTTGTTCAGGTGATCAGAATTTTTTGTGGTGTACTTGGCAGATGCTAATTTAAGAAAAGCAAAAGCAATGATCACCATCTGATTTATCTTTGCTACAGATGAACCTTGCAATTCAGCTCTTGTTAGCATACAAATTAAAATTGTCTTATGCTATTTAGCTTGAAGAGATAGCATTAATGTGATTGCTTATACACCTTCTGTCTCATGGACTTGAAGTGCTCATCTGAGGCTCATCAGCAATGAGCTATCTTTGGTGACAGCTACTGTAACTGTACTCTGGGGAAACCGATTTAAGAAACTGGAGCTTTTCAAGGTAAATATTTGGAGGTGTTTCATTCCAATCCTCTGTGAATTCATCAGAACCCTATTTAAAGATCACTATCTGCAAAGTTTGTCAGCTGCCACCTTGCAAGTTAATTCTCATCTTGCTGCAAATATGGCCTTAGGAAGAGTGAAACAAAACACTTGCCAGAGATTCAACCTTTAGTGAAAAAAAAACAGCAAGGCTGTACCACAGGAGCTTATTTAGAGCACAGGAGAACTTTGCATCATGACATCCCGGACATTCATACTTGTTTAAAAAAGAAAAAAGTATGTTTGATTTTGGAGATGTTTAGGATTTTCTTACTGAAGGGCAATGAGCTTCACTCAAGTTTCAGACACTGACCCTTCTACTCAAGTAAAAAACTTTTTACCCATGAGGATTGTTCTCTCTCTTCTTCTCTTTCCCTTTAATGTGTTTTTATGATGGAGGCTATGGAAGGGCCAGGATATCTGTTTGCTTAGCCCCGGTCTCTGGGAGGGACGGTGTTCCCACCCCTCCTCTACATTTTGCTGGTAGAATGAATAGTGGTGAGCTGTCATTCATTTGGTTTGGTGTTATTCAGCAATCAGAAAATCATGTTCTTCAGGAAATTCTAAAATTTTTAATATTTCCTACTTTTTTTTGAAAAAAGTATATTTTGAATTTTGGGGGTTTTTTTTAATTAATGGTAATATTCAAATTTCTAAATATGAAATCATATCTTTGAGCTTGCTGTGTGGAGTTTCAAGACCACTTAGCGCACCTTATCCATGCTGCTGGGAGTCCTGAAGCCATAACAGCAACAAAAGACTGAGGAGCTTTGCAGCCCATCAGCTTAATCCCAAAAGTGTCCAGCCCTCTGCTACTTCCTCCAGATTGGAGGGGAAGTCACCTTTATCTGTGGTTTGTGGGTCTCCCTGACACCTTGCTACACAGCTCTTCTAATATCATGGCTTCCAAGCCTTGTGGCAGATGAGGTTTTGACATGAAAACAGTGAAAGTTTGTGATTTCCAACATGAGGACATGGCACATGGTGAGACTGCCCTGGAATCAGGCAAAGCCAGACCAGTCAGCATCTGTTGGATGATGTGCTGGCAGCAGCAGTGACACATTTCCAGCCAAACTCTGCGTGTAGTTCAGTGAGAATTTTTGGGAAACACTGCTTTCAACAAACTAGCCTCTTTCATGCACCTGAGAAGTAGTCAGGAAATTCTCCACCAGCTGCAGATCTGTGGGGTCCCACAGGCTTGTGCTGATTATCTGCCTTTGCCTGAGGTTCACATGATACCCCAGGTTGCATGTATGTGAGAAAAGCATTCAGTGGTGGAATATCATCAATCTGTGGAAAATAAGTGGTTTTATGGGGAAAAAAAATCAAATTCAGCAAAGTAAGACTGGAAAAGGTACAAGTGATTGAGTGCTTGGAAGGCTGGGACTCTGGCATTTTGAAAATGCTGCCTTCTGCTTTATTTGTATCAGACCCAGATGGTACAGTTAGTGTTTTCCAGTTTCTAGCCAAGTCAGGGGCTTAGACAGTAGCAAACTGCCTGAAGTTTAAGCTGTAAGGAGAGTAAATGATAAATCATGTGGAGGGAGCAGCACACTGAACACTTGGAAGGTATTCCTTTGTCTCTTTTTTTAATGGAATTTACCCACATTATTTTTCAAGAATATCATGGCTTAGGGCAAAGTCAGGCCTTTCTGTTCTTAGAGCTGCAGAAGCTCAGGAGCCAAGAGTGCCTCTTAGCTGAGGCACATACCCAAGAACGCGCTTGACCTCTTCTCTGGATGCAGCCAAAAGCACAGTGATGCTTATTTTGGATGTTCCACTGTGTTATGGCAGCAGACAAACATTTGCAGAGTATCTGTGGCTTTTTATTTCTCTGTATTTCTTAAAGGAATATATATTATGTTTATTTCCTCCTCCATATATAGGAAAGTTCATATGACAATATTCTTCATATCTTAATTTTTCCTGATGGTAGAGCCTATTTCACTCCCTATCCATCGCAAAGTCGTGGGTAGTGCACAAGATAGGTCTCATCATCCATTTAATTAATTGCTGGGCTTGGGACACATAATACCTACATGTACTTTTTAAATGCAGGGACAGAATCAGATTTATGACATTAAATGATGAAACTGTCTTTCCTGTGTGGCTGAGGATGTTTCTCACAGACTTGGAGCTTGTTAGCTTGGCTTCAACAGTTAATGCCAGCTTTATGCCTTTGTGAAATCTATGGGACAGAAGACAAGATTCGATTTGAAATAGTTCGTATATGGTTTCTAACTAAGAAAACCTGGTTGTTTTAATTTAGCCATTTCACTGATCAACAATGTTTAGGACATGCCATGTTTCTCCAGTGATAGATCCTGATTGAAATCTTGCATGTTTTATTCAATTAAACAATAAATTTCTATGTGGTTAACTTCAGATTAGCTGCTTCGATACATCCACACAAAGAGGTTTCCAACAAATCATGATTCTTCAAACCATGAGTGCAGTGAAAACCTTACGTAAATGGTAAACAACTTAGCATATTTTCTTAATTTTTAAATAAGAGGTTGTGACAATCATACTGTCATTTAATTAATAAACAAATTTCTTAAATTTTAGCTTTTTTAGCAGTTAACATGACACAAATAGCACCAAAAAACTTAAAGACATTAATGGAGTAATTCAGGGACAGAAATACAGACAGTGGAAGTGACTGTTGGAACATGTATTAAAGAGTCAAAAATAGCACTTCAGATTTAGTTTGCCTTCAGTATTAAATTTTAGCTCAAGTCTTGTTAAAAACTATCTAAAATAATAATAATAATAAAATCTGACATGCTCTTTGCTTCTGGTTGTATGCATTTGTAGCACTAGTGAAAAATCAATTTAAGAAATATCAAGTCTGTTATCAATCAAGAACCCAAACCTATTCACTATCAAGAGTTATTGGGAAGATTTCCCTTCAGTGTGGTAGTGGTTTTGTGCTGTTTTGTTGTTGTTTTTGTTTTGTTTGTAGGGTTTTTTTCAGAGGAAGTTATACTTGAAGAGAGTTTAAAAAATATTAAGTGTTAAAAGACTGATCTATGTTGGCAGTAACTGTTCCCCATCAATCAAGTTGAGGAACATGATATGTATTCCCTCCCTGAAGTCTTGCACTCTGCCGAGAGCCCAGCAGAGATGCCTTGTTAGGGGAAGACCCTGCTTTCTGACCAGAGGATGGGGGCAGCGAGGTTACAGTACATCACATATGCCTCTCCTTTCCGTGTCAGCCCAGTGAGAAAACAGACAAGAACTGTAAAGACGTATATATTTCAAAAACATATTTCAAACAATGTCAGGCAGACAACAAGCAGCAGCCCTGCCTAAGATTTGTGGAGTCTGACGTACGTGCAATTCTGAAGCAAAGGACCACCCTGTAACAGCTGTAACTCTTAAAGAGTGTAAAAGAAAACTGGTTTGTCATCACCAGTCGAGGGGAACTGAAATGACAGAGCCTTTTGTCCTCTCTGTTGCACACAACTGATAGTGGCCAGACCACTTGGGCTCACACATTTGGGAGCTTGTAAGTGCACGGACATGAGAGCATGAGTGAGGGAGGACTGTGAAAGAATGAGCCTGAGTGGGTAAAATTAACCTACCTAGAGATTTTATGAAGTAAAATCACCCGTCGCTTCCCCAGTCTTGTCCTTGAGCTTTGTTACACAAACTTCCTCCAGATCAGCTAAGCTGTATGATGTTGACGAAGAGTGAAGCCAGTACAGGCACGAGAGAGCACTGAATGATCCCACTTTTTCTGCAGCAGCTTCTCTTTCTGAGGAGATGAGGACGCCTTAAAAAGCACTCGCTGAAGCTTTCATTGCAGAGTGTGCTGTGGAGCAGAGGTGAGTGCAATCAGAAAGATTGATGCCTCTTCCTGGAGAGCTCCTTGAAAGTACCCTCCCACACACATATTCCTGGTTATATCACAGTGAATTTAGCTTGAGACTCCATATAAGTAACTAAGAATAATAGAGTTTGATTTACTGCTGTATTGCTCTAACTCTGGACTCAATTGAGTTACAGAGGCATAAAATTCAATACTGAATAAATCCATAATATGTGCCTACCCATATAAGTCATTTCCCAAGAAAATGTACGCATCCTCAGTATGATCTCCTCCATAAACAACAAAAACAGAAAAATGAGTTCTGCTTATGACCACTGTTATACAGCCAGAGACATATTTTAAATTGTTTCTTCCCCGCTACATGGATCCTACCATACGCAATCCATCAAGAAACTCCAGCACATGGATATTGTCTCAAAAAGAGTGATTGTAGAACTATTTTCAATACTTATCTCTTTAAAGATTTCCAGCCAGGATAAAGCAAACGTAGCCCAGCTGCTTCTCCTGGCTGTACTCATCATTCTGACTGTAAGTAGATTATGGTAATTATGATGGAAATTGCAGGAACTTGCCTTCTAATTAAAATGGAAATGGAATTTGCAAAACAAATATGTAACAAACTGTGCTTTCTCCTGTAGTAAAATAAACTAAAATAAAATCTACAGTGTTGCCAGATGTTATTTTGTGCTGACATCATGAACAAGAAGGGCAGGCTCCTTCCCACTGTTTTCAGCAATGGACAGGCCGAAGAGCAACAGGCAGCTCTCCACCTGGATGACAGCTGAGCCAGGGAGTAAAGGCTTTAGCCTTTCTTTGAAATTCAAGTTGTGCAGCATTTCTATTGTAAGTGTATTAAAACTGTCTGGTTGGTAGGAATTGAATGGAGAGAAAGCAATTGGCATTTATCTTGAAAGTGTATTTTAAGCAATTGGAGCAGTATGGGAGGAGTCAAGAAAACTGGAAGAAAGGAGCAGTGGAAGAGTAGGAAATGGCATAGAAAAGAAATCAGGGAATGAGCTGGAGCAATGCTGTGAGCTAGGATGGATACTGGGTGTCCTGATAACCTATGTGTTACAACAGAAATCTCACTTTTTGTGGAGACGGTGAATTCTGTTGCAAAATGGTATAAAAGTTTTCTGACAAACAAGGGTCAAAACAAGCACTTCATCTACAGTTTCAACTAGGAGTTTCATTGAAAAAAAGATCCAATAGTGGAAGATACCTGCAGCTTATATTCAGTGGTACAGGGAAAGGAAAGAGCTTCCTCAGTCGCAAACTTTGAAGCTCACAACAGGACTGCCATCAAATATAGCTGTGGAGTTCCCTCTTCCAGCGTATCTCCTGCCGCTGCAGATGCCGAACCTTGTCCTTGATTTCCTTTGTTACTTGAAAGTGCCTGTGTCACTGGGCTGTGAACAAAGAGTATCTTCACTCTATGTTTTTTGCTACAAGAGGAGCAGATACCTCGCTGTGATCCATCCAGGTGATGATCAGAGGTACTTGCCAAGTTTACAGGAGACATACTGACAAAAGGGGGAATAAATGTATGGTATCATTGGGAAAGCAAGAAGAGGAAGGAAAATAGAAAGGCAGGGCTTGCAAATGCTAACAAATGAGTGTACCCCTGTGTGCATGATCAGGTGTTACATTGATTTGAACTGCCATCTGTCTGCCCCCTGGGCCTCTGCTTTGATAAGAGCCCGAGCGTGGTGGCTCGCACAGGAGCTGCCAGCTGACGCTCCCAGGCCGAGGGGCATGGGGATCCACAGGCTCAAATGTCTTATAATCCACCCTGGTCAGCAGCTGATCACAACCATTCCTTCTGTTTGGGCACATTGGGAAACACTTCATGAGATCTCACCTTCAAAGGAAGCTGCATTTTGGCAGAGCTGCCACAGGCATCTCCACTTGCAAACATACACAGACTCCACTCACACCCGCTGCTCTATAGTGCATGATGTCTGCAATGTAAAACAGGCAACCCAAGCCTTTTCTATTTGTTCCACTGAAGAAAATATGCAAAGAGACTCAGATCAAACCACAACAAAGTTTTCTTTCAATTAGGAATTAAACTGAAGAACCCATACCATATCCATATCTGTCTTGGATTCAGAAACCTTAGATCACGCCATGTAAGAGCCTCGTTCATCCACTCACAGATTATTTACCAGCCTTTTCCTCAGGCAAGCCTTCTGTACCAGT
The DNA here is from genome assembly GCF_036013445.1 of Caloenas nicobarica. Taxonomy (NCBI): domain Eukaryota; kingdom Metazoa; phylum Chordata; class Aves; order Columbiformes; family Columbidae; genus Caloenas; species Caloenas nicobarica. Next base: position 34,400,776 of record NC_088245.1, read on the forward strand.
GTGAACTTCTTTCTAAGATATTACACAAAATAGGTGGGAAAGGGGTGTTGATTTTATTTGAACTATCTGAAGTGTGAACTCACTGGGAATTTTTTTCTGACAAAATATTTTTTCTTCCTGAACTCTAGATGCCTCTGAATACACTCTGACTTAACCCACCTTCTACACTTGTTTTCTGCACTGTGACCCAACTTCAAAAGGAATAAGGATATCTCCATTCAGGGTAGATCACTCTCCAGAGAGATGAGAGAGGAATTTGAATTCTCTAAGTGGAGAAAGGAGCTTTTTCAGAAGTACCCTAACCTGGAGGCTAATGTAGAAAAATGGAGCACACAGTCACATCCAGAGAAGACCTCCATTTTTGTAAAGACTGACAATTTGTGCCCCAGATATAACCAAAGAACTGATTTATTTGGAAACCATGTGAATATTTTGAATCACTCCTTCATAAAGGGCTTATAAAGGATATGGTCTACCCCATTCACCAGCCAACAGCATTGCTACTTCCTCTGCCACTGAAGCCCAGAATTGGTGTTACCAAAGAAAAATTGCTTTTTGTCTTGAAAGCAAGCACAATGAAGTATGGCATGTATTCATAGATGGTCGCAATTTGTAACAAATCAAGAAAACCTTGATTGTACCAAATTGTGGTCATTTTGGCTGACTACCATGCACCACAATTTGCCTACGCTCACTGTGATACAAATTAAATTATGATTTAAAACTTAATTTTTGTGAACATATATTACTTAGCAAAGTAAATTCAGATCCATACTGATTCTACCAGCCTCTCACTAGACATAAGTGTTTGACTCTCTAAAGCTCAAAATTTTTATGATGAACAAGATTGATTACATTAAATGTGTAAATACAGGCATTTTAGACCCCATATTTTATTGATTATACCTCTGAAACTCTCTTGAAATGCTTATAAAAATCAGGCTTTACTCAGAAATTCTGTGTTGAAAATTAAAGAGCAATGGACCAATTCAGTATTGTTTGGTTTGGGATTCCCACTTTACCTGGATGCTGTGCTTCAACCCAGCAAAGCAGCTAAGCACCATACAGCCGTTTCCTTACTCTCCACCCCCATGTGTGATGGGGAGAAGATGAGGAGGAAAAAAAAAAAAAAAAGGTAAAACTCATTAGATTAAGATAGTTTAATAGGACAGAAAAGGAAAGGAAAATAATAATAATAATAATAATGATAAAGGGATATACAAAACAAGGGATGCACAATACAATTGCTCTCCAGCCCCAGACCAATGCCCAGCCAGTCCCTGAGCAGCCACCCCCTGGCTAACTGCAATAAGGTCTCCCCGGAACCTTCTTTTCTTCAGGCTGAACAAACCCAACTGTCTCAGCCTTTCATCCTAGGAGAGGTGCTCCATCTCTCTGATCATTTTTTGGTCCTGCTCTGGAACCACTCTAAGAGGTCTGTGTCTTTCCTGTACTGGGGTTCCCAGCCATGGATGCAGTCACCGCCTTGTAGAAGGCCAGTAGATTAGTCTGGCATATTGGTCTGCTCAAACATGACACCTCAAACTGAATGCTTTTGTATGGGTTGGCCCTAGCTGGCTGCCAGGTGCTCACCAAGCCACCTTGTCACTTCCCTCCTCAGCAGGACAGGGGAAGAAAATACATGGGGCGGTTAGACAAAAGCTTTTGTAGAGCCGCTACTAGTTTATTTTTTATTATTATTATTTTTTTCAATGCCAAAGAATTATGTCAGCATTCTTGTATCTAGCTGCCATCGTATGGCAAACTTCATCAATGCAAGATCACTTTATATATAATTATTTTTTAGTGTTGGATATATTATTTCAGATAGCACCTCAGATTTTGCCTGGAAGACCTAATCAAAATCACATTGTTATAATCATTAAAATAAAAAAACTTAATATAGTTTCTCAATATTTTGAATTATCTATTATTAAACAGACCATTTTTTACTGCAGTAATACCTAGGAAATTCAGCTATAGTTCAAAACTGAATTGTACATGATACAGTGCTGGACATTATCAACTTTTAGGAAAAGAAAAGAGTAAAAGAGAAGTAATCATTAGGAAATTATATTTGCACTCAGCTGAAGGATAATGGGAAATGTCTTTAAATATGAATTACTGGCTATCAGAAGAAGTAAAACCTCAGGAGACAGAGCAGTTAAATACCCTTCTGGGAATTCTGGGACAAATGGACAGTTCCCCAAGGTCCAGGTCTTCCTGTGAGCCCTAAAAGCTTTCAAGAAACTTCTTCTTGTGAGAATTTGGTGAGGTTCCCACTAATCAACCTAGTAAGACATCTTAAGTGTTGTCAGACTACATGTAGTTACTCCTGTGCAGGTACCTGACATCAACAACTCAGTACTGAGAATTTCTGAACATACGACACCAATTCCTGGGAACCTCAAGCCACTCTTATGTCAGTGTGGAGGGACCAGTCACCACTTCCACAGCAGCTGCGCTGCTCCTTGAGAACCAGGTCCTTCATTGTGCCAGGTCTGTCCCTTCTTGCCATCCACTTAAAAGTTTTTTTCCTCCAACATTAGAGGACACTGAAAGATAAAGTCATAAATCTCAAGCTATGAAAGTTTGCTTTATTTATTTTAAAAATGCATTTATTTTTCTTGGGTAAAATAATGTAAAAAGTAATTTAACTCTACTCCACTTCTACAAGATTCTCATTTCAGCAGGCATCTCCACATCTATCCAGAGTTGTCTGCAACCACTGGAGATGTACCAGGGACAATTTGGGTACAATAGCACAGAAGCTTTAGCTCCCTAGACATCCAGGTTGAAGCCCCAGCTCCACTGGCCCTGCTGTGCCCTCAGGAAAGCCAGAATGCTCTTGCCCATCCCCAAGCTGGGTAGCTTCTAACTGCCTATACCACCTATGGCTATGTGAGTGGCAACCTGGATTGCAATAGGAAGATATTTGGAATGAAGAATGCAAGGGCAAAATATTCACTCTGTTAATGCTATCAGGATTTTTCTATGTATCTTCTGGGACCTAAGGAATTACTCTGCCTTCATATTGCCTGTACTACTGCTGTATTCTGGCCTTAGACTTCTAAAGTCTATGAAAGCAACGTCTTATGGCCTGAATGTGTACCTTCATGCAAGTGAGGAGGCATGTGTCCTATGCCTTGTCATCTTCTTCTCCCATGGACTTAAACCCACTGCAGTGTTTTTGTACCTCAGTGTTTTCGTACCTGTGACAAGCCCTCAGTGGAGAATGAGGGTGTTCACAGCATCCTCTAGCACACTGAAAGGGAACAAGGACATGCAGCTGATATACCCATGGCATCTTAAGTACAAAAGATTGTACCTGCAAGAAATACCATTTCTTGGGATGTCAGGACGTGTCTGTTGAAATGCCAGTCTTTTCTGCTTCACCTTATTGCCTCAACCCCATCCCCTCAGGCACAAAAATGCAGCTTTTAACCAGGTTTGCCAGCACCAGTAGTACAAAGGCATTGCTTTCAGCCTTTATTCTAAAAATGGAATTTGGGAATCCACTCGGGCTCTGGGAAGTTCTTTTTTAGTTTTTTGATTCGTTTTGGTTTTTTGTTTGTTTGTTTTTCCATTTAGGTTTTTTGGTTGGTTGGTTGTAGTTTCTGTTTTGTTTTGTTTTTTTTTTTTTAATTGTAAAACAAGAATAACAGCAGATGATATGGAATGAACATTGTATAGGAACACAGGAAAGTCTGGAAATGCCTCCCACAAAATCTCTTCCAAGGACTGCATTCTGAGACGTAATTGCAAGAAAAAAACCTCAGTTTGGCAAATGTGCTGCTGAAGTGGCTGTAATCTTACCAGCTTAAATGATTGAATAGTTGTGTCTGTGTAGGACAATCATGAAAAATTATTCTTTTTCATTCTGCAAATACACCAGAATTCTTTCATCAGGAAATCTTTATGATACTTTATGCTTTTTTTGTGATTTTTGAATGATGGGTCTGCAGCCATCCAATCTTGTGAATTCATGTTCCTACTGCTTCAGTGATAATACAGTCTGTAGATACTGTTAGCTTACCATTTAATTTTAATCATTCACTCAAGAATAATTTCAACTTCCATTAAAATAAAAGTCTATAATTAAAATAGCTAAAGTTATTGCAGCATCAGACCCCCAGTGTAGTCTTTTCAAAATACATTGTTGTTTTGGCCATTGAAAAAAAAGACTGTGAACTACCATTCAAAAATTTTGTCTCTCATGACTTTCCTGAAAAAATCCTCACAGTCAAAACATGTGCCTTAGCTGAGTTAGAATCATGCATATGCGAAAACACAATGTGACACAAATACATGTAATAGTGACAGTTCCAGCTTCTTTGCCTTGCTTTTATTTTTAGCTTGTGCCACAATATTTAAAGACATAATGCTAATAAATAGACAGTTTTCTCTAACCTATCTTGGAGCTGGGTCTTCACTCAGACTTCTATGGAGACTTCCAGATCTCTTATCTCAGAGAAGGTACTAAAATTTCACATTGCCACTTCTCGCAGGGTGAGTGCTGCCTTCCCTCAGCATCAAGGTGGCTTCACAAAGCAGCTCCTCCTTTGCTGCTGCCTTCTAGGAGCAGAATCAGCCAAAGCAGCTTTTTTCTTGTGTTTGGACCAGATGAAGAAAAATTGAGCTGATAGGAATGTTTGTAGAGAAATGTATTTTGGCTGGAACACGCTGCTTGGCTAAAGCTTTTCATCACAACACAATAAATTCAGCTTTTTTTGTGTGCATGAAGATTATCAGAGCAGTATTTTATTATCAATTTTTATTTGGGAACAGGAGAGAGAGAGGCAGAGTCTGGGAGAGAGAAGGAGAATAATACTAAGACCTCACCTTCTCTGTCCAAAGATGGACATTTCATGAAAGCACTGGAAAGTATCTAAATTTTGTTCTGTAGTAGAAAGTACCCATGAAATGAAATGGCATTCTGCCCAGTTATGCCCCATTGTGAGGAACACAGCTGATTAACAGCCAGACTCCTCCAGGACATTTATTTTTTTACTGTTAATGTCAGAACTGTTTTAATTTGGCTCCTCACCTTTGCACCCCTGCTTGTGCATCTCTGCAGGCCCTTGCTACAGTGTACCTTTTCCCTTCAGAGTAAGCTAAAATTGGTCATTTAATGAAGCTCATCAATCTCTACTTTGCCTACCAGATGGAATGCCTAAAGGCTTTGTGCTTGGCCATTACTTGGATTTCCCATTCTCGGGTTTATCGATCTTTACTGGAGAATTTACTCACAACTGGAACACACGGGCTGTTTATCAGCTGTGCAAACAGCGAGATCCCACTCGTTCCTGTGTCATGTGCCCCATGCTGAGACCCCGACCAACACTGCCTGCAGTCCTTAAAGGACCTTTCTCCTTCTACACAAACTACATTTTACTATGTTTTTCTGATGCTAACAGCCGGGGACATCTGAATTTTGACATTTAACTTCTGTTTCTTTTCTCTTTTGCTTTGTTACAGTACATTTTCAGGCCCTGATTTTACAAGATCATTTTTTTCTACTAAAAAGATAAGCTTAGATTTGTATTTACATGGATTAGCAGCCAGGAAAGGATCTGCTTTCACAGTTTTATGACATCTCCCTTTCACTATTCAGAGTCTTCCCAAATGACCTGCTGTACAGACAATGGCAGATACTGTGCAAAATGCTCCTGCCAACTGCTCCATGTACTCCATAGAGCTGTAAAATGATGTCAAAGAGATGAATGAAAGTGGTGCTGAGTGATTTGGTGGAAGATTTTGCAGATTTTGCCAAAAAATTGACCTGGTGTCATTAAGTAGCTTTCTAAATTTAATTATTATGTTTAAAATAATTATGTTGCTAGTTCTTCAGAATTCTATAGCATTACCAAAACACTGCAGTGCTGCTATCATTTTGAAACAGTCAACCTTAGGAAATGAAACTGCTGTCTTTACATCAGTGGGATATCACATAACCAAGTACCTTCAACACTTTGAGGTCTGTTAAAATGTTAATTGTTGATCAATTCATGATCATTCTGGCAACTTTCTGGCATGAACTTTCTGGCAACACATTTATTCAATAATTTGTGGCTCTCGAAGTTTCCACATGGCTTCTTTGGGATTGCAAAAATATATACTCTACCACATATACTCCTTGACAACATGCACACTTCGGCTGCCCACTTCCAACAATAAAGAGTGCAGTACATCCCCTTAAAAAAAAGCCCAAGCCAAGCAGAAAATGTTATACAATTAATTTACTTGTAAATTAAGTAACAGGAGAAATGCCCCAGATTTTATTTGCTGATTGGACTGTCATAGAGTCCTGGGTACTTGTCTTGGAGCTTCGGTAATGCTTTCTTAGCCATATGATGACTCAGAACTCATCTGTAGAAGACATTCAACAATTTCCTCTGAGTATAATGATGATCTACATAAAATTGTGTAAAGGAAATATATTTAGGCAAGAAATAGAAAAGGTATCAGTGTTGGATCCTAAATCTTTATTTTTCAAATCTTCTTGATTTTTTGTTGTGCTCCAATCCTGAACTGGCACTTGCAATGTCACTAAGGTAATTACTGTAGCAACATGGGAGCAGTGGTATGTAGCAAACAGATAAATAAGAATGTCAATTTTTGTGACACCACAGTACTTTTCATTTTTTCAGAAATATTGGAAATGGATCTGAAAAGAGATGTTAAGAACAAAGAAATGTAATCTTCATCTTTATAATCATATTGAAATAACCCTCCAAGTATTACTACCACCCTCACTGGATTCTGTAGCAGAGCAAAACTGACCTTCTCTTTTAAAAACAAACAAACAAACAAACTCAGAAACCAACCAACCAACAACAAAACAAAAAACCCCCACAAAACAAAGGAATAACAAAAACAATCCAAAAAAAACCCCCAAAAAAACAACCAACAAAATAGATAGCATTTACGGTTAAAAACATCAGACTTCTCTACAAAACATTTTTCCTATAAGAAGAAACTTGAAGAATGTACCAAAGCAGTAACAATAAAAACGAGTGATTAAAACACTCATTTAGTGCCGAAGCTATAGAGAAGAAGAAATTGTCATATTTTGAATATATAACTACATTTTAGAAAGGGCATAAATAAAACATCAACACTGATGGTTCAGTCAGTGCACGAGCATGTGCTCATATTGAGTGAATACTCATCAGAGGGAAAGCTGAGGATACTCAGTGCTTTTAAGAGGATACTCAGTGCTTTTAAGAGGTGTTTTCTCCCAGCCAGCCTCTCTTTGCATTCAGCAAGCTCACACATTGTTGTAAATACAGAAAACTCATACTTACCGACAAGTACTTATGAAAATCAAGCCACTAGTCTCAGCTGCACATCATTATCAAAGATGAAAGAACTCCTGCTAATTTATGTAAAAGTGTATGAAGTTAACAACAGGGTTATCTTAACCTTCAGAGTATGAGTGCAGTCAACACTGACAGCTAGGGTGTCAGCTAGGATGAGGAAAACTGTTTGCACATGTACTGAGCATGGTGGGGAGACACAGGCTGGTTGTCTGAAGATACCTGACTACAACACTGTCCCTAATTTTTGTGGTATGAGAGTTGGGATGCAGTGTCACTGGTGGTGACACTGTATGCTACGTTTCCCAATATGATTTACTTAGGTTTTGTGCTACCCCCAAAGCAGCTAAAATGCTCCTAGTCCCAATCTGGCTCAGGAAGTTCAGCAGCAATTTTTTGCCCTCCAGAGAATGATGCAAAATGAGGGCACTCAGAGCCCCAGGGCAGAATCCCTGCCTGCTTACAATAAACCTTGCAGAGGTTATTGAGAGCTAGCTGTGAGTATGAGGTTATTATGGAGGCTGTCTGACCAGCAACTGCATTTTAGAGTGGTAGTGCTTCAGTTCACTGCTCTGGGAAACTGCAAAGAGAGAAGAGGAAAACAATTACAATCCTGTTGCAAAGGACAAGAGGTTTGCTAATTTAAGCTGATGCTATGCCATTGCATCCTACACAGCCCACCACGAACCACATTCTCTCAGGAAGGGGAATAACGTTTTGGGAGTGTTTCAAGCTAAATGACATCTGAAGTCCCTGTGCTGGAGGGGCCATGCTGAAAGCTTGAATATACCTCGTGGTGAGCTCGTGTGGAAATCAAGGACAGTGAAGTGAGTGTCTGAAGCACTAGTGTTTGGTGATTTTTGGGGATTTTTTGTTTTGTTTTGTTTTTTATAGCTAGGAACTAGAGTCTAATGAATTTCATAACACATGGGGGAGATTGTGGTGACTCACACTAGGATTGTGTATTTGTGCCTAAATTACATAAACACAGTAGGATGTCCATATGGCTGAGTAGGAAGAGCTATTCAGTAAATGAATGCACAAACGAGGTACCCCTGGTGGCAATCTTTACAGATTATTGTACTGATCTGCTGCCTAATGGCTTGGCCGAATCTCCCCGACTGCAGCAAGACCAAAAGAGAAAAGTTACATTCCGTCTTTTATTTCTTATTTCTGTCTCCAAGATGCAACTCTAAAAATGTTAATATTTTCTTTAAAAAACACATTGTTTTCCAGAGTCTTCTCCTTTCTGCAACTAATCCCCTGACCAGTGGATGGGCTTTTCATTTCTTACAGTGCCTGAGGGGATCAGAATGTACTCAGAGGGCTAGTTTTGGCAGGGAAGTCAGTGTTGGGCACCTGTGAAACTTCCAGGTCTTGGGAAAAGGATGACCATGAGCCAGCACTGTGCCCTTGTGGCCAAGAAGGCCAATGGCATCCTGGGGTGTATTGGAAGGGGGGTGGTTAGTAGGTCGAGAGAGGTTCTCCTTCCCCTCTACTCTGCCCTGGTGAGACCTCATCTGGAATATTGTGTCCAGTTCTGGGCCTCTCAGTTCAAGAAGGACAGAGAACTGCTGGAGACAGTCCAGCGCAGGGCAACGAAGATGATTAAGGGAGTGGAGCATCTCCCTTATGAGGAAAGGCTGAGGGAGCTGGGTCTCTTTAGCTTAGAGGAGACTGAGGGGTGACCACATTAATGTTTATAAATATATAAAGGGTGGGTGTCACGAGGACGGAGCCAGTCTCTTCTCGGTGACAACCAACAGTAAGACAAGGGGTAATGGGTTCAAGCTGGAACACAAGAGGTTCCACTTAAATTTGAGAAGAAACTTCTTCTCAGTGAGGGTGCCAGAGCACTGGAACAGGCTGCCCAGGGAGGTTGTGGAGTCTCCTTCACTGGAGACATTCAAAACCCACCTGGACGCCTTCCTATGTAACCTCATCTGGGTGTTCCACCAAGGGGATTGGACTAGATGATCTTTCGAGGTCCCTTCCAGTCCCTAACATTCTGTGATTCTGTGATTCTGTGATTCTGTGAAAAGATCGTCTGAAGAATGTTGAACTGGTTACTTTGCACAATTCAGTTTTCTAGTCTGAATAGTGATCCATGCAAAACGTTATACACTAGTGGTTATCAACATAATGAACACAAGACTATTGTTAGTACCATTACACCTGATGCTTGAGGTCATCACCTCCTCACCTTCCTGTCTCACGTGCTGCTGAGAATTAGTGTTGACATAGCACTATGGTATCGTATTTATGTTGTGTGTAGTTAGTAATTTATTCTAACGATCTCTTTGTTCTTTAGAAGGTCTGTTTAAAGTAAATCACCCTTTACTTTTGCCATAAAAAAATAATGTTGAACTCAGTATAAAAGTATGAGGATTTCAAGCTCCAACTAGTTCACCTTTATTTTCCAAATAAGTGATATTCATTTGGTGAATCTGCTCACGTGCTAATTTTTACAAGTATAAGTGCATCTCTGCATGTGAAAGACCATAATTTTTTATCTTTGCATCAGTGTAAGACATTTTTTAAAACACAAATATAATTTCATCTCTGACTTTAATCTTCACTTTCTTACAAAATAGTGTTTGCACTTCATTTATTTATTTATTTATTTTGCAATTAAGTTGAAATTTCAAAGGGAACTTCCAGTGCGTTGATGGTTGGAGACTGGAGAGAGAGCTGTCTGTGAGTTATTTTGGAGTTGCCTCTATGTAGTAAATGAACACCCAGGATTCAACTACCATAGTACCTTTAGGATATACCAGCTGCTGGAAGATACAACAACCCTTTCATCTTATCAAAGGTGTCACAATCTGGTGAAAATACGGTCTTCTTGATGGGGTGGATTTCTGCCCTGAATAGAGGGATTAGTAGCAAAGTACACTCAGAAAATACTTTGAAAAGTAAAGAATGGACTTGTACTGCCCAAACTTTCAGCTACAAAAATGCTTTTAAAATGGTATGTTTCCAGCTTTTGCGTAGTTTGGACTACGTCTCTTCCTTGACTCCTCTAAAGTCGCTGCAGCAAATGCTTATGTGGAAAAGTGTCCTTAAAAGCAATGTAACAGCTGGAAACACAGAGGAAGAACCAGTCCCTTGTGAGTAATAAGCTCTCAGCAAATAGAATTTAAAGCAATTTGCCAGTTCCTCAACGGTTCAGCTATGACCATGTTCTGGGGGGAGTAATGAGATAGTTATATTTGTATTATCTAAATGACATTCATAATGCCAGAGAAAATAGCTGCTGCAGCTGCAGGGATCCTTGCTGGTCAATTCATGTTGCCACTCAGCTCTCCCTGGGGGGCACAATGTCCATCATGGGCTGGGTTTTCTCCTTGTGGACAGGGCAGCATGTACTACCTCTTGCAATCAACTCCCAAATCAGCACCAGATATTTACTGCATAAGGTAAGGAGTTTGAAATCTTTTTACCTGGTAATCCGGGCTCCATTTTACTTTTCTTTAAAAAGTCTGTTAAATATTCCAGAATAATATTCCTTCTTCAATTATTTGTATGAGTGTTTGTAACCTGGTCATTGATCTAACAATTTCCAACTAACAAAACACTTTATTTTGTTGTTGTTCTGGATTAGAAGAACTTGCATTTCCTGTTAATAAAATATTTGTGTTTTCATAAATAATAGGCTTCTATTTTTAAAGATTGAACACAAAACCACTTCCAGGTAGGTGTAAGCCTATGTTTCAGTTCCCTGTACGTAATTAAAGTGTTGAGCTTGTCTGAAAAACACAGACAGAGAAGGAATTTAGTTGCCAAAATTAGGAGCATGGAAGAATTACAAGGTAATTAGTCTGGTATTTTCCGTGAATGTGGGGAGTCACTGATAAAGTATCCTGACTAATCCAGCAATTAGTGAAGTATTTCAGAGTTGCCTTTCTTGAAGAGGAAGCTCTGCTCACCCCACACACATCCTGATTCATTGCTGTCTGTGACAGAAGTTGTCCATACTAAGCCAAAGGGGTTGCATTGCTGATATGATATCTTAGACACTAGAAATCATTATAGCTATACTCCTCTCCACAGAAGAACTCCAATCTACGTCATTTGAAGATCTGACATGTAATTAGACTCGTTTGTGTATCGTCTGTGGTTCAGGAAGTTTGAATAAAGGAACAGATCTAAAAGACAGACTTCATGCTCTGCAGTAGAATTACAGTATTTTCCGTATTGACTGATTTTCAGATAGGACAATGACAGGGCCTATGCCAAATTAAGGGAAGGACAAAAGAGAACAGTGCAGCTGAAGCCCCTTCACTGAGAGGATTTACTGCCTGACTTGGTCTTCTGGTCAAGTGAACCAGCAATGGCTCAATGTCATCTGATTAAGGTCAACAAAAAAAGATGTTCTGACAGCCAGATTACTTTTCCTACCTATAACATGGATAAAGGAGGTCACACTGACACTTATTATCTTCCTGAGGTGCTGGGGCATTTTGCTGAGAAGCTAGAAATTAGATCCCAGTTCAGTCCTAGAGAGGAGGAGAAGTGAAAAGAGATGAATCTATAGATCGCACTAAGAACTGAAGCTGGGGGTCCTTGCAGTATTCCAGCAGAAGGCACCTTCTACCCGCTTGTGCAAAGCTTGCTTGGTGTAAACAGGAGCAGGAGTTCAGGGAAGAGTGAGAAAGAGAAGGGCTGGGGAATGAGGGGCTCTGTGACCTGTCCTGTGGGATTTTGTGTGGTTTACATTAGATAGGCATTGGGAAAACCGCAGAAGCACCAGGGAGGGAAGGAACCATTCCTGCATGACAACTCCTGTGCCAAATTACGAAATTATGCTTCTGCTGGGACCTACTCTCTGGTTTTGGCTTCCTCTGTATCCCTATCTGTAGAGTAGTGCAGTTGTAACAAAGAGCATTAGAAAGGTCTCCCTCTGTCTGTCACTGGGCAATTGGGACACTCTCCTGCAACTGATTGAGGCCAGAGGAGCTAAATCATTTTATGTCTGGGCCCATTAAACATCACCCTTAACTTGCTGTTTCCTTTAAACTATGATGAGCAGGACTGTTGAATCCTGTGCTTCAGCGTCAGCACTCAGAATACACCAAATAATTCTTGATATTCAAGGGACATAACTGTAAGAATCACCCAGTTTGTGAATCACAAAACTTTAAGCAGGTTTCATCAGCCTAAGCTACAGATTCTTTTGATAGGTGCAAAAGCACAACTTTACAGACAGAAAGTAGTTTTCATTGAAAAATGCAGATACATGTATTGATTCAAGCATCTGAAAGAGCAAAGTAGGGATTTTCTAGTTTGCTTCTCTGAATTTACACACCTAGCTGGAGATTAGGCACATAAGCAGTATGTTGGGTCCTGTAAAATGGCTTTGGGTTCTTTTTAGTAAAAAAAAAAATTACATGATTTAAAAAGGTTAACCACCCACTATGAATCAGTTTTGCTACTCAGTTCTCAAGCTGCCCACAAGATGAACAAGCAGCTGACAGATTTCTATTGTCGATACATAAGCATTGCATATTATTGTTTGATGTAAATGCAAGTAGAAAGGAAATCAATTATTGCAAACCCACTAGGAAACACATTGGTACAGACAATCTGAGATGAGTTTCTGGCATCAGCAATTACATGCTTGAAAATTATGTCTGAACAGGTAACAGCTCAGAGAATAATTCACAGTACAGAGTGTACTTTGTGTAGTACACTCATTTCTTACTCGCTTCAGAGATCTTAATAATTAGAACCAGGAAAAAAATGATACTGCCATTCATTTAAGATACTTATATTAAGGGACAGGCATGAGAAAGCATTTTAAAATTATAGATTAAAAATAACCAAGGGAATTTTTGAATATTGTATCTTTTATTATTATAAGTAGAAACCATCACGAGGTGACAGAAATATGTTCATTTTTATTAGATAATCATAGCAAATTCATATTTAATTTGGCATGTACTTTAGATACCCTAAGTCTTTTTTCTGGGAACAAAACATTTTTTATAGTTTTGTACTAATTTTAGGGTTTTAAGGTGGTGAAGTACTTTAAAAATAAACATTCATTGTTACTAAGCAGCAGCTGAAAAAAAATAATTGGTGGCATAGTTGTGTTGTTCTGCTGTGTTGCATTGGTGTGATGTGGCTTGAAAGAAAAGTCATAGATTGCTTGCAAAGGGACAAATATAAAGGGCAAAAATATCATTTAGGTACAATACACGCAAAATTTACCTTATAAGAAATAACTCTGCATACAAGAGATGATAATTTAATGAGTACCTATTTTGCTTTAAATCTAGGACTTGTTTAGTGATCGTATAGAAATGATATTTAGACCTGTCACCTTTGTTGAAATTTCGGTTGCTGTTTTAGTATTCAATAATTTCAAAACAAATCTAGTGACATCTTTTACTAGTTATGAAAAAGGTTCATTATTAACTAAGCAGAACTTGGTGGTATAAGTCTAGAGAATGAATTCAGTAATTCTTATCTTTTACTAGGATTTATGAAGTTTTGGCATAAAAAAATACAAAGGCAATAAAAAATACAAAAATAATAACCATAAAATTCTTCATCTTTTCCAGTGAACAAGTGAGATGAAGCCAAGCCCTGTATTCTAGACAGCCAGTCTATCTTCTCTTCATGGTTACTTTAGAGGCTTGGAATTCTTTTCCATGACAACTAAGCAATGAAAAATTAGAGTTATATAAAATTAAAACACTTTTGGTATTATAGTAAAATAGTGTTTTTGGAAACACTTATGAATTCCCTGCACAGTAAAGAGATGCCCTCATTTCTCATATGATCCTAGAACATAGAAAAAGGAGACAAAAATGGAATAAAATAATAACTTTGCACAGGAAAATTCCCACAAAGGGAAAATGTTTTTATTCCCTTTCAGCATTGTTATCTATTTTAGATATGTAAACTAAAAACAAACCATAATTAATATATAAACAAAGAGATCTTCTCCTTTAATATAAAATATATAGCTAACAAACAAACCAGAATATACTAAAGTGGTACTGAAGAGAAAAACACAAATAAAGAAAATATTCTGTCTTTCATTTCCCTTTTTCTCCTCCTTCTCTTGTGGATACATGCTGTAGATCCTTTACACTTCTATCTTAGTTTCTCAGCTTCCTGGTGTTGCAGCCGAATGTGGAAACAGAGCTAGAAAGCTTCCATCAAGAGCCTGACAGAGCCCATGTTTGTCCTTTGAATATCTCCAATATGTGCTGCTGGTGGAAAGAAATTAATCTTTTAGATTGCATTGTGCAGTCCAACGAAGCACTGGATGAAGAAGCAAGGACTTCATTTAGAAGAAGTATATTATTTATATAGCACCATGAGTTCACATGGTCTTGCAGTAAATCAGCAGCAACAGTCAAATGTGTGTCTTGTTTCAAAGGGCTGCTAAGACCATGTGCACCTCCAAACAACAACTGGTTCACAGAAGGAGAAATTCATCACTACCTGGAGGGGGTCAGGAAATCTCCTATTAGGGTGACAGATAAGCAGGACAGAGGGCACAGGACATGCTCATTGGTGAAATATGCCCAAACGCAAACTCCTGCTCCTGCTTTTAAGGTATGGGATTACACATCTCTGATGAAATTGGGGGAAGCTCAAGAGGGAGAGGATTTCTACCGGCACCAAATCACCTCCTCTGCAGCTGTTGCTACTTTGTTTTTAATTCACTTAAACCATGACAGCAACCTGGCTTGAAGTGTAGGTCAAAAAAGTTCATCTATAGTGAGGTAAAGCCACAGCTAAAAGCTAAATAATGAACTAGTCATGCTGTGGCCTTCTGAATAGCAAAGGTAAGGTCAATGTGGCTGTGCTAAAGGCAGTAGTTGGGCTACACATATGCCTCCAGCAGAACCCTGGCTTCTGTGAATGATGACATCTTCCCGATCCCTCATCCTTTTCAGAAGTTCTCCTCATTTAGCAGATGTTGATGTGACATAGATTTGGCTTCTTGCAGTGAATTTGGAGAATACATCCTCCACCTGCAAATTTTCCCTAGACCAAATGACACGAAGTGCCAATAGGTGTAAGTCGGTAGACATAACTGTTTAAGATTTAGTGCTAGATGTCTCCATATGAGGATGAAGTGTGGAGGTCTATACGGTTTAGCTGTGTTGTGAGGCACCTGTGGTCATTCGAATCAATCTTTCAAGTTAGTAATTTAGAATAGTCAGTTACTTGTGAAGTCAGGAATATCTAACCTTTAAACCTGACTTGGTGTCTGATTTTCTGTGAGGTACCTGGAAAATCACTAGAGGCTGGATTTTAGAGATGTTCAGCTGTCTAAAATCATCAGAAGTCTGACTGCATGGTATTGAATCTGTCAAAGTGGTCGCTTTCTACCAAATACTGTTGTCTATATACAGTCACTGAAATATGCCAGTGTGTAGCAGAATGCCATATGGGTGTTCCTCAGAACATGATGAGAGAACACATGGGTTCCCTAACAAAAACTACAAGTTTTTTAATATTTAATCCTCCATTTAAAGTCATAAGTACAGGTATGTGCTCCTGATTTTAGAAGGGCTGATGACCATCACCTCCACTGGATTCAGGAAGGACTGCAGATGCTTGTACATTTTGAAACAGGCTTGAGCTATTGTGTGTCAAGCGAGAAAACTCAGACACTCTGAAAACACATATTTACAGTTTCATTCTTCTCCATAAATAAGCATATCTCAATTATCTCACACATTTGGTTCAGAGATTACTTATTCACCGATAAGCTCTCTGAAAACTTCATACAAATCTCAGTAGTGGAAGTGTTGTTATACAGTGATTGCATTGGTCATTTAATTGGTTATAAATATCCGTAATCAGTCATAATTTGGCAGGATGGTGATAACCTTCTCCATTATTTATCTTGCTGAGCACCACTTGCCACTCCAAGTGTGCTCAGGAGCTGTAATATCTCCTGCACTTCTCATAGGTGTTACACCACCTTGCCCTGTGCTGAATGCTGATTTTTTCATGACACCCACTGTACTTAGTTACAAAGTTATAGTTATACTTAGTTATAAAGTTACTTCGATTTTCTGCAGTTACTGCTACTGTAACTGCTCTGTTTTCAAGTTTCATAAAGTAGTGTGTTCGGGACTAATTCAAAGGCTCTTAAATTATCAATCCCTGCATGAAGCTCAATTTTCATTTCCTTCACATGACAAAAAGAGCAGAAAGTATATCATTATTTTCTTTCAAATATACCTTTGAAAAGCCAAGCAGCTTGAGATCTCTGTAGTATTATACCATGGTGTGGGCAAATGAGCGTGCATCTAGTTTCTTTCCCAATGCAGAAAGCATTTTTGTAACAGTTAAAGCTTTTATAGACGAAATGTAATTAGAGACTTGCTGTCCATTGTATAGTGTGGAAAGCTGTCATTACTTGAATATTTACAATTCTGTAAATGAGTTGCAAAAATCTGATGGACAATAAAGTGTAATAAATATTTTATCCTGTTACAAGTGTTTAAGAAGACAATTACTTTGACTCCATAGTGAGTCCTTAATAATCCAGGATTTTGTTCACAGCCAGAATTAAATGGAGGACAGATAGAAGCAGTGAACAGGTATAGATCTTGGTCTTGCACCCTTTGCTGGTACTTCACCTTTCCCTTAGGCTCTACTATACTCCACATTATCAAGTCTGTGTCAGCTCTTTCTGTGGTTCAGTTATTTCATTATGTCCAAAATGGTAGTATGGCTATACTCTGCTACATTACCAGGATGTATTTGCTGGTCTTCGGGGTCAGTGGAATGATTTCCATATCACATATTATGGAAACGATGCTAGGGACAGCACCAAGATTTGCCAACAACCTGTATTTTAATAATAATTTTAAATGTACTAGCTGCTAGGAAAACATCATAAAAGCTTGAATTTCAGAAAGAGCTGAAGGATATTTGAAGCCCAAGTCACATTTGTTGCTTAAACCAGAAGCAAGACACATTGACTGCCATGACTGTGGCTCTAAGCAAAGCATTAATTCCAGTTCCTGTTGTATTGTTGGTAGCAAGGGAAGTTGTTGCCCAAGTAGACAGAATGTATAGCCAGCAAGCTGCTCTCTGAGCTTCTATAGGAAATAGCATTTTGTCTTTGTACATTTGTCTTTGCACCTTGCATATGTTTCACCAGACTGCATGGGTACAATGCAAGGACTCCTGAACAGTTGCCAACAAGGCAAGTTTACCCTTTATTTGAACTTGATTTTAGCCTGTATTTGTAGTCCAGAAGTTATAAAGTAAGGAAAGTAAAACCCTTGCAGTATTAAAGACCCATGCCACATTTGGGATTTTGGAAAAGGAACTATGGCATTTTTAAGACCAACGTTCCCAAGAGAGGATTTGTTACTCAGTGGTCTACATGTGGAAGTGGCCATTAGAGACAACAGCCTCAATGGAAGCTCAGAATTTAGAGAATGATGCATGAAGGGCAGCAAATCAACATCTGCTCCATGATAAATTCAGTAGTACTAGAAGAGAGCCCTGGCACTATTTGTCTTCCAACTGCCAAGAGCATATTTACTCTTCTGGGATGGAATTTCCAAACTTCACAAATATGTTCATCAAAGGCTGGGGCAAAATTGTTTGTCATCCCCATCAATCTGAAATCAGTTGGATGTGTTTTTGTAAAGTGAAGCTGCTCATTATCATTTTTACTGGCAGAGACTGACAATGTGTGACAGTTTGTTGTGATTAAGAGATACAATCTGGAGAAAAACCAAGCCTGTAAAATATTTCAAGTCAGCACTAGAAATGTGAAAAAACCTTTAAGAAATTTTCAAGAAATCACATTGGAAAGTCTCAAACTTTCTTCTGGATTTCAGCATCTGGAGGACATATCACTGTTTACATTTCTAGGGGAGAACACAAACTTGGGTTCTCCGCCACTGCTCTGAAGATTTATGCTAAATAGTTCAAGACGTTTAGCAGTTCATTAGAGTTTACATTTTTGTAGTAGCACAGGTTGTGTTGCTCATTTGCCTTTGTTTTCCTTAAAACTGTCCTTTGAAGAAAGCTATCTGCATGATCTAATGCTTTCTGCTGTATAAGGACAGTTGCCAAGGCTCCCGGGTTCTGCCAAATATGCTATAGAAACAACCGAGAAAATTTTGTGTGTGAACTTGTGAGTGCAGAGGTGTGTGTTGTCTTGACACTGTGTGTCAGGATCATATTGATTTACAAAACCAAATTATATGATGCTATATTAACATCTTATTAAAAATAATGTTGCTTGTGATCAAGCATGTGGGTTTTCCTGGTGCTTGTCATGCAATAGCTACTATTTTATTAGGATTTTTATTTACATGCTAGTATTTTTATTTTATATCAGATTGCTCTTCTTCACCTACTTGTTTCTTCAGCTAAAATGCTGGAAACCATCCCTTTCACTGTTTCCTGAAGGTAAAGGACAGTTCAAGCCTTTGATCCTATCTTCAGAGCTCTCCGTCGCCCTGATGCTGTGCTGACCTTCCATTTCACTGAAATAATGTCAGTCTTCTGGGTCTTTGACTTTATGAATTTGTAATTCAGCCCTAGAAGGGGTCAGAACTGTATTGTACTTCAAAGCCCTCAGTCATTTAGGTTGACATGAGAAGACACAAAGCTGAGTGCAATGCCAAGACTCAATTTTAAGGAAATTATAGTTTCTTTTTTAGGTGACATAATCTTCAATTTCCCCTAATTCTCCCATGTCTTTCTGGCAAGTTATGTCAGGCCCCTTTGGGAAGGTTTCCAGGCAGTCTTGTCTACTTAATGTTAGCCATGTGTCATCATTGCAGCGCTGAGGCAGGCAGTGTTGGCAAGGAAAGCCTAGTTTATGCCACATTGGCATAAAATATATTTAAATGAGTGCTAAAGCTAATAAAATTCAAGAAGAGAATCTCCTTGACATTCAGCTCTTTGCCCTAAACTGGGCCCTGAATTAACTCCTGAAGGTAGTAATTGCAATTGACTTTAGACCCAAAGCCATTGATCCTAAGGATTTTATGGTAATAACTTGTTCATGGTGGAGCTAACAATGCTTCCATCTGTTAAATCAGGACTTGCGAAATGAATTGATAAGCTTGAACCCAGTTCCTTCAGGAGTATTTTTTTTGTCTCCTAGATTCTTTGTTCAGCCCTCAATATTAAAATTTACATGAAACTAAGAGGTGGTGTGAAGAAAAACAGATGAAAACCCTTTAGACAAAAAAAAAAATATATTTTTGAAAGGACATGCCATTAGGTTTTGGAACAAACTATTTGGGGTCTTACAGCTGAATCATGATCCCTGGAGAATTTTAAAGATAGCTGACGTCTTCAGTCTTCAATTTATCCCACATAATTAATCCCATTCCATTTAACCCAGGTGGGAGCTTAGTCATCCTAGGTTTTCTGCAAAGTCAGCAGAGAGAGATGGATTTTCTGAAGGTGATTCAGCCTACCTAAACAGAACTTGGTAAAATCAGGAGACAAGGTATTTTTCTAATAGAAGGTTTTAGCTATAGTGTGTAATTACTATATCATTAAAAATAACTCACTACTGATGATTTGATACAAGAACAGGAGGTCACCTTCATTTTCTGTTAACACATCTGGTTTTATATTTTCAAATCAATCAATGGGAGCTCTACTTAGGTATGAATTAAAGACATCACCCCACATTAATTCAAGACCAGATGTTCAAAGGTGTTTAAATGGCTCATTCCTGTTGAAATCAATAACTTGTCAAGTTCTGGACCTCTGTGATTAACAAGTTCTATAAAAATCAACCTTTATTTGATGGCGTATTACAAGTTATGCTCGTATAGGATATTGCATGAATAATAAAAGTCTTAGTCATATAATTTGTATCCTTCCTCTGTGACCATAAATCAAATATAATCAGCACAAACATGTTTCTTGCCCTTCCGTATCCTATTAGAGAAAAGGTTATTGCTCTGAATGATGCCAGCTGGACAGTCAAGTTATCATCACACAATATATAACACATTGAGAAGGCTCTTGTGAAAACCTCAACAGTTCATCAGGATGCCAGCAGACTACTATACTCAGTTCCAGCTAGACAGTCAGTACGACATCTTTTCAATTTTTGGGTTGCTTTTTTCAGCACCAGGATAACTTCTTTGTCTTTTGATTACTCTCCCCACTTTTCTCATTGAACAGATCACCAAGCAAACCCTGTGCCTGTCAGCAGCCTGTCAGCTGCCTTATACTTGGACATCTTTGGAAAGAAGTGACACTGGGAATTTACCAGTGTGTAGAGCTTTTCTGTTAAGAAGTTTAATGGGAAAGGAGAAAGAACAATGTTTGTAATCTGGAGACAAACTGCTTCCCATATACTACCTGACAAGGCAAAACCAGATCCCATCATGCTTAGTTATAAGTAAAAGAACAAGGAAAATCAACAAAACAAAACAAAACCAACCAACCAACCAACCAAAAAACCCCAAAAGACAAAGAAGAAGAAATGTCATCCTAATGAATCAAATAACCGTTTCTCTCTCATGTCCTTCCTGTACAAGGTCAATAACACTCCTCAAGAAGCAAATCACTCTACAGAACCAGTGTTTTACTGGCACACTGCATAGCTTTATTTTCAAGCTTCATAAGTCTCTTGCTCGTATCATTCCTTTAAATCTCTTTACTCATATCTTAATTGCTTTACGTCAAAACGACTACAATAAAACTCCTGAGCTGCAGCTGGGAGACACATAAGGAAGAGAAAGAAAAAAAACATTCTTTTTTTCACTTTATCATTTTACCAGTTCCAGAATTTGCAAAAAAATCCTGACAATGCACACAGTTATTTCTGTTTTGTTCAAAAGTTTGAAAAAGGGCTTTACATGTACATCTCTTTATGCTACAAAATTAGGAGGAGTGGCATGGAGCCAGCTACATCGGTTCTCTAGTTTTGTCTGCACAACTTTTTTCCAAGCTTCTGTTCCTTTTTCTCCACTCTAAATCTGCAAAATTCTTAGACAGGAAGGCATCCTACTAATTCTAGACTTAAATTTAGGATTATTCGAGTACCTACCAAAAGCCCAGCCTCCCTTTCAATCATCATTCAACTTTAATTTAATGTTTCTTACATATTAGTTATTTTTTATTGTGGTCATAGTGGTCAATTTCTGTGTCTGTTCCCATCAGATATTAAGAACTGCCTTTACTATACCAGTTCCATACTCATGTAAGTAATGCCTATATACTGTATTTTCTTTGCACACCTTGCCTTCTTCCTCGAATAATACCTTTTCCAGAAATAACTTTAAGATGAAATAGTTTTATTTTGTTTTATTGATTTGTTTGTCTTTCCACAAGATTAATTTCCTATTAGATTCTGGGCTACATCTGCATTATCCAGATTGCTAGACCTGTCAGTAAATCTACACTCCACAGTGACTGTATACCTCATTTTGCCTTGGCTGAGTTGTTAACCTATGATCCTGTCACATATGTTCTGCAGTTTCACTAAATTAATCAAAGACAACTTGACTATCTAGTAGGAACTGTTGTAAATGTATCTTGTCTGGAAATCACTTCCTCTGACAACAGAAAATGTCCAAGATGTAATATCAAAATTTAGTAAAGATGAATAATTTAGTTTGCATCTGTTTTGATTGCAAAAGCTGTCCTCACTTTTCGGAAGTCTTCTGTAAAGGAACTTCATGTTTTGTAAAACTGTAACCTAAATACACTCTTGGAATGTGAAAAATGTATGTCACACTGACGTGTTCATTTTTTTTGCACGCTCCAGCCTTTCGGCAGCCATATAGTATTAAAAAGTGACCTCATGTATACAGGGTGAATGTAATTAGCAATTCAAATCTGCTGTGTGTTATTCAAGTCATATAAAACAGTCTCAGAATATTTAAGATTCAAACTCAATATTTTTTGTGAAAACTGAAGCAATTTTTTCTTCATTAGCTTTCATATAAGGTTGTATTTCAGCAGTTGATGCTATTTGTTGTGATTATTATTCTAAATGAGAACAGATAATTTGTCTGTGAAAGTAATCCCTTGTGGGCATACGACTGCATAGATGAGGCTGTAGGGAGTAGGTTTCATCTGGTTTATTATCTTGTTTACATTTTGATTTAACACCTTTCCAAGACACTTGGAGAACTGGACACATGGTGAGTCCTCAGTGGAGTGGAAAACTGCAACCATTTGAATGTCTTCTGTTTCAAAACAAAAAGAAAAACTAATTTAAAAAACTTCTTATAATCAGAATTCTGGTACACTTACAAAATCTCAGTTTCATAGTTAAAAAGCTGTTTTAACTTTTAGATTATCTGATACAAAATATGTTAGAATTTCTTCAATAAATTTATCCTGCTCCTGTCTGAATATAATGTTTATATAACCCTCACATGGAGTGAAAATCAAGCTCTATTTAAAAGAAAAGATGAACGAGATTGAAGACTGAAATGACTTATCGTAAAAGAAAAACATTTGCAGAGAAGTTGCAATAACTCTCAAGCACAACGTGTGATTTTTATTTGGGTTTTTTTTGTTTGGTTGGTTGGGTTTTTTTCCTTTTTTTTCTGGAGACCTATCACATAAAAAGAAGATTAACAA
Organism: Caloenas nicobarica; assembly: GCF_036013445.1. Taxonomy (NCBI): domain Eukaryota; kingdom Metazoa; phylum Chordata; class Aves; order Columbiformes; family Columbidae; genus Caloenas; species Caloenas nicobarica. The sequence continues at coordinate 34,423,665 of NC_088245.1, forward strand.
GGTGTTTGTTTTTTGATAAAAGATAATGACTTCTCACAAAACATACTAGCAAGGCTGAGATTCATGTAAACTCCCACCTTCAGAAGCAAACCTGATTCAGACAATTAAATCACCTCATTTCATCCCCAGAAGTGCCTGTAATATGCATATACAGAACCACAGGTGGAAAAATACATTTTAGACTAGCGGATACTGGAGACACAGCCACCTGCTTCAGATCATGACCCCTTTGATCCTCTCTCTCCCCTCCTCATCAGGTAGCCTTGTTAAGCTGAGGCTTGACCAAGTCCAGCCCTATGCTGTCATTTTTTTGTATTCACATTCTCCTCCTTGTGAAAAGGTTTAACGCAAGAAAATGGGAAAAGAATCATGTGGGAAAATGTCAAGAGAATACAGCAATTTTTTCTTTATAACATATTCTTTAAACAGAGGTTTTGTTTTGTAGAAAATCAGATTGCTTCGAATAACAGAAACTCTTCACAGAAACCTGAAGGTATCTGCAGTGTGCATTTTGTCATTTTGGAGGCTGTATGCTGTATCAAGAGGTTTCCTCTCATCTCTGTCGAGCACTGAAGTACCCAGGATTTGAAGCACTCTCTGCATAGTACTAATGGGATCCTTAGATATGAGGGGTTTTCTGTGTGCTCCTTGCCAGGAAATGTATTTCAGCAGACCCGGATCTCATACCTACCTAGAAGACACTCAAGAAAGTGAGTTCAAGTGGACTCTTCTTCATTGTTTCACAAATGTAACAGGAAGATGAAAAACTGCTTTAAGACGTGTCTGAATACACATGTATTTACAAACTTTCATCACTCAATCTAAAAACTACTCAATCTTATCAAAGACAAAATGTGAAACACTGGGTGAGGTAAAGGCTGTGTCTATATGAAGGAGCCACATAGTGCTGGAGGAGCAGAGGTGCTGAGGCTGTACCTCTGGGGACAACCTTGCAGAGTCACGGGGCTTCTTCTTCACGCTGGCCCCATGTACTGGGTTCCCATCAGCAGCTGCAACACAGCAGATGGTAACTCCTGGTGCATGTTCCTCAATCTTGTCCAGGAGCAGTCCCACTCCTGCGCTCTCAGAGCACCCCGCACCATGAATCCAAGCACAGAAAATGGGGACAAATGGAGATCACCCTCAAAAAGCAATTTCTAACAGGGCTATACACACAGCAATAGATGGGCCTTGCTTATCAAATGAGCAGACAGAAACATTACTTGGAAAATGTGATACTTTTGCTATGAGCCTTTTTGTACCAAGCAGTACACAATATTTCATTTCAAAAGAGATGTGCATCTTTACTCTGGCTATAGCACAGCTTAAGCAACTTTAACTGGAGTTGACAACCCTGCTTTAAATTGCTGTATATGCTTGTATCAATTCCTTGAATACTGAATCCTTGAATATGGGAACGTAGCAGAAGATTTGGTGAGGTTAGTTAAATGTAAATACGCTCAAAGTGACTTGCACCTGTCTGTAGAAAAAGCACGTACATCACACTAATTGTTTTACTGGCCTTGTGTGCTTGATGAGTAGAACCTCTGTGTTAGATAACACAGGCCTGTGAGAAACTCCAGGCACCTTATCACTATGTCTGAGATTCCTGCTTTGTTGTGATCAAGAGCGGGAGGCTGCGCCGGCCTGAAGCCTTGAAATACAGGCGGGCTCAGCAGGCCCAGCGACCTTCCAGCAGGGCTGGACTTACCAGCCCCTGCGTCCTCGCTTGTGTCACCTCTGCCTGGGAGCTTAGGTGCGACTTCGGAGATCCCCCAGTAGAGAGGTAGCTAAAATAAAACTTGCTCTTTGCAATGCATTCGTGGCCTCTGGCTCTTCTTGGATGTGCCTGCGTATGTGTACACAAATACATTATACTAATTTCCTGATATTTTGGCACTGGAGAGGAAGCTTCTAGTGTTCCTACCTGCTTTACTGCAAGCAGAGCATATATCTCCTCTTACAGAGCTTAAGAGGAAAATAAAATACAGTTTCATTAAGTTTCAGGAGTCAAATTAAACAGTTGTTCCAAATACCAGCGCTTTTCAAGAGTTTTTTTCACATCCTCTCTTGAAGTTATTCCTTTCTTTGAAATGTCAAGTCTCACTATCTGGCCGATATTGTCTCTGCTAGAGGTGGATAAACAGGAATGACAATCAGTTTCTCTATAAAATGCAGAATCTTTAATTTCCCTTCGATTTGCTGGAGTATTTGCTGGTGCATACCAACGTGAGTCTAATCAGATCACCAAAGAAGTCAAGTTCCACTCATTTCAGTAGGAAAAGTTACAGGTTTCTCTTTGAATATTTAGGAAAGAAATTAAATTGCCCTTCTTTTTATAAAGCCATAGGAATTTCCTCCCAGCTTCCCTCTCTCCCTCCCTTTCTACCATTCTCCCCAAGCTGGGCGGATTTCTTGTAGCCCCTGTCTTCAAACATCCAGTGCATCATATCTCATGAGGGAAGAGGATCTTCTTGTAGAATTTAGTATTTGTAGAGTTCTAGTTGTAAGTTATGTGGATACCTTATTAAATTGCACAGTTTGATCTTTTTTTCTTATTCACTTCACTGAAATTTTGACTTTAACCACAAGATGCCTGAAAAAAATACAGTGAAGTCTAAGAAATGTTTAATGATAGCCAGACACAGAGAATATTGCAACAGGAAGTTACAGAGGAATTTCTGAATTTAAAAAGATAGCTTTTTTTCATTTTTACGGTATGTTCTAGTTTTTCAGTAAAACTGATTTTTCAATCCGTCCTTCATAAACCAATACTTTTATCAGAACCTGAAGGAAAAAATAATTTCTATGGAAATTTCAATGATGTGATTTTTTTAAGATTTCCACCATTACAAAAAATGTTTTCTGCAGGCTCTAATAATCCATTTACTATGTATGATCTATAAAAATTCAATTGTAGTGTTGTCTTTTGTTTGAAATAGCCACAAGACTTTTCTAAATCATTTCCTAAAGAGTCATAATTCTTGTTTACATAATTTCTTCTCATCCTAATGTAGGAAGGTTTTCCTTGAATTGAATGTCCATGACCTTCCAGATTTTTATTTCTAATCACTTATTGCTCATTTTAAATCTTCTTTCCTTCTTGAAGAAGCTCGACAGTTTTAAGACTTTGTACCGTCTCTTAGGCTTTAATGTTTTTCTTTTTTTTCATTCTACTCATGTATTCATGCTTCCTGTTTTATAATCTCTCTTTCAGTCCAAAGCAAGGCTGGATGAATTCACTCCTAGGTCAATCTCTGTATATAGGTTAAAATGACAGACAACAAACCTTAACCAGCAAAAACTGAGACTTCTTGCTTTGGGCAAAACCATATTCTTGTGTGTCTTCAGTCATGTTCTATTACTTCAGTGTTTAGTGAACATGCCCAAACTAGATCTAAATGGCCTAATTCCAACATGAATAAAAGAATATCAGTGATTCATAATGCTTTCTGATTTTTAGAATATTTTCAGTTCTTGGGCTGAGACACTGGCCCCTTTATAATGTGTTCAGCCTACTGACAGCAACTTTTTCTAGCTACCTTTTACTGAACATCCACAGATTTTCCATTGCTCATTGATTACAATTTAGTTGTGGCAGTGATAATTTTTACTTCTTTAAATAGTGAGCTCTGGGATACATGGTTTCATTTTTTCTACAAACACAAAAATGCTGGTTTAGAAATGCGTTTTGATAAATTGCAATTGATGACAGATCTGATAAAGACTTCAATATTCCAAAGCTACTCTAAAGAAAGAAAAAGCTACTTATCTTCTCCAATGTCATCAGACTGAGAAGTAACGGATATTAAGAAGAAGCCCGTTTAGCAGTTAAAGATACTTAGAGTTAAAGCAGTTAAAGACACTGTGAAACACTGGCAGTAGACTGATAGCAAAAACAGTAGAACATCATCACATACATCCTGCCTTGCAATAAGAATGTAGACTTGATAGCCTATGTCTTTCTTTAGTGATTACAGTTGGAACTTTCTCTTTAGGTAGGAGACATTGGTATGAAAAGCTTTATAATCATAACAGTACTTTTCACAAGCGAAAGAGTATCCTCACTAAGGAGCTATAAATGTAGAGATCTATTTTTTTTTCTCAGTTGTATTTATCTCTCTGCACCTAGGAGAACTTGCTGGCGCTGGTATATCCCAGTAGAGCAGTAGTTAATCGTATCAAAGAATCATGTAAATGTTGGTTGTAAAAGTACCATGGATGTCAATACGGTACTTCTCTATAGTTTGGAGCAATCGTCCTAGTGAAATTACATAGCGTATTGGAGCAGTTATGTCAGACAAAGTAATGTGGTGCTATTAACCTTTGCCTATGAGACACTTTTTGGGGCTTGGATTATGTTGTTTTTTTAATACTTTACTGATGTAGACATGCCAAAAAGACATGTAAATTCCAGTTCCAGCCTGTCATATCAATACAAAATTCCGTGTATATAGAAACTCTCCAGCTGCAAAGACCACTCACAGGCTCTTTAAGTTTACTGTTGTAACTAAAAGCACAATCCAGGCATTATTTCTGAACCTGTCTGAAAAGTCAAATTCCTCAAATAAGAGCTTTTGTGGCACTGGACAGAATGCAATGCAGGAATCCCTAGTCTGACCCCTAAGAGCATCACTGCACCTTTCCTCAGCCGTCCTCCTGAGAACCCTGCCAGGCAGAAGATAATGAGCTTGATGTTGTGACAATTGCAGAGCTCAGCTTCTCCTGAACCAGTCCTACTGACTCTGCAGGGTGCTGCTTTGAAGCTGTATCCTGAGAGCTGACTTGACTATACCCCCGTGTGTACCCTGTGGACGTGTCCTCAGGTAATCCATTCACCATCCTTCACACGAGCTTCCAACCATAAGAGAAGTCCAATCACAAAGTTTTATGGATTCATCTTTGCAAAGTGTCACACACAGCAGACAGTTGATATTTTCTGCTATGTTCATAAAGTGAGAGCAGTAAACCTAGCAAAAATATGTCAAATTGATAAGCATAAGAAATTTTCGATACATTCCTTTGTGCTAAACACAAATAAATTGTAAAATATTGACAAATTAAGTCTTCAGAACTTAAGGGCTCAATGTTTTATTTTCTACTGGTCTGGAAAAAAGTTCCACCATACTCATGGGGTTAATATATAAATACATATGCATATACATTTAATGCATATGCATATATTTGCATACCTACACATACATGTTAATACGTGTATATACAGACATGTATATCTGTTCATGAGGAATTTTAAATATGTAAATTGGTTCATTTAGAGAAGGAGCATCTGAAGTGTCGGTGCCCAAAGGACATGTTGATAATTTTCTAACTGGATGGCCTGTAAGAAAGTAAAATTAGCTGATAAGCAAATGAAACAAATAATGCAGATTGGAAGGAATATTCGTGAGCCAGTATTTGTACTTGATCCCATGCTAAATGTAACTGATCAGGTAAAAAGCCTTGAAATAATTCTGAAAATCTCTGCTTTACTGACAAAAGCAAAACCCTTTGATTTTCTAATATTCCCTCGTAGCAGATACAGATGACCTTTTTTTATTCTTCTTTCTGAGAAGCTTTACCATCTCCAGTGTTTGCAGCAAGGCTTTGAAACTTTGCAGTGGAAAAAAAAAAGAAAAAAGAAAAAAAGAGAGAGAAAAAAATAAGAAGGCTTTTCTTTGTCCCAGGAAATTCTGTTTCAATTTAGTGGAGCTATCACCTGTTAAACCAAATCACTGGCTTCTGTAGAACAGCCTGTACTAAAAACCTCTCAGAAGTATGAGACCAGCTGTAGCAACAGAAGAGTCAGCCCTGTTATTGGGTGTATACCCTTGGCTCACACAATGAGCCACAGCTGTCCTCTTTATTCCTGCCCCCATTGCACCTACATATTATGGTACAGACTTCAGCTGCAGGATTACATGTTATTTTGTTGGGTTTTGTTTGTTTGGTTTTTTTACCAAGTGACCTGAACTCATTCACAAATTTGTGCACTAGTTGGAGTCAAATTAATGTTTCTCCTACATGATATATATAAATTAATCTTAACTTCTGAATTCTTGACTTTACAATATATATAACTTTAAATCCTGTTTGCTTGTGGACGTGTGTAAATAAGAGGATGTAACAAAATACGAAAAAAAATCTTTTGGAGTCTTTATAGACTTTGCTGAAGTGGCTGTAGAAGGCACCAAGGATGTTCAGTTCTCATTATTCTCTTTCAAAACAAAAAAAAAAAATTGGAGGAGCAGAAGTTCTGAAAGGCAGCTTGTTAAAGTCTGGTACTTTCCTTCTGCTCTCAAGTCTCTGAACTAGCAGCAGGTTATTTTATATTTATACACTCTAGAAATTATTTTGACTTTCTCCAAATCATGAGCAGTTGGCAAGGCTAGTCTCAGGTCTGGACTGAAAATTGCACTTTCTAGGTTTCTTTTATCCCTGTTTAAAAAGTCATTTCCCATGCAAGTGGATTTAATAAAAAAACCAGTGACATGGCTGATTGTAAAGATACAGTTTAAAAGGATCATTTTCAATAATATAACTAAAACTTCATGAAGTTCATGATAGCTGCTTCAATAGTTAATCTGCTGTAAAATTTCGATCAGTTTTGACTTTCCTATTGGCTAATTCAGTGGTGCTTGCTAATCTGTGCACTTTCAGTAGGTTAGAAATTTGCATACACATACTGCAGTTATCCATGGAGTTATACTCATTACTTCTCTCCTAGATATTTCAGTGCTTGGGTAATCCTCTCTATGGAATGGGGTTCAGAGGTTTTCCTTTTGAAGAAAGATGAGCGCAGAGTCGTAGAGAGATTCAGAGAACCAGGATGATACCCCAGAAGATGATAAAAGTCCATAAAGAAACCTACTAATAGACACAAAGGTGAAGATATCCAGGGTGAAATTTGGTAAGCTCTCTTTCACTGCCTATGCTTCCTCCAGTCTTGTGCAGAATAATGGTGCATACAATCCTCTTATGGCTGCTGGCTAGATTTATGAGAGGACTTTGGAATGCAAAGCAAGGTGTAGGTAAGCTGTAGGCACCTAAATCCGGAGCTGGAAGCCAAACACACTCCAACTTTCTTCCCAGCTGCAGACTTATGAGGGAAATATCTGTGTGCCTTATGTGCTGAGCATCCCAATTCTGATGTCATGCCCCAGCCTGAATGTTTTCGGGACACCTCTGAAAGTGCCAAGGAGTACAACAGATGTTGCCCTACTGAGAGCTGAAATTCCCCAAACATTAGATCCCTCAGAAGGGAAAATATAGCAGCAACCAAATCATGGGGGACACCGTGTGCCCATCACTAGAAAAGACTAGTGACTCTTGTATTTTTTTCTGGATATAGTCATGAATGCGTAAGTATATTTTAGGCTTAAGTACAAAGCCAAGTATTTCAGGAAAAGCAGAGCTGCCTGTCCTTGGCTTTCATGCATGAACAATTAGCCTTACTTGTGTTACTGAAGAATTTCAATTCCCTTTTCTCCCTCAGATTCAATTTGAGAAGATCCAGATCTGACAGATTATTTGCAATGCATCTTTAAGAGCAGATCAGGAACTCAGTTTGCATTTGGCAGTACTATTTGAGCTGCTGATGCCTACTCATGTCTGTGGGGCTTATATCTGCCTCATCCATAGTCCTCAGTGTTTTTATGCCGTCACAAGTGAAAGGAAAACCTGAGATTTGGGAATCAGGATTTCCAATCTGTCCTTAACATTCCTGGCCTCCTTTCATTAGAGCTTTTGGCATGTGTGTATGTTTTGGCATATGCTTGATCTCACTGGCTTTAATAGGATTCAGCTCTTCACTGACACATTTAATTCATCATCTTGCAAAACTGGGCTTGCAGTCAGGAACATTTATATTGATTTCCACTGCCTTCCTTCTATCCAGAGCTACAGAGGTACATGGGTTTTTTTCACAAAGTCTTGTCTTTCCTTGACTACTTTCTGCTGAAGCAAATTACTTCAGTCTGTATAAAGACTGAAACATTTTTGTTATAAGCCTAGTGGAAGAGAATGTATAAATGCTCGTTTCAAGAGAGTTGGGGTCAGTTGGTTCGCCAGCCTTCAGATGTCTGGGAAACGCATTTTTACTGCAGATTCCCTGCAAGTGGATTATTCTTTAGAAACATTTCTCATCCAACAACAAAAGCATCCACTTTTGGTTTCTTTAGATAAGAAAGTGGTTATCTGAGGTTAACAAATAACAGTGTAATAAAATAAACCACACAGGGTACAGAAATTCCTTTCCTCCTGGGGAAACAGGGAGTTTGCAGAATGTGTGCACCTAAGTCTGAGCATCTATGAACCATCTAGACCCATCTAGCACTTTCCACTCTGTTTCTGGTAGGTTTGCAAAAAATGGGCAGATATAACAAAAATTTTTAAGGCTTATTTTTCAGAAATGATGAGCATTTGGAAGTGCAGGTAGAAAGTGGTTCTTAATATATTGAAAATCAGTCCTGTAATGAACATATTGTTTCCTCCTAGTTTGCCCCATTGTCAATGTGTCTGTATAATGTTTTGTGAATGTGAATGGATTTCTGAGCCTAATTTTTCATTTATGTCAGTCTTGAACTAGTGCAAATCCCTTGACTTTCACTGAGTTACTCTTGACTTAGATCAGTTTGATAGAACAATAAAATCCAAAACATGCCAGTTATCTGCACAAGGCCTTTGAAAGTGATGCTTGTGTCTCCTGTTACCTTAGTTGATATACAAGGGGCAAAGAAGCAAAATTACCATTTTTTGCTTTATCAGTTGTTCCATGATAATTGTCTGTGTGTCAATTTATGTCTAACATGATGGAGCTAACTCTTCTCCACCAGAACCTTTCTTACAGGTGAAGACTTAAGGAGGGTAAGGGACATGGTCACTCCTCCACAGCAACTTCTTATGTCTTTGCTCTCTCAGTCACTCATACTTGCTTCTCAAGGAGAAAAAATCCAAATATTTTGTGTCAGAGCTGTCAGAACATTTCAACAAAATAAAAACATTCCATTGCAGTGTTGTCACTGGAAATTCTTCAACAGACATACTTTAAAAGCAGCAGAATGAAAAGTTATTTCCACCTGAAAAGTCGAAGTAGGCTGAAAAAAAATGGGTTTTGCTTTGTTTTTCACAAGAAAGAATATTGCCGTGATTTCTGGATGTCACCTGATTTTGAATGAGTTGCACGTTATGACAGAGTAAAGTTCTATATTTCTTTTTCTCTCACTTGCTCTATATTTTTTCTTTTCATTGACAAACACTAATAGTCTGTTTATGTTTGTAGTATTAAATCAGTCTAAGTGCAGTCTTGAAATTGTATTTCACTATATTTTCCATTATAAGACTGAAATAAATATTTTTAATATATTTAATCTTGGTCAGAAATATATTCATGCTATAAGGGGAAAAACCTAGTTTTACAGAGATCTTGTAAAATCATATGCTGGTGTTAAATTGACAAAGAGCAATGTCCATGGAAGTCCTAAGTTAATATGGGTCTGATTCTTTAGAAGCCTTCTACAATGATGCAAATTAAGTTCAGAGTGGACAGAGGTAATTCCCTAACAGGCAACAAATTGAGCTTTCTACCATGCTTTGGCTTTCCCCAAAAGGTAACACTTTCTACCTAGCTACATTCATCAGAAAAACAATATGGAGTCTTACACCATTTCTCTTCTTTCACTTACTAGTCAAAACACACCTGTACTCTGGAATAATCATTTTATTTATTTCAAAGAGGTTGACAAAAGTTAACATTGACATTGCAATTTGAGTACTTCTTGCATGGTACCACAAGCATAATGAATCTCATGGTATTGCAATCAAATGGATAAAAAGTAATATATCCCAAAAGCTTTCAAACACTGAACTATTTACAGCTTACATTCTTCTAGCCAGAAAGAATGAAAAAGGAAAAATCTGGGGAAGTCAAAAGATCAGGCAGTCTTCTGGGAATTTCCTGAATAGATGGAGAAAAATAGGATTACTAGCACTGAGCACTGAACCTGGATGAACTCACTCATGATGCCCTCACACAGCAGTGTCCAAATACTTCCCCCCAGTCGACCTTTAAAAGGTTGCTGGGACATAAAGCATTTCATTATCTTTAAGTTCTCATTCTTTGCAATGAATCTCAGAGGAGGATGATGTCACAATCATCTGTCACAAAGATTTATATTCTAAATTAGAGTTAACTACAATATATGTATGATTTAACAGATTGTCTTTACTATATTATAATGTCAATGCTGGACATTCCATGCTTCATTTGTCTCTAGCTGGAAGATTTAAGAGGTAATAATCAGTGGCTGGAGAGGACTATAAATCATCCACTGTTTTAATTGACATTTTTTTTAAAGCAGAGGTAAAATAGAGCTTGAAAATGTACTGTGGCTGACCTGACCTGACTGCCTTTCCATGTTAAAGGGCAAATACTCCTTTCTCCTTACTATGGTCTAATATAAGTGAAAAATGTAGTCGTACATTATGAATTGAAAATATTTGGGTAATTGTGGGACTGAAACCTTTCATGGGATATTTTAACTCAATATCATTTATAGAGACAATGCATCAATAACTGTTATTGATGGTTATTGAGCCAATACATCAATAACACAAGTAACCATTGGATTCTGGTAAATATAATTTTGTTTGGAAAACACTCAGAAACTGTATGAAATCTGGCATGAAATAGGCTGCTCTACTAAGGAACTTTAAATTATCTCCCACCTCTATGTGACACACATCACATCAGTCTTGCTCTTTGTTTGACTGGTTTTCATTGCTTCCATCTGAGCCACTATATGAGAAACAGATATTCTAAGTCAGCAGTTTTCTCTGTGTAGAACACTCTGATTCCCCAGAGGCTGAGAGACAGATAGAGGTGTTACTGAAAATGTTTTATGTTGTGAAACACAGGTGATTCAGAACAGCCAGCATGGCTTCACTAAGCGCAAGTCCCACCTGACCAACCTGGTGGCCTTCTGCAATGGAGTAACTACGTCGGTGGACAAAGTAAGGGCTACAGATGTTGTCTATCTGGACTTCTGTAAAGTCTTTGACACAATCCCCCACAACACCCTTCTCTCTAAATTGGAGAGATATGGATTTGATGAGCAGACTATTTGGTGGATGAAGAACTGCCTGGATGGTTGCACTCAGAGAATAGCGGTCAATGGCACAATGTCTGGATGGACACCGGTGATAGGTGGTGTCCCTCAGGGGTCTGTGCTGGGACAGTACTCTTTGATGTCTTCATCAATGACAGTGGGACTGAGTGCGCCCTCAGCAAGTTTGCGGATGACACCACGCTGAATGGTGTGGCTGACATGCCCGAGGGAAGGGATGCCATCCAGAGGGACCTGGACAGGCTCGAGAAGTGAACCTCATGAGGTTTAACAAGGCCAAGTGCAAGGTCCTGCATCCTGGTCAAGCCAGCCCCAGGTAGCAATACAGGCTGGGGGATGAAGGGATTCAGAGCAGCCCTGTAGAAAAGGACTTTCGGGTACTGGTAGGTGAAATATTTGACATGAGCCGGCAATGTGCACTTGCAGCCCAGAAAGCCAATCATGTCTTGTATTGCATCAAAAGCAGCGTGGCCAGCAGGTCAAGGGAAGTGATTCTTCCCCTCTGCTCTGTTCTGGTGAGACCCCACCTGGAGTCCTGCATCCAGCTCTGGAACCCTCAGTACAGGAAAAACATGGACCTGTTGGAGAGAGTCCAGAGGAGGGCCACCATGATGAGAGCTGGAATACCTCTCCTATGAGGATGGGCTGAGAGAGTTGGGGTCGTTTAGCCTGGAGAAGAGAAGGCTCCAGGGAGACCTTATTGCAGCCTTTCAGTACTTAAAAGGAGCTTATAAGAACGATGGGGACATACTTTTTAGAAGGTTGTGTTATGACAGGACAAAGGGTAAGTGTTTTAAACTAGAGTAATTCAGACTAGACATGAGGAAGAAATTTTTTACAATGAGGTGGTAAAACACTAGCACAGGTTGCCCAGAGAGGTGGTAGATGCCCCCTCCCTGGAGACATTCAAGGTCAGGCTGGACGGGGCTCTGAGCAAGCTGATCTAGTTGAAGATGTCCCTGCTCATTGCAGGGGGGTTGGACTAGATGACCTTTGAAAGTCCCTTCCAACCTAAACTATTCTATGATTCTAAACAACAGCACTTTGAGGTGTGAGATACATGTGAAAGAGATTGGGTTATACCTGGGTTCATTTAAACTTTTTTGTAAGTGATCTAGGAGAGTCAATTACTCCATAAATTATGACAACTTGTCATAATTTATCACATAAGTGTAAGGCAGTTCTCATGTCCATAAAACTCTCTAGAGGCACATATAAAAGTCACTGTTATAAGAAATCAGTGAATTTCCAAGTTATCAGGAAGAACAGAGCCAGGGATTTGTCCAAAATTTTTGGTACACTGACTGGTTGTTTTAGAATGAACTTTCCTCCAGGAGAAGTTTTCACCATCATTGTTCATCTGGAGTTTTTCATATTCACCCTGCAGACTCCCATCTGTGTTCTAGAGATAGGAAAATAAACAAAACACTGGTCTTCTCACATACACAGACTAATTCGGACTACAGGCAGGGAATAAAAAAATAAAATCTGTTTTGCTTTGGGGAAAGTTTTCACAAAGTAGTTATCCTACAGTAGAAAATCATTTGTAAAAGCACTAGGGTATGGATATTATAAACATCTATTATTCTGTTTTCTACAAGAAGTTCATGTCATCCAGAATAGACGCATTACATTGCAATGGCCTTCAGATATTCAAATCCTCAATTATCCACATGTTTTCAAGGTCGCCTGTGACATTTAGAAAGACGAGTTATGCAGTAACTCCCAAACATGAACACTCAGGGTGAAAAAAAATGTATTAAATACTTAAGGAGGTATTATAGCACATATTTCATAGTCTAACCACAAAATGCTTAGTTGAATCCAGTTAACAGTGAAAGTAAACAGCCATCCTTAAAATTAAAAGTTACCTTTCTGCCACAGAAGGATATGGCTCAATGGATGCTTTCTAATATTTCACAGTAAATAACATAATAGATGACCTCCCAGTAAATTTAACTCAATTATCATAAGGCGGTAGCATTTTTAAGTGCTATTTCACTCTTAAAATTACTAGTGTTAACATCTCTAACCTGCAGCATACAGATAAGGAGCATTGTAGATTAATAAAAAACCCCACAAGGCAGTAACAGGCAATAACTATCCAGGTGCAGGTGTTCATAAATGAAAATTCACTGCCAATTAATTCCCTGTGACTAGGATAGGATTATGACATGTGTCATACTAGCTCAGCTCGTCCTTTGCCAAGGTTTGGCACTGATACCTGATCTCTGTATTAATTTCCATAGGGTGAGATTTCTAATTATAGACTATAATGATAAGAAAATTATCGTTGACAGTGTTTCCAGAGAAGTGCTTTGATTTTTATATTGAGGAAGGTGTAATGCCAGTCTACATTTATAAAGGAATAAACCATAGAGAAAGCTAAGAAAAAATGCTGCCTTCTGCAGTCCTGCCTGTATTGCTTCAGCAACGAGCAACTGCAGCATTCAGATAGCAAATAAATCATCTTTTGGAACTTCACAACTTAAGTAATAGCTAGGAAGAAGAAAAATGTAGTTAATTCACTATGTTCTCTAGAACAAAGGATTCTTAATTATTTTTGTTTAGTCAAAGTATTGAGCTATGCTGCTTCCAATACTCACTGGTATACCTATTTGTTTTGTACAGATAAAGTCTCAAGACCAACAGTAACTGATTGCTAACATGAAACCCCCAAATGGAGTATTTACTCAAGTGCAACAAAATTCCATTTATTTTGGCAGGAATGAGGTGATAACTCTAGATGGATGCTTTAAAATATATGCTGTTTCTTTGTCTGTGTAATCCATTATTTTTCAGTTCAAAAATACCTTTCACATAGAGATTAAAACAAAACAGAACAACAAAAACCAAACAATAACAACAACAACAAAAATAAAGACAACCAACCAACCAAAACAAAACCAAGCCACAACACCACACATAGCCCAAAAGCTGATGTTTTGCTGTGTTCACAAAGGACAGTGCCTTTTCTCTGCTGTAACAGGCTCTGTCCCTCCATTCAGGATGTGCTGGAATGAATTCACATTCTCTCAAAAAGTCTGAGGGACTCTCCCATGGTTAAGGAAGGCTGGATGGCAGCTGGAGAGTGATAGTGCAGCTTGGGTTTAGGTGCTCAAAATAAGACTAGAAAATATGTGGTAAATGAAGCTGGGAAATAAGTCAGTTCTTGTCAAAGGGATTCAGTCTGCATCTAACAATGAGGTTGTGGTACCCTAATTTCCAGACTGTTGTTCACGGGTCCTTTTTTGACCACTTCTATCAGCTTTCTCTGCCAGATCCTACTCCTCATCCAGCATTTTAAGAGGAGATGTGTTTCTGCTCTGTGGGCTGGGAATGATGGTTGAGGCCCTGCAGAACTCAAGGAGGTACTTGTAGTAGAGCTCCCTGTTGTGGTCCACCGGGAAGGATGGATCAGAAATCAGGGGAAAGGTGGGCTGTTACAGTCATCATACAGCCTGGGCACATATGTGACAAAGTTTGCCCTGGAAACCAGTGCAGTGCCCACAGCACACAACTGCAGGAGGGAATTGTGTTACCATATAGCGTGGTCTGGAAGCCAAGTTTGCCTGAGTAACAAGGGTAAGAAATTAACACAGTAGTTTTACTTACTTCTCCAGAACTGCCATTTAGCACACTTCTGAGAGCAGAGATCATTAGTTTCAATAGAAAATCAGGCAAGTGAACACTGCAAGTCTTGAGTTTTATTGGTGAACTCCTCACAGAACTCCTCGCAGCATCTAACATTCTTGTTTTTCTTCCCAGTGAACACCGCTGACATTTTATTTCTAAAATATGTGACAATGATTTTAGCTCTTCACTATTTCATCAAGTACACCTTTTTTAATGTGAATACCAGAAACTTAGGAAGGCCAGTGGAAGCACACTGTTTACTGTTTTAGTGAACAATGAAGTTACTCAACTTTCTTTCAAATTGGTTTGTGTAATGGAGCAAAGTTTTAACATATAGGTTAGAATTCAAGTCTGGATAACCATCTGTTTCTGGTTAGTCAAGAATTAATGGAGACAGAATCAAAGAGGCACCTGTCATTTGGATAGTACTATTTACTGGACACTTCCAGACTGTTAGTGCCTGCTGTGCTGTTGGAGAACATTTTGGGCATTTGGGCACAGAACTGAGCATGGCCATGAATTCATTTCTAAATCTGTACTGTGTAAACACAGTGCAAACAAATGTTTTTATCAAAGTAGTCCTTTCTCTTTCTGGAAAATAGTCTTATTTGCTGTGCATGAAACTATAACTTAAAATTATTCAGAATACTGACCAAGTGTAAAATATAATGGCTTATTAAGTTCATTTTCAGAAAGAATTCAAGATTTCTGTTTCGACCTAGAAATGTTTATAGCTGTCTGCTAACATTTCGGATCTCCCTCTATTTACTTTTTTGTGATGCCAAACAAACTCTCAAGAGTGCTAGAATCTGAATTAATAGTCGTCCTCTTTAACACACAAAAAAATTTGTTCTAAGTACTTACCCTAGGTTTTTGTTCCAGACTTTACTCCCACTTTGACCTCAAATGCATTCATTAATTTGAAGTTAGATCACAAAGCTTCTTTTTTCAAAATGGTGTTTTTTTCAGAAGAATGTCAATATAGCAACATTTTCAAATGGGTCATTGCCTTTAAATACACTTGTGAAAATAAGAGTGAATTTTCTAGTTAATTTTAATGATCTGAAGAATCTTGCTTTAATTGCATACCATTGATTGGCTTTGAAAGACCTGAATGTTCAATATTGTGGAACTTGTTTTAAGTTAGGTGAGGTGGTTTTCTGGGGCTCGTCTTCCCTGAGAATAAAGAAAAATACCTGCAAAGTGATTCACAGTAGCAGTCTAACTGTAAGTGCTCTGATTCATCTGCCAGAGGAGTGCATTTCTCTCTGGTGGCTCTAGATGGAATTTACCAGCCTACCTCCCCAGTTAAAAGTTAGCCTGTGTGGACCTTACCTGCTTATTTTTCTTGTGAGTTCAGTTCTTCTGGCTTCATCAAATATTTAATATTGATAATTTCAGCACTGACCCACATAGACAGGTTTTTACTAGTCAAGCTGAGTTTGCACTTGAGACTTTTGGGGTGCAATTTTTGACAAATAGGTGTTATCGCCACTTCAGTTTGGACGTTCTCTGGGGAGGTAAATAAATGATGTTATCTTTTTAAAAAAACTTTGGGAATAGCTTTAACATGCTATAACCATTGGTGTGGTGTATTTAATTTGCTCGTTGACAGTTTGTAAGTGATGTTTGTGATGTGGCTTGCTGGGATGCTGGGAGCCTCATAGAAGGGAAAGTTTTACTCCTCCCCTTGGGAGCTTCTTGCCAGATGAGGAGGGAGAAAGTTCCCCTCTCAAGGACTGCAGGGAAAGGATGGGAGAGAAGAGTCCTGGGAAAGCAGGAAGCTTGCACAGGGCTCCTGAGATGTGTAGGGAAGAGCAAGCTGGGTCTAAGGGGAGGAGAAGGGAAGCATGTCTTCAGTGTAATGCAAAAGCTTGGGCAGATCTTGCTCAAAACCTTGCCTGTTTTGTGGCCCCAGCATGTAGGTACACACAGTTCTCATTGGATTATTCAGAAGTTAACCTGAACATGCTGGGATATTCCAGTTAAGGTCCCCACAAAATAAAATTCCAGAAAAGCCATATGAGACAATTAAAGTCATGTATTTCTGGTAAATTCAGTTATGTGGTGCTCTCCTTCTATTGCATAAAACTCATCAGTCACCTCTCAGAGTTGCGAATGCAACAGAAAAAGCGAAGATAACTGTGTGGAGGCAGTAAAACTGTCATATCCAGCTCTACGAGAAACTAAAATATTATCCAGACCTGACAAGAAAAGGTACTTCTGTTTTCCAATAAGTTATAATTTTGAAGCAAGATGATTAAATAATATTAGAGAAAGAAGATAAAAACAACCCTACACATTATCAAAATAATATTTAGCTCTTCAGATTCCTCAATTAGCATTCATTGCCTGTTTTGTTTTCAGTTCTCTTGTTTCTTGTTCCACGGTATATTATCACTACCGGTAGAAAGGAAATTAATTGCTCCTGAAGCTTTTACAGCAGAAGATAGAGACAATGTATTCAAATTTAATGAAGTTGTCACTCAGGCGCTTCTTCTTTCACCTAAAGATGTAAATGAATATTTCCTCTCACCCTGGTTATACCTGTGCTTTTTGGTATGCAGTCTTCTCTGACACACTGAGCTGCTAAAAAATAAAATCGTAGTCTAAAATTCTCAGCTTACTAATTGGTGTATTTTAATGTGTCTTGTCTAAGGTCTTTATGGTTCTCAGTGAACCACTCTGAACTGTTTTGAAGTGCGCACTGTGAAGAATGAGCTTCATTTAGAAAAAAAAGTGTTAAAGTTATGCGAGAAATGATTGTGGCTTATCTAAAAGGATCTCTCTAATTGCGTGTTCTCAGGATAAATGACAGTTCTAGGAAATTATGCTACAAAGAAAAATAAAGGTCAGAGCAACAAGTGAAACTGTCACATTCCATCGCCTGCAGTACTAAAATATTAACTATGCCTGCGAGGGGTACTTCCTGTGTGTTAATAAATCATTATGTTTGACTCTGGTGAAGTATTGCTGTAGAACAAAACAGACCATCTTCTCAGAGAAGAACATCATTCTCTTTCAGAACAGCGTATAATCACTTCCCTTGTTTTGTTTTAAACATATTTTATACAGGACACTTTGCTATTGTCAGGTCTCGCATGCTGAATGTGAGATTCAATACAATCTACCCCCTTTCACACTCCACCGTAGCCATACATAGATGAAGCATGGTGGCCATGCAGGTCCCCAGTGTCTGTCCCCACAGACCAGGCATGTGTATTCATCATGTCCCTGTCTGCCAGTCCCTGGTGCTGGGAGCACCCAAATGAGAGTGGCTGAACAGAACTGTGCTATAACCCCGAGAAGCTACTAGTAGAAAGCACCTACCCACCAGAAATCAAGTACTGCAAAACCATTCCCTGCCACATACTGCGATACATCTGAGGCTCAAGACCCTGCCATGATTTGGAGAGTATCATGTTATGTTCAGGTGCCATCCAAAAGCTGATGAGATGCCCTTCTCATGGCCTGATGGAAAGTGATCTTATTCAGCTGAGCGGTCTGAATTCACAGTGTTTATCTGCTTGAAACCTCTTTTACTTGTAAGAGCTGACTAAAAAGAGTCAGGGCTAAACTGAGGTTAAGAAAAACAACACTACTTCATATATCACTTAATGGAGCTGGTGAAAGAGTTCCTATAGCTAATTTTCATTTGATGTTGTGCAGAGCTTGAAATAGTTTTAATCATATTTCTGAATGATATATCCATTTTAGGGCATTCAAAAATAGTCTAAACTAGCTTCAAATTAAGACCCTGGTTTCTAAGAACACTAAGGGCAGACTAGGGAAAGCCTGTCTTTTCTTAACGCCTGCTGTGGTTTAACCCCAGCCGGCAACTAAACATCATGCAGCCACTCGCTCTCCTCCCCACCTCAGTGGAATGGGAGAGGGAATGGAAAAGAAAAAAAAAAAAAACGTGGGTTGAGATAAGGACAGTTTAACAGGACAGCAATGAAGAGAAAACAATCATAACAATAATGATAAAATAAGACACAAAACAAGCGATGCACGATGCAATTAGCACCTCATGACTGATGCTCAGCCCATCCCCAAGCAACAGTTCCCCCAGACAGCTTTCCCCCAAATGTATGCTGAGTATGACATCATGCAGTATCGAACATCCCTTTGGCCAGTTTGGGTCAACTGTCTTGGCTATGCCCCCTCCCAGCTTCTTGTGCATCTGTCATGGTGTAAGAAGCTGAAAAGTCCTTGACTACTTAGCAACAACTAGAACATTGGTGTATTATCAACATTATGCCATTCTAAATCCAAAACACAACACTATACCAGCCACTGGGAAGAATATTGGTGATAGCCAACATTGCTTCACTAAGGGCAAATTTTGCCTAAAGGATTTGGTGGTCTTTTATGACAGAGTCACAGCTTTGGTGGATAATGTAAGAGCAACTGACATCATCTACCAGTACTTGTGCAAAGCATTTGACACTGTCCTGCATGACATCCTTGTCTCTAAATTGGAGACACATGGATTTGACGGATGGACCACTCAGTGGATAAGGATTGGTCACACTGAAAGATCTGCGGTCAACGGCTTGATGTCCAAGTGGAGACCAGTGACGAGTGGTGTTCCTCAGGGGTCGGTATTGGGACTGGCGCTGTTCAACATCTTCATCAGTGACATGGACAGTGGGATTGAGTGCACCCTCCAAAAGTTTGCTGACAACACCAAGCTGTGTGGTGCTGTCAACATGCTGGTGGGAATGGATGCCATCCAAAGGGATCCTGACAAGCTTGAGGAGTGGGCCTGTGAGATTCTTATGAAGTTCAACAAGGCCAAGTGCAAGATCTGGCACATGGGTTGGGGTAATCCAAAGCAGAAATACAGGCTGGGCAGATAATGGATTGAGAGCCGCCCTGAGGAGAAGAACTTGTGAGTGCTGGCTAATGAGAAGCTCAACATGATCTGGCAATGTCTGCTTGCAGACCAGAAAGCCAACTGGATCCTGGGCCGCATCAAAAGAAACATGACCAGTAGGTTGAGGGACATTATTCTGCCCCTCTGCTCCTCCCTTGTGAGAGAACCCACCTGGAGTACTGCATCCAGTTCTGGGGTCCCCAATGTAAGAAGGACATGGACCTGTTGGAGTAAGTCTGGAGGAGGGCCACAAAGATGATCAGATGGCTGGAGCACCTGCCATATGAGGACAGACTGAGAGAGCTGGGGTTGTTCAGCTGGGAGAAGAGAAGGCTGCAGAGAGATCTTACAGTGGCCTTCCACTACATAAAGGGAGTCTACAAGAAAGTTCAAGAGGGACTTTTTATAAGGGCATGTAATGATAGTACAAGGGGTAATGGCTTTAAACTGAAAGAGGGTAGATTTAGATTAGATATAAGGAGGAATGCTTCACTGTGAGGGTGGTGAGGCACTGGAACCTGTTGCTCAGAGAAGTTGTGGATGCCCCATCCCTGGAAATGTTCAAGGCCAGGTCAGATGGAGCTTTGAGTAACCTGTCTAGTGGAAGGTGTCCCTGCTGCTGGCAGGTAGGTTGGAAGTAGGTGATTTTTAAGGTGTCTTCCAACCCAAACCATTCTATGATTCAATAAAATTAACTCTATCCCAGCCAAAACCAGGACAGTGCTTTTTCCAAAATATCTGTGCCTAGCCAATGTAGGCCTAGATGTTTCTTTACCTGACCCAATATAGCACTTCTTGTGCACCCAGGTCACTGATGGAGTGGAATTCACTCTGCTTAGCAAAAATTCTCTTATACTCCCTACATTCCCTGGCTGAACTTTTAGAAATGACATTGTGTCCTAAAAACCCTGAAGCAAACAAACTTTATCCCTAAGGAAGGTGTGACAGAGACCCAGCTATTTTCACATGCACAATAAAACACTTCCTTTCTCCTAGGATCTCAGAATGGGAATGACTCAAGGAGTTACAGAAGTGCCACATTCTGCCTTTCCACAGGTAACATTCATTTCAGCCATCAGCCTTACGTTCCACAGCTCTTTCCCATTAATTTTAATGGCAGGTCCCCAAAAGAAGAACAGCTGTTTAATTGTTTCCAAAATTACACCAATTACAATGAAAATATATATCGAATGAGCAATACAGTATATTAAGAAGGAGATTCCAAAATGCTGAATTTTAGTGCCTTCCATTGTTAGTGATAACGAATTCAAAAGCCAGAGTAAAATTTACTTTCTTGCTGCACGAATCCCCCCCTTTTTTTTTTTTTCCCCCCCCTCTGAAAAGTGACAGGGTTTCTGCTTCTCTTCATGAAGAAAAAATCCCAATATGGATCTAATTTGGAGGCACCTCCTTTGCCTTCATTTATCACCAGTGCCCTCAGCATTGTTGTGATAGCACAACACTACACATCAGGGCTGGTGAACTGCATTCCCTCTTCTGGCTGGCATTACTGTGTCCTGAAAATGGAACAAAATATGCCATAAATAAATAATGGCTATCTTTTTACACTAAAATTTTTATTGTAATGCATATGTATACAACTAAAGACACATGTTTTTCTTGTGCTTTCTGTCTATGAAAGGTATCTGAATATGATATTTTGACATGAACTACTGTCTTCTCCTCCTCACAGGCAGAGAATATTGTATTAAATTTCTGCCAGGTCCTGTTTACAGCAGCACTATCATGATCTCTTGTAATTTCAGCTTTGATTTTATAATTTTTGGTTTTTGCATTAAGAAAGCACCTTCATTTTGAAAAAGATCCCAAAGCATTCTAAATACTGTACCAGATTAAAACAGAAACTAGATATAAAGATTTCAATTCTTATGTGCAAAAACCTTTCTGTGGATCAGGAGATGGAGGAATTACAAATCACTTGTTTGATTTTAAAAGGAGTTTGCAAAAAGAAAAGATATGATGATTTTAGAGAGCTTTCAGTAGCAATCTGGAATTTCACATAATTATGTTTGGACTTTACCAATGAGGATTGGGTTTTTATATTTTAGGAAGAATCAGAGTGAAGAGCTGTCAGCAGGCTCTTACCTGAAAATATAAGCCAAAGCCGCATATCTTCTAGGTTGTTCTCAAATCCTACCTTGAAATTACTCTGTCACCATAGTAACCTCTTAATGACTAAACACCGTGCGCAAGTATCCCACGTTACCAGAGCTTCATCTTGATCAAAAAACTTAGACTCTGTTGCATTTGTGAAGTTTCCTGGCTGAGAGGGAATTTGATTGATTTCTGAAATGAACACATATGGGTAAACACTAGAAAAGGGAAAGAAACAATTAAGCTAAAGCACATGGTTTTACATAACAGATTGGAATAAACTACTGAGAAAGGTATTGAGATGGAGAGGTCTGTAACACTCAGGCAATTCTTTTTTTCAGAACGATTTCTAATCAGTATTGGGGAACTAAAGGGGTTTATGGTGAAGTATATGATGCGGTTACTGGCCAGAATTGTAATCTCCCTCCTCCTTGTCCAAGGTCACCAAGCACAGCCTACCAGCCTACACACTGCAAACTGGAGACTGGCAGAAAAAAAAAAAAAAATAAATAATTCTTTGCTTTATTTCTCAGAGATCTCCTGGGGACAGTCAGACTACAAGCCTTGCAAACCTGGCAGACAAATTTCTTGTGTAAGTTTTTCCCAAGGACCTCACCGTTGCTGCTACCCTGCTGGACATGGCTGGACAACACACCAGCAAAATGTAGACATTCTCTGTATAGATGCACAACCCTGGTCCTGCACACATGCACACACACACACATGCATGCACACATGCACACAGCTGGTCACACAAAGAGACATCACAACCAAAGCTCCAGCATGTGCACATGTATGCAGCTTTAGGTGGAAATCACATAGCCATGGGGTAACACAACCTGACACACAAGTGCACCCTGTCAATGGGGTGCCTGAGTTTCAGGTCACATGCTGGTGCTTGGTTCATAATGGTCATGTAGTTGGGTCACATTCAGTGGAGAAATGAGTAAAGGAGGTAAACAATACACTTTGAGTGTTTCTCTCATACGCCTTATAGCTTTGCTGCCATGTATCTTGCTTTAGTATTTCTCTCTTACTGAACTCCAGCAAATAAACACTCGAAAAGGAAAGTATTCAAAGATTTAGCGTATTTTCTTATTCTTCTTCAACCAATGTAAGGAAAAATTTCAACTATGCATTTGAAAGACACATCAAGCCTTTGAACAAAATCAAGCCTAGACTTGATGGTACTTCTAAACTTAAAATGCAGAAAGAAGGCCCTTTGAAATTTTGCTGATCATAAAAGGGCACAAAACCTCTTAAAATTTTTATTTACAGTTCACTTTTAATTCAAGTTATTAGGAGAAGTTATGGATTAGTATACCCTGCTGTTACAAAATACATATTTATGCAGTCTGGGTGAATAATTCATAGAACCAATGTACTGCTTTGCTACTAAAAGGATATTTGCAAGCAGATCATGCTTTTCAGGATTTCTTTGTTTTTTGAAATTACTAAATCAATGCATTTGTAATTAGAATTTTTAATCTGTGGCTTGCCTGTGACTGGTTCTCAGAATACTTGATATTTCAGTTATATTGCCTGGTAGCGACAGGTCAGATAAATCCTGTGATGCTATTTCCTTGCTCTGATTTGATTGATAAATGAACCTTTCTAAAATAAATTTTCTTGTGGGATGACAGAATATTTGGCTTCTGTGAATCCTTGTGCATGTGACTTGGCAATCTGTTTTCCATGAACACTTATTGCAGTGTGATTTGATCATGCAAATATTTGAACAAAAAAAATATAAGCTGATAGCAATCATGTCAAAGCAAAATGTGTACAAATAGCTAGAGAAAGATTTTTTTTCTCTATATTGTCTCAGCTTGAAACAATTAGAGAGAAACTAAGGAATTTTTGGAATTCTTTTCTATGTAATCAGACTAGAAGTCAGCTTCTATTGTCCTCTGCCATAACTATTTGCTGAGCGTTTTTCGAAGAAACAAAATAGTTGCATCTCTATGTGCCTCACTTCATAAAAATTAATAATTTTTTCTTTATTATGCTTAGGATGGGCCCAAGAGCCTGACTTCCTACATGCATTTCACAAGAAGGAAAAGGGCCATTAATAGCATCCCTTCCAAATGCATAATTAAGCAAAGACTGCAAATGACTCTTTCCTCTCACTGCTGAAACTGAGGGAACCAGCCTTGGTGATAATTGGCAAGCTTAACAACGTTATTTCAATTTTATTGCCCAAAGGTTGATATAACATGGGACAGTGAAATTAAGGATTATTTTCTGTGCTTGAGCAGTGTTGCTGTACTGGTCCTGCTTTGCCTCTTTTGTTTGTGGACTTTTCTTTCCCTTGGCTGTGAGTTCCATTGGCTGGTTACAGATCCTTGGAAGCTGGTATATTCAGCTTTCCAAAGAGTGAGACGTCACTCTGAGATGGAAAATCAGAGGCCTGCAGGTGAGGCTCTCAGCTAGAGCTCAACTCCTGTGGTTTCTGCACATAGTCCTGCCTCAATTTACTATGCTAACTTGGGCATATCACTTACAATAAAATAATGATAATAACGCTTCCCTATTTTTTGTGAGGACAACCTAGTGTTAATGAAGTGGTTAGCTAAGTGATATAGAAGGGACTGAAGAATGAGTTTGGATGATAAACAACAAACCTTCTGCACAGATGTCATTGCCTGACTCAGAGACAGCCAAGTGTTACATTGTCTGAGTGTCATACCATCAGTCTCTGAATGTCAGACTGTCAATATTGCACAAAAACACCCAGAATCTCACAGAGTGTTTTAGAGTGCAACGCATTTTTCTAGCAGCTTAGCAATATTGTTATGAAATCTCCCTTTTTATTAGCTGAAATTCTAGTAAAAGCCACTTAAGGCTTGTACTCTAGTTGTGTAACAAAGATAGATGGTACGAAGAGCCATTTCTCTCCTTTGTGCCTCCTTGTTACAAATTATTCTCCTGTCTTTGAGTGACAAACATCCATTAGGATCTTTCAGGAAGAAGAGCGGCCTCCCTCAGATGACACAGTCATGAAGCACTGCAGAGAACTCTCTACAGGTGGGAGAACACATGAAAACCTTTGCAAAGGGCAGCAGAGTAGCTGTCCTCCCCAAGTCTCTGCAAATTGCTCTGGCAAGGATGAGAAAGAGGCTCCTTTGGACACCCACTGGGGATAATGTCCTTCTCCGCTATGGTCACCTAGCTAAGAAAATGAAATGGAACATGGTGAGCTTGTGCTGTCACGTGAAATAGCATAAAGTACCAGGCTATTTTCATGAAAACTGGCTTCAGCTATATACCCGAAAGAAATGTATTTGACAGAATGAGAGCATTTAAAATGTTTTTTAAAAAGGCAATTATAGTAAAAGCTTCGTGTTTTATATTGGACTACGAGGGTGGTAATGTTATTAACTGATAAGAGGTTACCTTTTTCATTACAGAGCCAAGAGATAGTTTGCTACTGGAAGGTGATATTATGTTCAGAATCAAGCACATATATATCTTTCCCCTTATCACTTTGATCACTTTATATAAATACATACATATGTGTATATGTATATGATATGCATATATGTCTTTGTATGTGAAGATGACGTGAAGGCATATTTAGTGATTAAAATAGAAATGTGGAAGCCCTGATGTGGGCTAGTTTTCATCCATTTCCTCTTTGGAAAAGAGCCAATATATATCTTGGATCTCAATATAGTAAATTGGTCTATTTTAGCAGGTGTGTGCTCATGTGCATGTGGAATATATAAAAATAATTGTCCTCAGATTCACTCATTTATAGTGTATGTCAACATCCCCTAGATGTTCACCTCCGAAGCCTGACTGTATCCACCCATGCTTGTGGAAGAAAGGATGATGGAACGTGTATGAGCTTTTTCCTTGATTATGTTTGTCACAATGTCAAAGTATTGGCAGCTGTCCTAGGGGAGATATGAGTAAATCTGGCAGACCATAATCTAAAATTAGTTTTCTCTATATGTAATTGTCCTATTTTTGTTTGCAACAGTCCCAGCCACACTGAGCTTGTACATGTATCTTCTAACCACCACAGTTTTGCAGGCTGCTGAACATATTTTCTTTGGTGGAGGGGACAATTAGCAGTGCCCTGCTTTTTCACTTTCATAGACATTACTAGGCAATTACTTCTACTTTTGAATAAATGTAAGGATGTTTACTATACCACCACAAAAATTATGTTGCCCTCAATGAACTCTGAAATTTTGCTTCTATATTTAGTGATTTACTTAAAACAGAAAGAAGGCTGTGAGGGAGAATTGCTGTCAGTCCATCAGTGGTAAAACAGAATGATTCTTGTCAGACCCTTGGATGGAATTACATCATTCTTTGCCATTCTTCTACTTGAAAAAGATACCTTCAAACTGATATTATTGCATTTTCCAGTAACAGCAGACCTTGCTGTTTTCAGAGTGTTTGGAACAAAAAAAATGTCTGTTTCTTGGTCTCTTTCACAGAATCACAAAATCTCAGAATGACAGAATGTCAGGGACTGGAAGGGACCTCAAAAGATCATCTAGTCCAATCCCCCCGCCGGAGCAGGAACACCCAGATGAGGTTACACAGGAAGGCGTCCAGGCGGGTTTTGAATGACTCCAGAGAAGGAGACTCCACAACCTCCCTGGCAGCCTGTTCCAGTGCTCTGGCACCCTCACTGAGAAGAAGTTTCTTCTCAAATTTAAGTGGAACCTCTTGTGTTCGAGCTTGAACCCATTACCCCTTGTCTTACTGTTGGTTGTCACCGAGAAGAGCCTGGCTCCGTCCTCGTGACACCCACCCTTTATATATTTATAAACATTAACGTGGTCACCCCTCAGTCTCCTCCAAGCTAAAGAGACACAGCTCCCTCAGCCTTTCCTCATAAGGGAGATGCTCCACTCCCTTAATCATCTTTGTTGCCCTGTGCTAGACTCTCTGCAGCAGTTCCCTGTCCTTCTTGAACTGAGGGGCCCAGAACTGGACACAATATTCCAGATGAGGTCTCACCAGGGCAGAGAAGAGGGGAAGGAGAACCTCTCTCGACCTACTAACCACCCCGCTTCTAATACACCCCAGGATGCCATTGGCCTTCTTGGCCACAAGGGCACAGTGCTGGCTCATGGTCATCCTGCTGTCCACCAGGACCCCCAGGTCCCTTTCCCCTACACTGCTCTCTAATAGGTCATTCCCCAACCTATACTGGAACCTGGGGTTGTTCCTGCCCAGATGTAAGAGTCTACATTTTCTCTTGTTATATTTCATTAAATTTTTCCCTGCCCAGCTCTCCAGCCTGTCCAGGTCTCGCTGGATGGCAGCACAGCCCTCTGGCGTGTCAGCCTCTCCTCCCAGCTTGGTGTCATCAGCAAACTTGCTGATAGTACACTCAATTCCCTCATCCAAGTTGTTGATGAATATATTAAATAATACTGGCCCCAGAACTGACCCGTGAGGCACTCCACTAGATACAGGCCTCCAACTAGGCTCCACCCCATTGACCACAGCTCTCTGGCTTCTTTCCTTCAGCCAGTTCGCAGTCCACCTCACTACCACTATGGTGGCGTGTGCCTGTTGTCCCAGCTGTCCAGAGGCAGTCCATTGAATCACTTGAGCCCAGGAGTTCGAGACCACAGTGTGGTGCTGAGGTCGCCAGCGTTGTGTTCGGTGTGGAACCCCGGAGGGGTGGGGGCGGGGGCACCGGTGTTTCTGTATATTCTCTACTAATCTGCGGAGACTATCACTATTTGAAAATCACAGATCAGACTTAAAAATTATTATATTTAAGATGAGGGAAAGAAAGAAAAAGGAAAGATCACATTGGTTTTCATTTGCCTTGACTTTATTTCTAAGAGAAAACTTATGTGCAAGAACTTCAAGCCCATCATTAGACACATATGCACACACCCACACCTACAGATATATGCAAGCCTGCCTCTTTCCCAGCTGATGGAGATTCCAGCTAGACAGCAGGAAGGCTGCCTACGATCTTGCACAATTAAGGCCTAAATCTACATAATTAAATTTGGCCTTGTAGGTGATTCAAACAAAACCGGAGAATAAAGGAAGTAGCCTGTACAACAAGAAGTTAGTACCTCCTATCTAGTAGTTACCTTTGTAGTCTCAATAGCCCCAAAAGAACTCTTGAGACTTTGTTTCTGCAGAATGCTGCTTACCAGATAGACAACCATGGCTCCTTTTATTCTGTTTGTAACATCTAGGTATCCTCCAGATAGTTCACATATCTAGTGGGTTGCAGACTGCTGCTCTTCAAAACCAGCTTCGTTTATCTTTGCTCATATGATGCAGAAAAAAGTTAGTACAAAACTTCTACTAGTATATGTCACTGTTTTCCTTCAGAGTCAATGAAGTATGCTGAAGTCCTGTAAAGCTGATGGAATAATCTAGTGCAAAAAAAAGGTAAAGAATTCCCTACCCCAGGCAGATTTGCAAGGAAAGGCATTACAATCTAATGAATATCATTTACATACCGTTACAATAATTAAAGAATAATAGAGAGAAGCAGTTTACTTTCATTAATGATAACTTTCAGACTGAATTGGAAAGGCAGATCTGGATTTATGGTCAGAATGGTTGATTTTTAAAAAAAGCATGACAACAAGTTAACAAGGAAATGTATAACTAAGAAAACTGGTGGATCATATTTGCACGTGCTTTAGTTCCACATGCTGTCTAACTGAAGTTTTTTTGCAAAGAACCTATGAGTGTCTGCTGTTTACTGATTTATTCCTTTGCCTAGTGTAAGCTCAACTGTTATAAGCAGCTACATCAACACATTCTTATTCTCCAAACAATTTAAGTGTGTGTCAGTTTAGTGAGATTCAGAATGTACTTGATTGCTTTGCGGTATAGAAAGTGTTTTACCATGTAGAAATGTTTGAAGATATGCAAATTTTCTATCACATTGAGGAACTGGGCACTAATACGTCGTCTGTTTTTTTAGTGCTTGCTTTCCTTAACACCAGATTTCTGTTATCACTGGTTTGTTCATTATGCGTAATAAATCATTGTTGCAAGAATGTAAACAGGCTAATTTTTGTGCAATTAAAA
This sequence comes from Caloenas nicobarica, assembly GCF_036013445.1. Taxonomy (NCBI): domain Eukaryota; kingdom Metazoa; phylum Chordata; class Aves; order Columbiformes; family Columbidae; genus Caloenas; species Caloenas nicobarica. The sequence goes on from NC_088245.1 coordinate 34,452,453, forward strand.
AATAATAAGGGTGTCAGCTGGCATAATTTGCAGGCAGGTGAATTAATAAAAGAATGATACTCAGATTTTTGTCTTTATGTTTTCCGTACCCAGAAACTGAGGGATTTCTGACAATGTCTCTAATCTGTTCCTTTCTACTTCTGAGCAGCTCTCTTTATAGTATTTGACACAAGTTCTTCTAGCAACTCTAAAGTCACATTTTGTGTTTGGATTTAAGGTTCAAAGAATTGCTGAATGACAGCAAATGAGAAGATTTCTATATGTCTATTTGACATTCCCCTGTGGGCTATAAAGTATATGCCATTGTGCACAACCTGCTTAGCTCAGCAGTCAGCTCAATGACTGACGAATGCTTGGGTTGTTCAGCTAAAGCAAAAACAGGAATCAGGACTGATTATAAGCTAAGCAAAACTAACCTGCTTGCCTCACACTGTGAAGTTCATTCCAGATGCTTGCCCTCCATTGTAAACTGCTTGGTGCTGATGAGGGGTGTGTGATGTGCAGGGCCGATTTTGGGGGCCACTGGAGCAGGCAGTGTTCCAATAAAGCACATTTGGAGGGCTGAGGAGAACCTCTCATCTCTGTGACTTTGATCAAGGTTTCACAGTTGTTTTCAAGATTAGGAGGCTGGAAATTTGGGGTTGAGGGTCATTCGACCTTTTGTGCATGAAGTTTGCATGAACATTCTGTTTTCCAAGGAAAGACCAGGCTTTTACGAGTCTGATAGCACTGACAGCAAGGAGTGTTCTTTCTTGTGACAGTAGAACTACACTCAGCCATTGCAACAGTTTATGCACTTTCATCTCAAAATAACAGGAAAAATTTGGCCTTCCAACGTTTTCCTGACATATTGTCTATAAACTGTCCCAGAGTGGAGTTCATGGCTTAAAGAAATTATCCAGTTGTCTCTGCATTTTAAAAATGAAATCTGAGCATATCTGATGTAAACTACATAGCTACAGGCTATACAGGCTATCTAGATATTTTTTTCATCCTTTTATCCCATTAACCGTATCTAGTAACCATAGATGTGTACCAAACTGGATGCAATACCATCTGAAGAGGATAAACACATTTCTGATGTAACGGCTGCTCTTCTTTGGTAGCTCTAGAATCCAGGTTTCACTTTTGCATCCTCCACTTCCACCCCTGCAGGCTTTGATGCTGCCAATAGCAGATTCTGTTCCTGGCCACTTCTAACATGAAAAGGAGGTTGAGAGAGAGAAGGAGGAGAAATGCTTCCAGCACACTTTTCCCTTTCACGGCAACAGAATTGATTTAGCTGTTAAATAATTCAGAGGCAACAACCATCTGTTTAAGTCAATGTCCTGTTTCATGTATCCTCAGGGAAAAGGCAGCAGTCCAGAAAGAAACACCAAGTGCAACTTGCTGACTTCCTTACATAAAGACTGTCTAACAACTAAGATATTTGGCTCCTACATTTTCTTTCCCTTGAGTTGGGATAGGCTACTTCATACTTCGGTACACCAGAGACTAATTATAAATGGATGACAATGGCTTTCCCCTGAAACAACTTCAAGGAAAGAGAAGACCTGTAAAGATCAAAAAAGTTCAGTTCCACAAACATTTTTGAGAGTTTGAAGGAAAAAAGCAGATGAGGGAGATTCTGTTTCAGGGACTTTCAGTTGCCTACTGCATATTTGCACATTGATTGCAATAATTTTTCCACATGCCTCCTGGCTGAGTTCTTCTGAACCTGAGTGAAATTTAAACCACTTTGACATTTGATTCACTCTATGACAATCAGAAAGCAGCTTTTTAAAGCTAATGTGTAATTAATGATCCAAAGCTTCATAGAATAATAGCAATTTGAGTCCACACTACAGAAAATGCAGTAATTCTGCGTTCTTTAAAACTGATGACTGCGTGAAGGAATGATTTAATGTGTCCTTTAGGGCTGATAATACAGACATCTGTAAACTATGATACACAAACATGTAAAAAATGTCTCCGCCTCTGATATTCAAGTTCCTTTATATTCGGTTTTGGCAGGACCATTACTTAATCATGTGATGGACCCATGGCAGGACTCTCCTCTCTTTCTTCCACTCCAAATTTGAATAGATACTTCAGGTAATTTTGCCTATTCTTGTGTAGAGAGTTTCTCTGTGTGAAATCAGTCTTGAAAGGCTGGAAGAGGGTAGAAAGTCTGCCTGTGTCCAAACACATTTTTCAGTAATGAGAAGAGAGAGACAAAGAGAATCACGTGTGAGAAATACAATCAGAACACAAGTAAGAAAACATTACTACCATTATGATAATATTTTCTAGTTTAGAGTTTAGGTAATGCTGGGCCACTGCATGGCTTGATCACTAGACTGTTGGTTACAGACTGCTTCAGGTCATACATGGGGAATCACTGTTATTTCAAATTTTCCAAGTCTCAGCAATTCCAAATATTGCCTTTCAGGTTAGGATCCACCTCACCTAAGTTCATTTGTTTAATGAGTACATATCTAACTTTATCTAGTTGTTTGCCTTTAGTAGTTAATGGAGAGAGACACACACTTTTGGAGGGTAACTCATCACATCCTGACCCAGGGAGCCAATGTAGAGGGGTTGGGTTTTGTTTTTGTTTAAAAGATGCCTGTCTCTCTGTATTGGTGCCTGTCCAGAACTTAAATGTCTATCTTAGCCTAGACCACTTAATTTGAGAAGTAAAGCATTATGCAGGGTAATCCTACTTGTTTCCAGATCCATGATTTGCATAAAAGTCAACAGACTGAAAAGAGGGCCACCAGAACTATTGAGGTACTAAACATGAAACTAGTTCCTTCAATCTTCCTAGGAGCTTCAATCCATCTTTTCTCAGAGCTTCAGTGTTATGGGGTATACATGGTTAAATAAAGAGCTACAAGTCAGTTCAGGTCAGCACCTACTGCTTTCTTTACGGTTGTGGACTGCTCCTCCTGGGAGGTGCTAGTGTCCATTCAGGCTTCTAAACCATTTCTTTTGGGTGTCTTCCCTCATGGCAACTCCTCTGAAAGTTGAGATGTTATGACCTTATCTTTCATCCAGCTTTCTTTGACCTTTGTCTCATAATCAAACAGAGATTATTTATTTAAAAGCGTTTGTACACTTGTTTCTCACTTTTCTCCCAAACTTCCTTCTTTATTACCATCTTGATCCAGACATTTCCAGTTTGTGTGGGGGGTTATTTTTGTTGTGTTTTGTTGTTGTTTGTTTGTGGTTTTTTGTTTGGTGTTTTTTTGTTTGGTTAGGTTTTTGTGTCTATTTGTGTTTGTTTGGTTGGTTGTTGTTTAGTTTTGTTTTGGTTTTGGTTGGTTTTTTTTTGTTGTTTTTTATGTTGACTAGTCTTTGCAGATGAAGTTGGTGAAATTGTTTTGTTTTGTTAAATCGAGCATACCTGTGCAATATTCCAAAGGCCTGGCATAGCTCTGCTGTCAATGATAATGAGTTCTTTTCTTTTTTCCTCATTTTTCTTTCAGCCTGGGGCTGACTGACTGCATATTTAGTCCATCAATGGTATTGCAATGTCATAAACCAAACACTCATGCATTATGAATAGTTTCCCCAAATCAGCCTATAGTATCAGAATGAACAGGTGATTTTATAAATCTGAAAGAACAATTACAAGCATGAAAAATGTTGGATACTATTGATTTAATTACTTGGTAACTGTAAGATTTTTTAAATGAGAAAAAATGTCTCACTGCAAATTTCATACAACGTTTGGTTTTGCCCTGGGCAATTCTCAAAATAACAATGGTGCTTGTCTTACCACTTGAAAAATACTAGATCATTTAATCACAAGATTTAAATACTCCTTTGGCAGATACAGGTAATTACAGTATTTCCTGGCCTGATAGAGAAGACCTTAATTTGCCTGGAATGCAGAAGAATCTAAGTAATCTTTCTGATTATTTAACTGATTGCTAACTCCTTTCCTGAACATGCATGAGTTCATTTAGCCATAGCTAAAACTCTGGAGGTAAAAGTATCAGAAATAACTAGCTTTTTAGTAATAGTTTAGGAAAAAAATGAGTTAAGGTAAGGATTGATTGTCACAGTGGTTCTTATCTAGTTACTGTTGCCAAGGCAATGAGGTTAATATGCAGTCCCATTACAACTGAGGTTTATTTTTCATGTGATTTTCAGTCTAATGCTATGGTCTTTCAACCTATAACAAGAGAAACAGGGCTTCACATTTGAAAGAAGTATCTACTAAGAGATGGAGCAAAACAGCTCCAGCTTGTTTTGAATTGCTAGCTGTTCCCAAAGAACTACTTGTAATCTTTAGGGTATAAGCCTGGAAGGAAGGGGAGTCAGGTAATTTCTATGCAGACAGTATCCTTGCAAGATTGTCACAGGTTCTGGGAACCCTTTCAGTAGGAAGATTGTGGAGAAGTATGGGGATTATGGTATTTCAGCTTCTCCTGCTCTAGTCCATTGTTCCAACACTGGAACATCCAACATGTTCCAAAATAGTGTAAGTCCCATAAGGAGGAGTCCCGTCTATCAGGGTGCTGAGCAACATCCCCCAGACCCAGAGCATCTGCTTAGTCTTTAGATTTCTGAGCCTGATTTAAAAGCTTCCATCACTTTCAATGGGTTTTTGAACAATTTTAGAAGATCAGTAGACTTAATTGTACTTTTCTATCATGACAGTGACTTAGAGTTGGGCTGGAAGGTAAGGAATTTATTCCTCGTATCTAATCTAAATCTACCCTCTTTCTGTTTAAAATCATTACAATTAAAATCATTAAAATCAGCGATAGCGTCCTATCACTACGCTGCGTGATAAAGAGTCCCTCCCTGTCTTTCCTGTAGGCCTCCTTTAAGTACTGGAAGGTTGCTATAAGCCCTCTCCTTCTCCCTCTCCCTCTCCCTTCCCTTTTCCCTCTCCCTCTCTAGAATGCCAGCTCTCTCAGCCTGTCCTCATATAGAGGTGCTTCAGCATCCTGAATATCTTCATGGCTCTCCTCTGGACCTGCCCAGTAAGGTGACCATTCCTTGAGAATAATTCTTTCAGCTATATTAATTCAGTGATAAATGAAAACCTGATTTTCTATTTGGCAATCATTGGGAAGAGTTTGTTTCAATTCTGCCATTTTTCTGTGGTTTTTTTTTTTCATTTGAAAATGGCTTTATTTTTCTTGACAAAAAGGAGTTCTTATTCAAACTGCTTATCTTTTGGAAAGTGTGCAGTCCAGGAAGCTTCCACCTAAACTCAGTAACTAAGTTAAATTACACAGACAGCTCAGATAAATGATCCTACTTTTTCTTTTCTAGTGTCCTGCATTAAAAATCTATGTTTATTTTTCAGGAAGATGAAAGAGCTGTTCAATAGTAAAATAGATTTCGGACTACTGAAACCCTTTAATGAGCTGCTTATACTAGTATCATTAACTTTCTCCTCTAGGAAAAGCCAGAATAAGCATTTTGGAAAGCAGAGTTCCCATTTACAAATAATGTAATAAATCTGTATCAGAACACTCCTGGGCACCAGAGTTGCTTGGAAACAAATGAACATGATTAATTGCCATTTATTAACGCTCAAGACAGAGTTCTGTAAAAGAAATTTAGTCGAGTTTGAGAAAAAAAATGCATATGAGCCTATTCCTGTTCAGGAAGTGATAATATATTAAATCTGTCCTTTTGAATCCACTTATCTTTAATATATGCTTGCTCCCATTGTTTCCCTGTGAAAACTACATCTTTCTCAAATTATGCTTTTGGCTGAGGTTTTTCAGAAGAAGGCTATTTTTCTTCTCTGTCTACAATACTCTAGTTGTTTTCTGTTGCCATCTGCAGTCAGAGGTAAATGAAAGAAACAGAAGTAATTCAGCAATTTCAATATGATATAAACACTATTAAGAAAACAAACAAATAACTACAACAAAAACACAAAACAAAACCAAAACAAAATAAACATTTTTTGAGTTCTATTTTGCTGCCTCTCTGACTAGTTTTAGCAAAACTTGTTATCCTGCTTTGTACTCAAAGGGCTTGGCTAAACCATACCATAGTGGTACATAGTGGTAATATGAAGGCAGAAAAAATTCTTACATTCATTTACATTGTTTAGCACTAGGATATGGACAGCTTTAAGATTTAAAACTAATGTTCGTCTGAAAGTTTGGTACCTCTCTTATGCTTGTTGTCTAGACTCCTTCTAATGGGCAAGGCCTTCCTTATAATGTTTAGTCCCTTTTGAGAAGGTAGAATGAATAAGTCCCTAGAGGTACATATAAGGCGATTTGAACTGAAGTTACTGGAGTTGAACAGGTCACCTGAACTCTTTGTTTCTTTTGATATGCATGTATAATTTCTGCTAATATCAGAAAGAATACAATGTATGAACTCAATATATTGTTCATTTGTTTTATACAACTATTTTATTAATTCCCTGTAATTTAATACTGTCTGCCAAAATCATTAAAATTATGTATGATAGAGATGAAGTATGGAGACTCTAGAAAAGCTCAAACTTATAAAAAGTATAAGTGAAAATTCAGGGAGTTTTTAATCTCCATAGTTTCTCACGATAAAGGGCTGAATCACTGAAATAATTTTTAGCAGAAAATAGTCAGTATAATTGTTTACTCTTTACTTTTGGAGAGTGTCAAGATAAAAAAAAATCTGTGGCAGCAGTTCAAAACCAGGTCAAAATGTAAGTTAATTCGAAGTCAATAAAAAAACCCCTAAAAGTGGTTTAGATGTAGATGTATATTTCATTGGACTCTAACTACTTATTATGGAAAATAAGGAAATTAAATTAGATTCTTAATTTTGTAGCTTGATGATATGACAGTTTTTTTAAAATCTCGAACATTTATTTGAGAAACTTCTTTCATTTATATCTCTACTTTCCATTATTTTTACAACTAATAAAAATTGCCTTCAGTGGTCGGTTAAGCTTGGCTGGCTGCCAGGCAGCCACCAAAATGCTCTCTCACTCCCCCTCTTTAGGAGGACGGGAGGAGAAAATGAGATGAAAAAGCTTGTGGGTCAAAATAAGGACAGGGAGCTTGCTCACAAGATATTGTCACAGCCAAAACAGACTTGACATGGGGAAGGTTAATTAAATTAATCGCCAATTAATGACAGAATAGGATAGTGACAAATAAGAACAAAATTAAAACCACCTTCCCCCCACCTCTCTTTCTTTCCAGGCTCAACTTCATTCCTTCACTCCCGACTCTTCTACCTTGTTCTCCCTGAGGGCGCAGGGAGTTGGGGAATGGAGGTTGCATCAGTTTATAATATTCTGTCTCTGTCACTCCTTCCTCCTCACATTTTTCCCCTGCTCCAGCACGGGGTCCCTCCCACAGGATATAGTCCTTCATGAACTGCACCAGTATGTTTTTTTCTCATGGGCTGCAGTTCTTCAAGACCTGCTCCAGCATGGGTCCTTTCCACAGAACACAGTCTGTCAGGAACAGACTGCTCCAGCATCCGTCCCCCAAGAGCCACAGCTCCCGCCAGGAGTCTGCTCCTGTGTGGGTTCTTCTCCATGGGCTGCAACTTCCTCCAAGACATATCCATCTGCTGCAGCACAAGGTCCTCGATGGGCTGCAATGGGGATATCTGCTTCACAGTTGTCCTCCATGGCTGCAGGAAGACAACTTGCATCACCATGGTCTATACCATGGGCTGCAGGGTAATCTTTTCTCTGGCACCTGGAGCATCTCCTCACTCTCCTTTTTCTCTGACCTTCATGTCTGCAGAGTTGTTTCTCTCACTCCTCACTCTCACAGCTGCTGCATATCATGTTCACCCTTTCTTAAGTGTGTTAGCACAGAGGTACCACCAGCATTGTTGATGGGCTCATGTCATGGTTTAACCTCAGCCAGCAACTAAGCCCCACACAGCCACTCACTCATTCTCCCCAGTGGGATGGGTAAAAGAATCAGAAGAGTAAAAGTGAGAAAACTTGTGAGTTGAGATAAAGGCAGTTTAACAGGTAAAACAAAAGCTGCACAAGCAAGCAAAGCAAAACAAGGAATTAATTCACCACTTCCCATGGGTAGGCAGGTGTTCAGCCATCTCCAGGACAGCAGGGCCCAGTCATGCATAATGGTTACTTGGGAAGACAAACACCATCACTCCGAACACCTCACCCTTCCTCCTTCTTCCCCCAGCTTTATATTGCTGAGCATGACACCGTATGGTATGGAATATCCCTTTGGTCAGTTAGGGTCATCTGTCCCGGCTGTGTCCCCTCCTGACTTCTTGTGCACCCCCAGCCCACTCGCTGGTGAGGTGGAGTGAGGAGCAGAAAAGGCCTTAACTCTATGTAAGCACTGCTCAGCAGTAACTAAAACATCCTTGTGTTATCAACACTGTTTCCAGCACAGTTCCGATACATAGACTCATATTAGCTACTATGAAGAAAATTAACTATATCTCAGCCAAAACCAGCACAGCTCAGCTTTGGCCAGCAGCAGGTCCATCTTGGAGATGCCTGGAACTGGTTCTGCCTGACATGAGGGCAACTAGTCTCTTCTCACAAAAGTCAGTCCTGCAGCCTCCCCACTTCCAACAAACGGACACATATACCCAATACACTTATAATATTAAAGTGTCTTGTGCTGGTTTGCCTGGAAGATAACAAGAGCAGCAGAATAAAGTGCTAAATGGAAGTATTTTTCTGTATTGATTGTACCAGTTCTCCCATTATATGCTGAAGAATATAGGAGAGGATTTGGCGTCTGCTTTAAAAAACTTAAAGGTTAACAATGCCTACTGGTTATTTTGAGTGTACAAAATCATTTTAGGCAGCCCTGAATGAGTATTGTAAAATGATTTATTGCTTTCTGTCTGCATAAAAAAATATGTCTTTTCTCTGGAGATCATCACATTCTTTTTTGAACGTCAGAAAGTTTCACAAATAAACTTTGAGCAGGTGATAAGTGGTATTCCTCAGCAGTTCTGTAGTACTGTTTGATATGAGCTGATGTCCATGTGTACCCACTACTTTACCTTCACCCAGTGATGGGGACTTGCAGTTCCATTGTAACAAATCTTAAAGAGTTCAAAGTAGGTGTCACCAGCTTATTTTTATAGTATATCTAAGCATGAGCTTATACAAAGAAGCCATTTGTGTCAAACTGATCCTAAGATCTTTTACAAGACAAATCTATATCTTTTACATGTTTTTGTTTGATCCTCTAAGAGAATACACATTTTAAATGCACGCTGGATTATAACACAGCTGATGAACAACAGTGCTGGAGCTGATCTCAGCATCACTCACCTTCCTCATAATTTTGGTATTCCTTGTCTGTCTGCAAAGATACCACTTACTTTCTTGCTGGCGTCTGTGTTATCTTGACAATCATGTGAATGTTGCGGGTTAGTGACTTGAATGTAATTAAAAGTAAAGTGTCTTCAGTTTCTATGAGAATAGTTTTAGTCAAACTTATCATCTGGCAGCTAAAAGAACATCTCATTCTCATCTTGTAGAGTTAAAAACTGCTGTGTTCCTGAAATGAAACCATAGCATTTGGCAATCAAAAATCAACAAACAAAAAATTCATTAAAACCAAAACCCAATTCATTTGTTGGATTTTTTTGTTGTTTGTTTGTTTGTTTTTCATTTTGGTTTGTCTTTTTTATTTTTTTCCCCTCTGTTATAGCTGCCTACGTCCTTATCATCCCATAAGGTCCCATCTGCTAAACTCCTGCTAAATATTTACAGATTCGCCAAATTTGCAACCTAGCAGTGATTTGCTGTAAACAGAAATTACACATTTTGAAGTGTGATGCTCTGTGAACTCACCGAAAGGAAGTGCATTTGGGGTTATCACAGAATTTTGATTATCTTTCTTCTGCAGCATGCTGCATGGTTCTCATGTTTGCAAATGTTTTCATTAGAAATAAAATCATCAGAGCTTCTTTTACACAACTCATTGCTCTTAATCCAAGTCTTTTGTTACATCTTAAACTCTCACTATAATTTACGAGTGAATCTAACTATATAAAATTATCTTTACTCCCACTGTTTCTTGCTGTTTGAGTTTTGATGTGTTACATAGCCTAATATCCTTCTGGGAAGATTTTGCAAACTGTAGGCATGTTAGAGGTAGAAAGATCCGTGAGTCAGTGTAAGACACCTATACACATAGAATGAGGATTCTGTGTGAGAAAGAATAACAGAATTTGATTTGTTATTAGCAAATTATCTATCCAGTAGCATCACAAGGTATCTTAAGCATGACATATGTGTTTAAGATCTTCAAGCAGATGTTCAGTTGCAGGGATCCTGATATCTATACGCCAATTATTTGATCTTGTGTTGCACTTTATGTACATAAAATAAACATATACCTACTTTCATATGTACAATTCAAAGTAGAATCTAAAATATTGAAAGGATGCCCCTCCCATCCTTAATCAAATCCTGTAAGCCCTTAAATAGGAGCAATTTCAGTGAAAACGATAGGCTTGAAACATTCTTAATCATACCGAGCTTGTAGATACACTTAGTTCAGACTATTACAGTTCAAAATGAGTATCACATTTCAAGCACAGGAAACTATTAAGTCACCATGTGGTATAAACTGTGGAACCACGCAGTAGATGTAATTCTTACACTATGTGCTTTACAAACAAGAGTGGTAAAACTGGGCAGAAGTGAATAGTGAGTGGGTATGAGTAAGCCTTTGAAAAAATAGTATTTCTTGATAAGTGAGTAGAAAGATTCAGCAGGGGAATAAATTACACAATCACTTATGGACCATTCGCCTCTTCGCCCTAGTCTCGATAGCTATGGAGCTCATTGTCTTCCTTTGTTAAAGAAACTTACAAGTTTGTGCACAGCTTCTGTATTGCCTCCTCTTTTTAAGTGCAACTAGTTTTGCTGAACTGGAATTTGCCAATAAAAATTTCAGCTTTTTAAGTTCCAAAATTTTGATTTTCTATATTGAAAACCTTGAAAGAATCCAGGTTAATTCCTCCTGTAGAATTCCAGCAGGAAGCAAATTTTATGCCCACCTCATTCATAGTCAACTGTATTCTAGGTCAAAAGCTGCATTAGAAGTTTAGAGATATCAGCAGTAGACAGAGAAGAGGCAAAAATACATTCTTACAAAATGGGGTATAGAAAAGTTAAATATGCATTTAAAGGAACACCAGGAAAGGTCAAATTTTCTGTTGTAGCACTAACAAATCCTGGGGTAGGATGGGAAGATCATTGAAGAGTCATTTTATGGAAAACACAAGCAGGTGTCTTACAATATCACTTAAAGTCCTTTGAGTAGAGCCATGGAAACAGCTGAAGAATGATACAAAAACATGGAGGAGCTAATCAAGATATCATATCAAAGACCATCAATTTAAAACCAACTGATTGACCTCAGGAATCTCACCGTTGTCCACATGAGAATAAAATGATATACAACTGCATTTTCAGAAAATTACTGAAAAACATAAAAGATTTCCAGAGTGTTAGTATTAATTAAAACACAAACAGTACTTTCTAGGAGGTATTGGGTACTAAATTATTACCTTAGGTGGGATTCCTTTCCATGTATACCATGGACTATCTACATTCAAATTATGTATCTCACAACCCATTATAGTCACTGGAAATATATAGGTACTTTTGGGGTGGGTGCTTACAGTAGATGCATATATCAGGGAGCAGCAAAAGGAAGGATGCTCCAGGAAGGAGGATGAGGCAGGAGGAGAGGCTGACCCTAGCACAGGCAAGCAGAGACACCTTCAGAGGGCAGATCCGCAGCACCCAGGCAGGACCATGGTGATGGTAGGAGCAGAGTCCAGTGACAATTCAGTGATCATCAGACAAGGTGAGGTAACAAATCAGGTCCAGGTCCATCTAGGAAGTCCAGTCAGCATGTGAAGACAGCAGGAAACAGGGCCAGATTAAAAAGTGGCATAAAACTATGAGGATCATTCTCTTACACTTGCCATTATTTACACTGTGTGACCTGTAAGGCTAACAGGCTCCAGCTGCATCTAGCTTTGATAGGTTTGTCCTGGTAAAATTCAGCAGGTACACTGTTACCCTATCAACCCTGCAAAGCATCTATTTTTACATTCTTCACAATGTAGAAAGTTTTCTGTTGGAATTGAATTGCTAATATTTCAGCTGCACTGACATGAAATTTTCGTTCCTTATTAAACTTTTTTTGTGGAGAGGTGAAGCTTTGTTCCTATATTTGGTGCTTTTCCAGAAGATTGGTCCCACATCAACTGTGTTGAGGCAAACCTACTATCCCTCATATCCTGAAAGGTAGGACACTTCTCTCTTGATATAGGAGAAAACTCTGAAGAACCTTTCAGAAGGTTCTCTGATTCTTTATAACCCAACATTTTCTATGCCAAAAGCTGCTTTCTGTGTCTGAAGGTAATCAGTATTTAGTCATTTGTAGTGGTGTTAGAGAAGGCGATAGAAGTAGGTGGACAAATTGATTTGCACTTGTGAAACTACAGTTGACATCCATTAAAACTGCTTTAAAATTTATCAAAATTAAACCAAGACTGTTATGGGATATTTTACATCCTTATGGGATTCCATTAGAAAAATATAGTTTTTGTTGAATTCAAAGGTATAGCTCAAAAACTCTATTTTTCATCTATTTTCTGATGTAAAGTTGTATAGGATATTTTCATGATGTTCAGTGACAAATGAAATGCATATTCCAGGCTGAACCAGGCACGATACTGTGTAAAAATCATAGCATATTATCCTTTATTATTGCTTGTCTGGCTAAGCCATCTATTCAAAGATACCTATTACAGACTGAGACAGTGCTCCTCTGTCACTTAAAACATAAGTGCAAAAGACACATGCAAATTTGTTTTGTCGTAGTCTCTTTGTAACTACTAATCAAGTGTTGTTCATTTTTTCTCAGAGCTGAATGAATAAATACTTCGTTCAGATTTCTGTATTTCACCACCATACTGCTGATATGCACAATGCATATACAGCTTGCATTATAATGTGCATTTGAGTAGTAGATGTTTCATGATATTAATCTACTTCCTTTGAATAAGCAGCCTTGCAATGTGTACTGTACATAATCAGGCAAATGTTTATCCTGCTGTTCATATGAGTTCTCAGTGAGGATGGTCCCCATCTGCCTCAAATATTTTACCTATCCATGTAGTCAGAAAACGGAAAGGAATATTTTGTGCCTCTCTCTGTGTCTCAACTGATTCAGTCTTCTTGCCCCACTTTGCAATGGAGAGATGGAATGGGACCACTCTTTTTCTAGTTATATCACGGAATAAGGCAGGACAGATTTGTGACTGAGCTGAGGAAGGTATGACCTTGCTAGTATTGTGCTCATGAATAGATTACTGTGGCAGGGAATAGGAAAATGTTTGCATTTCCACCATTCATCTTTTTTTGACAGAGGGACTGTTCACAGCTCCCAAAACTGTTCACATGTTGAGGCTTGCAACTCCAGGTTAAAAACATTGGTTATTTTTTTACATTTAGATGATTCCTTAAATCCTGATGGGTTTTCACATGCACAAAAATTCTGAAGAACAATGTAAATAAATTGTTTTCAAGTATATCCAGTTGCATTCTGCCAACTTGAATTTTGCGCAGCCATTCCAAGGCGAAGTCACCAGCCCCGGCACCTCTGCAGTCAGTTGTCTGTGCAAAGATCACAAGCCACTGTTTTATACCAGCAAGCCACGAGTGCACATGGGCAAGGCACACCATTGGGGCATTTTCCCTCAAATGATAACCCTGGCAGTAAGTGTTGCTTAGTCATATTTTGCCATAGTGGTTTTACCAGAAGACAATAGCAGTTTGTGCTTCAGAATTCAGAGGATCGACACATCGCTGGATGAGGTTTCTGTCCTGGATATACAAATACTGATGCTGCAAGTAATCGTTTCAGTATTTTTGTTTTATTTCCACTTAGTGCATAATCATTAAAAATACTATAAATAAGTGATTTATCTTTAAATAGAAATAAATGTTGGAGTTGAGATATGACATTTAGGAGCTCTGGGAAACAGTGCTAGGAGTCTAGCTGCGTGGAAAATGTTTTTCTATTCTGTATATTGTTGATAATTTGTACTTATTTGACCTCTTCAAAACTATGCAAATTAATTTTGACATTTTTTATAACTCAAAATACTAGGGAAATAGAATTTAAGTTAGATATTTTGTTTTAAACACTTCGAGAACTCATTTTTTTCTATATTTAAAAAATGTGTTATCATAATTAACTTACAGTTATGATCCTACAGTCTTATGTCACGTAATTCTAAATAGAAAACTCTTAATGAAAATTCTGAACTGCAAGATTGGCAGTTTAAATTTCACCCATTTCCAAGTCTTTATTAAAAAGAAAGAAAAATCTTCCCCATGAGAAAATCATGAATTACTTCAGATGGCAAATGTTTCACTGAAATAAATCCCAAACTGCTTATAACAGCAAGCCTCTGTTTTGTACTCCTTAAGAAGAGCAGCACTTTGTGGGACCTTTAAAAGTTAATGTTTCAAATGGTACCAAATGTTCTTTTCTATCCATTTCTTTTTCAGCCAGGGTGTAGATAAACAGTGTTTGCAATATCTTCTTAATCAGCACACTCATACCCCAGTGGATTCAACCCTTCTGTCAAGTCAGTTCCCTGCTGTAGAAAATTCTTTTTATTTGTACCATTACAATAGCCAGGAAATTAATGGAATCCAGATCTCCTATGTTCATCTTCTAAGCCCACAATACTAACTTTACCATACTCAATAAAAAAAAGAAGAAAACGTATTTATCACCCCCTGAGATCTCTTTCTGGCAACCAAGTTCTTATATTAATAAATACAGAAAAATACATTTGTTTCATGTCAGTACTTTCATAATACTATTGTTTTGCCGAGCGCATTGTGCAGCTTGCATGCCAGACCTTTGGTCCCTATTGCATTCCTTGTTTGTCTTTATTGTTATCTAGTGCTGAGCTCCGTAGACAAGTGTGCCCCTTCCTCCAAAGAAACAGAGCCCGAAGGACTTGAATGGCAAGCCAAACTCTGCTGTCAAAATATTTTTCCTCATGCTCCATACTTATTATAGATATCCAAGGTGCGAGTTCAGTTTTAGCTCTGGATTGTCCCTGGAGTCTCAGTGTAGGACCAAGTGCCTGTTCATAGGGCATGTTATTCTGATCAGGTCATGTACAAATGAAGCAAAGCATTCACAGTTTATCCTGGAGCAACTTTACAGTTTATCCTGGAGCACCTTCACAGTTTATCCTGGAGCTCCTATCCTGAACTGGGGTTTTCCTAAGCCAAATATACATCTTTTGAGATGAAAACAAAATCAAGCAAACAGGTAATAATACAGATGGAAAATGACTGGAATATAGTGGTCCAGCCTCTGCTTTTAATTTTGTGCAGACAAGGCCAATTTTTGAGTGTAGTCAGTGCCTCAAACCATGCCTGAATACAAAGCTCTTCCACATTCAACACTCCTCTCCCTATTATGACAGGCCTAAAGCAGGGAATTTTGTTCTTCAGTCCTTAGCTTCAGAGATTGATTGTCATTCTTCATAAAGCACTCCAGGTATGATTCAGATGCTTTGAAAGCTCTTATGAGCTCTCATGGTTAATTTCAGTGATCCCGCTGAAGGTAAATAGTCCACTGACCTTTCCTATTAAGAAAAGGTGTGCTGAGGAGTCCACATTAAACGCTGGGTAGTGTTACGCTGAGGCTCTGTTTGAGAAGGTGGTTGCATCTTGCACTGGCTGAAATTTTTAGAAGGTTAGAATACCTAATCTCAAATTCAATAAACTTCAGTAATCCAGTTGTCTATCATAGTATGCCAATTTGGTGAACATTATACCTGGCTTATTATACAAAAAAAAAAAAAAATTTTTGAAAGGTGAAAACATATTCATTATCAATATGCTACAAAATGAGCTGTTGAGAAGCTGTCATGACAAAAAGTAGCCTGCCATTTTTACCAGCTACTTTAGCAAGGGGGAAATGCTGTGGTTAGTGATGTGGAAAGTAGTTCTTAGCATCTCAGCATCACTGCCTTGGCTGTCAAAATAACTATTCATTTTGATGACTTGAAATGGACTCTGTACAGCTGTTTTACAAAAGTGCTTTGAAAGCCAAGCATTGTTGCCATGTAGGTTTATGGAATCCACATGGTAGCTTCAAAGAAGGATTACATGAATTTGAACTACATGAAGCCCTAACTAGAGTGAACATGACAATTTAGATAATTCCTGATGGTCTCCTATAGAAAGTCAGACATTGTATACATTTTTGTACAAAAAAGTCATCCAGCTATTTCTATTCTTTAAGCATTTGTCGGCAACAGAGCAGTTTTCCCTTTAAGCACTGCTGTACACTAAGGCTGACAATTTGTATGTGATTGCAGTGTACTGATCTTTAATGCTGTAATTGTCATATGGTACATTGTGCTCCTGTAATAGGCCTGCAGGATACTGGAAGTGAATGTTGACAATGGATATCCCATGGAAACTCAGTGACCCACCTATGCTGTGCTGGATGCTGCTCCTACTGAAATCAATGGCAGTGTTTCCAATTATATCAATATGAGCAGTATTCTGTGTGTCTGTGTGGGACTAAAAATCAGTGGCAAACAAGAAAGGATCTGCGTGAATCACATATGAATTAGCTTCTCAGCATTTGATTTTAATAAAAGGTTTCTGGAAAAAGGGAAGAAAGGTAAGATTAGAAATGAAGAAAGGTTAAGATTAGGAATGTAATTTAACCTTAGTTAAACTGTTCTTGTCTATATAATTTAATCACATGAACTCCCTTTTGTAATAAAACAATAGAAAGAATAACAGTTGTCATGCCTGAGGTCTGCCTTCCTCTCCCTCCAGAGTGTCTGGCTCATCAGTTTAGGGATTATGGGCATTATCCTCTGGCTTTGGGAAAATCTACATGGTTCACCTATGTTCATTGCTGCTGCTGCTGTGCGAATTGGACCTGTGATTGTGTCCCACTCCATCCTGACAAACAATGTCATCTGCCCATGGTGGCTTTGCCTGTGGTCCTCATTACCAGACATCTGCCTGGTCTGCCTTGTGGATGTCCTTGCCTCATTAAGACACTTCCCTTTTTTCCCTGCTTTCTCCAAGTTTTCCTCTTCTCAGACTCACAAATCCAGGTACTCTCTCACTTAGACAATTATTTCCTGCTTTCATACTTCAGTTCATATTGTTTCAGTCCAGTGATCTCCTGTCTGGTCTTGGCATCTACTTGCCGTCTGGACGGACTGTCATTTTTAACAGAGCATCTTTCAGGAATACAGAAGAGCTTACACGTGTGACAGGACCATCTGCAGACTTATAGTTTTCTAAATTTGTGCTAAGATGGTCTCTATATCTCTGTCAAATAATCATCTTGTGCTTAATTCATGCAAAACAAAATTTAAAAGTTAAAATGAAGCCAGTGTTAGGATTCAAGCTGCACTCATGTTTTTGCAACTTTGCTTTCAGAATTCATTAAAAGCAACCTCCAGACTAAAGCTTTCTATCAAATTTTTGTAGCTCCTATATGTGCAAAATATTATGTTGGGAAGTTCAATAATGGGAGATAGCAGATGTGCATGAATGCAGGAACTCAGAATATATGAGATTTTCATTAAGAACAAGACACAATTCAAATGTAATTCTAGTGCCTCAACATGAAAATTGTAATACAAAGTGAAGAGGACAAAAGATCAGAAATTGTCGGGTTTTACTTCTTTACTTTCCTAGCTGTTTAAGTGTAGCACTTTAGAAAGTTCTAGTGCTATCAGACATAAAGCATTATTAAAGCACAAAGCAAGAGCTTAATCTTAACTTTGAAATCCTTATAGAGTACTGTAGACTTAAGAACATAATAGATATGAAATATGGGATAATATTTTTAAAAGACAAAGTAATAATAGGTGTAATTCTTTTATTTCATAACAGATTCCTAAATTACATTATGAATTTTATGTATTCTGCCTTGTGAGTAATTCAAATATTTGGCTATCAAACTGAAAAAAAAAAAGGAAGAAGAAAGAAAAGGAGACATGGGAATGATAAATTTTTATCTGAACTGTATGAAGCCTCCATGTTAAAATAATAATGTGACTTTAGGGCTTTTTTTGTACTTATAAATAAACTACATATTAAAGTAACCTCAGTAAAGTCACTATGTTTAGCAATATTTATGCAACATTGTATCACACAGAATCACAGAATGGTTGGAGTTCGAAGGGACCTCTGGAGATCATCTAGTCCAAGTCACTTGCTAAAGCAGGTTCACATGGAGTAGATTGCACAGGAATGTGTCCAGGCAGGCTTTGAATGTCTCTAGAGAAGGAGACTCCACAACCTCTCTGGGCAGCCTGTTCCAGGGCTCTGGCACCCTCAAAGTAAAGAAGTTTCTCCTCATGTTTAGATGGAACCTCCTGTGCTTCAGCCTGTGCCCATTGTCCCTCATCCTATCCTTGGGCAGCACTGAAGAGAGTCTGGTTCCATCCTCTTGACAGCCAGACCATAAATAAGGTCCCATCTCAGCCCTCTCCAGGTGGAACAGACCGAGCTTTCTCTGTCTTTCCTCATAAGAAAGATGCTCCAGACCCTTAATCATCTTTGTAGCCCCTTTGTGTTACATTAAAAATGGTTATAGTTCTTTATGAAATTAAATTAAAAGAAACTTTCATCCAAAACACAGAGGTGTATGTTGTTGTTCAAACCAAAGGTGTGCACAGACAAAGGACTTTCTTGCATTTTTCTTTGTGGAGAGTTTTGCCTTGTTTTGGGAGAAAGCATCTATTACTGCAGTTGCAGAATTTCACTCTGGGATTAAATTATTTCTCATATTTTTCCTGAACGCACTGCCGTAGCTTTTTCTGTGGAAGACAAGCAGAAATGCTAATAAAAGGGTGATTGTAGTAGTAGGGAAACTAAAGGTGTGTTTGGAGCATGGTGAACACTAGTGGACAAAGAACTGTGTAAGTCCTGTAGGTGATGTTGTGCCTTGTGCATGAGAGGGAGAGAACAACAAAAAGTGAAACACAAGGAGGACAGATAGCTGGTGATAGGGACAATGAATGAAAAAAGGAGTGTGAGGTTTTGGGGCTCAGACATGGGTGACAGAGGAGATAGCGAGTGACACTCAGCAGAACACTTTTGAGAGCATCTACCTTTCCTAGGAGGCATCCATGGGGCTGAGATATAGTAGTGCTTGGAGGCATGACTAATGAGGGAGCAGAAGTCATTAGAAAACCCCCCTCCCCATTGTGTTTCCTCCTCCAGGTGATGGGAATGAACAGAATGGACAGGACCAGGATGAGAACGTGGAGTGGATTGGTTGGGTCTCAGACAGAGGAAGAGGTAAGGAGATGTGCAGCCCAAGCTTCAGCAAGAGGTTCTGGAGGAGCTGGCAGTGTTACAATGACCTAGAAGCACCTGATGTACATGTGTGCCAGGGTCTACATTTTGCCACAGAAAGGTCATGAGCCCATAGTGACGGGGAATGTACTCATGCCCAACAACCTACGAAGGAAATTCCTGCATGTGCCACTCATGGCCTCAGGTCCAAGTGGAGGCTGGCTCTCAGGGGTTCTTCACACACACCACCACTCTCCCTTCCTTCCCGAAGGACAAGATCTCATCTCTTAGTGTCTGGCAGGAGGTAAGGGTGAGAAAACAGAGTGACTGGAGGACAGACATGTAGAGGTGATTGTGGAGACCAATCTTGGGGTGAATGGTGGCTAAATGACAGTGACAGTTTGGAGGGCATGCATGAGCAGCTGGGGAGCATGCAGAGGCAGTGAGCTGAGGAGAAAGTCTGGAGATCTAGGGCTGGGTGGGTGGAGGCTGCCCTCTGCCCATACACTGGTTGGAGGGAGAAGAAGGGAGCAAATGCTCTTTTTACTAAGATGAAAGAAGAGATGAGGGCATTAAGAAGACAAGGCTGCCCAATGTATCAAAATACCTAGGGTAGAAAGAAATTCAGGACAGGTCTAGTGAAGATCTATCAAAGCCTGTAACTCTCATCCTGACCAAGGGTTGCAACTGAGTGACACTTGGCTGGTCTTTGTTGTGAGGGAAAACCAAGTGAGCTCAGTGGTGTAATCTGAGATCAAAATAGGCAGATGAGTCTTCAGCTCTTTCAGATGAGTTGCCTTTGTTCTAGTGTTTCATCTAAACATGAAACATAACCAAAGTTCAAAGTAGGTAGAGTCCCACAAGCCTGCAAGGCTAATCCCATGCTTTGACAACACTCAGAGCAAATCCCCCCAGATGATTCACATGTATTACCTCACTGTCTTAGTGACTTGACATGTTCAACAGGATCCCCTTTGCTCTAAAATTAAACCCAAACAGAGCAAAGATCATTCCTCCATCCCTTCCAAGGATCAGAGGAATTGGCTGATGGCTAAATCCCTTTAAGCAGGAGTTGGCTGCAGCTGCGCTGTGGACAGGGGAAGGGAAATTGCAGTGATAAAGCAGTTGTATTAGCTTGTGAAACAAAATGCAGGCCGTATTCAGAAACACTGCAGTAAAGTCCAAGCATTCTCCACTATAGGGTTTCAAATTTTAAACCTCATCATGCTTCACTGATGTAGCACTACCAGGTAGACAACTTCTAGAAAGAGGCCGCATCTGCATCTTTCCTCTCTCCCATGAACACGTCTAGCTGCCAGCACACTTCCTGCACTAACTTTCCCTTTCTACTTTTTGATTATACTGAGAACATAAAATAATAAAGAGCATATCCTGTCACTAACAAGTGCTTTTCAGCCTTCAGTTGACAAAGGCAAACCTGACATATATTTCCCATTAAAAAAAACCAAACCTCTTTTGCACAGTTTCAAGCAGACTGGGAAACCATTGCGTGTTTTCCATGATTAGCTATTTTTCTTTCAAAGTGTCATATTTTTTGTTGTGATTATTGGTGGAACTGCAGCATTTCTAAAACAGACACCCTGTAACGTGAGGTATAGTGTGGCACGTATTCTTCTGCAGTGCCTTGGACCTTTCATGTGGATCAGTTTTATGTGTTATGTAAAGCCGGATGGCTCAGTGGGAGCAGTCATAACCCCAAGATGCTGAGGGAACTTTTGAGTGCAAGGGGAGGTTCCCAGTACCGTTAGGTACATGCTGATACTGAGGGCTGTAATTTTGGACCTAGCATCTGAGTTAGGATTGTAATTTTGGAGTTGAGAGCCAAGCTGGGATTAATTCTACCTGAACTTTAGCCATCTAAAAGTTGGCTGTCTAGTCTAATATTTCTTAAAACTCACTTTTACTAGTCCCAGCTCTTCGTGCATGGCACATACTATGTAAGGAAGTTTAACTGCTTAGCTACAGCACCCTACTGTGGCAGCTCTGCTATTTTTAGATCTAAATTACTCTATATTTGTCTAGCTGTTATTTCTCTATGTCCACATCCTGTGAAATAACAATCTTACTAAAGATCTGTCTGAAAATTTTTATTCCAGATCCTGCACATTCTAGAATAAAAATGCTCTGCAGAGAAAGATTGAGGTAGCATCAAAAAACACCCTGAAGAGCCTCACATACAAAATAAATAGGGCTCTTCCAACGTTCTGTAAAGAATATGTCGACATAACTTCTAAGGCCCCTGGTTTTCTCTGTGTGGTAGCTTAGGGAGCCACGGAACCTCACTTTAGGCTCCAGGAGATGAAAGACCAGCAGTTGTATCCAAAGCTTTTCTGGAATTAATTTAATATTATTTGGTTTGAGCATACACTCTTCTAGTAAATTAGTGATACCATGATGAGTGATATTATGATGTTGTTATATTCTAGTTCATATGGACTCATTTCCTTGATCTACAGCCTTATCTTTTTATTTCTAAGTTAAAGTTGAAACAATTCATCCTGCTCCTTTAAAATCCAGACTCTTTATTCTCTGTAAGGTTTTGCTGGGCAACAGAAAAATCCTTTCCTCTGAGAACAGCAGTAATAGGAGAGTTTGATAGGGTTTTAATGACCTAAATTGACAAAAGTTGCTTCTTCATGAGACAGCTCAGCAACCCATTTTATCTTCAGTTTGCAGGAACTAATTAAACTAATTTGAAGACAGAGAAGACAGCTCCAAAATGCAAAGACAGGCACGATTGTTCCCAGAGGAGAAGAGATAATATTCACAATGGCTTCAGAAAAAAACTTTGGTTATATTCAGAGTTAGGTTTTGATTCAAACCCACCTAGAAAAAACTAATTATTTCCAGAAAGTCTCTGCTTGAATACTGATGCAGGTGTCACTTTGTTAAAAGTGTAATGTTTTCCATTTCATTTCTTAACAATTGATCAGCACTATAGAAACTGTACACATAATAACAATTGATTCACAGAAGAGTAATTTCCTTTGTTGTGTATTACTTCCTCCAATCAAATGTTCCAGTTGTGTGGGCCATGTCAGGCTAACAACATCTCTATTTTCTGAACTCGGTATTTTTTATTTACCATCATTGATATACAAGTAATTGATTTCTGCCAGGAACAGACGTCAGCTTCAGAAATCCTCCAGTTGTCATTGTCAGACATTGCCTCAAAGTAGTCATTAGCCTAGTAATGTTGATGCTTAGTGCTTGAAGACAATGGGAATCTTTCTATTCATCTCAGGAAACTCTTCATCAGACCCCTTTGTTAGTGATGAATACCATGGATATTAAATCAACATTGTTGCACAAAGTTACAGCTTTTACATTTCCACATAACAATTAACAAGTTCTCCTAAAACGTACTTTTGAGGAAATTACTTCAGCACATTCAGTTGTACAAAATATAAAGAACATTTTGGTGACCACCATCAGACATCCGCCAGAACGTTTCTCTTTAACATAGATGTGACACGACATGCAAACGCAGCAAGGCATTCCTTTGCTTTCTGTGCACGTTACAGATCTCAGAGTCAACAAAATGTTAACTTAATGCCCATTTATTTTGCACTCCCTTGCAGGGCACACAGAAAACTTATGTGCTGAGTAGGTGGGTAGGTGGCATTTTGAATCTACCCCCAGCAGTCTTCTGTGACAGACAAAAAGTGCTGTGATTAGACTCTGAATGAGAAAGCACATACGTGACCCCAAGCACCTGCATGGTTATAAAACAAGCAGCCACTGTTTCTCCAGGATCATTTTTTTTCCCCCTAGAGAGTTCCACAACATGTGTTTTAATGTATTTGCAGGGAAGCCTCTGCAAAAGCTGTCACATGAGAAGGTCATGGTGTCAGTTTGGAACAAAAAGATTGGGGCACTGTCTTGAAATATATCAGGAGCTGGAAAATGGAGATCCAGTCAAGAAAGCAGTACAACTGTGAGATGCTTTCCATAATTCTAGGGTCAAGGTTATAGTAGAAGAGCATCTAACTAGGTATCTGCTGTACAGCTAGGGCCAAACTGCACCATTAATGCCATAGATAAATACTTATTCTCTGTTATACTCAGAACTGAAACAGAGCACAGATGTAATCTTCCTGCAAGACACTTGTTGATAGATACCTTGTTCAGCAGAGGAAGAGCTTTCGAATCTTCTATGAGCTTGACACACTGAAAAAGAAACATGATCCCCTCACTCTCTGACCACCCTCACCATGAGTTCAGCTGTCAGTCTTTCCATGGCTCAAGCCTATTTCTGACATGTCCCCATTGTATAAACATGTCCCAGATTTCTAAGCAAGTAACTAAGCTTTGAAAAAGGCTGCAGGAAAGCCTTTAGAGAGAACCACGCAAAATAAGAAGGGTAAAATTGCAAATAGAAATACGGGACACGGTCTTTGTTGGCAGCTGACAGATTCAAAGGAAAAATACTAACATAAAAAGGAATAAAACTCTAAAGGGAGAAAGGTGGAGCCAGTAGATAACAACTCATCAGCAGGAGGGATCCAATTGAGGGACAGAAGCCAGCTCTTTCCCTCCTGACTGGTACCTTCTGGCGACCAAAGCCTCTTCAGGTGTCTCTTCAGCGTGGTGAGCACACTAAAGCTTAGACTTATGGCATTTGGGAGTGACAGCCAACAATTGCTTTCCTGTATAAATTTGTGCAAATCTTGCTTGCAGAGCCTCTTTGCATACAGCTTTTTAGCTGTCTCCTTCAAACCTGAACAAAGTGACCCACGAGAGCGTTGCAGAGATGCAAAGTGAAACTTTGAGATAAGTCCATCGAAGCTAGCTCATCACTAGGAAGGATAGATAGGAAGAGGAGACAAACATTTTTGGAATAATAGGTTGCTTAGTTTTTTGCCATTAATACTTGCCTCTTCTTTATCATGATTCATCCCTTTTCATTGACTGCCCCTCACAAATGCTTGGGTCAAACCTTTTTTTTCGCCTTTGTGGTCCATAAGGAGGATTTAAGCTATAACAGTCTGTAATGGGGTAATTTAGATTGGAGAACTAGAACTTCTTGTTACTGTGGTTCAGGTGTAAAAATATTCCAGGCCGAAGTGTCAGGTATGGGTCTGCAACCGCTTTGACTGCACCTGTAGAGAGTTTAGTCTCCTGCTGATCGTGCAGTTAGTCCTTACTCAGAAGGCACCTGGCAGTATGAGCTTGATGGAGAACAAAAATCCTTATATACTAAGATGTGACAAAATAGATATCATAAGAACAGAGCCACTAAAAGAGCAATCTTCCCCCCTCTTTCTCTTCAGGAGTACTCCTAGGAACTAACACAGCACTAACACAGATGACAAGCCAAAATCTGCAACCAAAGTCATGCTGTTTTCTAAATATTCCAAATATTGATGACTTTTAATTTTTTTTTTAGTGTCATTAAGAAAATAACAGCCATGTCCAGTAAGTGTCTTGATAGTTTGATAGTTATTTATATTTTCTTTTCTGTTCCAATTACATGAATTAAAATGCATGAAATGCCAAAGTTATATATTAGGCAGGTCTTTTGAACTAAATATTGTTTGCAATGGGAGATGGTTGATTATATTCACGCAGATCGACTAGGTCTTATTAGAGAATTTTTTTGTTACGAGTATTTAGTCATATGCCATTTTGTGAATTTCTGCTATGTCTTGAACATTTCATGACTTCCAGTAGTTGAAGAGTGTCTGATTTTTCAGACTCATTATTTATAAAGCACTATGAGGTTGCAAATGACATTCAGTGGAAATTAGAAGAAAGTTCAAGTATCAAAAATTATGACTAAGGGAGACAAATTAGATGTTGTGTAGAGCTTTAAAATTAAAACCCATCAATATTATTCTAGTCAATATTGTTTATAGAAAAATTACTTGCATACTACAAAAACCCCTATTTACAATAAGAGACATTTTCCTGGGGCAAATGAGCTGTATATCAATAGAAAAAACCAAATGCATATAAAATATTTCACTGAAACAACATTTTCATTATGGAAGAATAATTCAAGAACAAACGATTCTCAAAAAACTCCCACTAACAGCAGTGGTTCATTATAATCAGTAAGTCAAACATTTACTTAGCATCATGGATGCTGACAATTAGTCTTTTGTCTTTTTTGCATCTGGTGCTTTTAGCAAGATTTGTTTAATCGAGTTTATCTAGATACTAATTTATTTACTAATGCCCTCTTGGTTTATTTTGCAACTTCTACTCATGATCAGAAGATCCTATTTCTTTCCTTTTTAAGAGACTCTAATAATGACTGTACAATCCAAGTAGGTACATGGATAAATGAAATGCATAAATAAAAATCAAAGGTTTGATTAAACTCACTTTAAAATGAGGGATATGAAGAATACATCCCAAGATGTGATTTTAAATTATTTTTGTCACAGATAAAGAGCAAAACTCAATACAGATTTGCAGGAACAAAACAAGGTATGTCTTCATTAAGGACCAGATGTGGCTCTCCTTCATTAATCTGAAAAATAGCATGACTATGGGTGACAGACTTGGGTTCATTATCAGTGCTAGTATTGTGAAAATATATATATATATTTTTAATCCATGGCAAAACAGAAAAAAGGAAAATCCTTTGACATAAAAAGATTTCTTCACTTTTTCTTATAAAACATCTCCTCTCTTCTCCCTAAACCTTGGAAAATAATGATCAGGTTGAAAACAAATTGTCTATGGTGGAATATTTGAAATATCTTTTGAATTTTTCATAGCTGCATTTAAGTAGGTTCAATTAAATACATGTTTAAAATGCAGCAGAAAAAATACTGAATAAAATGTTTTTACGTAAAAAAAAATGCACACACAACCCCCCGCCCTCAAAATACAAAACCAAAAGCAGGCGTTTTTTCCTACTCATTAATCAAACTCAATTTTACGAAATTTTGAGATAGACTGTATTGTGCCAAGCAAGGTGTTTGTCTGGTGCATATTGCCAGTTCATAATCTGCAAACACTTTTCAGAATAACTAATTCTCACATCTGTAATTCTCCTAGCAGCACCCCTTCAGAACACCACACAGCATCACCTCTCCAGTAAGATGTAGAAACATTTTCTGCACTTATCTTAGTCACTTACGACAGACTCCCAACAATGGTCGTAACCTGGACATCTCAAAACGTAACCCTTTGGGTTCATATAGATCTTCACACAAATAACCACCTTTCACGATCAGTAGTGCTCTGGTTTCCTTTATAAAAAGCAATTTATGTAATTCAAGAAACTCCAGTGAAAATAAGCTTCCTTTAAAAGAAGCACATTGTTTGTAGGCAACAAAAGAAATAGAAATAGTCAGTCTTCTTTTTTTGGTGCAATAGCGTTGATGCAGCTTTTGCTAGCAACTGGAATTATGGACAGATAGGAAATAGAAAAAAAAAGAGGAGAAAACCTAAGCCTCTGAATAAGCCAGCCCTTTCCAAATCGTAACAGTTCAAAGGCAGAAATAAGTTTTCTGATACACCCCATCCTTCTTTTGCTGAGGGATTCTTATGCATGTTAGGCAGGATAGGTGATTTTTTTTTCAAGAGACAGGAATTTTAGTTGAAAGATAGATTAAAAGGGGAAAAAAAAAAGAGATCTAACAACATAACAACCATCCTGGTTACCTGACATTTACCCATCCTATCACCTAGTAAAATTCCCAATAAGATGTGATGTTCATTACCATGAGAAGAGCTTAGGGCTTGTCCCATAGCTTGGGTCCATAGGACTACGTCTATAAATGTGCTTTAGTGTAAGAGCAGCAAGGAACAGACGCTGTTAGCACACATTGCTCCTGGCGTGGTTTTGGTGCAGACACAGCAACTTACATCGCCCCAAGACAGCACTGAATAGAGCTGGCAATGGCAGCCTGTGTGTAGCCAGGCTACTGGGGAGAGGAAGGGAATTTAGCTGGCAAGTTCCAGTATCATGTGGCTGCACTGCAAAGAACAGTCTCCAGACCATACTATTTAGTAACACAGCTGTAACTTTCACCTCTGGCATGTGCCTGGAGTTTTAAACTGACAGGTTCTGCCCAGCTCCCATTCAGGCTTCTGAATCCTACTCAACGTAAACAGATTGCTCCTATACTTCCCAACTCCTCAGGCACAGCCAAGTGGAACTTTGGAAATGTTGTACAATTTCCCTCCCTGGACATGCAGGAAGGCAGATGGAAGGTAGGCTGCTTTCCCTTTGAGTGCTAGAAGTCCCTAATGGAAGCTCTAATAACAGAAGTGTTATCATGAAACCAGCTTATATTACAGCTACTATTTCTAAGGGTCCAGAGAGCAAAAGAGAGATGTTTACCTTGTCTCTTAAGAAAAAAAAGTGTGGGGAAATAAAGTTAGTTTTGTATTTGCTCTTGCAGCTGTCAGCGCAAGGGTAACTTTTCATTGCTGGCTAACTGAACTTACTCTTTCAAAGCAGTAATGTAGCCATCTAATTATGGAGTCCACAAGTTTGTATTTAGTATTTCATGGCATTCTTTCTTCAGGCAGAATTCTTATGTCAAAGAAGAAATGCCTTATGTATCCTGTCTCTATGTAAATGTGTGCCATTTCTTAGTCATGTTTAGGCTAGACATGTATTCATACATTAAAATTTTAATTCCCCCAGCATTCACATAAACAAGTGTAGGAAATGTATTCTGGGTGTTATAATGAGATACTCTTATCAGGATGATTCTCTTAAGAAGCTAATAGATGTTACATGAGATAGAAGAGGGTGTATGAAATGACTCATTTTCACAGTCTGAAGGTTTAAAAAATAAAATTACCTGCATATCCACATGCTTAATGAATAAAGACAAATAACTTCTAAATTAACAAAGTTTCACAAAAGTGACTGCATTAATTTAAGTATTTCAGTGAAATGTAATGAACTGGTTTCCTTCACAGTAAATAGAGCTTGTAAATTGTAATGTGACGGATGACTTTATAAAAGCTGAAGGAAGATTTAAAGATTACATAGTGAAATATTGTATATATTGCTTTATCTTAAATTGTATGAAAGCAATAGCACAACATTTACAGTTATTTAGGTAATGGCAGCTTATTAGGGAAAAACTGCCATTCTTTTTATCACATCCTTACTTGTTCCAAAAGTATTAAGAAGCTTGTTTAATATTGACAAAAACCAGTAAAAATAAATCACACCAGAAGAGATGAGCATACCTCTGTCTGGACAGGGCTGGGATTTTGAATGAAGACACATCTTGCAGAGCTGATACACGTAGTGGGAGTACAAGAACGAATAACCACAATTTAGGCTAAATGTCTTCCCTTAGATCAATCCCTCTATTAAAAAATGGCTCTTAATTGCTTTTTTCAATGAATTTATGCCGTGACATAGATGCAATCCAGCCTGAATGCTGATTTAACTCACTGTAAGAGCAACGAGCAAGTTGCACAGGAGTGCCAGAGGGCTTCCTCCTCCTCTGTTGTCATCAGGTCTTGCATGGTGCAATTTTTCTTCTTTTCCCCTTCACTATGTGGCTGTGGGTGGTGACTTGCACACAAAGAAGCAGATTAAAACGAGTTGCCTGCTCACCGTGCCTGTTTACCCACCACCCCCTCCCACGGTCATCCTGCCCTCTCTGTGGCAACGAGTGAACCGCATGCGTAGCTCCTCACTGTCAGCCCACACAACTAAATCAAAGCTTCTTCTGGGATGGATGAACATGCCATCCTGTAGGCTGAAGAGGTTCAGGAGCTGCTTTGTGTATGATGAAATGCTTCCACTGCAAGACAACTTAGCCTAATAGCTTTTGGACAGATCAAGCCTCCTCAAACCTCTGAAGGTCTTTAGAACTAAATCCTCCATCCTGTCATTATTGCTAGTCACAAGGGTATCACAAATGTTGTCTGACTTCCTTCACAAGAGTTTAGTAGTTTGACAGGCCTGGTGATCCATCTAGAAGAAGTTTGGTACGACATATAAAGTTTTCTGGCTTCATTACTTTCATTACATCACTTGAGACCAAACCTGTTCCTCTGAGACTACTGAACATTATGAGGTGCAGGGAATAACTCAGGAACGACATGTACTCCTTCAATAATAGGCTAAAGGAATTGCAGTAGGAGGGATGAAAATAACTTTTACAAAGTCAAATCAATGGCTATGGCATTGCTTAGGTGTTTTTGGCCAGTGTTGCAAATTCTCCATCTAGAAAACATACTGATTTTTTAAAAACATTGTAGACAGTGTAAGGAATTATATAACAACATTTCAGTTTTCACAGCGCACTATTTCAGAATAATTTCTGTAAGCTTGCCTTCACAATTTATTTTTGCAAGAGTTAATTTCACCATAAAAATATTATACAGAGGAGGTGTCTCTCTGGTATGTTTTGAGAGCTGTTTATTTTGCTATGCAACGTAAGAATTGCTCATGAAGTGATCTAGATATCACATATAACAGCAATGCAAAAACACTTAACATGGGTAAACTACATCTCATTGGTGAAGGGGAAGAGGTAAGAAACTGGTTTGGTGACAAATATAAGCCTGCTCTCTTGTTTTGTGATTCAATTTAATGTTATACCATTTATTGCTTTATCTGTGTCTATTGTTCCAAATTATGTTATTTTAATTAGGCAGAGCTGTTTTGCCAGAAAGAAGAGGCTCTTCAACCTTTCTCACAAACATCAGACCTAAAATAATTGAGGGTAGCATGAGGATAGCAGGATGTCTCTTGAAAATACTCTTATGAATTATTTTCCTTTAGTGAGATTTTTTGGTCATTACAGCACCAACTGTATGGAGATGTCTCAGGGAGGAACTTGCTCTTGTGAAGAACACTTGAGAAAACATATTCAGTGTTCATGTCTGGTCAGGGTATAGTGCAACATCTGACTGGAAAAATGCTCCAACCAGGTTGGGAACTATGCAAAAATGCACCTTATCCTTTTTTTATTATTAATATTATTATTCAATAGCTCTATAATGAGAGGAGTCACCCAGCACATGGAATCCCTAGGCTACTCACTCTCTTCTCTGAGGAAATTCAGTCTCCATATCTCACCTGATCTCTAAACTATCAGCCACCCTGGTGAACTGGGCAGAGAGGGAGGCTCCTAGCCTCTTTCGTTAACTGCTTCCCATTTCAAACAGACTAACTGAAGCTTTATTAAATGAAATGAAGAGAGAACAGTTAGACAACAACTAGGACATTAGCCTGGGAAGTATGAGATATGACTTTGAATCCCTGCCTCCCAAGCCAAAGGAAAGATTTGAACAACTCCTCTACTCCTTGTTAAGCTGTTCCAGCCATAAAAAGAATGTATGTTTGCCTTTGGCATGTCTTGTGGGAAAAATGTCGTAGGCATCTGGGTCTGAAAGAGGCTCAGAGTGATGAAAACAAACCTTTGAATGAAGGAGAGGGATTCAGAAGGGAAAACTCTTCTTGGTCTTTTCTGTGGTTCATGAGGCTCCCTACCAACCCTGTTCGTCACATCCATCCTTTTCCAGGCACTGCACAATAAGCCCTGATTAGAAATAGGCTGTAGGTTTTTCTGATGCTAGCCCAGATTCCAGTAAAGTGCTGACTTTTTCTGGGTTGGTTCATGGCATCTGTATGTTGTTTAATTGATAAAGAATATGTGAGCCTTTCCAGTACTGTTTTCAAAAAAAGAGGCTGAAGGCAAAATGGCTGCTTGTTTTACCTCCTGTTTTATGGATAGGCAAAGTTAGGGTTACTAGAAATGTGCCTGCAGCATTCAGTTTTCATGCCTCAGTTTTCAAAAGGATAAGGAGGTTGCAAGGAGGAACAGAGCTATGTAAACACACCTTTGGCTTTTGCAGTGCTCCCAAGGAAGATACAGAAGGAAGCCAAAGAAGTCAAGGATGATTACTCGTAGCAACTTTCACTCGTCAAGAGCACTCCAAACCGAGCTCTTGACTGAGCACAGCTGCTCCTTCTTGCACCATCTCCTAAACCTGGGAGCATCTATTCAGAAACAGCCCAGCCAGCACCAGCCCAGCTCAACATATCCACATCCACATCCACATGGCACTGGGCAGTCAGATGGATTTCGGTCAGAAAGTTGTGTCTGTGCCAGCTGCCCACTCTTGCCAGTGAAGATGTTGGTCTGGGATGCAGAGTCAGTGCTAGACAGTTCTGGTGTTTGCTCAGTCTCTGCTAACACAGGACTCACTGCTCTGACCTGCAACTTAGCATAGGCACCTGACAGAGGAGAGTGGTGGGAGCTGACCCCACTTGAAGAACACAGTGGTGGTTCTTCGTGTGGGACATAAGCTCAACGTGGAGCTTAGATGACAGGCACGCTGTCCCATGATCTCTGTCAGCCCAAGCATTACACTGATGTGCACGTTTTATGGACAGAGGTATTTAAAAGATAGTATTCACACTAATCCTGAGGTTTTTCACACTGAACGCAACCAAAGATGCTTTAAACTTTACACCGTACTTTAAATTTCATCTCATGTTCTCATCTATTGCTTATGATTGGACTCCACGATCTTAAAGATCTTTTCAAACCTAAATGATTATATGATTCTATGTTCCGTGATCATTAAATCTATATGTTAAATATCAAAAGGTAGTGGTGCAAAAGATGTTGTACTGGGAGACACTATAGAAGTCTGGCAAGCTCATTAAACTTGCCAAGACAGTTTAAACTTTACCAAAGATCATTCTGGGGAGAAGAAAATCAGAGGTACTGAAGAGCTCATTACTCTACCAAAACAAAAAATAACGTCTGGAAATTAAGCCCGAATCCAGCTAGATCTTAGGCAGTGCCCTTTTCAGTGATGAACTGGAATTTAGAAAGCACGACCAAGGAACAGGCGGTTCTTCTCCTGCTATCTCCAGATCACATCCAGATGCGTTCCTGTGATCTCCTCTATCTAAATACAATTACTGGTCTCAATACAGGGACAGGAAAGAGAAATCTAGTTTGTTGTATATGGGATATTTCACAAGGCAGTGGAAAAAAACAGTGATCTGGAGCAAAGCAGCTGCAGCCTGTCTGCCTGGGTCACAGTGTCACACCTACATGGCTTCAGGGGTCAAGGCAGTGCTTTCGGGCTGTGCTGCACCCATGCTGATGACTTCTTTAGAAGTGACTTCAAATTCCTGCTATACTTTAAAAAAAAAGGGTAAAACCCAGCTTGAATTTATATTGTTTATGAAACATAAAAAGAGACTGGAAAACCAATTCATGCATCAATAAGCTAAAGTCCTCTGATTATTTTTCATATTCAGTTGACAGGCTTAATTTCATCCACAACTGTATATGCATTTTAAGAGGTGGGACAAGTAATGATGGGCAAGGGGAGAAAGAGGCTCGAGGCTTTTGCTACCAGTGCAGCTCAGAACCATTCTCCCTTCTTCACAATGTGATATAGGCAATGGATGCACACAGAGTATGTGTTTTAACTAGGATAAGGCTGCATTCTTGGCTCAGTAAATTCATATATGATTTTCTTTTTAATGTAAACTGCAGTGTATGCCTAAGAGATTAATCAAAAAGATGAAGTATTATAGCTTTAGTATCCATTCAGAAAATGCTACGTTAATCATCGATTTTCATTTACATTACAAAAACGAAATTATTTGAGAGGCCTGACTTCATGCGTTCAGTTAGAATTCCATATATTTGTTGCTAACACTCTAATAAAAAGATTAAAATTGCTTTTTTTGTTTTGCTGCTGTCCCACACCAGTCTATTTCTTCAAGGCAGTACCTGGTTGATATACTTAACACTTTAAGCCAATATTTTTAGTTCTACTTAGGTTTTGAAATCAAATATTCAGATAGTTGACCTGTTCCTCTGGGCAAAATGATTGCTTCAGATGCCTCTATTAAAATATTAATGCAATTTTAAGATTTTGTTATAACTATTGCTTTAGTCTATACTTTTGATTCTAATTAAAAACAGTAAATCTCTCAGAAAAATTTGATTCTATACCTTCAGAATCATCATAAAACAGAAATATTTCACACTTCAATATTGTTTTTCAGTAATTCAGCCTTAAGATAGAAAGAAGAGTTTTTTAATGACAACATCTCAAGAAAGAATTTATATTAGTGTCCTGTTCTTAATAGCTCATTAATAGTAGCTTCTCATAATAAATCACAAATGGGTTTTATTTGAAATTAAGTTTTGCATTAAGGATGCCCATCCTGTACTCCACTGGATGGAAGCAAAGTGAAAAAAGCCATACTCAGTAAGGCTTTATATAATATTTTCCAGCAGAACTGCATGTCAACAACTAATTTTAAACAGCTTCTCCTATAATGTGTGTTACAGGAAGGGTGCTAGGGGGGATTAAACATGATAGTTACTTCTCCTGCTGCCTTGTTTTGTATTCATAATAATTGTTGCTGCTATGTATTTATTAGTTCCTTTACCTACCAATTTTCTGTGACTGTCTCTGGGGAGCTATTTCAAAGCCAGAGGGGTAGGTGCGGAGGAATATCTTCCAGAAACTTGACATGATGCTTGTAGCTCAGAGCTTAAAGAAACAAACCCTGTGAAATGGGCTGCAAAAATCTCTCCAGTAAAAAGGGAGCAAGCATTTTAACATATCCTTATATATCTGATAAGGTGGGGATAACTGTCAGTCACCCTCATACAAACCCAAAGCTTTTCCTAATAGCCATTCACAGAAACAACATTCACAATTGTGAGATTTTTATAAGCAGGAAACTATCACTCAAAGCCTGGGAACAGAAATTATCTCTGAATATGTAGGGCTGGTTCAGGCGTGGACCTTTCTGCTATCAAGTCTGGAAACAGACACCAGGGTTCTCCACATCCTGGGAACTGCCTCTCTCAGGGAAAGTTTTGAGCATTACCTTAAGAATTCAGGTTTTCTGTTGCCTGCTTCCTCTCTTGGGGTCTATGAAGTGTAACATGATGGAAAAAAAAAAGAAGAAAAACATGTTGTAAGGGAGCTCTGAAGGTCTACACGCCAGGCCATCTGTTAAGCTAGGTCAGGTTGCTTAAGGCTGTTTCTAGTGAGCTTTTATGTGTGTCTTAGGATGGAGCTTTCACAACCTCTCGGGGCAACGGGCTTTGGTGTTTAACCACCTTCATTGTGAACAGGTTTTTCAATATACGCATTTGAAATCTCTCTTGTCACAACTTGTGTCCATTGCCTCTTACTCTATTAGGGAAGAAACCTTCTTTGTGCACCTATGAGAAGAGTATGGCACTACCTTTTCTACAACTACCTTTTAGGCAGCCGAAGGTAGCAATTAGGTGTCCCTGAAGCCACTTCTCCTCCAGGCTGAACCAGCCCATGTCCCTCAGCCTCTCCTGACAGGTCAAGTGCTCCAGCCCCAACAAGCCTGGAGGGCCTCGGTTGAACTTGCTCCAGTTTGTTGATGTTTCTTTCGGTTTACAGTCCAAAGAGGAATCCAGTAGGACAGATGCAACCCCATGACTGTTAAATAGAGATGAAGAGTCATTCCTTCGATCTACTGGCTGCATTCTTGCTAATACCTTTTAAAGCTGGCCTTCTTCACTACAAGGGCACACTGCTGCCTCAAAGTTCATTTTGTTGTCCACCAAGATAACAATTCACAGATCCTTTTCTGCAAAATGCTTTCTACCCAGCCAATGCAGAGTCTGTGCTGTTGCACAGGTTTATTCCATTCCAGGGACTTTACATTTGTCATTGCTGAACTTCACTGGGTTCTTGCTAGTCCATTCTTCTAGCTTGTCAAGGTGTCTTCAAAAAGCAGCTTTGCCCTTTGGTGTGTCAACTGACTTCCTCATTTCATGCCAGCCACTGTCTTGTTGATAATGCATTCCACCACATTGTCCAGGTGAAGATGCTGAATAGTATTGGCCCCAGTATCAGCCACTGAGGAACACAAGTCACTACCAGCCACTCAGTAGACTTCAAGTGATTTATCACTACTTTTGAAACCTGAACGTCCATCCAGTGATTCACCTATCTTGTAGCCTCCCCATACAGTCTTACACTTCCTGAGTTTGGCTACAAGGAATTTTGCATCTTTCCACATAAGGAAAACTGGCTTCAATGGGAAGAATGGAAATCGTTTCCTTTCTCCTTTAATTTCTCCTGTTCCTTTCTGTCTTTACTGCAGAACTCTCACTGTGGGTGAGTGTTGTAGCCTCCCATGCTTATATAAAAGGTGAGTGGCAACACAGATTTTTGCTGTAATTTCTGAATGAAGGCGACTGTAATTCTATGCTTTTGCTGTGAATCCAGGGTGGTCTAAGTATGCCTGTTGTAGTAAAGACATCTGCTCGCTGTGCTATATTTGAGCTGGCATTGAGGCTCTCCCATGCACTGAACATGGCATTGATGCCGAGGCATTTTCTGTCTCTGGAAATTTATGTTTGTGCATAGATTCCTGCTGTGCCTAAAAACACATTGGGCAACACATGCTCTTGTCCCCAGGACATTGTTGGTTTTCCATCAACCCTCTTCCTTCTCTGTTATCAAAGATGGATGTGAGAATGCTACAACACAAGTGCAGACCTTAGTGATTTCCCTAAGAAAATTATTTATTATAAAGGGCTCTCCAGCAGAAGACCACCATAACCTGGTAGTTTGGGATTTCACTATCCAGACTGGAGATCTGCCTGGAAGCTTCTGCATGTTCCTTTTCCTCTGAGTCTGGGTTTTATTTCCACATGAGGAAGAAGAAGATTGAGATGGGAGGGAAAGAGAGCCAGAAAGCCAGCATGCACACCAAAATTGACTGTTGCAGGTACAACTAATATTGGGGAAGAGGATGTTCTGCAGATAACATCATGGGTTTTTTTCCATCAGCAGCCTTAGTTTTAGCACAGGATTTTACACATGATATGTGGCCCACATGCCAGAGACTGCTGCTGTAACAATCGATCCAGTATTTATGCAGCTATGAACTACTTATGAAACTTGTTCTAAGAAGCTGGAGAGAGATCAAGTTCTGTATCTTTGTATTCTACCATGTTCTTCCACATCTTTTCAAAACAGACAACGATCCATGCCCTACAAGTGCCTGAGGTAAATGGCAGGCCTATCTTGTAAACCTTAACTGCAATGCACAATTTCCCCATGCAGACAGCATTTTCTATGTTTTTCTTTTTTCTATTAGGTGGGTATATACCAGTCCATGTCCTGTCTGGGCAGAAGGAGAAAAGAAACTTCTCAAATGATTATTAAAAAGTGTAGAAAGAGACACACTTAAGCTCCACTTCCTTGAAAACAGCACCACCTAACACTTCATTTGTTTGAGATTCCTGTCTCTGCCTTGGATTCACAATCATTAGCTTCCTGCTAATGCTCAGTGCCTTTAAAACACCTTTATAGAGGTTCTTTCTTGTTCTAAAAATATATCAGGGTAGGACATTTTCTGTTTGACATAGTAAATAAGGTAATAGACAGGGCAAACATGCCTGGGATGGTATAAAGTTGAATTCAGGTTTTCCATCTGCAATTCTGTGATCTGTCCAAGTTTACATTTTCTTCTGTATCCCACCAGACTACAGTAATCTTCAGGTGGCAAGAAGAGAAAGGTGGCTCCAACAGCATTGTCTGCTGAAGGTGCTGCCCCTGCATGCAAAAACTTGAGTAAGATGAATTCCTTTTAATATAAGCCAGGAATTTTATTGCAAAAAATTACTCCTAATTAGGTCATGCAAAGTGGAATTTTCAGAGGGATTTAGGACTCACTGTCCCAGGATGTTCTAGGGCACTGGCTTGTGCTATAAGGATGGAGAAAGGAACCTGAACCAGGATTTCACATTTCAATGCACATCCACTCTGATCTCAGGGAGTGCATAGGGGTGCCAAATTTTCCCTTGAGGCACAGTTCAACTAAAGGATCATGCCCTGTTGATAGGGGAGTTAAAAATCCCAAACTGTTTTCAGCATCAGGTAAGTGTGGTGCAACTCTATCCTGCCCAGATTTTGGTGGTCTACATGTACCCACTGTGAGGAACTTAAGATAATTGTGAAAATTCAGTAGCAGAAATTGATGTGCTGAAGAAATTTTACCTAGTAGGGAGAAGAGGAGGATCTGATACAGTAATTTGGGTCCCAAATCCTCTTTGGGTTGTTAGATCTCCAAAAAGCCTTTCTCCTCATAATTGTTTTACGTGGAGGAGCCAACATGACTGATGACTGTTTATGTTTCCTCTGCCACTGAGAATACATGTATATCACACTCTTCAAATCACCAACATGCTGCTGCACTTACTGAACGTAGATTGCAATCATTTCAATAATTAAATCACAGAATTATTAAATGACTTGAGAGACTCCAGCAGGAATATTGGAATTTTAATGACTTAGGATAAAAAGCCCTCTTAAATAAGAATGTAAAACAACAATAGTTGTGCTCACGAGTGCAAGTTGTACAAGTCAAGAAGGCTGAGTGCAGAACAGTTTGAAAAAGAAAAAGCTAGATTCCATTTTTATTCTAATTTACTTTGAAAGCCTGGGCTTTTGGGCACATCCATTGTGCTCAGCCTGATTTGCTTTTATTATTTTTGTTGCTGTTTTCATTATGTCAGTTTTTCTGTGGGCGCTTTTCTGCCTTATTTTTTTTCTTTTAATAATACTTTTTGTATATTTCATGTTCTTAAAGATGATTTAGAAAAAAATTACGGGCTACAAAAGTAATCATGAGGCTGGCAGTCAGGTTATTCTGACTAGATATTCCTCCCCATGTGTTTCTTTTCTAAATCAGGTTTAATGCTGGCTTTTGCAGCACAATCTAACACTCAAACAGAAAGTCACAGTGTACTTTTTGGTTTGACCACACACTTTTAACAGCTTCTTTCTTTTTTTCTTTGGCATAAAGACCCCTTTGCTGGAAGATATTCTGTAAAGCTGTTTATTGCTTTGCTTTTCCTCCACTTACAGATAAAAGAGCATTATGGGGAAAAATCAGTGTTGCTCTAACCTTGTTTTGCTTCATGTTGGGAACAAGACTGTAATGTAAAGTCCAAAGGAGCACCAAAGAATCATGAAAGATTCATATTTGTCATGTTTTCACAAAGTGGATTTAACTGAGGAAAAGAGTTTTTGAAAGCCCAGAAGGGAAATATGTGTATTGCATACGATATTGGATAGTCTCAGCTGGTGTTGGAAATGTGTGACATGCAGCTCTATGCCTGAAAGCAGTGTTTTTCGTTCATTCTTTGTGTTTAGCAAACTTGCCTTTCCACAGGAAGAATTGCTGTGATTTCAACAAGCGTAGAGGTACAAAAAGTCAAACACTGGTCTGACAGCCATGGAGGGGGTCCTTGTGCTCCTTTATACCCCGCCAGCCCTCCCCTTCCCATCTTGCTGCTGCTTGGCACAGCTGCTGCTCACCACACAGAAGAGAGAGCTCAGCCTCAGAGATGCCGTTTCTGGGTTTCTTCCAGGCCCTGTTCTGTGGGCAAAGTGGAAGGAATGCAGAAATTTAGGAAAGGCATTTTTCAGCCCCATGCAGCCTCGTTCTTGCAGCTTTCCCTCCACCTCTGCATTTTTTTACATAACATTCCTTCTTGCTGTGTGTCTCATTTCACCTCTGGGCTAAACAGAGTGCTTAATAGTCCAAGTCACTTGAAGATTGTTCCTTCATGCAATAAAACTGCATTTGCTTCATTTGCCATGAATGATAAGCAGGAACTTCTACAAATCAAACATCCATTCTTTTTTTCTCGGTTACACAATGATTCATAACAACAATTTCATTTGGTATTATATTAAAAGATTTTAATTTCTCCAAATGGAAGTCCATTTCTATCCTCTCTTTCCCATTACCTGTACTTACATTAACACAGAAAGGACAATCCAACATGGGGCCTTCCATCTAAAAAGCATAAAAAATAAGGAAACAGCATGAATTAGATTATTTCTTCCCAGTGCCATTTTTTTGGCTATTATGTGGCACAATGTAAAAGCTCCAAAGAGCATGACACTGTTTCATTTTTGACTCTGCCTGCAAAAAAGGGGATGGAAATACAGACCCATCTTATTTGCTCTTAGTGCGGAGGCAGTAAATCAACTCATTTCTTCCGTTCTGCCTTTTCCCAGAAGGGACTAATCCTTCCTTTCCATTTAAAGTCCCCTTCATGTGAGGCACTCCCATGCACCTCCATATACACTAATTCCACATCTTCCTGCTGAGCTGGCTCTTCCCTCCAACATTTTCCTTGCACTCTGTCCTCAGGCATTTTTCTCTTTTATTGGATGTGGTGTGTTTTCAGGCAAGGTCAGAAGACGACGTCGCGAGTCGGAGCCAGAGCAGCTTCAGCCGGTTCCCGGGAAGCACCTCTCCTGCTGGCACGGTCTCTCCTGCGTAGGTCGCAGCAAGGCGCTCACCCCCTCCATGCTCTCACCGCTCACAGGCTTTCTTTTAATCACACAGCACGGGCAGCTCTCCAAAAGGCTGTTAAGCGCAGCCGCCCTCTCCCCATCTGGCTGACACACAAGGAGATGTGCTAGGTTTGGCTCAGCTGGATGCGGCTCTTTCCATGTCTTTTGAGGCACTTTTGAGGCACACAAAGCCCGTGGCTCGTTCATTAGGAAAGTGTTACGGCTCATAGGCACAGTTAATTAGCACTTATGAATAAAAGAAAAGTAGGAAGGAATATTAAAGGAGTAAGAACAACAAAAATGAACTGGAAGAAAAACAATGGAAGCCTATAAAAGCAACGCACTCAAAAAATAATAAAAAATACATTGATGCTGTAGTTTTTATCATGATTTTTCATTCCCAGTCTGCCCAACATGAAGCAAATATTATGTGGCATGAAGTCCAGCTGAGCCAACACACACAGAGGTATGTCTGTCTGTCATACAGGTGCCTCTCTGGAGACAAACGGCCAGGAAACAGAAGAGAACTTTGAGAGGGAGAATACTGTCCGTGTGGGTGTCATCGATGCCATCATGAAATTTTTAACAACCAGCTCAACAAGGGCCACTAGTCTCACTTTCCTTTTCTCCCTGTGATTGCAACTCATCGTTAGATTTTTTTGCACAACTGTATTATGAAGAGCTTAAAAGCATGAACTGTGCTGCAGCAGTCACAGGTTGCCCTCTCAACAGCTAAATACTGGCACCAAAAAGCTTCCTGGAAAAAAAGCTACAGTCTTTTAAAGAATCCACTGACTACAGGACAATAAATATTGAGCCTTGCTGCCAGAAGGTAAGAAATCTGGTGTAGCATGTAATTAAAGATTATACCATGCTATGAAAAATACACAAATGGGCTGAATAAAGGCTAAGTATTACTTTGGGCATAACTGACACTTTGAGCTTTTTGACTGCCTGAGTTTGCAATTCTGCTTTTTAAGAAAGAGCATTGCTTCCATGACTGTGTACAAGGATGATACAGTAGGCTCAGTACCGCCAATGCATCCTATCTATTCACTAATTAATACACAAACTTTACATTTTCTAAGAGAATGAATCAGAGATCAGAAGAAATTGCTGCATCAGCTATTATGACATCTCAACGATTCCGGGATAAATCATGGCAAAACCAGCAAGGAGTCATGGCAAACTTTGTTCTTCCCATCCGGGCAGAAAGCTGTGGCTCTCTTCTAACTTTTTTATTTCCTTTGATTCTGAATAGTGCCAGTAAGTCAGGTCAGGGAAGAAAAGCTGAGCCAAGAGTTGGCCACCTACTGTCTCTATGTATCTGTTTATGTTGGCATTCACACTTTCCCTGCATCCCTAACTGCCTTGTGCTACGCTTTAATAGCAACAGTAATGTCCCAAGACACGTTGACCTGGAAGACCTATTTCCAGTTTGCCCTAGCTGTCAGGGGTGATCATTTTCCCCTGATATTGGATTTTATAGCAATTCTGTGCAGTTCCCAAATTTCTTGTCAAAACACACCTCATCAGTAAGCTGTTGTGTAAGGAGAGGAATTGAGTTTCTCATTTTTAGCATTAGGTTGAAAATGCAGCCATGATCCTGTATGACAAGTCAGATGATCCAGGGCTGGGTGACAGGAAACAAACAACAGGCTGGGACTGAAATAATTGAAGAGCCAAAGGTTTTCTTTGCTGGCACAAAATAATTCAGTGAAGATAAAGGCCTTGTGCTGTTTCCCTTCCAGCATTTCTTTCCCACCAAGTTCGGTCAAACTCAAAGCTTGTCAAATAAATTAAGCAAATCAAATACAGTTTATAGCGTTCCCTTCACAAAATTAACATCATAAATAGTCTGTGAATATTCTTGAATCTTTATGCCAACTCTAGAATAAGGAAGGGAAAAGGATATTTCAAGCAAATTTCACAAAATACAATGTTTAATGAGTAGCACTATTAGCTACAACATGAGCCCAAAAGCTGTTCTGAAGTTTTTCCCTCTTCATTCTCCGCTTTCCTCGGGCTCCTCAGGGAATTTCCCGCCCCACTGAGAAGTTCAGCACACCTACCCCAACCCAGACTCTCCCCGCAGACCTAAAGCT
The DNA here is from genome assembly GCF_036013445.1 of Caloenas nicobarica. Classification (NCBI taxonomy): domain Eukaryota; kingdom Metazoa; phylum Chordata; class Aves; order Columbiformes; family Columbidae; genus Caloenas; species Caloenas nicobarica. The sequence goes on from NC_088245.1 coordinate 34,494,183, forward strand.
GCCTTCCCCATCAACAGAAAACATTGCTACCTTCTCCTGCCAATAAAGAAAATCACATTTTTACAGTCAGGCAACAGTCTTCCTAATTATAGGATCTCAAATAACCCCAGGTGCTCCACCTCCTGCGTACGGCAGATTCCAGCTCCACCACTGCACCACAATTTCACACACTTATGATTTGTTTCCTAGGCAGCAGTGACAGCACACTAAGGGAGGGGTACAGGTGACATGACAGAATCTTCACATCAGCTTGACACCCCCCTCAGTGCTCACTTCGGGAAAGTTTTGATCATGTTTATCTTTCTGAATGCCAGCAGCTATAGATGTAGGTGAGGAACTTAACCTGGAGAAAGACTTCACTTCAGGCTGGCAGCTGAACAAACACTTGAGGTCTGTATAAGGAATCTAATTTTATATTTTTCTAAAATTAAGCCTATAAAGACAGCACCCTCCAAGCACAGGTGGGGCCCACCTGATATTGAGGGAGATGGAGGCGTAACAGGAGCTGGCTCAGCTAAGCAGGAGACTCATGGCAGAGCTCCAGCGCAGAAAGGCAGCACATGCGAGGTTAAAAAACAGGACAGGCTAAAAAAAAAAAAGAGTAATTATGGGAAAGAGAGTATTTATTGGAAATATTATTTTCTCCAGGGAAGACGGTATTTATAAGAATCTAGAAAAATAAAAAACACAATTAAATCACATACCAGTCTATCTTCAAGCAGACATCTGAAAAATATTTCCTGAGGGAAAACAAGTTCTCTCTAAATGTCTCTAGTCATAAATGACCTATGGAAGCTCCTCTAATAATTTTTGGCCTGAGACACTGGGGTGGCAAACCTAGAATGCTTTCGATAATAATAATAATAAAACAAAGCCAAACCAAAACTATTACACTTGCAAATTAGCTCTTTGATAAAGGTTTTAAAGTTAGCAGGGTGACACAGCAAATTTCTGTTGAAAGAGAGACCTTCTGTGATGGTGTCTTTTCAATTTTCCACATCACTTTAATCAAACCTGCTTTGCTCCTTCATAAACCTAACAGAGGAGCAAAAGCCTGAGCAAAAGCCTAAGCAAAAGGATAAAACAGCACAGCCATATCCTACCAATGAAGCTGAAAACAAAAAATTCCAAATCTTGAACCTAATGGGACAACAACTAATTTCTAGAAAGGAACTTGCCTGGGGCATGTGGCTGTGCACAGAAGTGGGGCAGTTCTCAACACAAGCGTTTCATTATAATCATGGAAGATAATGGTGGATGGGCTTGGTCTTGTGACTCATTTCATCATCTGGTTTCCCTTCTTTGCCCAAGCACTGATTAGTCCAAGTGTCCCTGCAGTCTGCAATGAATTTGGACCTAGCACTCCAACTGCATGCTATATAATGCAGCTGCTTTTACCTGAGATTCAGAGGCATGCGGGCATCTAATTGTCACTTGTGTCTTTGGCAACCTCCCAACAGATACTCATCAGTTTGGAAACAGCCACCCTGTTAAGTTTTGGAATCTGTCAGTGTGCAGTACTGTACCTGGGGAAATCCTGTACACAGGGAGGTTGAACACATTGAGGCTGCTTTGGTCTGTTGTTCTGATTTGATTTTGACCCATTCAAAATGTCCCTCCTGCTCTGATAAACACATGGGCTGTATTCAGCCAGGAACTGGCAATGACAGAGAGCACAGGCAGGATGAAGCGTGGCAAGTATCAGCCGAGAGGGAAGCGGCAGAAAGGAATGAAGATTAGAACAAGCTCTGTTTTATGCAGTAGGCAACCAAGAATGATAAACTTCCTTGGTCAAGTGCTGAAGTTTGAGAGTCTTAGGATAAAGAGCTCTATGTTGTCATCCCAGGTAGCTGAACAGGAACAAATGAGACCCCTAGTCAGTGTCTGAATACAGCAGCTGATCCCTATAATGTTATTTTGCATTTGCATTGCTGTAGTTGGAGAAAGAAACCTTATGAAATCTGAGACTGGAGCTCTGGCCCTGTGGTACACTGGCTTCTTGTTGCTATCAGCACAGACCCTGTGGGAATAGAACCAAAGACCCTCTGGGTGTTTTATATGCAGCACGTGGGTATCCTTATCAAGCCAAATTTCTTCTCTGCTTCTGAACCAGCAAAGCTGTTCTGACAAAATCTGATAATGGGAACACTGACTGCAGGAATCTGTCCTTAGTACAGATGGCTTCACAGAAACCTGGTATGCGGCAGGCAAAAACAAGAAAGGACAAAGACAAGGACAAAATGTAATTCTGAGAGAGGAAAGCTAGCTGAAGTTACCGAAACAGACCTAGGGCTCAGAAAGGGCTAGTGCGGTTTGTTCAGTTCCTAGCTTCTCGAAATCTCATGTTAAAAATGTTCATTAGCGTTCAGATTTTATTGAAGTAGAGAGAAATGTTGAAAACACTGAATACTGAAATTGAGTTTGAAATACAAAAGTCATAAAAAATACACTGATTTTGAGCTCTGTGAAATAGAAACTCATGTCTCCTTCACAACCCAGTCACTGAGATCCTGCGTTCAAGCTGGTACTCACACTGGGAACGAGCTGGCACTCACATTAGTAAAACAGCCTCTTCTGCATCCCAAATGACATGATGTGTCAGCTGATGGCCCTGTCTCCACCACAGCTCAGAGAGATGTACCATCTCTCTTCCTTCTCAGCTGGGCAGCCAAGTCCTTCCCACGCCACCTCAGGGAGAATCATAAAGATAGACCACCCACAGAAAGGGTTTTATTGCAAAAAGGGAAGTCTCCCCTCAGCCTCTCCAGTTATTCAGTCCCACATCTCTAACAGAGGGCAGACTATGCGACACATTGTCTATTTAGATTGCAAACCCCTGGAGGAAGGACTTACTCTGTGCCACCAGAAGCCACTGGTCCCTGTAGAAGATCTTCAGGGCATCTGCCCTACCTGGGACTCTGTGAAAGCCAGAAAGACAACCAGAAAGCAGAGCCCCAGGGACTCCCAGGGCTCTGTATTTCAAAGCATGCACCACAGTTAGTTTGAGCACAGCAGGCAATTAAGCTGCAAATCATTTGTCTTACCCAGATACCATCTTGGAAATTTAAGACTAAAATAGAAGATGTTGCTCCTCAGCTCCTCAAAAAGGTTCCAGCCACATTAAGACCCCACTTGCTGTGGTCTGCATCCATTTTAAGGCAGCATCAAGTCACTTGCAGCAGCATTTCAAGTGCAGCTAGGTTTGGGACACAGGATGAGGGCTCTTTCAAGGTTAGATCAAGTCAAAGCTTGACAGTTGAAAACCAGTGCGATGAGTGGATCTATTTCTCTCCCTTGCTTTAAAATCTAGGGATGATACAAATTTAAGCAAAGATGATGTTCTCCTTAAGCATGATTAATGATTGCAGATTTTTGGGCGAGAGATGCCAGCTTTACCAATCAATCAGACGAGCTCGTCCACAGAAGAATGAAATATGAAGCAGAAGAAAATCTCAGAGAACTGGCAAATTCTTAAGTATTTATTTCCTGTCCTTTCTTTGTTACAGATTGTACAGAAAATATTCCCTAAAATGTTTTTACCCATCTGTTGAAAACACACACTTAAATACTGCATTTAATGAGATGTAACCCTTTAATAGCCTTGCTAATTTTCACAACCACTAGAAATCTCATCATAAAATGAAATCTTAACACTAAGGACAGAATTGGAGTCCTCCAGGCTCATGTGCTACATGGTGTTACACTCAGGCTTCAGCATACAGCAGGAGCTCATTACTTCTTATTTCAACAATCTGAACTTCAGGCTATTTTAGAAAATTTGGCAGCATTTCCACTTCCCAACGAAGACTCTGGAGTACACTTTTCTGAAGTCAGCAAAGTGTTCCTGATTTTTCCAAAAGTGATAGCAATTCATTATAAAACAAGTTCAAGCACCACTTGTCAAACTGCCTAGGGCAGCCAGAAAGACACCAGACTTTGACTTACGGAGTCAGATGCTATTCTCCCACCACAATCACAGCTGGGCAAATCAACCATTTAATCTTTCTCTGCTTCTTGGTGATATTCCTACAAAGTCCTGATGCTTCAGGGATGAAGCTGCCTCTGAGTACATGCCCTTTATACCTGAAGTACAAGCAGTCATTCCTGTAATACATATAAAACCAAAAAAACCTGGCTTTTTTGTTTTGGTTTTTGTTTATTTGGGTTTTTTTGGTGGGTTTTCTCACTTAGAATCTGTTGTGGCAGATTGGTTCAAGTATGTAGCCACAAACCAGGACTTTAAAACAGAATATTAATGTGTCCTATCTCATCAGACATCAGAACAAGGAAGATTTTAATATACTCAGTTGTTGGTTAATGTAATCAGTATTTCTGCCTAGTGGCACATTTCTTGCTTTAAAACCCAGGTAGACTTATTTGGTATGAAGGAACAAGGAAGCAAATTTATCTTTTATTCCACCACCTTAAACTTCATTAATGCAACAACTGTCGGAAGAGAGACTGGAAGGTCTGAAGTCTGAACATGACGTCTGGAAAGCAAACACTGCTTCGTGCCGCTATTCAGAAAGCAGAGGCTTCCAGTGTATCCAACCACAACTGAACTCAACCACCACTTGAGTAGGAAGGATTAAAAAAAAAGAAAAAAAAAAGGAATTCCCTTGGTTTCTATACTATACTTGCTTCATTTTATAAAGTCAGACTTTAGAGTGGAATATTCCTACAAAATTGAGAGCGAAGAAACAGAGCTGTTGGAAGGAGCTTTCAGAAACAAAGAGCCTTGACCAGAAATTTTTAGAAAACTGAAAGAAGCCTTCAGAGGACACTTTCAGAGGCAGAGCTGCTTGCAACTTATGACAGCAGAGGGAAGGCAGTGGAGAATACAATGTTTTGAACCTGACGGAAAACAGAAAGGGCACAGTGAAAAGGAAGACTGAAATTCAGGCAGATGTAATGAGAAAGATCCGATACAAATGGTTCACGCGAAAGAGCATGAAGAAAAAGGAACAGACAGATGTGTAAAACCACACAACTTCACGGCTGCTATCAGGCTGAACTGCACACTTCAGAGATGTGACAACAGTGAAAAATACAATTTCATCTTCTATTCCAAAAGCTGCATTTTCCCTAAGCCTAATCAGCAAAGCAGATAAGGATCAGATTAATCACTAATGCAACTCCAGGTCTTTGGGCAGACTTGCATCTGTTCATGTTAAACGAAGGCTAAATTCAAACTTAGGATGTGGTCCTGAGAGGTCAGGCTAGCTTCCCGGTCTCTCAAGGATAATCAATAACACAGGATTTTGCAGGGTAATTTTGTCCTTTGAATAACACACCCCTTAGAAATACACCTTAAGGAAGTTACTAAAGCATCATGCAAAGGCAGCAGTGATACAATGCAGTTAAGAACACCATTGGCTCTGTAAGATCCAAGAAAGAAAAATATAGCGTAGTTGACAGCTGCTACATAAGAAGTTACAGGGTTAATCTTTCCTGGGGAGAAGTGAGAGTCAACAATTGTGCAGCCCTATGCTTTTATTAAGGCCTTTCTTGCTATTCCTAGAAAAGCACTAACTTACTGAAAGAAAAAAACCAAAAAACTAGTGGCAGAAGACTGGCATAGCCTCCTTGGCTTACAGTTGCTATCAGATGACATGGGTGGAGGAGGGAAAAGAGGATGTATATTTAGTGCTCCAAAGTTACTGGTACTGACAGTAGAGCAACCTCAAGCTGCCTAGACATCACAGCACCTAAACCCAACTTTGAAAGCTTCATGTACTTCATCTTCTCTCGACTTCTTCCTCTGTTCTAACACCGCTCAGTAAGGTTTCATGGGAGAAAAATCCAAGGGTGGAAAAGGGTACAGAAGACCTGGCAGTTCCCAAATAAATGGCATAAAGATAAGAAGCTCAAATTATGCCAATGGAAAGAACAGACAGCAAATGTAAAAAGAGACCAACCTGACAAACAAAGGGCTCTGAGACAATCTCAGAAGAGAAAAGCATATAAATAATGGAAACGAGGACATATTTTTTAAAAATTACAAAGTAGGAACAACAAGAGAAGACAGGGGCCACATCAGAGGAGAACAAAATAAGTAGCAGTTGACAAGAGTATGAAGAGATTGCTCTGTAAGTACGCCTTCGTTAAAAGAAAAAAACCACAAGAAGTATTAGTTGTGCAAGATGGAAGAAAAACAACAGACAGTTGATGACATTAGAAATTAACTGTTCGATGGCTGTTTTCACTTCAGTATTCCCTAGTGATGGAAACTACAAGCAGCTGTATTCACATGATTGATGAAGAAAGATCTCTGTCTACTAAAAGAAAAGAATGGGTTAGAATGTAACTTTCCTGAAGTTCAATGTTCACAGGTTCTCTGGGTCACAAAGACTTCTCTATAAGATACGTTAAAAATTGATATGTTAATGTCATATTAATACAACAAGTTAAAGAAGTAGCCTCAAAACCAGTAGTAGTAGTAGTTATATTTGAGAATTGGCATGCTGAAATGCCTATTTTTAAACATAAAGGCAGGGAGGAAGAGAAGCAGCAATAACTTCTTGCCCAGAGTCAAGACTGTTAATTTTTAAATCTAAAAAATATTTTGGAACAAGTACTCAAACTATACTCATTGATGCTTTCCACAGTAATTGACAAAAGTCAGTCAAGGACAAGTTATGTTAAAATCCTTCCACAGCAGTGTAATGAAAAAGCAGTAGATGAAGTATCTTTATCTTGACATCTGACTATCACAGGACATTCTTATAAAGCAAGACAAACACAGCTCAGATGAAACTACTTCTATATGAATAAAGAGCTAGCTATAGTTATCAGAAAAGAAAAAGAAAATTGCAGTCTACTGCCAAAACAGAAAGCTGTAAGGACTTTCTGCAGAAGTATGTACTAGGATTGATTCCATCAACGTTCTAATAACCCAAATGATTAAATCAATAGACAATATGCAGTTTGAATGTCTCCCAGATCTAGTTGAGGACAATATTAAAAGTAAAAAATTATCTTCACAAGTTAAAAAGTTGTCTAGAAAAATATAACATTTAATACTGACAAATAAAGGAATCATTCAAAACTCAAGTCGAAATCGGTCACTGCAGCAAACATGACCTCAGATTTTTGACACCTGGAATGCCATGATATAGCAAAGGGCTATAAAGTATTCCACATTGTTTAACTGCCTCAGACTATTTACCTTGGACTTTTTTCCCCCTGACACAACAGGGATATAACCATTGAAAGAGTGTTGGGAAAAAAAAAATCCCCTTCTTTCCCCAAAAAGAATTCTTAACTTACTTAAGAACTATGAATCTTCTCCATGTATCATTAAAGTCTTTAGTTCAGAGATCTGGAAATCTTCAGCAATTCAGAAGGGAAAAACACTGCCATCTCCTGGAGCAAGTGAAGCTACCAGCTCTCTGAATGCCTCCATTTTGCGGTTTTCTATGCACTGAAAAGCAACCTCAGGAACTTTGCAACTCACCATCGGATGCTGCATTTAGAAATACAAGCAAAAGCCTACAGTACTGTACCACTTGCAAGGTAAATCTTGGTGGTCTAAGCTCAGTAGCAACATGCATCAGGTCCACCTATCCACCCCACCAAATTCTACAGGCTTGAACAGCTTCCTCTCAATCGGCCTTTCTTAACACCTACAAATGCTGAACAGAAATATCTGCAAAAGCAGGAGTGGGACCAGAAACCAAATACAGCAACTTATTAAAAACATAGCAAACTGGATGAAGTGGAGTTGTAGATGACTCCTGGCCCACAGTTTTCAAACCTTTATGCTATCATCTTGCTTCTACTGTCAAGGATCCATATTACAATCACCTGTTTTCATCCAACAGCCTTCAAGCAGCGGCTTCTGAGAACATAACGAATGCTCTATTAGTATAAGCTAGTCAGGCATACACCTCTGCTCTACACTGAACATCTTGTAACAGTCCGTAAGAAGGTACGCTGTATCTACAAAAATGTATAAAATCACTTTGGTAACTGCTCCCTTCCTGCTTGTATTAGTCACAGCAGCATCCCTCATATGTTATCAGAAATGCTTTACAAGAAGGTGAAGAAACAGCCAGTTACCAAGTAACCTGGGACACACCTAATAATAGCAGTTCATACTGTAGGTAAGCTGCAGTGTTATACAAAATCTCTTCCATTTCCCAGTAACACCGGCTGTTCTCTCAGTGCTCAGTTCCAGGGCTAACTGGAAGCTATCTCAGGGATCTGGTGCTCCATTCTGTCAGCTGCGACCTTGCCCAAGGATGTAGCTCAGTTATCTGAACTAGGACATTATACAGCTGCAAATGTTTTAAAATTAGGTTTTTTAATACTACTTCATACCTTTTCCTATTTATTAATCAATCTTGGAAGCTTCAAGTCTTTTTGAATGCTACAGCTGTTTAATCATTCCTCCAAAAAAGAGTACAACTACCAAAACAAAAGCATTAATGTCAGAAGGCTTCCATAGAGAAGCATCAGTAAAGCACAAGGGCTGAATCAGGATGAAAGCAATTTGAGAGAATATTAGTATGAGCAGGATGAATGAGACAGCAGTCAAGCCTAAAGACACAGGTAAATTTTTAGATGCCATTACTTGGATACTATATTTAAATCTTACAGTATACTTGACAAGTGCTGTTTTTTCTTTCTGGTCATGTGAACAGTATGAATAGTTTACTGTGCCTGATGTTATTTCTTATCTCATCTAAGAATTTCAGGCGATCTCATGCCTTTGTCTTTGTCATACTGGAAAGGTATTCTGCTTAAGCTCCCTGAGGCTTCCTAAGGGCTTTACCAGCCTAGGAATAACTGACCCAAAAGGTAAATTTCATCAGATTATTTTAAAAGTACTCTCCAAAAAAGACAAAAAGTGTTTTTCCCCTTTAGTTTAATTCTACAGTATTTGGCTTCCTTCTATTCTGCAATTACAGTTGAGCTTCACAGGAATATCTCAGCTGTCAATGCTAAAACTAAGCTTTTGGGTAAACTTAAATAAAAGAATTCTAGAATTATTTGGCCATCATACCTCAGGTTTGCTTTGCACATTACATATTCTGAGGTGGTGTATCCTTAGAGAAAAATGATTTAGGCACCTTAATAAAAAAAGGAATTCCTTAAAAATTTAGTATCTTCAATTCACATTCAGTTTATTTTCTAAAATAAAAAACATGCACATTTGTAATATACACCATTTGATTCTTACCAAAGACATGTTTATAAATATTTTTTCTTCCTTTTAATACAGATCTCTATCTACAAATCCTGAATGCCAATCTGCCCAATTGCTTTTTAGGCAAACAGATTCTACTGAAGTCAATGTAAATCTGTATCGTTTCAGGTGCTGGAAAGCAAATGTACCTGCAGAACTAGATAATTACCTCTTCAGGCACTTGCCATTTGGCTAAACCAAGTTTCAGAGTTTCATTATTTATACAAAAGCAACAGAATTCCAGTCTTTATAGGCTTCTTCAGCTGACTTCTGCGTGAAAGAAGTGCGTAAACAGAAATGTACATCAGTCATCTCACTGAGAGAAAATGCCATATTTCTTCTCCAATTCTTCAACAGAAGTATCTCTCAGTCCCATGTGGTTCACATGATTGAACAATGCCTGTGTGACTGTAAAAGAAAATCCCATCATAAACTTATTTTTGCAGTTCACAGTCTTAAGGTAAATTAGTCCAGTTCTTTCCTCAGTGACAGTAAGAGTTGGATTATATAGCTGAAATACAAGTAAATTTTCAGAACTACTGAGAGGATGAAAAAAAATAGCAAAGGGAAGCTCTCACTTTGTTTTGGTGCCCATGAGCTGTCTAATAACATTTCCGTAAACAGGTACATAATCCTGACAACGTAAACAGACAGCTTTTGTTTACTATCTTGGCACTATGCCATTAAATGCAGAGGATAAAAGTGCCAGATGGCAGATAAAACTTACATCAGGTTAAAGGCGTGAATGCAATTCATAAGAGGAATTTACTTTGTACTTCAGTTAAGTCGAACAAGGCATTTTATTTTAAGGAGATTCAGATATCAAAATTTTGAAAGTATAATGGTTTTAAGTGAAACTCAGCTGTAGACAGTAAATTGGACATTATTTGGTCCCAAAGAAATGTTCTGCTTATAAGTGTCTCACTGTTACATAGTCTGTCTGGTGTGCTAAATAAAGAAAATGTTTGAGACAAAACCCATGTTTGTAAACCATGAACTCAAGCCAATGTCATCCTGAATTGCAAACTAATTTTAAGTGATGCCTCAAGAACAGGACAGACAACCAGGCTGAGTGGTTTAGAGACGTCTGCATTCTTTTTGCCAACAGTAAAGTCAGGATTGCCAAGAAATGGTTGTAAACTGCGGAAACTATGTAATTTGGATATCTTGGAAATCTTGCATCTCAGATAAAAGATTTCATACAAGTTCATATATTTGTAACATTACCAGCAACAGACATGCTAGAGAAGCCTGCTTTATCAGACTAAAATGCAGTGGTATTACTGATAGAAACAAGATGATTTAGGTGTAGTTTTCAACAATTAATAAGGAATCAAAAGATTAAGAAAAATTACACGACGTTCATATTAACTTCTAAAACAATCAAAAAGCTGGACAGCTAACTAATCTTATCTGATTATTACATGGACTTAACAACAAGAATAGCACTAGATTCTACAGTATCACAAATGAAGTTTAAAAAGACACTACTGAATTACTTACTTTTTTTCTCCGAGCCTGACATAAACATTACCGCCATATCAAATCTTTTTAATTCAGACAGCCTCTGGAGGATTTCAAGGATGAGCAATGGCTCCTCTTTCCTAAAAAAGATTATTAGAAATATGAAAATAACGACCATTTATTAGATTCAGTAGCTGCAAGCAATATTAAAGACTTCAGGAACAAGAAATTAAAGGACCAATGGAATTCCCTTCTCTATCTCTCTCATATTCCCTGTCTTTCTCATATTTCCCATTCATTCTTCCACCCACAAAGCTAGAAGTCAACATCCAGGAATCTTTTTGCAAATATCATTCTGATATAGAGCAAGAGCGAAGAAATATAAAAACCTAGACGGATGCAATCTGACAGCTGTTCATGTACAGGATAGCTATTTAACGCTTACAGCTTGCCATAACGTCAACATTTTTACACATATTGGGGTATGTGAGGGCAAATGGTCATAGGAAGCTCAGGAAAAAGCACCATGTTACAGTTACCATCATTTTTATCTATACAGAAGATGCCTAGATTGCATTCATTTTACATTTTTCTGGTCCACAGTAAACAGTCACTGTCTTTGTTACAAATACTAACACGAAATAGTGTTTTTC